>NC_056631.2:104002967-104679753 GCF_002870075.4 Lactuca sativa
GGCGTTTCTTCACTTGCTTATGCCCTGCTGACCAGAAGGTCAGATGCGCTCTGAACCTTCTAAGGATCGGAGCGAAGGATTGGTGCAGGCTTGCCACTAGTTTATTTGCTGAGGAGCAGAGTGTTGTTGTGTCTTGGGAGCAGGTCTAGAATCATTACCTTAAACTGTTTTGGACTTATAAAACTTGTTTTTGATGTGGTAATGTTCATTCTAATCCAATTCAAAAGATAATTGTCAATAGATTCATGTTTTGTATTAGTTTAATGATTAGGTTAATTACATGTAAATTGTTTGATATGAATTATCTTGTTCTTATGAGTTTGCTTAGTTTAATAGAAAAATTATGTGATGATGTGTTTTCAATCCAAATTGATCTAAAAGTTATTCATAAAATGTTTTTTTGTAACTTGTCCTCAAGTTATATGAAAAGTCATATTTATGATTCTTAAAACTGATAAGATTTCCATAAGTTATGAAAATGGAGAGTCTCATTTTTTAAATGTTTTAAAGTCTTCCATAACTTGTCCTCAAGTTATGGAACTTGAAGAGTTTTTCATTAAAAATTCTTTAAACACATAAGTTATGGAATTGAAAAGTTTTTGAGTAGTTCAAAACTTGCCCTCAAGTTTTGGAATTTGTAAAGTTTCTCCTCATGAATACTTTAATTCCAAGTAAAACCCTTAGAATTTTAAAAGTTAAAATTCAACCCTTATATTTTATAGTATTATAAGTTAATAATATATATATATATATATATATATATATATATATATGTATGTATAAGAACAAAGTCAGTCTTACTGTTAGTAGGCCTCATACACGAATCCGGTCTATAAATGGGTATAAGGTTAATGCCTATACAATGGCAGTTTAATGGGTGTCCACTCTCACCCACCGCTTCCATGACTGGTGGAGGGTCGTTAGCCGAATGGGTAGGACAAGGAATATAATGATATATATAAAGTACCTAAACCTTTTATAAATTCCCAATCTTAGTTACTTTAGGAAAACGTGAATTTGGTGCTAACCCATGAAATTACACTTTGCACTTTGCTTAAATCGTTAGTGGAGCGTGTGTGGTTAACCAACACACTAAATTGGATTTAACAAGGTTGGCAAAGGGTAGCTTAATGTTTATCATAGGATTGGTGGAGCGCGTGTGGTTAACCGGCACATCGATTAAGTGATAAATATTGAGGGTACCAAGTATATTTGCATGGTTATTCACACCTTGTTTTGTGATCCTCAGCATCCCAGTCACAAAACCTAAGAGGGCACAATCGAGATTGAAACATGCCATTGAAAAGTTTAATAAATCTCAAAATATCTAGGAGTTTCAAATCCAATTAAAACGTAGTAAATTATTTCATTTTTCATGGTGGAAATTGGTGAATCGTCATTCGCCTACGTTCAAATATCTTATACCTTGAATTACGGCATCACTCTTCCAAGTTATAATATATTGTGTTGGGTCCTTGCCTTAATATTTCATATTGGGTGTTATATTAAGGACCTTAAATCAACTAACTTGAATTTTTACCATTATAGTTGTCTGGTTCAGATAACTATGATCTTCCCAAATCTCTTGGAACAAGATTTCCTAATGAAGATGATGTCCTGGAAATCATACTTCACTTTCTCCACCTTTTCCAATTATTCTCCCTAACCCACAAGTTCAAGGTCACTCAAGCCCTATTGGCTAGCAAGGTCTATGTATGCTCACATCTTGGAGATAAAGTCACATGTTGACAAGCCGGGAGAGTAGGGTGTCAAAGTCTTGAGGAAGTTGGATGTTGAGTAATCACTTCCTAAGTCACATAGTGAGTTCTTTCAGGACTACTATGTAACAGACAATGACATGATCCTTAATGATCTTATCTATTTGCTTGGTGCTGCTGAATCAACAATGATTTGGTGCACTGGTAAAGCAAAGATCAACCTCCCAAACTTCCATGGACATTGAGAATGGTAACATTGGTTATCCAAAAAAGATTTCTCTTCCCAATGGAAAGGGATCGGCCATAGTCAAACCGGTTAACCAAATGGTAAAGAGAAAGGCTATGTTTGAGATAGTCTCGTGTACCATTCCCAAAAGGTCCATATGTTTCTATTGCCAAAGGAATGGGCATTGGTTGCGAAGCTTCCCTAACTACCTGAAAGATTTGAGGGAAGGTCAAGTGAAAATTTTGACTCTGCTTCAGGTAAATCCACTATCTAACTCTATTAAGTTCCTATTTGGAGATTCTTAATACATTTTGATTTATGACAGGATCAAGCAAAGGGAAGGAAACTTAAAGGAAGAGTATGCTGAATCTGATCGCGAAGATCGATTTCAATCGCATGGTTCAAAGATCGGATTCTTGAGCTACTACTTAGGAGTTATGATAGATTGCTAGGAAATTTGTAATAGCATAGTTTTTTCATTTAAAGTTGCATTGTAAGGAAGAAGTTTTTCTGCATTTATAAATAAATAATATTTTGTTTTATTTTATTATATCTCCTTGCAATGGCATTTATGAAAAATTGATGTTTGTATGTTTCTAGCAATAATGGAAATATGAATTTGATTCTTTAATTTGTGGTAGTGTCTAAATTTACCAAATAAGGAAAGATTCTCATCACCCAAGTTTCAATTGGACATAAACTTGGAATCGTGCAAGTCATACGATGAATGAGAATTTTCATCTTTGGAAAATTAAGACTAATTCCTTGTTCACATGTATATGTGAGTCAAGTAAAGGACAAAGGGATCACGTACACATTCTTGTGCACTGGTTAAGTCCACCACAAAAGATCGATAATACTATTCGTCATGATTTACTAAAGTTTAGTAAATATGATTATACTGCTCAAGTTTAATCGATATGAGTTTGGATTTGTCACTAACCTTGTCTTGAGATTATGGTTTTTGACAAATTCACATGGATAGGAACACATACACAATAAAATCTAAATGTCATACGGTTTCTCTCCGATTCATGAAAATGATGGTGAGGAAACACTTTCACTAAGTAGGTTTTAAGTAGATAGCAATTGTGATATTTGCATTCTCAAAGTCATTAGTGGAGCGTATGTGGTTAACCGGCACAATAACATGGACTTGTGAGAAATGGAAAAGGTCTAAACAATTGAGACTATGATTACGACATCCCTTTTCATAGTTCTGAAATTGTTTAGAATCACGTGTGTGAAATCTAAGGAAATGTGTATGATATTGATAAAGTTTTATCAAAGCATCTCGTATCTGAAGTCTGAACTTTCGTAAGAAAGAAAACAGAGTAATCATTTCTAGAAGTCCAGCTGATTTCTGAGTACATGTCAAAGCTAGTGGGAGCATAAGTGTTATGCTGATAATTCTCATGTTAGTGGGAGCATGATAATTATGATAAGTTTTGCAAGTTAGCAATGTTAAATATAGAAAAAAAAAGTTTCAATTAGGAAAAGTTGTTTTTCTATAATTAAGGGAGAGGAAATTATACTTCATTTCAAATAAAAAAGCTTAGATCGTGAGATTTTAATCAAATTTAGTCAAGTATATGGGAACCTTATTTGTGTTCTGAAATTCAATTATGATTACGACATCCCTCTTCATAGTCAAATTATGAAAACATGGCAAATAAAAATATTGTGGCAAAAGACTGGTCTAGAATCATTTCTTTATATAAGACATCATGAATCATGTCTCTTATGATTCGGGTGTAGGATTGATTGCATGTGCTATAATATTTAACGTTTCTAAATTTTTCCAAATGCCTGGTGGCATTAAGAAAGGAAAAAGGTCTAGAATTGGATATGACTAAAGTGAATAAGCAATTGTCAAATAAAATCTAAGGTTTACCAAAGATTGGTTGCTCAGGGACAGTTGGAAGTATGGTGTAAATTTTTTAAGAGGACCATATTGACATATTCTGAAAAGAGGCAACTCTTGTTCAGAAGTGATAGTCAAAATGGGAATGTGGAAATTTTCCCATAGGTGGAAGTTATTCATTAGATTTGTGTAAGAATAGAAAACTTAATGCAAGAAGGATGTTCAAAGCAATGTACTTTCAATATGAGACTTCGTTTCTATGGAGTTGATCTCCATTGGAATACTCTGTAATGTCTGTTGACAAGTCTCTGTGAGTTTGTGCATAATCATTACTGAGGATCCTTGCATATAAGGTTAAAATCTAACAGATTTTGGTAAATGGCAGGAATTTGGAATTCGTGCATTTGCGGTAAGGATTTGGGACTGTGAAATGAGAATCATTGGAATTATGTTCAATTGATATATTTCACAAAGTAAAAATCATAGACAAACTTAGTGTGCATACTGTGTGTATGGCATAACTAATGCTTGGAAAAACATAGTGTGCATACTTGGTGTATGGCATGACTAGTGTTAGAAAACATAGTGTACATGCTTGGAGCATGGGACAACTATTGTTTTAATTCAAGTATAAAGTTGATAATTTGAAACAATATGCAACGAATAATGTGTAATCAATATGGTGATAAATAAAAGGTGTTCTATTTATATTCATAAGTTCTGAGACCATATTGGATTCGATTATTCTTGTGTTTCACTTTGCATGTATTGACTTCCAGAACAACTAGGTCATTCTTCTGGAATGACTAAGTCATTCAATCCATCCACAGTCGATAATACGTTGGAAGTAGGTATTATGGCAAGACTGTCATGAAGCTGGTTTGTAGATATCCAAGGTATTGGACATAGCTAGAGCTGCTACAACATTCATGAGTGCTCATAAGTTCGAGTATTGGATTAAACTCACGCTCATTTGAATCAGTTCATGGATTTTATAACGAGTGATCATGAGACGATAATATCTTATATTCTTCAAACCTAGTGATATGAGTTGGTTATACGTTGATTGTACGAAAAAGCATTGGTAACTCGATGTTATAAAACCTGCCTTTGTGTATGATTCAACAAGTAGTAGAACAAGCATATGAGTTGAAGTTTATCCATTCCTTTTACCCTTAAAGGGAAAAAGCGATATCTGTGGGCCCCTCGATGATTTAGTGATGACACCCCAAAGTGCTTGGCCAAGCCTGGATTGATTTGATTTGTTCAATTAGTCGTTCATCATAAATCAGAAATCGGGAAACAACAAATGGACAGAGAGAATGATTCTAATCCATGTCTCAGTCCATATGATATCTAGAATGGAGGAATATATGATCCCTTATCTAATGGACGCGTCATTGATTTGTTCAGAGGTCGATAGCAGCTTTTAAGAGCTACGATTGCTAGTCGGGTTTTGGAGTCATAGGCAATAATAGTTTTAGACTTATCCAAGTGGGAGAATTGGATTAGTGTCTAAGTCCATAACTATAATTCTTATGTACTTGACCCAATTGGCATGGTCCAGTCGGGTTGCATGGTATCGGAACAACTTGGATAGACTTTTGTGAGAAAACGATATTAATGATTTGTTAATGTATTATATGTTCTAATATATTTACATGAAATCATGTTATTTAATTAGTATTGATCAAGAATTAATTTGGAATTAATTTTGTGATCAAAAGTAGACTAATTAAATATATGGGGATCGATTGTGTAAATCATTCATTCTTATATGTGTGGGCTTATGATCCATAGTTCTTCATGTTGGTCTAAACCCATGGAGTAACCCATGGATACTCCATGGAGGTTTTAACCCATGGAACATAAAGAATATGGAAAGACATGAGTTACATAGTGTAACCCTAATAGCCACAATATATAAGGATCCCATGGATCAAGAAATCGGACCTAAGGGTTTCATATGAGAGGGCTAACCGATTTGAGCATAAGGTCTTTTCTCTCAAGTTATTCCAAGTTGTTGTTGGTGTTGTGTGAACCATTTGAGGTGTCAAACTTGAGGCACTCGGCTCTTAATGTTCATGGAATGAAGCTACAACACAAAAGGTATGTTACTCTAACTAGTATCTTATTTGGTATATGAGAATGCATGCTAGTTATAGGTTTAATGCCTTGGAAACCATGTGCATGTATAATTAGTGAAAACATAGATCCAAGGTGTTTAGGGTTGTATGTGCACCATAGGATGTTGTAGTATACTAAAACCCTTCAGTAAGATGCAGGGAATACTTCTTGGAGAAAGCTTGTATGCAGAATAATATATTAAGTACGGATATACTTGACATCCAAAAGCCCAAAATTTTCCATATAAAGGCAACTGTAAGTGAAGGATCTGGAAGGGGGACTTCATGCCTAAAATTTATGTTGGAAAATGGTTGATGATAAATATAGCTGATGTGAAGGCATCAACCCAGTAATATGCATGAACATGTGCATGAAATAGCATAACCAAACCAATCTCAACAATATGACAATGCTTTCGTTCTGCACATCCATTTTGCTGCGAGCCATAAGGGCATGATAGACGATGAAAAGTACCATTTGCTTCAAAAAAAATCTTAATAGTGTTGTTAAAAAACTCTGTGCCACCATAACTTTGAAATACTTTAATCGTTATCGGAAATTGAGTTTGCATAAGATTGATAAAACTTGTTAAGACTGGGTAAAATCCTGATTCGGTTTTTAGTCGGTAAAGCCATGTAAACCGTGAAAAATCATCAACATACACAACATAATATAGGTAACCATTCAAAGCAACAGGAGTCGGTCCCCATAAGTCACAATGAATGAAATCTAAAGTACACAAATCACGTTTAAGGTTTAATTCAAAAGATAGACGTTGTCCTTTAGAAAGTTGACATGGCTTGCAAATACTAGGTTTAGGTAGAAGTGAAGTAACATGAAAGACACCCAAGTTATTTAAAATGGAAATAACATCAAATGAAATGTGTCCTAATCGACTATGACATAATTCATAAGTAGCTTTCTTGGAAACACCAAAAATTGCAGCCAATGTAGTAGGTCCATCATGAAGCACATATAACCCTTCTTCACACATTCCTTATGCTATCACTTGCTTGCTTTCCCTATCATGAATTGTAAAAAAATGGTTGAAAAAGAAAACATTAACCAGATGACCCTTGGTGAGTTTACTAATGGACAAGATATTTTAAGTAAGCTTACGAATAACCAATACATCAAGTAAAGCAAGTTTATATGATATAATAGAACGACCTATGTGATAGACACAGAGTTTGGCACCATTACCAACAATGACATGTAATTTACCCGAGTAAGGAGAAGAGGTGGAAACATTTTCTGAAGAGGGTGTCATAGGCGTGGTTACACTGGAGTCAAACACACCAGTCTGGATGTCCTTGAGAGACATGGCATTGCGACTGAAAGTCTTGTGCAAGATTAGCATATGTGGGCAAGGTGTTTGAGGCATATATATATGGAGATTAGGACATGAAAACAGGTAGTGACCATTTTTACGACATAATTGGCAATGTAGAGGGTGTCTACCCCCACGACCCCTTCCACCAATATAGTTACTCGAGAGGAGCCTCCCCGAGAGGACGAGTACCGACCACCTAGAGGAAGGTTGGTGAGATTGTTGTGAGACAAAAGCAACAGCAGGAGTAGAGGTCCCATGTATCGATTGAATAAGGATTTCATGACTTTCTGCTTCAGAGATTAAGTCATGAAAAGAAGGGGCTGGTGTAGTAGCATGAACAAAAGTGGAAAAGGTTTCAAATAAGAGCCCTAAACCGCATAAGAACCAATGCAGCTTATCCATATTATCCACAAGTTTTCCTATAACAGATAATTCATTGCATACAGTCTTGAATCTTTTACCAAAGTTAGAAATAGAGGAGGTACCTTTGGACATGTGGCAAAGAGAATCCTTAACATAGTGAATGCGTACCACTGAAGAGTTGTTGTAGGCTGCTTCAAGGGCAACCCTTATTTCTCGAGATAAAGTAAGACTGAGAACCTCAACATCCACATCTTCGGTAAGAGAGGAGTTGAGAAGAATGATGGCTTTTTGATCAAGATCTATCCATGTATAATAGGCTAGATTCGGGACTTGTTTATCATCAACAGTGATGGTGGCGGCAAGAGCAACTAAAGCTCCATTAACTTGATCCATTAATTTTTTATAGGAGAGAAGAGGGATCATTTTATTATGCCGGAGCAGATAATTTCTAGAACCGAGTTTGATAGGTATCATATGAAGAAGGTTGTTCATGGAGAATGTTCCATTTTGTGAGGTCGATCGAAATCTGAGAGGGCATGGTGAAGACGACGAAATTGGATTTGGCAAAGAGGGAGGAAGTAGTCGATGGTTTAGGTTGATACCATATAGAAGTTTAGTTGTGAAAAACCACACCCAATACGATGGGTTATGAAGTATATTTATATTAATAATAACACAGATACAAGATATGCTCCTATAATCAAGGAGTTTATATACATAACAACTATAAAAGATCGTAATAATCTAATAACAATAACTCAAGAAATATATTAAATTTCATGGTCATGAGGGTTTTTTAGTGATTAGAGTTCAAGACAACTTGTTAGTACGTGACGGGTGATGTGTTTGAAACCAACCACTTCTATGTTTATAACTTTCAAACGAAGTTCGTGGAATATATTAGATTCCATGATCATTGGATTTTTTTTGGTAGATAGATTCCAACACAATTGCTTAATACCTCACATCATTATGATGTAATGATAGGTTTGGGTAATGATAAGTTTATTTACATTTGTAATAATTAACTATCTTACACAAAAAAAGGATACACAAAAAACGGTTGAAAAGAAATAACTAAGCTTATTAATGAGCTAACCTTATTCTAGTTCATTTTTATGTAATATAACACTCATATGGTGCAAATACAACCCTAATGCTTTGTATCTAAGTTTTCTCTAGTTATACATGCAACAAAATTTATTCAAAGCATGAAGCCTACAACTAGTACACAATTTGATATTTGCAACATAAAATCAAGTTAGAAGAATACCTCTTAGTTGTAGCTTGTAGAATTTAGCCTTTCAAGAGCTTAGAACCTGAAGTGTGATGCCTCTAATGGAATCACAAGACACCATGACCAAATGGACGATAATGAGAGAGAGATCATGAACACACCAAAATCGTCTAGGGTTCTACTTGGAACTCTAGGGTGCCAATTTTGGAGCTAAGGGGTTTCTCATATAGTGTGTAATTTCTAAAGTTTAAACTTGTAAACCCTAATCCACTTCCTTGGGCCTTTAATCCAATAATCCATATGATATGCCCTTTAGACTAAATCTTCATGGACTCCACAAAGATTTAGTCCACATAATCAACATGAATCATTAACCCAAACTATAAGTATCATTGATTTACTTAATCAGTCCCGGTTAATTTAATTATTCTCTTTTGATCACTAAATTAATTTCAAATTAATTCTTGATCAATACTAATTAAATAATATGATTTCTCAGTTAATATATTATACTTATAATATATTAATAAATCACAAATAACCACTTTCTCAAATACCCGTCCAATCAATTTGCCCTCGTGAATGAACCCAAAAGGACCATGCTACTCTCGGGTCAAGTACATACCAACTATAGTTATGGGCTTAGACACCTAATCCAACATTCTCCCACTTGGATAAGTCTAATAATTATTATTGCAAGTACGACTCCAAAACCCGACTAGCCATCGTAGCTCTTAAAAGCCGTTGTTGAACTCTGAAGCATCCTTTAAGATAAGGGATCATATATTCCTCCATTCTAGATATCATATGGACTGAGACATGGATTATAATCATTTTCTTTGTCTACTTTTTGTTTCCAGATTTCCGATTTATGAAGACTGACTAATTGAACAAATCAAATCAGTCCAGGCTTAGCCAAGCACTTAGGGTTGTCATCACTAATTCATCGAGGGGCCCACTGATATCACTTTTATCCCTCTAAGGGTAAATGGAACAGATAAACTTCGACTCATATGCTTTCTTTATTTACTCATCAAATCACACACAATAATATGTTTTATAACACCAAGTTATTGGAGCGTTTACATATTATCAATGTGCAGCCGACTTGTAAACTGCAACTATATGTCTCTGTTTCAATAATATAAGATATTATCGTCTCACCAATTACTCGTGATAAAATCCATGAAGTGATTCAGAGGAGTGTGGGTTTAATCCAATACTCAAATATTATTAATGGAGTACTCATGAACACCGTAGCAAATTTGTGCTGTGTCTAAACACTTTAGACAATCTACAGTCAGATTCATGACAGTCTTGCCTCAATACCTACTTCCAAAGTATGATCGACTATGGACGGTTTGAATAATCTCATTATTCAGGAAGTCATAACATGTAAAGTGAAACACAAGAATAATCGAATCCAATATGGTCTCAAAATTTTTGAATATAAATAAAAATACCTTTTATTTAATCACCATATTGTTTACACATTATTCTTTGTATAATGTTTCGATTAATCAACTTAATACTTGAATTAAAACAATATTTATCCCATGCTCCAAGCATGCACACTGTGTTTACCTATGGTCCTTACTTTGCGAAATAGATCGGTTGAAAACATTTTAATGATGCTCATTTCACAATTCCAAATCCTAATTCTTGCCACTATCATGCAATGATCCTTTTCTAATGTCGAGGTACAAAAGTCACAGAGACTTTACCAACGATGTTACAAAGTATTCCTTTGGAGATTGATAACAAAACAATTCCAAGGAAGCGAAGTCTCAAATTCAAAGTAAATTCCTTTGAACATCCTTCTTGCATAACTAGATTTTTAATATACATCTCCCATTATGGAAATATTTCCATATTTTCCATATGAGAACTCATTATTAATAGAATCCTATCTATACGTAATAATGTTAATATCGTCCATCCATTACTATACTTCCAACTATCCTTCAGCAACCAGTCCTTAGCGAACCTCGGATCGTCGTTGATAGTTGCTTAATAACTTTATTCATATCCGGTTCTAGTCCTTTTTCCCTCTTAATGCCCTAGGCATTTGGAAAATTAGAACATGTGAATATTATAACATATGCAATCGATCCTATATCTGAAACATATGGGACACGATTCATAATGTCTTACATAAAGACATGATACTTGACCAGTATTTTGCTATAATATTTCTATATAGAGAATTTCCAATGTTGAAATATTTCAACATGATATTCATATATCCATGACTAAGTTTGATAAATACTTCAATCTAAACTTTTAGATTCAAAATAAAGTATAAGTATCGTCTCCGTTATTATAGCGAAACAACTTTTCAAAATTTTTGCAACTTTGCAAATTTGTAACCTTTGTATCCTATAATTAGTATTCCTAGCTTGTAACACTTCACATAATAATCATGCTCCCACTAGCATAACAATTATTTTGTTACTATCATAACAATTATTTCTTTCCACTTGACAACACAAGGGCTTACCATGTCATCCAAGTTGTTAAGCAGATCACCCTTACCGATCAACGAACTTTCACTAATCAAGGTGCCTTACCTTATCCAAACAATTAAGAACTCATAGAAGTCACATGCATAGTTAACTTTTAACTCGAATAGGCACAAAAACAAGAATATGTCAACACGATAGGTTACAAATCTCAGTTTGTGTGCTAGTGATAAACAATAGGTTTATTCTTGATTTGTTCATGAAAATTTTCAAGGTCATTTAAGACTCCTACTGACCTCTTGACATATAAGATTCTCTTGTCAAGAACCATTCATTGACAAACAAATATCTAAGAGTTAGTGCAGGCTCTTATCAAGAAAAACACTTCATTTAATTTGGTCTTAGTTTGGTCTTTGTTTTATCCAAAACATCAAAACTACCAATTCCAAATGTGCAAAGAGCACGAAAACTTTTCTACTCCGCATTTCATGATGTGTTACAAACCTTCTTAGGACATGTCACTCAAGACACAATCTTGGAGTATGAGTCTGAGACTTGATTTTGGAACGAAGTATGATTTATCTTCTTTATTTAAGCATTTCAACAATTCACGATTCCTCATCTTAGCCATACAAGTGCACTAAGGTGTTCTTAGAGGATCAATTGTGGTATGGTTCTATAATCATTAAGATGATCATAAAACACGATACTAAAGTACTCTCCTTTCCTTTCAGATTGGAGGAACTTTTATCTTTCTGCCTAATTGATTCTTCTTATTCGTTTTGCTATACATTGAGACTTTTTCAATGATTCCGAATTACACTTAATCTTGTAAGTATAACCATATTTACTAACTTTAGTAAATCATGAAGAATAGTCTTATCATTCTTTGTGGTGGACGTGGACCAGTACACAACAATTTATACTAGATTTCCTACTCCTTCACTTGACTCACATATGCATGTGAACAAAGAATTAGTCTTAATTTCCCAAAGATGAAGGTTCTCATTCATCATGCAATACAAGTTGCATGATTCCAAGTTTCTGTCCAATTGAAACTTTGGTGATGAGAATCTTTCCTTATTTGTTAACTTTAGAAACTACCACAAACAAAAGAATCAAATCCATATTGCTAAAAAACATACAAACATCAATTTTTACAAATGTCATTTCAAGGAAATATAAAATAATATAAATTTCAAAATTTTTCCTTTATTTATAAAAATTGTGGAAATTCTTGTCCTTACAATGCAATTACAAATGAAAACTATGTTTCTAAATATTTCTAGGCAATCTATCATAACTCCTAAATAGTAGCTCAAAAATCCGATCATCGAATCATGCGATCGAAATCTATCTTTTCGCGATCATATTCAACTTACTCTTCCTTTAAGCTTCCTTTCTTTTCTTTGATCCTACAAAACATCAAAATGTAATTACATTACATCATGTATTAAGAATCTCCAAATAAGAGCTTAAAAGAGTTAGATAGTGGACTTAACTGAAGCAGAGTCATACACTCTGACTTTACCATGCTTATGATCCTTCAGGTAGATACAGCAGCTCTGCGTCCAATGCCCCTTCTCTTGGCAATGGAAACAAACAGACTCTTTTGGAATGGCACACGGGACAATCTCAGACTTAGCCTTTCTCTTTACCATTCGGCCAAACGGCTTGACCATAGCCGATCCCTTTCCATTGGGAAGAGAAGAATTTTATGGAATTCCAATGTTTCCATTGTCAATGTCCATGGAAGTTTGGGAAGTAGAACTTCCAATCAAATTTGCTTTACCAATGCGCCAAATCATTTCTGATTCAACAACAATTAGAAAATAGGTAAGATCGATAAGGTTCATGTCGTGGTCTCTCATATAGTAATCTTTAATGAACTCACTATATGACTTAGGAAATGATTGAAGAACCAAGTCAACAGCCATCTTCCACGAGACAACGACTCCTAACATTCCAAGCTTGTCAATGTGTGACTTCATCTCCAAGACATGTACATACACAGACCTTCCATCTTGGTGTTTGCTTGAAAATAGGTTTTAAGTGACCTTAAACTTTTCAAGTCGACGAACATGTGGGTCAGAGAGAATTCTTGGAAGAGGTGGAGGAAGTGAAGTATGATTTCTAGGAACATCATCTTTATGAGGAAAGCTTTTTCCAAAAGATTAGGGAAGACCATAGTTGTCAGAACTAGATATCTACAGGGGAGAAATTCTAGTTTAGTTGATTTGAGTCCTTAATATAACACCCAAATGAAATATTAAGGCTAGGACCCAACACAATAATTCATAATTCGGAAGAGGGATGTCGTAATCTATTTGGAAACTATTTGTCGGTACGTAAATGACGATTTACCAATTCCACCATGAAAACAATTTTTTTAAACGAATTAGATTTTAAATGAAACTCCTAGATCTTTTGAGATTCATTGAACTTTTCAATGGCATGTTTAATCTCTATTATGCCCTTCAAGTTTGTGACTGGGATACCGAGGATCACAAATAAGGTGTGAATAACCATGCAAATTAGCTTGGTACTCTAGAAGTCATTTATCACCTAATTAATGTGCTGGTTAACCATACACACTTCATTGCTCTATGATAAACTACGAGCTACCCTTTGTCACCCTTAATAGTCCAAGTTAGTGTGTCGGTTAACCACACATGCTCTACTAACGACTTGGAAAGGTGCAAAGTGCAATTTCATGGAATAGCATCAAATTCACATTTTTTCTAAAGTAACTAAGATTGGGAATTTTTATAAAACATTTAGTTACTTTATAATTATCATTATACTTTTAATGATAACTAATGTCCTATCCTACCCGTTCGGCTAACGACCCTCCACCAATCAAGGAAGCGGTGGGTGAGAGTGGACACCCATTAAGATACCATTTTTTAGGCAGCAACCTTATACCCCCCCTTATAGACCGGCTTTGTGAATGAGGCCTACTAACGGTAAAACGACTTTTTCTTATACATATATAATTATTATTAAACTTATAATATTATAAAGTATAAGGGTTGAATTTTAATTTTTAAAATTCTAGGGGTTGGAACTAAACTTTTTTAGAGTGACTTCCATGTTCCAAAACTTGAGGGCAATTTTTGTAACTTTAACAAAACTTTTCATTTCATAACTTATGAGTTAATGGTTTAATAAATGAGTGACTTTTCATTTTATGTAACCTATTTGTTTCTTTAATGGTCTTTAAACGTGTGACTTTTGGTAATCCATAACTTGAGGACAAATTATGGATTCCATTAAAACACATAATTGATCAAGAATTAATCATTAACAAATTTAGCAAGTAATTCCTATGATCTAACAATAACTCATAAGAACATGAATATCAAATCAAAATTTCAAGAATCATATAAACACATATAAAACATGGAATTTTGACATTAGCCATTGTAATTGGATTAGCATAACCATTACACCATCTAAAACAAGTTTTAAAACACCAAAACAGTTTAGGGTAATGTTTCCGGTCCATTTCCAGCAGCAAAAGTCATAAAAATGAACTCTGACAAGCCAACTCGCGGAGAGTACGAACTGACTCGTCGAGTTGGTTGAATATATGCATGGAGTCATCGAGTCCCCCCATGGACTCGGCGAGTCCACTATCCAGACAACTAATTTTTCAAGTTTTTTCAGCAAGTTTGCATCAAGTATCAAATAAACAAGCCTAGGCTATGATACCACTGAAGGGTTTTGAGCATTCTAACACTCCTATTGTGTACATGCAACCCTAGAAACCTTGGATTGTGTACATGCAACCCTAGAAACCTTGGATCTATGTTTTTCTATGATACATGCAAATTTGTTTTTCCAAGGTTCATAACCTATCTAGCATACATGGGGAACTTTTTAAACATAAAAGTTAGTAAGAAAGACGTACCTTTAGTTGCTTGGATTCCTTGAAAACCTTGTGAGCCTAGCACCTCAAGTATGATGCCTAAAATGTCTCACAAAACCAAATACACTTGGAATAACCTTGAGAGAAATAGAACACTTCTAAAATCGGCTATGCCCTCTTGTTCTCACTAGTGCTAATTTTGGTCTACAACATGTTGCGTATATAGTGTGACATAATTAGGGTTACACCATGTAAACCCTAATTGACATGACTCTTCGTTTCTTGGATCCATGGGTTCAAAACACCATGGAGCCTCCATGGAGCATCCTATGGGTTTTAGCCCAACTTGATAATCCATGGAGCATTAGCCCACTATACAAGTATGGGTGATTTACACAATCAACCCATATATTTAATTAGTCTTCTTTTGATCACTTAATTAGTTCCAAATTAATTCTTGATCAATACTAATTAAATAATATTATTAATATATTAGAACTTATAATATATTAATAAACCTTAAGTGTTATTTCTCTCATTTTAGTCTATCCAAATGCATGATGCCATGCAACCCAAATGGACCATGCTAATCGGGTCAAGTATATTCCAGAAATAGTGATGAACTTAGACACCTAATCCAACAAATAGCCCTAACAAGCTAACTACACGAATGACTATCCATTTGGCATTATACTAAACAAATACATATATTCAAGATAAAACTGAGGGTTAAATTTTGTACCTACGATTTCTTGCGATACAACCTTGACCTCCTGTAGGATGATGGGTGTTTGGGCTGGCAATCCATCCGCAACCCATGCATGACAGTCGGGTTTTAGATGACATGGCTGGTGACAGTGGAAACACGTCTGATCCTTCTTGCAGTCATGAACGACATTCCCTCTTCCCCATACTTGTAGCATGTGAATTTGTGACAAGCAAACCCGTGGGTTCCACCACACTTTCTGCAGATATCAAAGTTCCCCTGACTTGTAGTACCCAGGTTAGCAGCCGCGAACTCCTCGTCCATCATTAAATGAGCCCTCATTCTCTTTCCAAGTCATGTGCCCACATCAAGATCTCCCCCAGTAGTCGCCTCAGTAGTCCCTCTCATAGTCTACAAGGTTGTAGTTCACTCCTCGAACATGGCAATTAGTCTGCTTGTGATCAGACTCACGATACCAGGAAATTCTTCCTGTAATATCTATGAAACCTCAGTGGCAATCCAACCATGTAACCCTGAGTCCCTACCAATCTCATAGGGTTCTGCTTCCCGTCCGAGCATCATCATCTTATTAAACAAGACAAAATCATCATCATTAATCCATCACGCTTTACCCACTAAATAGAAACCTGCACACCATCCTATTCTGACTTCTAAGAATCCTAGTGACTTTCCTTGATTTGAGTATGGATCCTATGCTTCCACTAATACGCGCCCAATACTACCTTCCACACCTATCCATACTTTCATCAAGAATCATCCCGAATATTCTAGGTTAACTCCTGATAATGATACTACTAATGTCTGCTAAACAGCGCACCATGCATATTACAACAGTTCCTAGGCTATCCTAGGATCCCCACCTTACTCTACCATCAGCTGTCAAAAGACCCCCATTAGTGCCAATTAACTACTTCATGAATACAATCACATGCAACATAACTTAAATAATATTAGATTAAAAGACTCAACCCTACAACAGTTGGACTCAAATAAGAGGTGCGCAATAGGGCCAAATCATTCACTCTAAGACTATTTAACCTTTGCAACATGTGACTTAACTTATTCATTTAGTAGTTAATTCATACCCGAAAGAGTCCAACTAAACATCAAGCAAGCAACATTCGAGCAGAAAACTCTATAGGAAATAAGGTATTTAAATTCAAGCAATTCTATCATGCAATTCCTGAAGATCCCAGCCTTACAACTAGCATGCAATTCTATCATATTCATCATAAGCAAATATCAGCGTGTGTATCTTGGGGTACACTTTCTTGCTCCGTCTGATCGTACACATCTCATCCTTCTTTGGTTACCCTTGAAAATAATATTTTTAACCAATTTTGAAAATAATTTTGAAATCTGTTTTGAAAACTTTTACAAATCCTTAGTTTCAGTCTGGATTCACACGAATGCTCATCCAAGTCACTTAAACCATGGCTCTGATACTAACTTGTAACGTCCTAAAAATCAAGGTAAAATTTTTAATTTCAAAACCAATCCAAAACCATAAATGTTTACAAAACATAGTTACCCCAAATGTTTAATCATAAACCAGAGTTTCCTAAAATCCAATATCATAAAATCTAAAGGATGTGTACGATCAAGCCTTCGCCTTGCCCCTATCCTCTAAAGTACCTGAAATCATAACAATCAAACTGTAAGGCAAACCTTAGTGAGTTCCCCAAAATACCACCACACAACATAACACATACAATCATGCATGCTAGGTCCAATCATTCATCGGACTGGAATACCCTTAGGTCCATAGCCATCGGGCTAGATTACCCTCGGCCTAATCAGTCATCATAGTGGAATACCCTTGGGTCCATAGCCATCAGGCTGCAATACCCCTGATCCCACAGCATGAGTTTGGCTTTCCTATTTGGCCTACAGCTCATGTTTAGATTGCTTGCGGTTTTGTTGGCCTCTACACAAAGTAGTATTGCCTCAACCCAACCACATTATGTCGACATATGCAACATATAAGACATATAACAACAAACAGATAATCATATAGATCTTAATAGATCACTACAACATAACAACATCCTAAACCGAGATACACAATCTATTGGGTCGGCATTGGTGCCTTCGAACCACAAGTATAGTGAGGAAACTCTCCTCACAGTCTAAAATGGTAGTTGAACAAGTCATTACTTCAACCGTTGCCTCTATTGTAGATGTGAGCATTTGGACCGGACCGGAACGACTTTTGGGTCGAACCGGTTTTGGAGAATATTGTAGATCATGGACCGAACCGGATGACACTTACCGGATCTAGGTACAGGTCCGGTGTTTCTGATTTTTGGACACGGTTGGACCAATACAACTTACTTGCATAGAGTACAAGTCATTAAAATAAGTTTTTAGGTTTGATACGTCTCGTTAAAATCAATATGTTGTTGGGTTTGATACGTTACAACTCATAAAATGAATATGTTTTTGAGTTTGATACGATATAACTTGTAAAAATGAATATGTTTCCATTTCGTGCATAACTAATCTACCTTGATCTATAATATTATAACTTGAAAAATTAATTTTCCAAATAAAAGCAACTAACATATAAATCAAGTTCACCAACAAAAGTTGACAATCTTAACACAAGCATACAAAAGTATTACCGTACCACCAAAAATCATAGTTTAAACTTTAAAATCGATCAAACTAACAAAATTCATAAACTCATATTCTAATCTTCCATTGGCCTCGTCCCCATATCATTGTCACCCAAATCTAACATGTTTAAAGCTTGTGCAATCTCTACATAAACACAAATGAAAATGTTGTTAATATTTAATAAAAAGTAATAATTGTATAAAAAAGAAAAAAGATTGTAATTTTTTTAACCCAAAGCTATATCATCATCATTCAAGATGCCTTCAACATTGTCAATTATCGGATTTGTAGACTTTCTCACCTAATCTTGGGTGCATAACAAAGTTTCAACTATCAATGTCAATAAACTAATCTGATACTCACTTACAATTCTAACACATGTGCTAAATGCAGACTCGGATGCCACACTTGATATTTGTATTACCAATATATCAAACAACAAAGAATTAAATTGAAACGACATTAATTTATAAAGAAACTTTGAAAGATTAAAAAAATAATCACCTTTCACCATCCGGGCAACTATCGGGAACCAAATCACGTTCACTCTCTACCACCTGCGAATTGAAAAATCTTTTTTTGTAATTAACTATATTATATTTCAAATAAGTTTGTAACTCGTTATCTATTGGATCCGAGTTGCTAACTCCCATACTAAGAAAAATCGCCGAAAAAATCGTTATCATCATCAACATCAATGATTATTTGACTCTATTCTTGTTGAGATGATTCACCATTGTCAAATTGTTCCAAGTAGGTCATAAATAGATTCTACATCCTATTCTCAACCTCTCGGACCATTTGACATGCTTTTATTTCTATGTCTGCAGGGGTCAATGACGGTTCCATGTACCCGATCATTTTTTTAAATGCATGTAACAAAAAAGGTGATTTGGTGGTGGGATCAAGTAAAACCGCAAAGTACATAAAATTATTCATCTTGTTGTATGCACCCCAATATTTTTCGTATTTCATCTTCATGTCCTTTACCATTTCAAGAAACATTAGTTTGGTTGAGGACTTTCTTAGATGTACGTCCACATATAAGACTTCCCGGATTAAAAGATTTACCAAAAGTTTTGATGTAGCCGAAACCAAATCTGTTTTTGTCTTGAATTTTTCAAAGAACTTCACCACATCCGTTACAATTTCAAAGTGACAATTTTTCGGTACT
This sequence comes from Lactuca sativa, assembly GCF_002870075.4. NCBI lineage: Eukaryota > Viridiplantae > Streptophyta > Magnoliopsida > Asterales > Asteraceae > Lactuca > Lactuca sativa. The sequence goes on from NC_056631.2 coordinate 104,022,689, forward strand.
CTAACAAGATCCCTTTCTTATGATTTATGTGTCAAAGATACATAAATTTTAAAATTATAGTCTAAAATAATATCTAAAAATCTTAAATATTTCATCTTTGATATCTAAACTTTGAAGGATTGTAATTCATTGAATATAACATCAAAAACAAAAACATTATATTCTAAATTCATCTACAAACTGTAAATTAAAAGTTGGAAAAATATGCACGTCAATCCGACTTAAAATGAATGAATTATAGTTCTTTAAAAATTTTCACAGGTCACAAAATTTTAAAATCCTTGCTGAAAAGTTGAAATATTTCAGCTTTGATAGCTCAACTTTTAAGGATTGTAACACATTGAATATAACACCAAAAGCAACAAAATTATTGTCTAAATTCATCTATAAATTGTAAATTAAATGTTGGAAAAAACCTCATCCCAATACGACTTAAAATGAATGAGTTATGGTTGTCTAAAAAGTTCCACAGAGTACAAAATTTTAAAATTCTTGCTAAAAAGCTGAAATATTTCAGCTTTGATAGCTCAACTTTGAAGGATTGTAACTCATTGAATATAACACCCAAAACAACAAAATTATAGTCTAAATTTATCTACACATTGTAAATTAAACGTTGGAAAACCACATGTCAATCCGACTTAACACGAATGAGCTATGGTTATTTAAAAATTTTCACAGATTACAAAATTTTAAAAATCTTTCGGAAAATCTAAAATATAACATAAAAATAAATAATACCTCTTAAGCCAAATTCCATAAATGTCTCTCATAACTGGTATGCGGACTTCAATAACTTGAAATTTGAGTTCCATCGGGTAGGGGTGTCACCACATAGAAACTTCTTCATTTGTAACCCACAATCTTTTATCGCCTTCTTGAACTTGTTTATTCTTTGTGGTGACAATCTAATATACTGTACTGCCTTTTGGATACACTCAACATGATAATTTTGGTAATTTAATCCATACTTTACGATAAGGTTTAAAATATGGTCCATACACCTAAATTGGAAATGCTTTCCACCCTCGTAAAGATTAGGCAACTTTTTAACCTGAAAGTCCATTGCCTTGTTGTTTGTAGCGGCGTTGTCCAAGGTAATTGTCATGACATTTTTCCTTCCCCATCCGTGAATACAATCGAGCAATTCTTGGCCTATATCCTCCCCCTTATGGCTATCTATCTCCCTAAATTTTATAATTCTCTTGTGTAGTATCAAATTCCCGTCTATGAAGTGAGCCGTGACAACCATGAAAGTAGTCCTTTGACAAGAAGACGTCCAAGTGTCTGTTTTCAAATGTATAGAGGTCTTTGGGTTACTTAAAATTTGAAGCATTTTGGTTCTTTCTTCTATGTAAAACTTGGAAACATTCTGGTATATCGCATGTCTTGATGGAAACATGTCCTTGGCATTAAGTGCGTTGGTGTATTCCACAAAGCCTCACTTTCAATGAACTTGAAAGGTAGTTCGCCTACCACAAAAAGGTTAAGTAATGCTTTTTTGAACCTGGCATCGTCATGTTTCCATCTGTTAACACTAGTCTCCCCATTTGACTCCTTCTTTAGATTCAACTTGGTTTGAGTTTGATCTTGTATCTTAGCCGGGTTTTGTTACCTACCTACGTGTTTGAGTAAACTAGAAGTCCCGTTTATGTCTCGGCCTTAAGTAGCCTTTCACACCAATGAAATTTCTCATGTCTTCTTTTGACAACATCATCCTCTTCTATCATAACTTTATCAAATGTGTCCCAACAAGAAGATGTTTCTTTGCCACTTGTATTCTTTGGCCACTTGTTTTTTCTTTGATACTTGTTCTTTTTCTTTTATTAAGATTTGGTTGATCATCTTTTTCCGAATCATCAATTAAATTAATTATTAATTTGTGGCGTATTCTCAAACAAATTTCTCTTCATTAACCTAAAAACAAAATAAAATGATTCAATATATCAACAAACATAACAATCTACTTTGTAACATTAAACAAAATTTAAAAAAAAATAAAAACAATAAATCAACAAAATATAGCAACATACTTTATAACATTCAATAAAATTTAACAAAATTTAACCAACAATCGTAACATAGTTTACATATAATCACAATAAAAAAAATCACAATTAATCAATAAAATATAACAACATACTTTATAACATTCAAAAAAATTAACATAATTCAACCAAAAATTGTAACCTAGTTTACATATAATCACAACAAAAACTTTTTGACAATAAATCAACTAAATATAACATACTTCATGACATTCAACAAAAATTAACAAAAATCAACCAAAATTCGTAACCCTAGTTTACATATATAATTACAATAGGAACTTTTCACAATATAACAAGTAAATATAACAACATACATTATAATATTCAACAAAAATCAACAAAAAATCAACCTAAAGGCATAACCCTAGTTTACATATAAAATCACAATAAATTTTTTTACATAATATAACAACATAGTTTATAATATTCAACGAAATCCAACAAAACTTACTTGAGTTTCATCATCATCTCCAATACAATTTTCATTCTTTTTTCTTGATTCCATTAGTTTTAATTACACCCTTTGTAAGCCTTCTTTTGAGTATAATGAAATTCGATTATCAATGAAAAAGAGAGAGATAAAGTGATGAAGAATTGAACTTGAACGTGAATGCCAAGGGATTGAAACTGAGAAATGATTTTGGGTGGAAAATGAATGATGATCAATTTTGGTTAAGTTAAGAAATGGAACTGAGAAGTGATGGACATAAGGAGTAGGAGAAAGAAATCGTCGATCGTATATGGCTTCTGGGAACCAGGAACCGAGGATTGTAAGCCAATCTTACCATACCTTTTGCCAAATCTAAAATATAATTAAAAAAAGATTAGAAAATATTTTTTTAAATAAGTCAGTCCAAATCGGTTTTTATCCGGAACCAGCCGGACCGAACCAGTAAAAAAGCGGAGCGGTTTTGAGAAATTCGTAGAGCCGAGAACCGGCCCCAAGGGTCCAAAAAACATGTCCTTGTCCGATCCAGTCCACAAGTCCAAATCTTTACCTCTACTCTATCGGTCACTTATACAATAAACAGTGACCTAAATGCAATCTACTACTCAAAATACCCCTAAGTCAAACTTTGGTTAAACCCCTGGTCAAGGTCAAAAGTTAGAAATTCAATGAGCAAAGAAGGTCAACATTGACTGAATACACCCCACATACCCAGTCACTACATAGAGCACAATAATTTTCTAAGCAAATATTGGGGCTTCTGCCCAGTACGCACAATGTACCACTTGGTAGGCCCAACGTACTTCACCTGAGTCCTCACCTCCTCATTAAGTGCTTATTTCATACATACCTCACATCCACAACTCAAATCTAGACCCAAAATATCATTCTAAGTCATAAAGTTTCCATCTTTACGACCTTCCATGGCTAGAAGGAGTCCATACACCAAAACCCTAACTTAATAAACAAACCAAAGCATCAAAACTCTTACATGGAGGGAAGAAAGGGCTAAGATCACATTTTTATGACTCGAAACACCCAAAAACATCTAAAAGGAGAACGCATTTGGATGAGAATAATCCATACTCATGGATAGCAAGATTATAGGACCAAAAATCTCATAAAACCCAAAACTAGCTAGATATAACAAATGCATCATCAAAGTTCAAGCTTTATACCTTCTGGAGTTGAGAAAAGGAATGTAGGCTCTGGATCCACAAGATTGAGCTTCAACAATCAACAAGATTGAACTTCTCTTTCATCCAAAACGCACCCAAAACACATAAAAAAGCTCAAGATTTGCTCTAGGGGCTAGGGTTTCGAGTTAGAGGCTCAAGATGGTGGAGGTTGATGTTAGGAAAGACCCCAAGGGGTTAGAATCCCTAAATAGGGCTCAAAACCAAGAAAATAGGGTTTTTGCATTGCGGCAGTAGGCCAACGTAATACCCTAAAAACACGACTTCTTGTAGCTAGTACGCCTTACGTACTGCCAGATTCTCTTCTTTTAGCTTAACTTCAAACAACCATAACTTCTTCGTTCCAACTCCGTTTTCGACAATCTTTATATCCACGAAAAGGTATCGATGAGATCTACAATTTTATCTTGATACATATGACTAAAAACATCTCAAACTAAAATCCTTAATTTATGCAAGAAGCCTGAAACATAACCCTTCTCATTTTACCCCTTAGCTTCCATCGAACAATCCATGGTTTAAATCACTTATCCAACATCATACACCTCCAATAGAGTCTAAACTCCATTCCATTGAAGCCCAAGTCCTCTGTTGATCCATTAATTGTCCACAACCCTAAAATAAGAACTTCTTGAGACAGAATGATATATATATATATATATATATATATATATATATATATACAGAGAGAGAGAGAGAGAGAGAGAGAGAGTTAGGTTATTGTGTTCTAACTATCTATTGTGTGCATGTACAATTGATTCTTGACCAATCATTTTAGTTATTTTAAGAAAGTAATTAATGCATATTATATTTTGAAGATATAATGAATTTTAATTAAATATTCAGCATTTAATATGCATTAATTACTTTCTTAAAATAACTAAAATGATTGATCCATAATCAATCTTACATGCACACAATAGATAGTAGAAACATTTGAACCGAACTCTCTCTCTCTCTCTCTCTCTATATATATATATATATATATATATATATATATATATATATATATATATATACACACACACACGTTCTGTTGAGATTCCGAAAAAATAAATATCTTAAGATTCAACCTCAAACATATATTTCTCATTAGTTTCTCTAACCCTCCAGCATACCGATGCAGTGGGAGAGTTATAACCATAAATTAATATGCAGCGCTACATGTTCCTTTTTCCCTACCATGTTCCCCACCTCCGCCACCTTAGCACCAACAGACACCACCACTCCCACTACAGTCACCTCTACCACTCCCACCTCTGCCACCACCACCTCCTCTACCACCAACCACCATAATCATATATGATTAATCACTTTATGAACAGACATATATGTATAATCATTTATGATTACGCATACATGTGTAAACATGTATAATCATACATGATTTTAACTATCCGCCAAATAATCATTTATGATTAGCCATTATTCTGTCGCGTTGGTACTCTAGAGCGTCAGAGTGGTAAATAAGAAATATATGGTTTAGATTTAAACTCAAGATCTTCATTTTTTCAGAATAGCAAGGGATTCTTCCCTTATATATATATATATATATATATATATATATATATATATATATATATATATATATATATATATATATATATATTCACTTGAGACCATGTTAATTTTATGAGACATGGGGACGCGATCATAGTCATTCATCTTGTAGATCATAAAAAAATTTTTAAAAAAAAAAATCTGAAATGCAAAATAAAAGGAAATATCCAAAAAAAATTAAAATATTAATTTCGTCATTTAATTTATCAAAAAAATATTTAAAAAAATAGACAATAAATAAATAAAAGTTAAAAAATAGGATTTTTTTAATATACGTGAAATATTCTAATAGAATATAGACTGTAAATAATCAATTAGAATTGTTAGAATTTTATTATATTCTAATATTCAATAGAATTGTTAGATATGTTAAAATATTCAAATATTCTATTAGAATTGTTAAAATTGTTAGAATATTCGAATATTCTACTAGATTTGTATGAATATTTAGAGTCTAGTATTCTAGTAGAATATTTAAATATTCAAAAAAAAAATTGTTTTAATATTTACAGTGTAATATTCTATTATAATATTTCACGTATATTTAAAAAAAGTAATTTTTTTGTTTTTTTTATTAATTAAATGATGAAAATAATACTTCTATAAAAACTTTCGAAATTTTTTATTTATTTTGCTTTTAGAAGTATTTTTTTCTCCAGGATGCGTGTTATGATCGTGTTCTCATGTCACATAAAATTAGCATGGTCTCAAATGAGCATAAGTATATATATATATATATATATATATATATATATATATATATATATATATATATATATATATATATATATATAATTTAGCATGGTCTCAAATGAACATAAGTATATATATATATATATATATATATATATATATATATATATATATATATATATATATATATATATATATATATGGGTAAATTACACCAAAGCCCCTCGTGCAAATGTCAAAACACACATTTGGTCTTTATTGTTAAAGATTAAATTGGATTGTCCCTTATATCGTTAAAAGATGCAATTTACGCCCCTCGCGGACATAAAATGACTATCTTGCCATTTTCTTTTCTTTTTTTTCATTTAATTTTCAAGTGTTTATAATTTATTTACTATTTTTGGTAAATTTTAATTTTTAGAAAACGAAATTTTCTCTTAAATTGGTTCCTATCACCTCCATCCATCAACCACCTCCTACCACCGGCCACCAACCACTTGCGACATGTAACATCCCAAAATACGAGCAAAAAAAACCATTTTTAAAACATATACTTTGCAAAACGTTTGAAATAAAACATTCATCGATAATATCATTTCATAAAAGATGTCGCGTGTCTGGAAACCATTTTATAAAATATAATAATATAAGAGTACAAATCCCCAGGAAGATCTCATAGTGCGGAATACAAGGCATGTGTGCCATGTGCCGCTACCGCGCCAACTCTTTCCCCTTCGAAGAAGAGGTACCTGAAACCAAAACTGTAAACAGTAAGAACAAAGCTTAGTGAGTTCCCCCACTATACCACATACCAAATAACCACATAACATACATATATTGCCAGACATATCTGAGTGCCCGACCTACCCCTTCGGTCCTCTCGATCGGATACTGCCGAGCATATCTGGGTGCTAGCCTCCCCTTCGGTCCTCACGACCGGATACTGACTAGAATATCTGGGTGTTGGTCTCCCCTTCGGCCCTTACGACCGGATACTGCCTAGCATATTTGGGTGCTGGCCTCCCCTTCGGTCCTTATGACCGGATATTGCCGAGCATATCTGGGTGATGGCCTCCCCTTCGGTCCTTACGACCGGATACTGGGGACTATTTCACCCCCTACTACTACCACATAACACATATCACATAATCTATCTAGCATGGCTGGGCATGACTGCTCCTTCGGCCCTATCGACCGGTAATCTGGGGAGTATCTCCCCCTACTGTCACTAGCACATAGCATCATATCATACTAGCACATAAACATATCGCAAGTAGTAGAAACCCTAGATGAATATCACAGAGACAATCATCTATCATACAACTCCTACTGGTGGGCCGGCATTCTGGCCGTAGACCCACCGCTACTGGAAGGTAACTCACCTCGTAGTAGTTGCTGATCTGCATGGGAACTATCTGTCTGCTGCTGCTGCTCCGGAAATCCTCCGGCTGTAATTCCCACCAACACTCAGTCAATTACTGCTAATCGAACTTAGGGTAAAATGACCATTTACCCCTAACCAAGCCAAGAGTCAAGGTCAAAGTCAACTTCCAGTTGACCCGACTCGCCGAGTTGGCTCGCCAACTCGTCGAGTCCCTATCCATTGGATTGTCCTTAATCATGTCTCTACTCGTCGAGTTAGGCATTGACTCGACGAGTTTTCCTTCTAAACTGATGTCCAAAATTCCTTCATCCTACTCGCCGAGTTGTATGAACAACTCGTCGAGTTCATCTTCACCCGAAGAACACTCTACACTGAGACTCGCCGAGTTGTATGAACAACTCACCGAGTCTGTTCTTGAGGCAAGAAGATTACCCTGGACTCGCCGAGTCAGGGCATTGACTCGCCGAGTCCCTCCATGGATGAGTCCGGCTTCCGAGACTCACTAAGTCCACCCATGACTCGTTGCTGCTCAGCATACACGAAAAGGGGGAAAAATCAGGGACTCGCGACTCGACTCGCCGAGTCAGAAGAACGACTCGCCGAGTTGCATGCATGCAAGAACTGTACACTCGATTCTGCTTGAATCCAGTGCATACCATTCATAGATCTGGGTTCTTCGGGATTGATTAACACCTAAAGTTTCCAACTTTACGTGTAAATAAACACCGATGAAGGTTTTAGGGCTCAAAATGCACTAAAAGAGTAGATCTAGGGCTTTCATGCAATATGGCTCCATAAAGGCAGTAGATCCGAGCTCCTGGAGCTCAATCATGCCTAGATCTAAAGGTTAATCAACTTATCACAAACCCTAATTCATAATCAAGCTTGGAAATGGCTCAAGAAGGACTTTAATGGAGCTCTAAGGGACTCTTAGCATGAAAACAGAAGGAAACTGAGTTATACCTCAAGGAATCTCTAAAATAACACCAAGATGTCTGGCCTCCTTCTTCTCTTCTTGATCTACTCTCCTTTTCCTCTCAAAATCTTCAAGAAATCACACCAAAGCACTTCAATCTCACAAGGAACGAGGTTAGGACAATATAGGGAGCTCTGAGGGTGAGGGGGGCGAGCTTGGGGCGCATATGATGGTTTAAATAGGGTGCAAACCCTTGAAATTAGGGTTTCATCAGACAGCAGGGATTCGCGGAGTCCAGAATATGGACTCGCCGAGTCGCCAACTTAAACGTGTTCCATAACCCGGCTCTACTTGGCGAGTTGGGCATACAAATCACCGAGTCCAAGGCTAAAAATGCAAAGTACCTAGGTAAATTTTACATACCAGGAACCAGGTGCTACAAATCTCCCCTACTTATTTTAGACTTCGTCCTCGAAGTCTGCTGCTCGATCCTGGAACAACTCGGGGTAATGCTCCATCATTTCATCCACCGGCTGCCAAGTCCACTCCGAACCCTTTCGGTGCTGCCATTGCACCTTCACTAATTCCACCCTCTTGTTCCTCAAATCCTTCGACTTCCGGTCTAGGATTGCGACTGGGCGCTCAATGTAATTCAGGTTGTCATCAACCTGGATATCCTATAACGGCATCACCGCTGAATCATCCACTAGGCACTTCTGCAGCTGGGAGACATGGAAGGTGCTGTGGATCTAACTGAGTTCGGCTGGCAGATCCAGCCTATATGCCACCTTGCCCACCCGGGCTACAAGCCTGAACGGACCAATGTATATCGGGCCCAACTTGCCCCGCTTCCTGAGTTGAATAACACCCTTCCAAGGCGACACTTTCAGGAGAACCATATCCCCGACCTGGAACTCTAGGTCTGATCGGCGCTTGTCGGCGTAACTTTTATGCCGACTCTGCGCATACTGAAGCCTACTTCGAACCTGTTGGATTCTCTCGGTCGTCTTGAGCACCACCTCTGTTCTCCCCATGACCCTCTGGCCGACTTCAGCCCAACATATCGGGGTCCTGCACCTCCGTCCGTACAACATCTCGAAAGGAGGGCGGTTGATACTCGCGTGGTACCTGTTGTTGTACGAGAACTCAGCCAAGGGAAGATAGGTATCCCTGCTACCACCAAAGTCTAGCACGCACGCCCGCAACATATCCTCCAAAGTCTGGATGGTCCGCTCGCTCTGACCATCCGTCTGCAGGTGAAAGGCGGTGCTAAAATTCAGACGAGTGCCAAACTCATCATGAAACTTCTTCCAAAACCTGTAAGTGAAACACACATCTCTGTCTAATATCACTGACACCGGCACCCTGTGCCACGCCACTATCTCCTGGATATAGATATCGGCCAACTTTTCGGCCGAGATGCTCTCCTGGATCGGAATAAAATTGACGCTCTTGGTCAATCGATCAACGATGACCCAAATCGAATCTACTCCTCGCGTAGTCCTGGGAAGCTTTGTGATAAAATTCATCGTAATATTTTCCCATTTCCACAATAGGATATCCAACGACTACATCTTGTCGTGTGGTCTCTGATGCTCGGCTTTGACCTTCCTGCAGGTCAAGCACCGCTCGACGTACCAAGCCACATCCCGCTTCATGCAGGGCCACCAATAGTCTAGATGAAGATCCCTATACATCTTCGTCGCCCCTGGATGAATGGAGAATCGGGATTTGTGCGCCTCCTCCATCAAGACCTGGCGCACGCCTCCGTGATACGGCACCCACACCCTACGGTGCAGTGTCAATAATCCTCGATTATCATAATCGAAGGAAGTGACTTGACCCACTATTCGCTCGCTCTTCCGATGCTCCTCCTTCATAGCCTCCTGCTGAGCTTCCCGAATCTGCTCTAACAGTGGAGTCACCACAGTCATCCTCATACACACATCCCTGATCGGTGCTGCCTTTTGGCTAAGCGCATTAGCCACCACATTGGCCTTCCCCAGGTGATAAAGGATCTCTCAATCATAATCTTTCACCACATCCAACCACCGACGATGTCCCATGTTAAGATTCGACTGATCCATGAGGTACCTCAAACTCTTGTGGTCCGTGTAAATGGTACACCGAACTCCATAGAGGTAATGTCGCCAAATCTTGAGGGCGAAGACCACCGCCCCCAACTCTAAATCATGCGTCGGGTAGTTTGCCTCGTGAGGCTTCAGCTACCTTGAAGCGTAGGCGATGACATGCCCTCTCTGCATCAATACCGCACCCAAACCCGAAATGGACGCGTCACAATACACCACAAAATCCTCAATGCCCTCGGGCAGGGCTAAGATAGGCGCCTCGCACAACCTCTGTCTCATAATCTCGAACGCCGCCTGCTGCTCAGGCCCCCATCGAAAGACCATGGCTTTCTTAGTCAACCGCGTCAGGGGTACGACTATCTTGGAGAAATCCTGAATGAATCTCCGATAGTAGCCTGCTAATCCTAGGAAACTCCGAATCTCGGATGGAGACTTCAGAACCTCCCATCTCATCACGGCCTCCACCTTGGGCGGGTCCACTGAAATCCCGTTCTGGTTGACAAGGTGCCCAAGAAAATGCACCTCGCGCAACCAAAACTCACATTTGGAGAACTTGGCGTACAAGCTCTCCCTCCTCAAGGCCTCCAAAACCTCTCTCAGATGCTCCTCATGCTCCTCCTGCGTCTTCGAATAAACCAAGATGTCATCAATGAAGACTATCACAGACCGATCCAGCATCGGTCTACACACGCGGTTCATGAGGTCCATGAACACGACAGGAGCATTGGTGAGCCCAAACGGCATCACCACGAACTCATAATAGCCATAACGTGTCCGAAACGTGGTCTTCTGCACATCCTCCTCTCTGACCCTCATCTGATGATAACCTGAACGCAAATCGATCTTGGAGAACCAAGATGCTCCCTGTAACTGATCAAAGAGGTCATCAATCCTCGGGAGTGGGTAACAGTTCTTCACCGGTACCTTATTCAGCTCCCGGTAATCTATACACATCCGATGCGACCCGTCCTTCTTCTTCACAAACAGGATCGGGGCTCCCCATGGTGAACTGCTCGATCGAATGAATCCCTTGTCTAACAGCTCCTGCAGCTGTGTAGACAACTCTTACATCTCAGGAGGAGCCAACCGATACGGTGCCTTGGCTATCGGAGCCGCAACAGGAACTAGGTCGATCCTGAACTCTACCTGACGCTCCGGAGGTATTCCAGGAAGCTCCTCCGGGAACACATCAGCGTAGTCTCGCACCACTAGAACCTCGCTCACCGTCGCCTTACCCGCGCTCCCGGGTATCCATAACGTACGCGACATATGCCGCGCAACCCTGCTGAAGGTAGCGCCTGGCTCTCGCTGTTGAACATACTGTGGGTCCATGTTGTGGCCTCTCGCCGTGGATCACCAACTCTCCCCCACTCGGGGTCCTGATCCGCACTAGCTGCTGTGCGCAATCTATCACCGCCCCATTAGGCCTCAACCAATCCATGCCTATAATCACCTTGTTCCCCCGCAACGGGATGGGAACCAAATCCACCAAATAGCGCTCCTCAAATAACCTTAGAACACGATCACTGAACACTACTGATGCTCGCACCGATCATTTTTAAAACATATACTTTGCAAAACGTTTGAAATAAAACATTCATCGATCATATCATTTCATAAAAGATGTCGCGTGTCTGGAAGCCATTTTATAAAACATAATAATGTCAGAGTACAAATCCCCAGGAAGATCTCATAGTGCGGAATACAAGGCATGTGTGCCATGTGCCGCTACCGCGCCAGCTCCTTCCTCTTCGAAGAAGAGGTACCTGAAACCAAAACTGTAAACAGTAAGCACAAAGCTTAGTGAGTTCCCCCACTGTACCACATACCAAATAACCACATAACATACATATATTGCCAGGCATATCTGGGTGCCTGACCTACCCCTTCGGTCCTCTCGACCGGATACTGTCGGGCATATCTGGGTGCTGGCCTCCCCTTCGGTCCTCACGAACGGATACTGACTAGCATATTTGGGTGCTGGTCTCCCCTTCGGCCCTTACGACCGGATACTGCCTAGCATATCTGGGTGCTGGCCTCCCCTTCGGTCCTTACAACCGGATTTTGCCGAGCATATCTGGGTGCTGGCTCCCTTTCGGTCCTTACGACCGGATACTAGGGACTATTTCACCCCCTACTACTACCACATAACACATATCACATAATCTATCTAGCATGGCTGGGCATGACTGCTCCTTCGGCCCTATCGACCGGTAATCTGGGGACTATCTCCCCCTACTGTCACTAGCACACAGCATCATATCATACTAGCACATAAACTATCACAGGTAGTAGCAACCCTAGATGAATATCACAGAGACAATCATCTATCATACAACTCCTACTGGTGGGCCGGCATTGTGGCCGTAGACCCACCGCTACTGGAAGGTAACTGACCTCGTAGTAGTTGTTGATCTGCATGGGAACTGTCTGTCTGCTGCTGCTGCTCCAGAAATCCTCCGGCTGTAATTCCCACCAACACTCAGTCAATTACTGCTAATCGACCTTAGGGTAAAATGACCATTTACCCCTAACCAAGCCAAGAGTAAAGGTCAAAGTCAACTTCCAATTGACCCGACTCGCCGAGTTGGCTCGCCAACTCGTCGAGTCCCTATCCATTCGATTGTCCTTAATCCCGTCTCTACTCGTCGAGTTAGGCATTGACTCGACGAGTTTTCCTTCTAAACTGATGTCCAAAAGTCCTTCATCCTACTCGCCGAGTTATATGAACAACTTGTCGAGTTCATCTTCACTCGAAGAACACTCTACACTGAGACTCGTCGAGTCTGTTCTTGAGGCAAGAAGATTGCCCTGGACTCGCCGAGTAAGGGCATTGACTCGCCGAGTCCCTCCATGGATGAGTCCGGCTTCCGAGACTCATTGAGTCCACCCATGACTCGCTGCTGCTCAGCATACACGAAAAGGGGGAAAAATCAGGGACTCGCGACTCGACTCGTCAAGTCAGAAGAACGACTCGCCGAGTCGCATGCATGCAAGAACTGTACACTCGATTCTTCTTGAATCCAGTGCATACCATTCATAGATCTGGGTTCTTAGGGCTTGATTAACACATAAAGTTTCCAACTTTACGTGTAAATAAACACCGATGAAGGTTTTAGGGCTCAAAATGCACTAAAAGAGTAGATCTAGGGCTTTCATACAATATGGCTCCATAAAGGCAGTAGATCTGAGCTCCTGGAGCTCAATCATGCCTAGATCTAAAGGTTAATCAACTTATCACAAACCCTAATTCATAATCAAGCTTGGAAATGGCTCAAGAAGGACTTTAATGGAGCTCTAAGGGACTCTTAGCATGAAAACAGAAGGAAACTGAGTTATACCTCAAGGAATCTCTGAAATAACACCAAGATGTCTGGCCTCCTTCTTCTCTTCTTGATCTACTCTCCTTTTCCTCTCAAAATCTTCAAGAAATCACACCAAAGCACTTCAATCTCACAAGGAACAAGGTAAGGACGATATAGGGAGCTCTGAGGGTGAAGGGGGCGAGCTTGGGGGCGCATATGATGGTTTAAATAGGGTGCAAACCCTTGAAATTAGGGTTTCATCAGACAGCGGGGACTCGCCGAGTCCAGAATATAGACTCACTGAGTCGCCAACTTAAACGTGTTCCATAACCCGGATCTACTCGGCGAGTCGGGCCTACAACTCGCCGAGTCCAAGGCTAAAAATGCAAAGTACTTAATTTTACATACCAGGAACCAGGTGCTACACGACAACCAGCCGCCTCTGACCACCAGCATGCTTTATATAATGTCATCTCTCAGTCTCACTCTTCAAGAAACCTCAAAATCAAACCACAATTAAAAAACCAAACCTTAAAAATCAAACCACATCAAATCGAAAAATCTAAACTTGAAATCTTTAAACTCACTTGTCGAAATCGAGCGTTGGTGATGTATAAATGTGTCAGATCTATGAGTGACGTTGAGAGAGAGCGAGTTAAAGGAACCATATGTCTTCGGATAAGACGCCTGATATCGACCTCCACACCCTATCACTCCCACCTTCAATCCAACCCACTGTTTTGGATTTTAGTTGAGTTTTTCGAATATTGAGTAGTCGAAGTCGATGATGGCTTTCGAACCCATAAATTTCCAAGAGAGGGATATATATATATATATATATATATATATATATATATATATATATATATATATATATATATATATATATATATAAAGAGGGGGAGAGAGAGAGAGAGAGGTGATGGTTGCCTAAGGTATTTATTATCGGAATTTGGGAGGTGACGATGGTGTGTGATGTTCTTCAAGTATAAAGAGAATAAGAGATACAAACTTTAGTGGATGAGGTGAAGGTAGAGGATAATCGTAGTTGATTATAGACCTTCACGAGTTACTTGTCATCACCCGAAATACAAATCTTTACCAAGTGCTATGTCTGCTTAATGCCTTCCATTGAATCGATTAGTGCAATTTCTTTTTTGGAGGCAGGGCAAGTGGGACCCAATTTCTTTTTAAATTTAAAATAATAATAAGTATTATTAGCTTAATTGAAAAATAACTACACAAGGGCGTTATGGTCATTTTAAGTCTAGAACGGACTAAAACCGCAACAAATTCCTCTTTCAAGGGTGAAACGTAAAGATATAAAACAAACGTTTTTTTTTAAATAGGGACCAAACATGCGTTTTGGCACTTGCACTAAAGACGATTTGTGTAATTTACTCTCTCTCTTTCTATATATATATATATATATATATATATATATATATATATATATATATATATATATATATATATATATATATATATATATATATATAGAAAGAGAGAGAGAGAGAGAGAGAGAGAGAGAGAGAGAGAAAGATAAAGTTCAATAGAGAACCATTATTAATCAAGGAACTAGGTAACCAATCCAAAGCATCGAAATTTAAAGGGATCAACCGCAAAATGAATGGTTGTAGACTTTTACAATGGACGCACATGCACCGGATTATAACAAAACTCACTTCCTTTTTTTAGTTTATTTTTTGGTAGGCCATGTTTTTTATCAAAAAAGAAAAAACGAATACACCGTTGTTTATGATTTCTCGTCTATTTCCATAATGATCCATATTAATGTATAAAAAAATAAACTTTTTTTTTCAAAAAAAACTCATTTCATTTTCTTTGTTTTTTGAAAAGTTAATGTCTATTTTTTATTGAAAAAAATTTATAAATACATTAAAATTCATATTTTTTTGGTACTATTTAAATATAGATTCATATTGATATTTAAAAAAAATTGAAATTTCAGTTTAGTTTCACATTGTAAATATGCTCAGATTCACAGTATGAATAATAGTAAGTCAGATTCACATTGTGAATTTTAAAAACTGTGGATTCTAAAAACTAAATTATATACAATTCAAATTCACAATGTGAATAAATTCATTTGTTGATTTTACAAAACTAATTTACGATTAATCAAAACATTAACATATTATAAAACTACATGAAAATATATTTCGATATATATTTAAATTTCACTTAATTTGTGAATGATCAAAGAGTTTAAATAGTAAGTCAGATTCACATTGTGAATGTAAAAGTTAAAATATTTACAGTTTAGATTCACAATGTGAATTAAAACTGACTGAGTTTTTTTTTTTTTATCGATGTTGATGTTTATTAATAGAGGACAAAAATTGAGATTTTGTATAATTAATTTTTTTGTATAAAAATAAACTTTAATATTGAAAAAATAGAACAAAATGAAGTGAGTTTTTTTCAAAAAAAAAATATTTTTTTTATATATATCAGCATAGATCTATATGGGAAGAAGAAGAAAATCGTAAACAACATTATATTTGTTTTTTTTTTTTCGATAAAAAGCGTGGGTTAAAAAAATTAAACAAAAAAGAGGTGAGTTTTTTGTAAATAGTGAGTTTTATGGTATAATACATTATATTTGCGTCTAATGTGCAAAGTATATGATTTCTGACATTCACGATTGGTTCTTTAGTTTTCTTGTTAATAATGGGTGTCTATTGAACTCTACCTCTATATATATATATATATATATATATATATATATATATATATATATATATATATATATATATATATATATATATATATATATATATATATATATATATATATATATATATATATATATATATATTCTTTTGGGATCTTATAAAAGATTTTTCAACGGGATTAAAAAAGCACTATGCTTGAACTTTCTATTCTACTTGCTTTTGGCCTTTGTTTTTCCTTGGTACCTCACAACCTCTTGTCGCCATTGTGAAGAAAACCCCAAAATAAAAAGGCCCAAAAGCAAAAGCAAAAGTTGCAAAAGGAAACCAACAACTTCTACTTAAAACCCTTCCCTCAACTTGCAAAACGCAAAACACACACACGCACTCTCGCTTTGTGCTCTTATCAAGATGGAGGATGAATGTAGTCCTTTTAATTGGGATTGTTACTACCAAGAAGAGGTAAAGACCACTTCGTGAATAGTTTCTTGATTCTGATTAACATAGTTAACCAAAATCTCGATATTTCTATTGTTCTTTTGTGTTTGGTGTTAATTCCTTTTAGTTGTTTTAATTGTTGAGTAGGCGCAAGGAATCCAAGAGTTGAAACACACTTTGTTGTACACGTTGGAATTGGAAACAACAATTGCATGTGCTCATGAAGAGATTGCAAGAAAAGGAGATGAAGTTTTGCATTTCAAATGTCTTTTGTCAAAGACTATCAAAGAAAGAGACGAAGCCGAATTGAAGTGTCAAGGCTTAGTGTTGGAGAACCTAATACTCCAACAAAAGATTCAAGAATTTGAAGCTAATGCTACGACTTCTTTGGTTAAAACCACTCCTACAAGTTACCAAGAAGACGATCATAATTTAGGTGTGGATTCATCTTCGGGTTCTGATGAGAACTTTGTTGGAACTCAAGGAATGGAAAGGATTTCATTGCCACCGCAACAAACACCACCAGAAATCATGGATAATGTAGTATTGAAAAAAGGGTTGCCGGAGAATGGCAAGTTTTTGCAGGCAGTAGTGGAAGCGGGCCCGTTACTCCAAACCCTGCTTCTTGCCGGCCCACTTCCACAGTGGCAACACCCACCACCGCAACTCAACTCAATAGAGATCCCACCCGTGACTATCCCATCAACTTCCACCACCACACCTCGGATGCTCCTCCACCAAGACTCGTGTGTTAGCACAATCATTGGTGGCGGCAACAACAACAATGGTGGTGGATGTATGATCATGACTAGGAAAAGGGGTTTTGAGCAAAGTTGTGAAGCACATGACTATGATTATGATTCTACTCCCACAACCAACACCAAGAACCAAAAGGTTGTTCACCAATCACAACCATTGACCAACATTTAGTGACTAGTATTTTGATTTTCCCTCCAACCATAATCTAGCTACAAATTAATATGTCAATTTCCATCCTTTTCTTTAGGTTTGGAAAAAGTTTATTAGGATGAAAGGGATGGCCAGGATGGACCCTTTGCTTTTTACCCTTTAGAATTGGTGTACATTAATTACTTTTTTCTTAGAACTTAAGTATCCTAACCATAATTAGCAAAAAAAAAAAAAAAAAAGAGAGGGCACAATCAAACCCTTTGAGCCTCTATGTTTGATTGAGGGCTTTCCTTTTCCACTATTCCATGTTCTTTCGGTTAGGCTGAAATTGATATTTTTGGTAATGTAATATGAACTCAGAATTTAAGTCATCTCAAACGACAGGAGACTGACTTATTTATATTCTACTTGTTTGTTTGTTTTTTTGTTTTTCTTTTTTTATCATTTTTGGTGTTGTTTACTCTCTTTTCACATAAGAAATGTGATTTTTGGCGAGGTTTTTTGTCCTCCAGAAGGATGGGGAACTGTTTCTATGAATGAATATACGTTTGATTTACGTTAATTTTGTGATTGTGGTTACTAACTGGTTACTTTCAAGACTTGTTGAAGACAATATAAACATTCGAATCTTATATTTAGACGTTATTAAATAGCAAATCATAAAAGTTTCATGGTTTTGTGTATCATCGATAAAAGAAAAAAAATATTTATGTGAGCTTAATCATTTTTGTCGTGGAAAATTCTACTTTCACTTTTCATATTATAATGTGAAAGGTGTGGATTGGGTAGTAGAGTTTTTGGTGGATGTGGGGCTCTTCACCTGAGATAATTACATGTAGCAGTTGCATATCATTGCTCCTGCTTTTTCCAATATTAGTTTAATTTTCAAATAATAATTTGTTTTTATGTAGTTTTAACAAAAATAACTATATACTTATCAGAATATACCAAAAAACAATAAAATATTTAAACACAAATAACCCGTCTACTACACTATCTCTCATATAACTCATTTTTCATATTTATAAATTAAAGATAAAGTTTCTATCTGTCGAACTACAGTTATAAATGGATATTAGTAAAGTTGATAATATTTCATCAATTTTACTTAACTTTTATTAGAAAGTTTTTCAGTATCTTATCAGAAGCTAAATAGTTTTGTAAAATAAAATAAAATAATAGGTAATAATAATAATATATTGTTTGTGGAATCTTGGTGTTAATTTAGAGTATCCATGATGCATGGTGTGTGTCTGCCATTAAAATGGCAAATTTAACCAACTCATTCATAGCTTTTTACTGTTACTTGAAATCCCCTATGATGTAATCTCGCCTTTTACTCAACCAATTTCATGAAATTAGAAAAAGGCATAATGGAAAATCTCTATTTAAGAACTTTAAAAACCATATCAAACCATGCTTTGAATAGGCCATGCAATTATTTTGATTGTTAAAACTTTCTTGTGATCATAAATTATAAATTATTGCATTTATATCTTTGAATTTCGTTATCGATCCAGTAAAATGAATCTACAACATTCAGAGGTGTGTCGGTCACGAGAGTTCAACTATGTAAGTATATAACAGGATTATTTCTTGCAAACAAAATTTGTCAATATGCATCAAAAAGTATTATCGTATTTCAACTTTTTTGATAATTAATGATATTTGGATGTGAGCAAATCTATTTGTTTGATTCAGGAAGTCAATGGAAACACAAACTAAATCCATTTGTAGTATATTTGGATTTTGTGTTGCGCTCATTCTTTGACTCTGGAGTAGTCAACTTCACACATACAAAAGTTGATATCTTGTGACTTGGTCTTTATCCTATCTTTTAACTATAAATTATAAACTAGTTGTTAGCATCTAAAAAATTATAGTGTTTATTAATGTTCTAATTATGATGGATCCAGAAGAAAATAAACATCCAAGAGCATAGAAGTTTGGGTGGAAATCTTTGCTGGAAAAACCACAAGGCACTTGACAACTCGACTTTGTATTATTGATAAAATCGACAAAAGAGACTCAAGTTATTTTGGTGTTTATCAACATATTTTGGTATTATTATTATTATTAATAATGAGATAGACTGAACTCTATTTACTAACCGAGCTAAGAGATGCAGGATGCACACTCGTAGTGATAAATATAAACTCGGGAATACGGGGTCCGGGGGCATCGCCCCTGGATGCAGGGTTCCAAGCAGTTGCAGCCCCTTGGCGGGGTCTAGGGAAGTGCCCCTAGTAGGGTCCAAGGGGTAGAGCCCCCGGTGGTGGTTTTGCTGACCTCCATAACCACTTTTACCTTTGGTATAAGAACTCATTGATGAGATCATGATGATGTAGGTGTCGGTTACGTTCAATAATTACCAATTTTTGGCTTCAAATCTGGAGACAACTGTTATAACCACTTTTCTCTTTGGTATAAGAACAAGAAAACAGGTTACAAACAATATAATCTAAAAAACTGATTTTATGATTTGTTCTATCTCTCAAAAACACATTAACAATGTATTCTATGTTTCACAATCTAAATTAGACATGTAATTCTGATTGGTTTATTCTTGGATTATCCCACTTCTAAATTCGTATACCCCAAGCAAAGGGGACGAATTAAAAATTTCAGAAAGTTTGATAAACACGATTAGGGATGAGCATCGAAACCGGCTCGGGAACCAAACTTTGTGGAAAATAGGAACCAAACTGGACTGTCAGTTCTACCGGTTCCCGATTCCTACCGGTTCTTGTCGTGTCTTCAATGTTGGAACCGGTCATCGATAAATAGTAACACACGGTCCCGGTTTTTGCCGGTTCTACAGTTTTCCGATTCCAAAAATCCACAAGAATACCATCCCGATGCCTAATTTAAGTTAAATGGCTAGAGAAGAAGCACTTTTTTTTAAAACATCAAACTATCTAAACATGTTCCTTCTAAATACGGATACCACCTATGTTCTCTAATGAAATTGAACTAATGACCTTTCTTTTGAGAGAATGAGTCATTATCATTTGACTAAAGGCCTTTTTTTTTTTTTTTTTATAGAACACAAGCACTAGTCGTAGATTTGTAGGGTTGCTCCTATTGAATATGGTACACTTGGGCCAAATCTATATGGTCATTTATATCAAGCCCACTAGACACTAGAAAAAAAATTAATTGTTATTCTCATTATTACGTTAAGTATACATTTGCCTTAAAATTAATCAGTTTATTTGAACATATATATTTCTAAAAATAAAGTTTAGTCTTCAATAATTTTGTTTAAAAGATTTGTCAAATTTATATTTTTGAGGCTTTATCTATTACAATAAATGTCCATGTCAATTTGCCAAGTGATCAATGATCAAATATAAATCGTTGAGGTGTGATCCAAGGAATTTGACCCGACCTGATTATTTTTACTATTTGACCAATCTAATGCCTCCAATAAAAAAATTCCTAGATCCGTCATTTCTTCTAACAACCTTTTAATAAGAAAGGTTGCCTACATCTAATAACTATAAAAAAATAACAATAAACACTCAAAAGGTGAGAGGAATTTTGTATTCACTAAAGATTGAGTTCTAGTACCAACCAACCTTAGCAAGTTTCAAATTTTGACATTAAAACTTGATTTTTCATAATATCAGCAACACATCTTGGGGTTTTGTTTTAAGATGAACTCCAAAAATACGAACGAATATAATAAAAATGTCTTTAATTGTGTGAACTGGAGTATCAAGTTCACCATTTTGTGTTTTCCATGTCAACAACTCATAATTTTGAAGGCATTTGTTTTAGCAGAAGTAGTAAAAAACAAACAAGAACATGGTTAAATGAGCATTTCGAAAATTCATAAGTGGAAGGGATAGATGTTGTTGTTGAATTTGCAGGTTTAACAAGATGTGTCTGAATCCCTCAAATCTAGGCTCCGATACCAATTTGTAACTTCCCAAAATTCATAAGTAAAAATTTCATTTTTAAATCAACCAAAATTCATCAAATGTCTCAAACAACTATCAAATTATGTCAGTGTAAAAATAGTTATCATAGTACAAATCCCAAAATCATAAAAGTAGCGAAACATGGGTGGATGCACTGGGTTGAGGCCGGGCCCTTCCCTTTCGAACCAAAAGTACCTGAAACATAAACTTAAATCGTAAGCACAAAGCTTAGTGAGTTCTACAAATACCACATACCATACAACATATATACATAGCATACGTAGCATAAAACAGGTCTAGTTCAACATTGAGTCCCTTCGGACTCCTTTGGTATCTTTCAATCGGTACAGGTCTATTTCACTCAACACACACCAAAAAGCACACAAGACTCAATATCCTCTAAAAAGGGGGTTAGGGTTTCGTGGAAGCTGCTTTGGTATGAAGGAGGCTGGTTATAGAGGAGGTCTTGGAGTTATAATGGTGTTTAAATAGGGTCCAAACCTTAAAAGTTAGGGTTAATCTCAGGCTCAAGTCGGCTAGTGTACTCTAGGTACACCCAGCATGCCAGGAGGGTTAACCTTGTTTCCAAGGCTCACAAGGTACGCCCTGTGTACCTTATTAATGCTCAGTGTAAATACATAATGCACAAAAAAATAAACATTTAGATTTTAAGGAATTTACCTAGGAACCGAGCGTTACAATTCTCCTTTACTTGAATCATACTTCATCCTCAAAGTTCACCTACACAAAAAACTTTGGGTAGTGCTTTCTCATCTCCTCCTTAGCCTCCCATATCCATTCTGAACCCTTCTGGTGCTGCCATTTCACCTTCACTAGACCCACAACCTTGTTTCTGAAAGCATTTGTCTTCTTATTTAGGATCGTAATCAGTCTCTCTATGTAACTCAGGAGCTCATCCACCTGAATATCTTCCAAAGAAACCACTGCAGAATCATCAACCAAACACTTCCACAACTGAGAGACATGGAAAGTGATGTGAATCTCGTTGAGATCCATGGGTAGCTCCAAATGATAAGCAACCCTACCCACCCGGGAAGCAACCCTAAAAGGACTGATACATCTGGGGCCCAACTTGCCCCATTTCCTAAATCGGGTGACACCTTTCCAAGGTGACACCTTGAGAAGTGCCATATCCCTAACCTAAAATTCCAAATTTGATCAACGTTTATCTGCATAAAGCTTCTGAGGGCTCTGTGTGGTCTGAAATCTACCATGCACCCGTTGAATCAACTTGGTAGTCCATAACACCACCTCCATGATACCGATGACTCTCCGACCGACCTATCCCTAATAAATTGAGGTCTGACACTTAGCTAATGGGAGATACGTATCCCAAATACCACCAAAATCCAGTACATATGCCCGAAGCATGTCCTCTAAGGTCTAGATAGTCCACTAGCTCTGACCATCAGTCTGCTGAAAAGTTGTATTGAAGAGAACCGAGTACCTAACTCCTCATGGAACCTCTTCTAAAACCTGGAAGTGAACTGAACATCCTGATCTGAAATAACTGATACCGAAACCCCATTATGTGTCATCACCTCTTGGATATAAATGTCTGCCAACTTCTCCGTAGATATGCTCTCTTGAATAGGAATAAAATAAGCACTCTTGGTCAATCAATCCATGATACCCAAATTGAATCCACCCCCCGCGCTGTCTGTGGTAACTTTTTTATGAAGTCCATCGAGATATCCTCCTATTTCCAAACGGGAATACCCAATGGCTCTATTTTTCCGTGAGGTCATTGGTGATCGGCCTTAACTTTCTTGCAAGTCAGCCAACTCTCCATGTACCAAGCCACTTCCCACTTCCCGCTTCAGCCAACTCTCCAGGGCCACCAATAATCGGGTCGGAGATCTCTGTACATTTTTGTTGCACCAGGATGAATAGAAAATATAGACTTGTGTGCCTCTTCCATCAAAATATGTCGCACACCCCTATAATATGGAACTCAGACTCTCTAATGAAGGGTCAACAATCCCTGACTATCATAATCAAAAGAAGCCAATTGAACCATTATGAGCTCACTCTTTCGGTGCTACTCTTTCATAGCCTCAACCTGAGTCTCCCGTATCTGCTCTAAGAGTGGGGTAATCACAGACATCCACATATAAATTGTTGGGTTTTCAGCAATCTAACACTTCCTAAGTGTGCATGCAACCCTAATAAACCTTGGATCTATGTTTGTCTAAATACATGCAAAATAATAATTTTCCAAGGTTCATAACCTATCTAACATGGCATGGGGAACATTTCAACATAAAAGAGTTAGAAGAGATTACATACCTTTTTGATGAGTTTGATTCTTGAGGAGTTTGAGGGCCAAGCACCAATAGTGTGAATGCCTCAAATGGAATCACAAATCACCACAAACACTTGGAAAACTTTGACAGAGTATACACACTTGCAATTTTCGGCCACACACAAGCACACACACACTAGTTCACCAGTTTCCATTTCATGCACCATAAGCATGCTTATATAGTGTACATGGTTAGGGTGAAACCCTAATAACCCATGACCTTTCCTTTTCCAAGGATCCATGGGTTAAAAGCTCCATGGATCATCCATGGACTTCCATCCAAGCCTAGCCCATTAACAAATGAGTGTTAACCCACACCATATAAAACCAATAGCCCATAATCTAATTAGTCTTTCTTTTAATCTCTAAATTAATTCATAATTAATTTAAGACTAAGACTAATTAAATAACATAACCTCATATTAATATATTATAACTTATAATATATTAATAAACATATGTGTATAACTCTCATAAAATTATCCATAAATTGTTCGGGTGAAATGCAACCCAAAGGGACCATGCCGGGTCGGGTCAAGTATATACCAAATAAGTTATGGACTTAGACACCTTATCCAACAGACTCCCACTTGGATAAGTCTAATAACTCTATTTGCCTATATAACTTCAGGAACCAACCAGCAATCGTAGCTCTCGAAAACTCTGTTGAACTATGAAGCGCGATTTTAAGAAAAGTGATCATATAATCCTCTGTTCTCATGATATCAGCCGGACAAACACATGGAACTATGTCTTGCTTATTGTCTGGCAGTTGTTTCTCGATTTCCGATTTGTTTGACAAAGAACTTTACTGAACACATCAGTTAGTTCTGACCGGTCCCGGTACATGGGTCAACACAAAATCATCGAGGGGCCCAGATATCGCTTCTATTTTTAGAAGGAATAGATAAACTTCGACTCATATTCTTGTTCTACTACTTGTTGAATTGTACACAAATGCACGTTTTATAACATCAAGTTACTGATGCGTTTACGTGCAATCAATGCACAACCAAGTCATAGGTAACAACTCATATCTCTAGGTTTGAAGACTTATATGATATTATCGTCTCACGATCACTCGAGATAAATTCCATGAAGTGATACAAGTGAGCGTGGGTTTATACCAATACTCATAACTTATAAGTACTCATGAATGTTGCAGCAACCATTTCCATGTCTAAACACTTTTAGCCATCTACAAACCCAATTCATGACAATCTTGATTCATACCTACTTCCGACGTATGACCGATTGTGGAGGTTTGAATAAATTAATTATTCTGGAAGTCAAAACATGCAAAACTGAAACAATAGTAAATAATTGACAATGATAGTAACACTTTACTCATAAATAAATCACAAATTTTATTCATCATCAAATGTCGATTACATTTTACAAGTTTCAGGAAAACTATCTAATCTGTAAAACTAATATCGTCCCTCAGCCCGATGCGCCTAGCATGCTGAAAATGCTTAACCCTCGTCAGTCCCTTCGTAAGGGGATCTGCAGGATTCTCACCCAATGATATCCTCCTTGTCACGAGGAGTCCTTCTTCAATCTTGTGTCTTATGAAGTGATATTTTCTGTCAATGTGTCGGGATCTGCCATGATCTCTTGGTTCCTTGGCTAAGGCAACCGTACTATTGTTGTCATAGAAAATCTCCATAGGGTCTTTAATAGCTGGTACAACTCCAAGGTCTCCGCTGAAGTTCTTTAGCCATATCGCCTCCTTCGCTGCTTCACTCGCTGCTATATACTCTGATTCACAATTCGAATCAGCCACCGTCTCCTGCTTGGAACTCTTCCAAGAAATTGCCCCTCCATTTAAGGTAAAAACCCAGCCCGACTGAGAGCGGAAGTTATCCCTATCAGTCTGAAAACCAGCATCACTATACCCTAATACTCTCAAGTCATCACTCCCACCAAGGGTAAGGATCCAATCCTTAGTCCTCTATAGATACTTGAGAATGTTCTTTACCGCGGTCCAATGAGCCTTTCCAGGGTTCCCCTGATACCTGCTGACCATGCTCAAAGCAAATGCCACATCAAGGCGGGTACAAGTCATAGCATACATGATCGAGCCAACAGTGGAAGCATACGGTAATTGGCTCATCTCAGCTATCTCTGCCTCTGTACTCGGACTCTGAGTCTTACTTAGTTTGGCATTGCTTTGGATCGGTAAATCTCCTTTCTTGGAGTTCTGCATGTTGAACCTTTTCAACACCTTATCCAAGTAGGTACTCTGACTAAGTCCAATTAGTCTCTTACTCCTTTCTCTTAATATCCTTATCCCTAGGATATAGGCAGCCTCCCCTAGGTCCTTCATAGCAAAGCACTTCCCAAGCCAGGACTTAACCTCCTGCAAGGTTGGGATGTCATTTCCTATAAGTAGTATGTCATCCACATACAGTACCAAGAAGCTAACTATACTCCCACTAGCTCTGACATACACGCAAAACTCATCTTCACTTCTTGAGAAGCCAAACTCCTTGACCTTCTCATCAAAACAAAGATTCCAACTACGAGATGCTTGTTTTAATCCATAAATGGATTTCTCAAGCTTGCATACTCTATTAGGGTACTCTGCACTGACAAAACCCTCTGGCTGGTTCATGTACACATCCTCAGCCAACTTTCCATTAAGGAGAGCGGTTTTGACATCCATTTGCCATATTTCATAATCATGAAATGCTGCAATGGCTAGCATAACCCTAATAGACTTATTCTTTGCTACCGGCGAGAAGGTTTCATCATAATCAATACCCTGAGTCTGAGTAAAACCCTTCGCAACCAGTCGAGCCTTATAAGTATGCACTTTTCCTTCCATGTTGGTCTTCTTCTTGAAGATCCATTTGCACCCGACTGTTTTACGGCCTGGTACATTGTCAACCAAGTTCCAAACTTGATTGTCATACATGGACTGTATCTCGCTGTCCATAGCCTCCTTCCATTTAGCAGACTCCGGGCCTGCCATGGCTTCCTTAACACTACTAGGTTCATCCAAATTTACCAGTGTACTATCGCTGATAAACGTATCACCTTCCGTAGTAATATGAAAGCCATAATAAAACGAAGGTGTGTTCCTAACCCGTGTGGAACGCCTCGGAGGTACAGACATGTCAGCTTGCTCAACAGGAGTTTCCTCCTCAGGTTGATTGCTAGTGTATGAGGTTCCTTCACCAATTGCTTCTTGAATTTCTTCAAGATCAATTTGCCTCCCACTGTCTCCTTGGCTTATAAATTCTCTCTCACGAAAGACCCCTCTTCTCGCTACAAAGACCACATTCTCACTGGGTCTATAGAAGAGGTAACCAAAAGATTTCTGTGGGTAGCCGATGAAAATACACCTTTCACTTCGGGGTTCGAGCTTATCATGAGTCTCACGCCTCACGAAAGCCTCGCAACCCCAAATCTTGATGTGGTTCAAATTGGGAACCTTCCCAGTCCACATCTCATGAGGTGTTTTGGTAACCTTCTTTGTAGGGACTAGATTAAGGATATGGGCGGCAGTCTCTAAGGCATACCCCCAAAAAGAGATTGGTAGCGAAACTCGACTCATCATAGAGCGAACCATGTCCAACAAGGTTCGATTACGCCTCTCAGCTACACTATTCAGCTGTGGTGTCCTGGGAGGAGTTAATTATGAGACAATCCCACACTCCTTAAGATAGTCAAGGAACTCGGTACTAAGATACTCACCACCTCGATCGGATCGAAGCATCTTAATGTTCCTGCCCAATTGATTTTCTACTTCTTGTTTGAATTCCTTAAACCTTTCAAAGGTTTCTGACTTATGTTTGATTAAGTAGACATACCCATATCTACTAAAATCATCAATAAAAGTCACATAATACCGATTAGCATCCCTTGTGGCGGTTTTGAATGGCCCACATACATCAATATGTATTAGGTCCAATAAACCCTCACCCCTTTCACAAGTTTCAGTGAAGGGTGATTTTGTCATCTTTCCAAGTAGACAAGATTCACAGCTATCATCCGATTTAAGGTCGAATGACTCCAAGACTCCACTCTTTTGGAGTTGGCCTATGCGTTTCTTGTTTACATGTCCAAGACGACAATGCCACAATGATGCTTTATCTAGGCTAGTAGAAGAATCAATATACAACACATTATTTCCTAAGTTGTCTACAATCGACACAGTTTCATACACACCATCACAAGGTAACGCTTTAAAATAAAACACATTTTTAAAGAAAGCATTAATACCACCACATTCATTATCAAACGAAAAGGTAAAACCTTGTTTGTACAAAGCATGAAAAGAAATAATATTCGTCGCCATTTCAGACGAGTACACACATTTATTCAAATCTAATTTTAACCCATTATTAAGCAACAAAGTATAAACTCCAATCTTGGAAACAGGTGAAGCCTTCCTATTCCCCATGATCAAGTTTATCTTCCCGTGCTCCACATCCTCACTTCTTCTTAGGCCCTACAAATCAGAACATATGTGAATACCACATCCTGTGTCAAGCACCCAAGAGTTAGAATATGTTGAGTAATTAGACAATATAGTGTAAATACCTGCATGGGTGGGTTTCACTTTCCCATCCTTTAGATCCTGCAAGTACTTAGGGCAGTTTCGCTTCCAGTGTGCCTTTTCATGGCAATAAAAGCACTCAGTATCCTTGGGAATGGCAGAAGGAGTGACAGAACCGCTCTTGGTCTTCGATGAGGAGCCTTCAAGAGACTTTCCCTTGGTACCCTTCGAAGGGTGCTTCCTCTTTTTCCCTTTGCTTTGCCCGATAGCCAAAACAGGGGTAGATGTTGGAGTAGGAGTAGTAGAGGTAACAACCGCCTTGCCCTTGAGACCGGTTTCCGCGGTCTTCAAGAGTCCTTGAAGCTTGCTGAGGGTAACTTCCTCCTTGTTCATATGATATGTCATATGAAATTGGTCATAACAAGAAGGTAAGGAGTGCAAAATGATGTCAAGTGCCAACTCCTCAGGGATGTTCACATTCAGCTTCAGCAAACGGTCCACATACCTTTGCATCTTTTGCATGTGAGCCGTGACGGAATCACCGTCCTTCATGCGGGTAGTTATTATGGAGGATATTATTTCATACCGCTCCTGACGAGCACTCTGATGGTACATTTCCATCAGGTCTTGGTGCATCTCAAAAGGGTAGAAATCTTCATATGACTTTTGGAGCTCGGCTGTCATCGTGGCCATCATGATGCATGCCACCTTAGTAGCATCTCTCTCATGTGTCCTGAATTCAGCGATCTCCTCAGGAGTAGCAGTAGAATCATCAAGCTCTTTTAACTCCTTATCGAGGACATATTCCTTGTCCTCATAACGAGTAACCATCCTGATGTTCCTAATCCAATCCATGAAGTTGGAACCATCAAAGATGACCCTCCCACAAAGATTTATGAGAGAGAAAGAACCAGTTGGGTTAGAGCCTGAAGCATTAGTGTTGGAAGACATCTGAAAGAAGAAAGCAAGTTTAGATTAGATATATAGAATCCTTAATAAGACACCCAAATGTAATATTAAGGCTAGGACCCAATCACAATACATTATACTTAGAAGAGGGATGCCGTAATCTAAGTAATAATATATTTGAAAGGTAGGTGAATGACGATTCACCAATTTCCACCATGAAAAACAAAATGAATTATTAGGTTTTAATTGGATTTGAAATTCCTAGATTCGTTTGAGATTCATTGAACTTTTCAATGGCATGTTTCGATCTCGATTGTGCCCTTCAAGTTTTGTGACTAGGATGCCAAAGATCACAAAACAAGGTGTGAATAACCATGCTAATTCACTTGGTACCCTTAATATTATCACCTAATCAATGTGCCGGTTAACCACACACACTCCATTGATCTATGACAAACATAAAGTCGCCCTTCGTGATCCTTACTAGTCCAAGTTAGTGTGCCGGTTAACCACACACGCTCCACTAACGACTTGGTAAGGTACAAAGTGTGAATTCCATGGACTAGCACCATGTTCACATTTTTCCTAAAATAACTAAGATTGGGAATTAAAAAAGGTTTAGTTACTTTATAATAATCATTATACTTTTAATCAGGATTTAAAGTCATTGTCCTACCCGTTCGGCTAACGACCCTCCACCAGTCAAGCAAGCGGTGGGTGAGAGTGGACACCCATTAAGTCGCCATTTTATAGGCAACAACCTTATACCCACCTTATAGACCGGCTTCGTGAATGAGGCCTACTAACGGTAGAACGACTTATTCTTATACACACACATATATATATATATATATATATATATATATATATATATATATATATATATATATATATATATATATATATATATAATAATTAACCATTAATGTTATAAATAGTATAAGGGTTGAATTTTAACTATTAAAACTCTAAGGGTTGGAATTAAAGTTTATTAAAGTGTGTGAAACTTTACAAATTCCAAAACTTGAGGACAAGTTTTGTAACTATCCAAAACTTTTCATTTCATAACTTATGAATTAAAGGTTCATAAAAATGAAGACTCTTCATTTTCATGTAACTTATGTGTTTAAATGTGTGTGTTAAAGAAAGTGACCTTTGGATATCCATAACTTGAGGACAAATTATGGACTCCATTAAAACACACAAATGATCAAGAATTAATTCTAAACAATTCAGCAAATAATTCCTATCATCTTTTAAATTCATAAGAACATGAACATGATCATCAAAATTTCAAGAATTATATGAACACATAAAATCATGGAATTTTGATATATGCTATTGTAAATGGATTAGAACAACCATTACACTAACTAAAACAAGTTTTAAAACACCAAAACAGTTTAGGGTAATGTTTCTAGTCCATTTCCAGCAGCAAAAGTCGAAAATCTGCACTCTATGGCTCCTACTCATCGAGTGCATGAACCTACTCGGCGAGTAGGTTGAAGATACACATGAACTCGGCGAGTCCCCCCATGGAATCGGCGAGTTCATCAGGCAGACAGCAAGTTTTTCGACTTTTTCAACTATTTTGCATCAAGTATCAAACAAGCAAGCCTAGGCTCTGATACCACTGTTGGGTTTTGAGCAATCTAACACTTCCTAAGTGTGCATGCAACCCTAATAAACCTTGGATCTATGTTTGTCTAAATACATGCAAAATAATAATTTTCCAAGGTTCATAACCTATCTAACATGGCATGGGGAACATTTCAACATAAAAGAGTTAGAAGAGATTACATACCTTTTTGATGAGTTTGATTCTTGAGGAGTTTGAGGGCCAAGCACCAATAGTGTGAATGCCTCAAATGGAATCACAAATCACCACAAACACTTGGAAAACTTTGACAGAGTATACACACTTGCAATTTTCGGCCACACACAAGCACACACACACTAGTTCACCAGTTTCCATTTCATGCACCATAAGCATGCTTATATAGTGTACATGGTCAGGGTGAAACCCTAATAACCCATGACCTTTCCTTTTCCAAGGATCCATGGGTTAAAAGCTCCATGGATCATCCATGGACTTCCATCCAAGCCTAGCCTATTAACAAATGAGTGTTAACCCACACCATATAAAACTAATAGCCCATAATCTAATTAGTCTTTCTTTTAATCTCTAAATTAGTTCATAATTAATTTAAGACTAAGACTAATTAAATAATATAACCTCATATTAATATATTATAACTTATAATATATTAATAAACATATGTGTATAACTCTCATAAAATTATCCATAAATTGTTTGGGTGAAATGCAACCCAAATGGACCATGCCGGGTCGGGTCAAGTATATACCAAATAAGTTATGGACTTAGACACCTTATCCAACATAAATATCCTTGATGGGGGTACCGGCCGCCTTATAGCTAAGAGCATTGGCCACCACATTGGCCTTCCTTGGGTGATAAAGGATTTCTGATATGTGCATAATTAACTATATATTTAATGCACTATATATTTAATGCATATTTCTAATACTTCTATCCATAATTATGCTTTATATAGAACAAAAGATACTTAATATGATTTAAATTATATTTTGTAGCTGCAAAGACTTTCGCAGGACAAAAAGGAAGCATACAAGGAGCTGGAAGCAGGAAATGGGAGCAAAATCAAAAGAAGAGAAGAAAAAGTTTGAAGACCACGCCGCGACGCCTTAATTGCGGTGTGGTGATTGGAATGTTTGTGACCATCAGGTTGACGTGGAAATTATTGGATTTACTCAAAAACCACGTCATGGTGGTGGTCAACCATGACTTGGTGGTCAAATTTACTTAAATATAAAATCTTGGTCATTAGGTCGAATGGAGGATGTTGCATTCGGTTCTCTGAGGTTATTTGCAACTAATTAACCCTTAGAAACCTAGAACAAGTTGAAACTCAAGAGAAGCTCATGGATTAAAGAAGATTTTGAAGTTATTCAACATTGATCTAGTTGGTTTGCTATTTGAACTTATGTATAGATTAGTCTTCTTTGATTTAATATGTTTTCCTACTATAATGAGAGGCTAATAACCTTAACTTTTGTTTGGTGAAGATGAGATTGATACTTATGTGTTGATTTAAGTATTGGATGATTATTGTTGGTTTACTTGTGCTTGATATAGATAAACTAGCATGTTTTGGTTCTAGTTTATATTACTTAAAAATTAGATATTATGTGTTAATTGACCATATTAATTGCATGAATCTATCTCCTAATTGTTTATGACCATTAAATAGTTGCAGCTAGGATTAATCACATCTTAGTATTAATTTGTGCTTGGTTGCTCAACTTGAAAATAGAAGAGTAACTAATATCATTCATAGAACAATTGTTCTATTATCAATTTAGTGTTTAACTTGAGCATGACAATTACCTTGGCATTCATAAATTGATAAGCCTTGTAACTTGACCATAAGAGCTAGATAATTGGTAATCAATATAATCTATCCACTAAAAATCAACCATAGGAGAAAGTGAAATCGAATCTAGACAGAATTATTCATTTAATTCTTGAAGTTGCTAGTTTTCGTTGTTACTTGTTTACTAGTTGATAGTAAGTTATTATGA
Source organism: Lactuca sativa (assembly GCF_002870075.4). NCBI lineage: Eukaryota > Viridiplantae > Streptophyta > Magnoliopsida > Asterales > Asteraceae > Lactuca > Lactuca sativa. Next base: position 104,055,667 of record NC_056631.2, read on the forward strand.
TCTTGCAAAATCATTCACCCCCCTCCCCCCAAATTATAGTTTGTATAATAGTTCAATTAGAAGTAATCAATTTATTAATTAAATTTTGTTCCTTGTAATCAACACCCGACTTACCTTAGCTATACTATAATCTGACTAGGTACACTGTCTATAAATGCTCAATTAGTAAAAGTTTGTTAGGTTATAAATTTAAAACTAAATAGGTATTTTTGTGCATATCAATTTCATAATCATAATCCTTCACCACATGCAGCCACCTATGCTGCCTCATGTTCAGATTTGGTTGATCCATCAGATACCTCAAACTCTTGTGGTCCATGTAAATGATACAATGAACCTCATACAAGTAGTGTCACCAAATCTTAAAGGCAAAAAATATTTTCCCCGGCTCCAAATCATGAGTGGGATAATTCATCTCATGAGGCTTCAGCTGCCTCGAAGCGTAAGCTATCATACGACCCTTATGCATCAAAAATGCACCCAAAACCGAGATCACAGTACACTACGAAATCATCCACACTCTCTAGCACGGTCAAGCTCGATCCTCGCATAACTTTTTCCTCAACGTCTCAAACGTGGCCTACTGCTCAGGCCCCCAATGGAAAGTAGCAGACTTCTTCTGTAACATCAGGATTCTTGGAGGTACTTTAATTTATTATATTTTTGATTTTGGGCAGCACCACGTCGTGGTGAGTGCATCCCACAACGTGGCTAAGGTCATTGTATCACAGGTTTTAAATAGTCATCACAACGTGGCAGTCTATGGCCACGACGTGGCAGTTGTTTAATGAGAAACCCTAATCTACAGGGTTTGCATCGTATTTAAGGGAATGTGATGGCTAGGGTTGCTCAGCTTCAACGTCCATCACACTCTCTCCGCCTCCAAGCAAACCATATCCTCCATTTATTTCTCTCTAAGTTTTTTGTGTTGATTTTTGGGAATTGAAGAAAAAAGAGGTGGCTTCTCGGCTTGGATCAGCAAGCAACTCTTCTCACCATCTCATTGTGCATCTTCTGGATTCTTGTAAGTCCCCAAGTTCCAAGCTTTTTGGTTTATGGTGTATAAATCTAGGTTTCTACGACTTAAACTTTATATCCTTGGCTTTTGGATCGTAAGATCCCATAAAGTTGCAAAATTTATAAGTCTCTAAGTCATTTTGGACCTTAGATGCTTTGGATCTAGATTAGCATTGAGTTTTAGCATCACTAATGGAAGATTTGGCCAAAAAATGTTATTTTGACCTAATAGATTCCAAGACATGCATTGGACATGCATGTCTAGAAAGTAAGGAATTATATGTTGTTATTTGATGTTAGAAACGTTTTGGATTAAGGGATCTTGTAGTTTTCAAGACAAAGTGCTTAATAGGTTAAACCAAGTTTTGTAATTGCCCCTTTTTGAGGTCTAGAACAGGATCCCAATCCCTTAGAGAGTTCAGAGTGATAAAGTTGGAAACTTTATCCACCTAGACCTTAGAATGGACCAGATCAGAGCTCTAAAGCCCTTAAGATTAAGCAAATCGACTTAATCCATTTAGTTGTCCGGAAGCCCAATACCTACGGCACAACCTAGATCTCCACAACATGTCGGCTGGGGGCTAAGACTTGACTGTTTTGTCATTTGGTGGCCACGACGTGGCCAAGGATGGCTACAACATGGAGAGCTATTGTAGTTGACTTTAACTTTGATAGTTGACTTTGACCAAGTTTGACATAAGGGTATTTTGGGTATTCAGAGTGGTAATTGAGTTTGGTCACTATTTGATGAATAGGTGACCAGGTGAGTTAACATTCGGAGTTGTGTCCTATCATATATCTTTTTCATACAAAGAGGTGAGTTTTCCTCACTGTACTTGTTGGTTGAGGGCACCAAGGCCGGCCCATTGGATTGATATCCTGTTATATATTGATTGATGATATGTTGAGTATATGGTAGAACTATACTATTATATGATAGTTGTTGATAGGTGTTAGACTGGTAGATCTGTATGACTACCTATGATTATTGGTTGTATAATTATTTGTCTGTTGAATATGTTTGTCATTTGTTATATGTCGACATATTGTGTTAAGGTTGAGACGTCACTGCTCTGTGCGTGAGCCAACATACCATATGTATTCTATTCTGATTGTATTCTAGTCTGATGACTGAGTGGACCCGCTGTACATTGGCATTCCAGTCCGATGACTGATTGGGCCAGGGGTATTCTAGTCTGATGACTGATTGGACCCAACATGCAATGTTATATATGTTTTTTTGTATGGAGGTACATTTGGGGAACTTACTAAGCTTTGGCTTATAGTTTCATTTTATTGTTTCAGGTACTTCAGATGATCGCTGAATAGCACATGTGTAATCGTACACATCTTCCTGTTTTTATGATATTGGGTCTTTGTGAAAACTTTGATTATGATTATACTCTTGGAAAAATGATTATGTAAACACTTCATGATTAAAAATGGGTTTTTTTGAAAATTTTAAATTTCCATGATTTTTGGGATGTAACATTTTCGTCAACCTAGTCAATGGAACGGCGATCATAGAGAAATTATTGATAAAGCCTTCGATAATACCCAGCTAAACAAAGGAAACTCCAAATCTCGGATGAAGACCTCGAAACCTCCTATTGAATCACGACCATGATCAAGCATGATACCCTTCTGATTGACAAGGTACCCTAGAAACTGCACCTCGCAACCAGAACTTGCACTTGGAGAACTTGGAATATAGCCTCTCCATCCTCAGAGTCTCTAAAACCTCTCGCATATGATCCTATAGCCTGAATGCAAATCGACCTTGGACAAGCTAGACGCACCCTAAAGTTGATCGAAAAAATCATCAATCCTCGGAAGTGGATAATAGGTATTTACCGTCAAGTTGTTCAGCTCTTGATAATCAATGCACATCCTATAGGAGCCATCCTTCGTCTTCGTAAAAAGTATTGGTGCTCCCCAGGGTGAACAACTCAGTCTGAAAAATTCCTTATCTAATAACTCATAAACCTGTGTAGACAGCTCATGCATCTCCAGCGGTGCCAATCAATAGGGTTCCTTGTATATCGAAGTTGCGCCTCGAACTAGACCAAAAGAAACTCCACTTGCCTCTCCGGAGGTACAATGGGCAATTCCTCTAGAAGCACATCTACATAATCCCGAACAATTGGCACATCATCAATCGCCATCTTCTTTTCTTCTCTGGTATCCAATACATAAGCCACAAAACCAGAACAATCCTATTATAAATATCTTTGAGCCCTCACAGCTAAACAGAGAGACGGTCCACACTCGTCACTCTTGCCATGGATAACTATTTCTCCCTCACTTGAGGTTCGTGTTAGATTAGGTGACTAAGCCCATAACTATAATTGGTATGAACTTGATTTGATAGTAGCACAGTCCTTTTGGGTTGCCCTCAAACCTAGCAATTGGACATGATGTTTTTGGAGAGAGAAGTTGATTTATTATTTGATTAATAAATTGAAATAAATAATTTATTAATATATTATGAGAATAATATATTAATTATAAATAGTTATATTTAATTAATATTTAATAATAAATTAATTGGAATTAATTGATGTGATTAAAAGAATTAATTAAAAGTGCAAGGACTAAAGTGCAATTGTTGAATAAGTGAGCAAAAGACTCCAGAACCTTCCACACATAGGGTGGAAGGTTTCCAAGAGGCTTTAGGGTTTCTAGAATTATCCTTGGAGGATAATCAAGAAGCTGGATAATTACCAAGTCAAGATAATATTATTATATTGGTTTTGGGCTTATCTTGGATTTCCTTGTTGCATTATATAAGGAGCCTTTGTAGAGTTCGAAATACGTTGTGAGGTGTCGAAGTACAATTAGGCCTGAGTAGATTCAAAGTCTGTGTGGTGTGATTCAAATATGTTTTACACAAGGCATTGTTTAGAGTTCGAAGCGTTCATGTTTAGTCCTTATTTTTTTGTAAGTGTCTTTATGTTCCTATAAATAGGGGTAGGTATAAGGTTGAGAGTAACTTTTGTATTCTGGTGAGAATGAGAGCACTTTACTCGTTCAGAACTTTTTACTCATACATATACAATCATAGAGTCTAATAAATCATATTTACATCCTTGTTCTTAATACATTATGTACTTTGATTATGTTCTTATCAATCGATTCATACGAAGTACATTTGGTATTAGAGCAGGATTCATTCGATTTTTTTTTCTGGTTTTCTCGTATTTTTAAAAATTTTGAACCGCTATTTTCGATTTAGAAGTATTTTGCACTTTTGATTTAGAAAACCTGATCTAATCAAGTGATTTGATTCGATTTTGTGTTTTGTTTTACAAATTGAGTGTTCTCTGATCTTTTCTAAAAGAATCATTCATTAGATTCCATTTTCCGAAGCTTTTCATATTCTTTGTCCGCACATCAATGGCAAACTTTAACATGAATACAAACTACATTTGGTATCAAAGTAAAAAATCAAAACAACCTCACTTTCCAAATCCAGATTCGAAGCAGAAAATCAAAATTTCATTTGTAAAAGGTAAAACTGAAATGAAGAATATAAACCATTGGTGCGAAGGCAAGTGAAAACCATACAAATCAGGAAAGTTTTCTCAAGAGGAAACCAGGTATGCTTACGAAATCTACTTGAACGAGTCACAAACTAGGAGTTCCTCCTCATTGGAATTAACTCCTTCATTTCGAAAATGGAAAGAAGCTCCTAAAGAAAAGGTTGAGGCACGATGAACTGCTGATGGTAAAGGGAAAGTTAGTGTCGAATCTAAATAAATGAATGATTTCATTTCGATACCTAAGTGTATAGAACTTGACTTGATTGATAGTTTGAAATCAAAGGACTGAAGTTGGGTGTTAGGATCTTCCTTCCACAATGCTTTCACTCTAATAACCAAGGTCTCAAAAAGCCTTGGGGACCTAAATTTTTTAATTGATCACAGGTATTGTATGACGAGCAATACGATAAAACCCGGTATATCGACAGTGGTTGCTCTTGTCACATGACATGTCCGAAGGAAAATATGTGTGATTTTAGAAGTTTGGAAAATGTTGGAGTTGTGAAGTTTGGAAACAACCAAAAATCTAAGGTCAAAGGTTATGGGAAGGTTATGAATGGTAAGTTTACTATCAATCAGGTGACATACGTCGAAGGTCTTCAACACAACTTGATAAGTGTTTCATAACTTGTTGTGGGCACTGGTAATCAAGTAGTCTTCAATGAGGAAGGTAGTGTCATCTCGAACAATGAAACAAAAGAATTCCTACTTAAGTCTAAGAGGAAAGATGAAATGTTCACACTTAACATCAAGCCAATCGTTGAGATGTGCAACAACTAGGAATTCTACAACATGTAACAACAACAATGATAACATTTGTGAACCAAAAATGTGAAAGCACGCATGATGCTTATTCAATAACGACAAATTGTCCATCAAACACCCTATGCAAGCACTTCAAATAGTCAACAAATAATTGGAAACCCTAGAAATCCCGGTTTAAGTCCATTATGGACTAGGATTTCCTTATTGGGCCTAATGGGCCAATAAGCTTCCAATTTGACTATTTTGGGCTTAGAACTCTTAAATGGGCTCTAATTTGGACTCATTTCCATTTATTTTAACATTTTGGGCCATATTGGGCCTAGAATGAAATAAAATACCCTAATGGACCTTATTGGGCCAAAACTAACCTAATTAACTTTAATGGACTATGAAGCCCATTATTTTTGACAAATTGGGCCGTAAACCATCATGGGAGCCAAATGGATAGAAAAATCATCAAATTGGGCCCACAATATGGATTTAAGCAAAAAGGCCGAAAACTCCGTTCTCTTTTCTTTAATTCTTGGCCCAAGTGGGAAAAAAAATGGAAATTAATGAAATAAGGAGGGTTAGACACCTCTTTATTATATTTTGGTCTTCCATGCAACCATCTCCAGTTCCCATGCATCCATCACATCCTTATATCTCTCTTCTCCCCTCTCTTTTCTTCTTCGACCGAGAACCCAAAGGAAAAACACACACACCTCACAAATTCTCTCCAAACACTCTCAAAGAACACTCTTCACTTCTCCTTCAAAGTTTTCGAGATTAAGAGCTTTTCAAGGAGGTTATTCCATAATAATCATCATTCTAGGTAAGTCTTTACTTGAATCCATGGCTTAACTTCTATATTTCATCAAACATCTCATCTTAACTCATGCAAATTCATGATCTAACTCCTTAGAGCCATCTAAGTTCGAAAACTTCCTCAAGAAGTTGCTAGGGCCGAAATCTTCTCTCAAATCTTCATCAAAACCAGATCCAAACCTCAAGGTGAGTTCATACCCCTCTATTTTCGGTTTTCATATGTTTTATGGGGCAGAATACAAGTAAAATGTGTAGATCTATGTGTATGTGTATGTTATGTGTGATTTCATGTGTTTTTGTGGTAAATGTGTAACAACAATAATAGAAATTCGAGAGCTATGACTCTAAGAGGAAGATAAACATGATCTAAGAAGTATTACACTAAAACAAGTCAAGAAAAATTACCCTCTAAGATTAAAATATACATATTTCAACGTAAAACCCATTTTTGGGCTAAAATTGTCAAACAAACAAAAGTTGGATTGAAAAATTGCTACTCACAGTTTTCTCAGGGGTTAAAAGAGTCACAACAGTAAAAATAAGTGTTTTTATGAATATCATACTCTTTTAAAGGCTAGAAGTGTAAATAGTAGCTTATTGGGCCAAATTTGGGCTTTTCGGCCCATTAAGCCATAAGTTGCGAAAATCTCAACTTTCAAGGGGGTGAAATGATAAACTTCTCAAAAAATAGGGGTAAAACGGGTAAATAAAACTATTTCAGGGGTTAAAATGATATATATTCCAAACAAGGATAAAAAATGTAAACTTTTTGCATTTTGGGCCAAATTTGTAAAAGTTGCAAAAAGTTTGGGCTTTAACCGAAAAACACTTTTCTGGAAGGGATGAAACTGATAAAAGTAAATTTTGAGCTAAAATCATCACTTAAACAAAGTCTATGGGTCAAAAATGATAAGAAAATGGTTTTAGGGCCTAAAATGTCTTTTTTTATATTTAAGGAACTAAAATTGTCATTTTTATTAAAGAAGGGCTGAAAAGGGTCAAACCAATATTTTGAATCAATTATTTTATTATTAAGATATTTGGGTCAAAATTTCCAAACCACAACTTATGAAAAATGAAAAGATGAATATACATAAATTTCCAAATATCGTTATAAACGACCGACCGGTCTCATTCCAATACAAATTTAACAATGGTTCAATTAAACATTCTGACAACTAAACTATACCTAAACAAGTAAACATTCAAATCTTTGGGCTTGAAAATTCCAATCATGCTTGTTGGGCCTTTGTGACCCATTAACATGATTTTTGGGCCCAAGGGATAATAATAAATGTTATTGGGCCTTCTATGACCCAATTTCATATTTAAGGGACCCTCAATAGCTTTTAAGTGCTATTGGGCCTAAGTGGCCCATTAGCATTGCTAGTAAGGTCCAAGTAATTCAAATGCGAAATGGGCCAGCGTGTCCTTCGTATAATCAATAGCCATAGATAATACGCGGGAATAGTAGGATCCTGTAATCCTCTTCTCCTCGTTTATTAGGCTTGTCGTCAATCCAAGTAAACAAATACGGGTCGATAATCAATAGTAATCAAAGTCGAATTGGGATTCAGTGAGTAATAATGGGTGGCACCAACATGTGTCGGTCGTAATCTGTAGTTATAATCAAAGTCTCCGGGAGGGAGAGCGAGAGTTTGTGTATAGATCTATACGGGGGTGACTCCCCCACACCTCAGTTGTTCGCTACAGTTAGACTCGGCCAGTCTAGCGTGACAAAATCTTAAGATCAATTCCGGCATTCACCAGAGTGCCAAGATAGACGAACTAGTCATTATCATGCATGGTTATAACGACTCACATAAATAAATCCAGTATTAATCAAGTAATCAAGGTAAATCAAAATCATTCACAGGATGGGATAACAATTCGAACATTTATATGATATTTTTATTTTCGGAAAACATCGGGCTTTCCGGGGAAGTTCAACATTTTTCACTGGTACTTTTAATACGAAGTTTTTCAACTATACACGTTTTGAGATCATCATGCATATATTTACGGATCTTCACACTTTTATTTAAACAATGTTCTTTTCAAAAAATATCGGATTTTCTGGGTTGTTTTCTTACAAACTACATAAAACATTTTCATATCAAACCTGCTTATGAACTCACCAACATTCCATATGTTAACCGTTTTCAAAATAACTTATATTCTCAGGTAACAGGTAAGCTGAGGAGTAGTACCAAGTATGTTAGGGTGTTGTGCTTTTGGAAACTATCAAACATTTCATGTTATGAATTTGAAATGTTAAAACAATGTATTTGATGTGAACACTGTCTGTTGTGTTGGGTTTTGAGCATTCTAACACTCCTATGGTGTACATGCAACCCTATAAACCTTGGATCTATGTTTTCTCTATCATACATGCAAATAAGAACTTTCCAAGGCTTTAATCCTAACTAGCATATTATGAAGCTCTTATACTACAAAGTACTAGTTAGATGACATGCCTTTTGATGTAGCTTGATGTCTTCAAGCTTTAATAGCTTAGCCCCAATAGTGTGGAAGCCTCAAGTGGAATCACAAATCACCAAAACACCTTGGAAGACTTTGAGAATAAGAATTCTTTTGGTTTTCTCTAGTGAAATCGGCTAGCCCTTTTATTGTACCCACACTAGTGCCAATTTCACCAACCAATGACATCTTTATATAGTATGGAGACTAGGGTTAAACCCATGACCTTTCATTTCATATGATCCATGGTTTAAACACTCCATGGACTATCCATGAAAGCTTAGCTCAACCTAAATGAATTTGGCCCATTCCATATATATAAGAGTCCATATTTAATTAGTTCATTTTAATCACTTAATTATTTATAAATTAATTCTTGATCAATACTAATTAAATAATATCATTATATATTAATATTTAGAACTTATAATATATTAATATAAATCATAAATATACTATTCTCAAAAGACTATTCATATAAATTGTGTCGGTGAAGTGAAACCAAAATGGACCATGCCGGGTCGGGTCAAGTACATACCAAATATAGTTATGGACTTAGAAATTAATCCAACAGTCTCCCACTTGGATAAGTCTAAAACTATTATTGAGTATGTCTTCAAAACCTAATTGGAAATCGTAGCTCTTAAAGCTGCCGTCGAACTCTGATCTTGTCAACGAACTCTAACCTTTGTCAATGACTTGTCCATTAGATAAGAGATCATATATTCCTCCATTCTAGATATCATATGGACTCAGACATGGATTATGATCATTCTCTCAGTCCATTTGTTGTTTCCCAATTTCCGATTCATGACGACTGACTGATTGAACAAATCAAATCAGTCCTGGCATGGCCAAGCACTCACATGTGTCATTATTAAATCATCGAGGGGCCCACATATATCGCCTTTATCCCGAAGGTAAAAGGAATGGATAAACTTTGACTCATATGACTTGTTCTGCTACTTGTTGAATCATACACAAAGGCACGTTTTATAAGATCGAGTTACCAATGCGTTTTCGTGCAATCAATGTATAACCAACTCATAGTAACAAATCATATCTCTAGGTTTGAAGAATATAAGATATTATCGTCTGATGATCACTCGTGATAAAATCCATGAAGTGATTCAAATGAGCGCGGGTTGAATCCAATACTCAGAACTTATGAACACTCATGAGAGTTGTAGCACAACTTTGTCCACCAACTTGTACCTCTACAAGCCAACCCATGACAGTCTTGATTCATATCTACTTCCAACATATGACCGACTATGGAAGGTTTGAATAACTTAGTCATTCCGGAAGAATAACCTGGTTATTATGGACGTCAAAACATGCAAAGTGAAACACAAGAATAGATGAATCTTATATGGTATCAAAATATATGAATATAAATAAAACACTTTCTATTTATCACCATATTGATTACTCATTATTCATTGTTTCGGTTTTATCAACTTTATACTTGAATTAAAACACTAGGTGTCCCATGCTCCAAGCATGTGCACTATGTTTTCTAAACAATAGCTTTGCCATACACCAAGTATGAACTCTATGTTTGTCTATGATCCTTTTTCTTTGTGAATTAGATCAGTTGAACATAATTTCAATGATCTTCTTTTTCACACTCCCAATTCCTTGTCTTAAATGTAAGAATTCCAAATTCCTATCATTTATTGAAATCTGTTTAGATTTTAAACTTATATGCATTGTTCCTCTTGTAATGATTATGCACAAAGCCACAAAGACTTGGCAACAATCATTACAAAGTATTCCAATGGAGAGCAATTCCATGGAAACGATGTCTCAAATTCAAAGCGCATTGCTTTGAACATGCTTCTTGCATTAAGTTTCTTTAACCTTACATAGATTGCTTCCATCTATGAAGACAACTCTATATTCCCATTTTGACTACCACTTCTGAACAAGAGTTGCCTCTTTTCAGACTATGTCAATATGGTCCTTCCAATAGTATACTTCCAACTGTCCTTGAGCAACTAATCTTTGGTAAACCTTAGATTGTCCTCAACAATTTCTTAATCACTTTAGTCATATCCAATTCTAGACATTTTCCTCCTTAATGCCCCAAGGCATTTGGAAAATTCAGAAAGGATAAATATTATAGCACATGTAGTCGATCTTGTACCCAAAGTAAATGGAACATGATTCATGATGTTTCACATAAAGACAATGGTTCTAGACCAGTCTTTTGCCATAATAATTTTTGTTTGCTACATTCTCAAAATTTGACTAGGAAAAGGGGTGTTGTAATCATAATCGAATTTTGAGAATGCAATATATAGAATTTTTGTTAAGTTGAACCAATCCAACATGAAATTCATATATATATATTCTTGACTAAAGGTGATTAAAACCTCAATATAAGCTCTTTAGAATGATTATAACTCAATCTAAGATTTTTAGAATTGAAATGAAGTATAATTTCCTGTCCCTTAATTATAGCAAAACAACTTTTCAACCCCTGCAACTTCACGAATTGAAACTTTTGTTTTTTCTATAATTAACATTGCTAACTTGCAATAGTTATCATAATTATCATGCTCCCACTCACATGATGATTATTAGCATAACACTTATGCTCCCACTAGCTTTGACATGTACCTAGAAATCAACTGGACTTCTAGAAATCATTACTTTATTGACTTTATTGCCAAAGTTCAAATTTCTGATACTAGATTGTCTCGATAAGACTTTATCAAAATCATACACCTCTCTTAGATAGCTCACAGGTGTGTCTAAACAATTATGAAGAGGGATGCCATAATCATAATGTTTAGACCTTTTGTCATTCCCACAATTGCTATCTACTCAAAATCTACTTAGTGAAAGAGTTTCCTTACCATCATTTTCATGAATCGAAGAGAAACCTTATGACACTTAGATTTTATGGTGTAAGTGTTCATATCCATGTGAATTTGTCAAAACAACAATCACAAGACTAGGTTAGTGACAAATCCTAATTCATACGGATTGAACTTATGCACTCTTAACTTTTTTCCACCTGGCAGCTCAAGGACCTGCCGTTGCTTCCAAGTAGCTATGAAAACAATTGAGAATATGTAGAACTCAAATGTATAGCCATCTTAACTAGAATGGGCACAAAAATGTCAACACAATAGGTTGTAAGCCTCTAGTTGTGTGCTAGTGATGAAATATAGGTTTTTATTCTTGATTACTTCTTGAAACCCTTTCAGGATCTTTTAGACTCCCACTGTCTCCTTGACCTATAATACTTTCTTGCCAAATATTCTAGAGATAGTGTGGATTCTAATCAAGACAAATTCTTAACACAATTAGCCTTAGTTGGTCTTTGTTTTATCCAAAACATCACAACTTACCAATTTCAAATGTACAAGAGTAGAAAACTTTTACTCTTACATTTGACAAATGTTTTAAACCTTCTTTAAGACATGTCACTCAAGTTACAATCTTAGAGTATAACCCTATGAACTGTTTTTGGAACGAAGTATGAATCATCTTCTTGATTTAACCACTTCATCAATTCACAACTCCTCTTCTTAACTATCATAATGCTCTTAGAGGATGAATTTTGATAAGGTCTCAAAATCATTAAGATGATCTTAAAACATGATACTAAAGTACTCTCCCATCTTTTCAGATTTGAGAAACTTTTATCCTTCAACCTAATTTGATTCTTCTTATTCGTTCTGTCATACGTTGAAATTTTCCAATGTTTCAGAATTATACTTAAGCTTGTAAGTATAATCAAATTTACTAAACCTTAGTAAATCATGAAGAATAGTCTTACCCATCTTTTGTGGTGGACTTTGAAAAGTGCACAAGAAGGTGTACTTGATCCCTTAGTCCTTCTCTTGAGTCACATATACATGTGAACACTGAACTAGTCTTAATTTTCCAAAGTTGAAAATTCTCACACATCACACTAAACACCTTGTATGATTCCAAGTTTCAGTCCAATTGAAACTTGGGTGATGAGAATATTTCCTTATTTGGTAAATTTAGACACTACCACAAATGAAAGAATCAGATTCATATTTCCAATGTTGCTAGAAACATACATACATCAAGTTTTCATAAATGTCATTGTAAGGAGATAAAAATAAAGTAAAACAAACTTTTATTTATTTTAAAGTGCGGAAAAAACTTTTTCCTTACAATGTAACTTGAAATGAAAACTATGCAATTACATGTTTCCTAGCAATCTATCATAATTCCTACGAAGTAGCTCAAGCATCCGATCTTCAATCAAGCGATATAAATCCATCTTCGCGGTCAAATTCGACATACTCTTTTCTTTAAGTTTCCTTCACTTTTCCTTTGATTCTTAAAACATCAACATTTGACCAAGTCACATCATGTAATAAGAATCTCATAATAGAAACTTAATAGTGTTTGATAGTGGACTTTACCTGAAGTAGAGTCAAACTTATTGACTTTACCAGCCTTATGATCTTTCAGGTAAAGTTAGCAGCTTCGCAACCAATGTCCTTTCCTTTTTGGCAATATAACCATATGGATCCTTTGGGAATGGTACATGGGATAATCTCAGACTTAGCCTTTCTCTTTACCATTTGGTCAACAGAGTTGTCTATGGCCGATCCCTTTCCATTAGGAAGAGAATGCTTTTTCTGGATTTCCAGTGTCACCATTTTCAATGTCCATAAATTTTTGGGAAGTCGATCTTCTCATCAAATTTGATTTACTAGCCTTCCATGTCATTGCTGATTCAGCAGCACCAAGCAAATATATAAGATCATTAAGGGTCTTGTCATAGTCTGTTTCATAGGAGTCCCAAAGGAACTCACTATTTGACTTAGAAAGTGATTGAACCACTAACTTTCTCAAGACTTTGACACTCAACTCTCTCGGCTTGTCAATATGTGACTTCATCTCCAAGATGTGATCACACCCAGACCTTGCCTTGCCAATAGGGCTTGAGTGACCTTGAACTTGTGGTTAGGGAGAATAAATGGAGGAGGTGGAGGAAATGAAGTTCCAAGAGATTTGGGAAGATCATAGATGCCTGAACTAGACATCTTTTGGGAGATATTCAAGATAGTTGATTTGAAGTCCTTAATATAACACCAAATATGAAATATTAAGGCTAGGACCCAACAAACTATTTTATAACTTGGAAGAGGGATGTCGTAATCCAAACTATAGAATATTTGAAGGTAGGTGAATGACGATTCACAAATTTCCACCATGAAAAATGAAATAATTTATTAGGTTTTAATTGGTTTTGAAACTCCTAGTACTTTTGAGATTCATTGAACTTTTCAATGGCATGTTTCAATCTTGAGTGTGCCCTTCAGGTTTTGTGACTGGGATGCCGAGGATCACAAAACAAGGTGTGAAGTAACCATGCAAATTACTTGGTACCCTTAAGTGTTTACCCCTCAATCGATGTGCCGGTTAACCACGCACACTCCATTGATAATATGATAAACATTAAATTACCCTTTGCCTACCTTGTTAAATACGAGTTAGTAGGCCGGTTAACCACACATGCTCCACTAACCGACTTAAAGAAAGTGCAAAGTGTAATTTCATGGATTAGCACCTTATTCACATTTTCCTAAGTAACTAAGATTGGGTATTTATAAAAGGTTTAGTTACTTAGTATTTATCATTACTACTTTTAATGAAGGGAGAATTTATTGTCGTTTTCCTACCCGTTCGGCTAACGACCCTCCACTAGTCAAGGAAGCGGTGGGTGAGAGTGGACACCCATTAAACTGCCATTTTATAGGCAGTAACCTTATACCCCCCTTATAGATCGGCTTCGTGAATGAGGCCTACTAACGGTAAGACTGACTTTACTCATATACATATATAAAAATATTATTAACTTATAATATTATAAAGTATAAGGGTTGAATTTTAACTTTTAAAATTCTAAGGGCTAACATGGAATTAAAGTATTCATAAGAGAAAACTTTTCAAATTCCAAAACATGAGGGCAAGTTTTGTAACCTTCAAAACTTTTCTATTCCATAACTTATGTGTTTAAAGTAGTTTTAATTAAAAACTCTTCAAGTTCCATATCTTGAGGACAAGTTGTGGAAGACTTTAAACTAATTAAGAAAGTGACTCTTCATAATTCATAACTTATGGAAGGTTTATGAGTTTAACTAAGGTTACACATATTTTATTTAATGAAGAGACTCTTGAACCTCCACAACTTGAGGACAAGTTATGGAGTCATACAACCATTTAATGAGAACAAGACTCTTCATTTTGTAACCTATGACAATTTTTATGAGTTTTAAGAAACTTAAATGTGACTTTTCATGTAACTTGAGGACAAGTTACACAAACACATTTTAGAAACAACTTATAGATTAAAATGGATTGAAAACAACTATTCAATTAACTTATCTATTAATCTAAGCAACTCATATGAACAAAGATAATACACATCAAACGTTTTCATGTAATTAGCATAACTTTTAAACTAATAAAAAACATGAATATATTGACAATTATCTTTGAAATTGGACTAGCATGAACATTACCACATCAAAAATAGGTTTATAAGTTCAAAACCAACTTAGGGTAATGTTCCTAGTCCATTTCTAGCCAAAACAGTCGAATATATGCTGTCTGGGGGTCCAACTCGTCGAGTGTACGAACCAACTCGGCGAGTTGGATGCATTTTGTCTTGGACTCGGCGAGTCTACTGAGCAAACAGCATAAAAACTCGATTTTTCAGCCAATTTTGCAAGTATAACAAGAAAACAAGCCTAGGCTCTGATACCACTGTTGGGTTTTGAGCATTCTAAAACTCCTATGGTGTACATGCAACCCTATAAACCTTGGATCTATGTTTTCTCTATCATACATGCAAATAAGAACTTTCCAAGGCTTTAATCCTAACTAGCATATTATGAAGCTCTTATACTACAAAGTACTAGTTAGATGACATACCTTTTGATGTAGCTTGATGTTTTCCAGCTTTAAGAGCTTAGCCCCAATAGTGTGGAAGCCTCAAGTGGAATCAAAAATCACCAAAACACCTTGGAAGACTTTGAGAATAAGAATTCTTTTGGTTCTCTCTAGTGAAATCGGCTAGCCCTTTTATTGTACCCACACTAGTGCCAATTTCACCAACCAATGACATCTTTATATAGTATGGAGACTAGGGTTAAACCCATGACCTTTCATTTCATATGATACACGGTTTAAACATTCCATGGACTATCCATGAAAGCTTAGCCCAACCTAAATGAATTTGGCCCATTCCATATATATAAGAGTCCATATTGAATTTGTTCATTTTGATCACTTAATTAATTATAAATTAATTCTTGATCAATACTAATTAAATAATATTATTATATATTAATATATTAGAACTTATAATATATTAATATAAATCATAAATATACTATTCTCAAAAGACTATCCATATAAATTGTGCCGGTGAAGTGCAACCCAAATGGACCATGTCGGGTCGGGTCAAGTACATACCAAATATAGTTATGGACTTAGACATTAATCCAACAAGTTGTAATATATTGATGCATGGTGATGTTTATGTTATGACTCATGTATATTCATTCTGATGATATTCAAATTTAGTCACGTGAGCCCGCGGACGTTTCCGCCGTCTGGTTCGGGGGTGTGATAAGTTGGTATCAGAGCACCGTTTATTGTGAACTAGCATATCTAACCACACATTGATATGAAACTATAAATCAAAGAGGGACAAAACAACTCTTAAGGGGTGAATGTAGCCTGATCAACTACATTTCCCTACTTGTACGATATTGGGAAAATAACATAATACCAAATCAAATAAGATGATGCTGGCATCTCGGTTAAGTCGGGACTGTTCATACTAGTATTAAGGGGTGAATGTAGCCTGATCAACTACATTTCCTCCAAGGTACAACTATCACATGCCCCGAGGAAATCATGAAAAGTGGTAAACCTAAAAACATACCCCTTTATTACCAAGAATAGAACATCAATTTAATATATACAATAATTAAAAACATCTTAGGAATAATATCAGCATATTTATACACTCTCGCACATAGCATTGCTGGTTTCCATCACCTAGGAGATCCGTATTTGCATAATCAGGAGAATAACGGGTGGTTGGAGGAGTCTGAAGAGGAACCTGAAGAAGACCCCAAGGAGGAATCTGAAGGGGAACCCGAGGCGGAAGTCGAGGGCGGACCTGCTGAGCCAGTGGTGGACCCTTACCCAATTAGGGTGCCCGCTTATCGGATGGGCCCCACTAGTCCTACACCCCCCTGGGGTATCGACCTCTAGAGGTGGAGCAGGCAGCAGGGACAGCGACCTCCGTTCGGCATGTCCCGCGAGTTCTATGACTTGAGGGAGGGAGGACTGGCTGATCGCGCACTCCCGGTCATGGTGAGACGATTGCGGAACACTGGCGACCTAGCTCAGAGTACCGCCGATCAGATGCACCAGATGCGGACCACGGTCGAGCGTGTAGAGCAGGAGACACGGGAGGTTATCTGAGAGTTCCACATGAGGCAGGTAAGGTGGGAGGCTCGACTCCGACATGCGGAACGAAAGGTGGCTCGCCTTCAAGGAGCGTCCACTTCCTCAGCACCACCCCCTGGCACTTCCCACCATGACTAGGACTAGTCGTATCCATCTTTAGTATTATGCTACTATGATCTATGCTATGTACACCAACTCTATTTTAAGTGATTACACTACTCATAGAGTCGTTACGCTACCAAATTTGTATCCTATATGTATGCTCTCTCGAGCAAATTTTCATTATATCAAAGTACAAATATTATTAATGGAAAATATATGCGTTTTGTTGTGATGTTATTATCTGTTATGTGCTATGCTTCTATGATTATATGTTGATATACGAAACAACTTAAATACATGATATAAACCTAGTCATAAGTCCACAAGCCCACAAAACTTAGGTACTCAACATCTTTCCGTTTCGTGACAGAAAGATGCCTCAACGACCAGCACGCAGAAACCCTGGGCCAACCCCACCCGAGGTCAACTCAGCTGCATTCCAAGTAGCTGTATCTGCTGCGGTCACCGCAGCCATGGCACAAATTCACCAAGGAAACAATGGAGGAGGCAATGGACAAGGGGCTGGAAGTTCGAACAACGGAATAAATCAAGGACCTACCAAGACATGCTCCTACAAAGACTTCACCAATGCCAAGCCACGAACCTTTAATGGCACCGGGGGAATGATAACCCTAAAAAGATGGATTGAGAATGTGGAATCAATGTTCGAGATATGCGAGTGCCCTGAGGAGATGAACGTGAAGTTTGCCGCATACACATTCTTTGATCAAGCTCTCACCTAGTGGAACATACATGTAGAAGTCATGACTCTCCCCGTAGCCAACGCCATGCCCTGGGCGGAGTTGAAAGAAATGCTGATGGCCGAGTACTGCCCGCGAGGCGAAATTTAGAAAATGGAACAGGAATTGTGGAATCTCACCTTCTGAAATTCTGACATTGATGCATACATATCAAGGTTTAGCGAACTGTCTTTGTTATGTCCTGGCATGATTACTTCGGAAGGAAAGAAAATCGAACGATTCTTCTAGGGACTAACCTCCCCAATCCAAGGAAATGTGATAGCTGCAAATCCTGAAACCTTCGACAGTGCCAAGAGACTGGCCAAGAAACTGTACGACCACAACAACAAGAAGGGCGAGAAGCCAGTGGAAACTAAAGGCAAGAAGGAGAGTGACAACAAGAAGGGAAGAATTACAAGAGGAAGGGACGACAAGGCTCGGATTCGTCCAAGAAGCAACAAACAGTGACAGTTAATGCTGCAACCACCCAAGTTCCCTCCACACCACATGCTCTAGTCTCAGCTGCTCCAAGTGCTCTTAGGCAGTATTCTGGAAATCTCCCAAAGTGCAGCAAGTGTAGTCTTCATCAGAATAGCGAGTGCAGGGAGAAGCATCGCACCAGTTGCAATCGAAAGGGTCACACGACAAAATATTGTAGGACCTATCCTCTCCAGAACCAGCAGCAAGGGAACAATAACAACAACAACAACCACAACAACAACAACATCAAAAACAACGGCAACAATGCAGGACCAAGCCACACCTTCTATGGATGTGAAAAAAACTGGGCATTTATGTCGAAACGGCCCTAACAACAACAAACCTAGGAATGGAGGAACACGAAGAGTGCTGACCATGGGTCAGGGAGAAGCGGTTCAGGACCCCACTGTTGTCACCGGTACGTTTCTCCTAAACCACACTTATGCATGCATCCTATTTGACACCGTAGCCGAACGAAGCTTTGTGAGCAATAAATTTAAACACTTGTTAAAACAACAACCCCAGAAGCTTAATGAAACCTTTACAGTGGAAATGGCCAACGGGAAAACATAATCCACTAGTGAAATCTATATCAGATGTACCCTAACCTTGGACCAACGTGCCTTTCAAATAAACTTAATGCCTGTTTCCATTAGGAGTTTTGATGTGATTGTTGGCATGGATTGGTTAAGCCCCCACCATGATGAAATTATGTGCACGAGAAGGCCGTTCGCCTTCACCTTCCAGATCGGGAAACCCTAATTATATACGGAGACAAACCCAGCACGAACCTTCGTCTTGTGTCGTGCATTAAGGCACAAAAGTATCTATGAAAGAAAGACTTGACGTTCTTGGCTCATATAGTGGATAAATCCAAGGAAGAGGTCAATATTCGAGACATTCCGGTAGCTTGCGAGTTCGCAGATGTCTTCCCTGAAGATCTTCCGGGGATACCCCCAGAAAGACAAGTCGAGTTGCAAATTGATCTTGTACCAAGAGCTACACCCATCGCCAAATCACCCTACAGATTGGCTCCTGCAGAGATGCAAGAATTTTCCAGCCAACTCAGTGAGATTTTCGATAAAAGATTCATCCGACCCAGTTTCTCACCCTAGGGAGCTCTGGTTCTCTTTGATAAGAAGAAAGACGAATCCTTTAGTATGTGCATTGACTACAGGAAACTAAGTAAGCTTACTGTCAACAATTGCTATCCACTCCCGCGAATCGACGATCTATTTGACCAACTTCAAGGCGCAAGCTATTTCTCTAAGATAGATCTGCGATCTGGATACCATCAACTCAAGGTCCGGGAAGAGGATATCCCCAAAACCGCTTTTCGATCATGTTATGGACATTATGAATTTGTCATAATTCCCTTCGGTCTAACGAATGCCCCTGCCGTGTTTATGGACCTACTGAATAGAATCTGCCGACCATTCCTTGACAACTTTGCCGTCGTTTTCATTGACGACATTCTAGTTTACTCTTGAAGCGAAGTGGAGCATGGCCAACATCTCCGACAAATCCTGGAAACCCTACGAACCGAGAAGCTATACGCTAAAC
Organism: Lactuca sativa; assembly: GCF_002870075.4. NCBI lineage: Eukaryota > Viridiplantae > Streptophyta > Magnoliopsida > Asterales > Asteraceae > Lactuca > Lactuca sativa. The sequence goes on from NC_056631.2 coordinate 104,075,651, forward strand.
TCTCTAAATGTGACTTCTGGCTCCACAGTGTGAGTTCTGACGACATTCTAGTTTACACTTGAAGCGAACTATCTTTGTTATGTCCTGGCATGATTACTTCGGAAGGAAAGAAAATCGAACGATTCATCTAGGGACTAACCTCCCCAATCCAAGGAAATGTGATAGCTGCAAATCCTGAAACCTTCGACAGTACCAAGAGACTGGCCAAGAAACTGTACGACCACAACAACAAGAAGGGCGAGAAGCCAATGGAAACTAAAGGCAAGAAGGAGAGTGACAACAAGAAGGGAAAGAATTACAAGAGGAAGGGACGACAAGGCTCGGAGTCGTCCAAGAAGCAACAAACAGTGACAGTTAATGCTGCAACCACCCAAGTTCCCTCCGCACCACATGCTCCAATCTCATCTGCTCCAAGTGCTCCTAGGCAGTATTCTGGAAATCTCCCAAAGTGCAGCAAGTGCAGTATTCATCATAATGGCGAGTGCAGGGAGATGCATTGCACCAGTTGCAATCGAAAGGGTCACACGACAAAATATTGTAGGACCTATCCTCTCCAGAACCAGCAGCAAGGGAACAATAACAACAACAACAACCACAACAACAACAACAACAACATCAAAAACAGCGGAAACAATGCAGGATCAAGCCACACGTTCTATGGATGTGGAAAAACTGGGCATTTCTGTTGAAACTGCCCCAACAACAACCCTGGGAATGGAGGAACACGAAAAGTGCTGACCATGGGTTAGGGAGAAGCGGTTCAGGACCCAACTGTTGTCACCGGTACGTTTCTCCTAAACCACACTTATGTATGCATCCTATTTGACACCATAGCCGGACGAAGCTTTGTGAGCAATAAATTTAAACACTTGTTAAAACAACAACCCCAGAAGCTTAATGAAACCTTTACGGTGGAAATCGCCAACGGGAAAACATAATCCACTAGTGAAATCTATATCAGATGTACCCTAACCTTGGACCATCATGCCTTTCAAATAATCTTAATGCCTGTTTCCATTAGGAGTTTTGATGTGATTGTTGGCATGGATTGGTTAAGCCCCCACCATGATGAAATTATGTGCCACGAGAAGGCCGTTCGCCTTCACCTTCCAGATCGGGAAACCCTAATTATATACGGAGACAAACCCAGCCCGAACCTTCGTCTTATCTCGTGTATTAAGGCACAAAAGTATCTACGAAAGAAAGACTTGACGTTCCTGGCTCATATAGTGGATAAATCCAAGGAAGAGGTCAATATTCGAGACATTCTGGTAGCTTGCGAGTTCCCAGATGTCTTCCCTGAAGATCTTCCGGGATACCCCCAGAAAGACAAGTCGAGCTCCAAATTGATCTTGTACCAAGAGCTACACCCATCGCCAAATCACCCTACAGATTGGCTCCTGCAGAGATGCAAGAATTTTCCAGCCAACTTAGTGAGATTTTGGATAAAAGATTCATCCGACCCAGTTTCTCACCCTAGGGAGCTCCGGTTCTCTTTGTTAAGAAGAAAGACGAATCCTTTAGGATGTGCATTGACTACAGGAAACTAAGTAAGCTTACTGTCAACAATTGCTATCCACTCCCGCGAATCGACGATCTATTTGACCAACTTCAAGGCGCAAGCTATTTCTCTAAGATAGATCTGCGATCTGGATACCATCAACTCAAGGTCTGGGAAGAGGATATCCCCAAAACCGCTTTTCGAACATGTTATGGACATTATGAATTTGTCATAATGCCCTTCGGTCTAACGAATGCCCCTGCTGCATTTATGGACCTACTGAATCGAATCTGCCGACCATTCCTTGACAACTTTGCCATCGTTTTCATTGACGACATTCTAGTTTACTCTTGAAGCAAAGTGGAGCATGGCCAACATCTCCGACAAATCCTGGAAACCCTGTGAACCGAGAAGCTATACGCTAAACTCTCTAAGTGTGAGTTCTGGCTCCACAGTGTGAGTTCTGACGACATTCTAGTTTACACTTGAAGCGAACTATCTTTGTTATGTCCTGGAATGATTACTTCGGAAGGAAAGAAAATCGAACGATTCATCTAAGGACTAACCTCCCCAATCCAAGGAAATATGATAGCTGCAAATCTTGAAACCTTCGACAGTGCCAAGAGACTGGCCAAGAAACTGTACGACCAGAACAACAAGAAGGGCGAGAAGCTAGTGGAAACTAAAGGCAAGAAGGAGAGTGACAACAAGAAGGGAAAGAATTACAAGAGGAAGGGACGACAAGGCTCGGAGTCGTCCAAGAAGAAACAAACAGTGACAGTTAATGCTGCAACCACCCAAGTTCCCTCCGCACCACATGCTCCAGTCTCAGCTGCTCCAAGTGCTCCTTGGCAGTATTCTGGAAATCTCCCAAAGTGCAGCAAGTGCAGTCTTCATCATAATGGCGAGTGTAGGGAGATGCATTGCACCAGCTGCAATCGAAAGGGTCACACGGAAAAATATTGTAGGACCTATCCTCTCCAGAACCAGCAGCAAGGGAACAATAACAACAACAACAACATCAAAAACAGCGGAAACAATGTAGGACCAAGCCACACGTTCTATGGATGTGGAAAAACTGGGCATTTCTGTCGAAACTGCCCCAACAACAACAACCCTGGGAATGGAGGAACACAAAAAGTGCTGACCATGGGTCAGGGAGAAGCGGTTCAGGACCCCACTGTTGTCACCGGTACGTTTCTCCTAAACCACACTTATGCATGCATCCTATTTGAAACTGTAGCCGAATGAAGCTTTGTGAGCAATAAATTTAAACACTTGTTAAAACAACAACCCCAGAAGCTTAATGAAACCTTTACGGTGGAAATCGCCAATGGGAAAACATAATCCACTAGTGAAATCTATATCAGATGTACCCTAACCTTGGACCAACGTGCCTTTAAAATAAACTTAATGCATGTTTCCATTAGGAGTTTTGATGTGATTGTTGGCATGGATTGGTTAAGCCCCCACCATGCTGAAATTATGTGCCACGAGAAGGCCGTTCGCCTTTACCTACCAGATCGCGAAACCCTAATTATATACGGAGACAAACCCAGCACGAACCTTCGTCTTATCTCGTGCATTAAGGCACAAAAGTATCTACGAAAGAAACGCTTGACATTCCTGGCTCATATAGTGGATAAATCCAAGGAAGAGGTCAATATTCGAGACATTTCGGTAGCTTGCGAGTTCCCAGATGTCTTCCTAGAAGATCTTCCGGGGATACCCCCAGAAATATAAGTCGAGTTCCAAATTGATCTTGTACCAAGAGCTACACCCATCGCCAAATCACCCTACAGATTGGCTCCTGCAGAGATGCAAGAATTTTCCAGCCAACTTAGTGAGATTTTGGATAAAAGATTCATCCGACCCAGTTTCTCACCCTAGGGAGCTCCGGTTCTCTTTGTTAATAAGAAAGACGAATCCTTTAGGATGTGCATTGACTACAGGTAAATAAATAAGCTTACTGTCAACAATGCTATCCACTCCCACGAATCGACGATCTATTTGACCAACTTCAAGGCGCAAGCTATTTCTCTAAGATAGATCTGCGATCTGGATACCATCAACTCAAGGTACGGGAAGAGGATATCCCCAAAACCGCTTTCTGAACATGTTATGGACATTATGAATTTGTCATAATGCCCTTCGGTCTAACGGATACCCCTGCCGCATTTATGGACCTACTGAATCGAATCTGCCGACCATTCCTTGACAACTTTGCCATCGTTTTCATTGACGACATTCTAGTTTACTCTTCAAGCGAAGTGGACCATGGCCAACATCTCCGACAAATCCTGGAAACCCTGCAAACCGAGAAGCTATACGCTAATCTCTCTAAGTGTGAGTTTTGGCTCCACATTGTAAGTTCTGACGACATTCTAGTTTACACTTGAAGCGAACTGTCTTTGTTATGTCCTGGCATGATTACTTCGGAAGGAAAGAAAATCGAACGATTCATCTAGGGAATAACCTCCCCAATCCAAGGAAATGTGATAGCTGCAAATCCTGAAACCTTCGACAATGCCAAGAGAATGGCTAAGAAACTGTACGACCACAGCAACAAGAAGGGCGAGAAGCCAGTGGAAACTAAAGGCAAGAAGGAGAGTGACAACAAGAAGGGAAAGAATTACAAGAGGAAGGGACAACAAGGCTCAGAGTCGTCCAAGAAGCAACAAATAGTGACAGTTAATGCTGCAACCACCCAAGTTCCCTTCGCACCACATGGTCCAGTCTCAGCTGCCCCAACTGCTCCTAGGCAGTATTCTGGAAATCTCCCAAAGTGCAACAAGTGCAGTCTTCATCATAATGGAGAGTGCAGGGAGATGCATTGCACCAGTTGCAATCGAAAGGGTCACACGGCAAAATATTGTAGGACCTATCCTCTCCAGAACCAACAACAACGGAACAATAACAACAACAACAACCACAACAACAACAACAACAACATCAAAAACAATAGCAACAATGCAGGACCAAGCCACACCTTCTATGGATGTGGAAAAACTGGGCATTTCTGTCGAAACTGCTCCAACAACAACAACCCTGGGAATGGAGGAACACGAAGAGTGCTGACCATGGGTCAGGGAGAAGCGGTTCAGCACCCCACTGTTGTCACCGGTACGTTTCTCCTAAACCACACTTATGCATGCATCCTATTTGACACCATAGCCGAACGAAGCTTTATGAGCAATAAATTTAAACACTTGTTAAAACAACAACCCCAGAAGCTTAATGAAACCTTTACGGTGGAAATGGCCAATGGGCAAACATAATCCACTAGTGAAATCTATATCAGATGTACCCTAACCTTGGACCAACGTGCCTTTCAAATAAACTTAATGCATGTTTCCATTAGGAGTTTTGATGTGATTGTTGGCATGGATTGGTTAAGCCCCCACCATGCTGAAATTATGTGCCACGAGAAGGCCGTTCGCCTTTACCTTCCAGATCGTGAAACGCTAATTATATACGAAGACAAACCCAACACGAACCTTCGTCTTATCTCGTGCATTAAGGCACAAAAGTATCTACGAAAGAAAGACTTGACGTTCCTGGCTCATATAGTGGATAAATCCAAGGAAGAGGTCAATATTCGAGACATTCCGGTAGCTTGCGAGTTCCCAGATGTCTTCCCTGAAGATCTTCCGGGGATACCCCCAGAAAGACAAGTCGAATTCCAAATTGATCTTGTACCAAGAGCTACACCCATCGCCAAATCACCCTACAGATTGGCTCCTGCAGAGATGCAAGAATTGTCCAGCCAACTCAGTGAGCTTTTGGATAAAATATTCATACGACCCAGTTTATCACCCTAGGGAGCTTTGGTTCTCTTTGTTAAGAAGAAAGACGAATCATTTAGGATGTGCATTGACTACAGGGAACTAAATAAGCTTACTGTCAACAATCGTTATCCACTCCCGCGAATCGACGATCTACTTGACCAACTTCAAGGCGCAAGCTATTTCTCTAAGATAGATCTGCGATCTGGATACCATCAACTCAAGGTCCGGGAAGAGGATATCCCCAAAACCGCTTTCCGAACTCGTTATGGACATTATGAATTTGTCATAATGCCCTTCGGTCTAACGAATGCCCCTGCCGCATTTATGAACCTACTGAATCGAATCTGCCGACCATTCCTCGACAACATTGCCATCGTTTTCATTGACGACATTCTAGTTTACTCTTGAAGCGAAGTGGAGCATGGCCAACATCTCCGAAAAATCCTGGAAACCCTGCGAACCAAGAAGCTATACGCTAAACTCTATAAGAGAGAGTTCTGGCTCCACAGTGTGAGTTCTGACGACATTCTAGTTTACACTTGAAGTGAACTGTCATTGTTATGTCCTGGCATGATTACTTCGGAAGGAAAGAAAATCAACGATTCATCTAGGGACAAACCTCCCAAATCCAAGGAAATGTAATAGCTGCAAATCCTGAAACCTTCGACAGTGCCAAGAGACTGCCCAAGAAACTGTACGACCACAACAACAAGAAGGGCGAGAAGCCAGTGGAAACTAAAGGCAAGAAGGAGAGTGACAACAAGAAGGGAAAGAATTACAAGAGGAAGGGACGACAAGGCTCGGAGTCGTCCAAGAAGCAACAAACAGTGACAGTTAATGATGCAACGACCCAAGTTCCCTCCGCACCACATGCTCCAGTCTCAGCTGCTCCAAGCGCTCCTAGGCAGTATTCTGGAAATCTCCCAAAGTGCAACAAGTGCAGTCTTCATCATAATGGCGAGTGCAGGGAGATGCATTGCACTAGTTGCAATCGAAAGGGTCACACGGCAAAATATTGTAGGACCTATCCTGTCCAGAACCAGCAGCAAGGGAACAATAACAACAACAACAACCACAACAACAACAACAACATCAAAAACAGCGGCAACAATGCAGGACCAAGCCACACCTTCTATGGATGTGGAAAAATTGAACATTTCTGTCGAAACTGCCCCAACAACAACAAACCTAGGAATGGAGGAACATGAAGAGTGCTGACCATGGGTCAGGGAGAAGCGGTTCAGGACCCCACTGTTGTCACCGGTACGTTTCTCCTAAACCACACTTATGCATGCATCCTATTTGACACCGTAGCCGAATGAAGCTTTGTGAGCTATAAATTTAAACACTTGTTGAAACAACAACCCCAGAAGATTAATGAAACCTTTACGGTGGAAATGGCCAATGGGAAAACATAATCCACTAGTGAAATCTATATCAGATATACCCTAACCTTGGACCAACGTGCCTTTCAAATAAACTTAATGCCTGTTTCCATTAGGAGTTTTGATGTGATTGTTGGCATGGATTGGTTAAGCCCCCACCATGCTGAAATTATGTGCCACGAGAAGGCCGTTCGCCTTCACCTTCCAGATCGCGAAACCCTAATTATATACGGAGACAAACCCAGCACGAACCTTCGTCTTATCTCGTGCATTAAGGCACAAAAGTATCTACGAAAGAAAGACTTGACGTTCCTGGCTCATATAGTGGATAAATCCAAGGAAGAGGTCAATATTCTAGATATTCCGGTAGCTTCCGAGTTCCCAGATGTCTTCCCTGAAGATCTTCCGGGGATACCCCGAGAAAGACAAGTTGAGATCCAAATTGATCTTGTACCGAGAGCTACACCCATCGCCAAATCACCCTACAGATTGGCTCCTGCAGAGATGCAAGAATTTTCCAGCCAACTCGGTGAGATTTTGGATAAAAGTTTCATCCGACTCAGTTTCTCACCCTAGGGAGCTCCGGTTCTCTTTGTTTAGAAGAAAGACGAATCCTTTAGGATGTGCATTGACTACAGGTAACTAAATAAGCTTACTGTCAACAATCACTATCCACTCCCGCGAATCGACGATCTATTTGACCAACTTCAAGGCGCAAGCTATTTCTCTAAGATAGATCTGCGATCTGGATACCATCAACTCAAGGTCCGGGAAGAGGTTATCCCCAAAACCGCTTTCCGAACATGTTATGGACATTATGAATTTGTCATAATGCCCTTCGGTCTAACGAATGCCCCTGCCGCATTTATGGACCTACTGAATCGAAGCTGCTGACAATTCCTTGACAACTTTTCCATCGTTTTCATTGATGACATTCTAGTTTACCCTTGAAGCGAAGTGGAGCATGGCCAACATCTCCGACAAATCCTAAAAACCCTGCGAACCGAGAAGCTAAATGCTAAACTCTCTAAGTGTGAGTTCTGGCTCCATAGTGTGAACTTCTTGGGTCATGTTGTTAGTCAAGAAGGGATACACGTGGATCCTTCTAAGGTCAAAGCCATTGAAGGATGGGCGATCCCAACGACACCCACATAAATTCGTCAATTTTTAAGTCTCGCAGGCTATTATAGGAGGTTCATCCAGAACTTCTCTAAGACCGCCAAGCCACTTACCATGCTTACACAAAAGGGTGTACCCTTTGAATGGATAGATAAGCAAGACTTTGCATTCCGAACTCTGAAGCAAGCACTCTGTAGTGCACCGGTACTATCACTACCAGAAGGGACGAAGGACTTCGTAGTTTACTTCAATGCGTCAAATCAGGGTTTAGGTTGTGTACTCATGCAACGTGGGAAGGTGATAGCTTATGCATCCCGACAACTAAATGTTGGGTTTTGGTATAATACAACATCCTATGGTGCACATACAACCCTAAATACCTTGGATCTATGTTTTCACTAATTATACATACAAATGGTTTCGAAGGCATTAAACCTATAACTAGCATGCATTTGACATAAACCATATAATATACTAGTTAGGGAAACATACCTTTTATGTGGCTTGAAGTCTTGATGTATTTGGCCTTAAGAGCTTAGCACCAATAGTATGAAATGCCTCAAATGGAATCACAACACACCTAGGACAAAGGTGGCTCTTGAGAGAGAATTCCATGCACCAAAAAACCTCCATATTTCTCTAAGAAAAGAAGTGGTGATTTTGGCTATGGAGTAACCTATTTATATGTAGGATTGCAAGGGTCATGGGTATAACCCAAAATCCTTACCCATGGGTTTTATGATCCATGCTTCATGTGGCCCAAATCTTTATGTATCCATACATAAACTTGGTCCAACATGGGTATGTAGATGTAAAATTGTAAAAAGTCGAATATAGTGTATTGTATAGTTTCACATTTTATGTTATTTTACTAAGTCATTTGTTATGCAAAGTTAAAATGTCTAGACTTAGTATATTTTTTGTACACTCATGTTTCCTATAAATAGGGACTGAGGTTAGAAGTAGAGTGAGTCTTTTTTCGTAACAAATATCTCTTCTCTGCTTATTTTGTAATCAGTATTTATCAGTATGAGATCTGATTAATATTTACCCCTTGTGTTCTTAATCTTCAATCACTCAAATCTAACTTTACTTTCTCAAATCTCGATAACAATTCTCATCAATTGGTATCAGAGCAGGATTCAAACTGCTTAGATCTGATTTTCGTATAAGAATCATTTGCTTTTTGAGTTGCAATATTACTCAAAATTTTCCGCGCATTTTGGTTTTGAAAATCACTTTTGATATTCAGATTTGAATTGATTCTGTATTTGAATTGTTAAGTCGAGTAATCGATTAGTGATTTGTGATCAATTCATTTGATCAAATTCTTAAATTCATCAAGTTTTTTAAGTTTTCTGAAATTTTCTGTGTTCATCAATGGTGAACTTCAACATGAATACAATGATTTCTTTCTCTCACTTTCTTGGTTCCTCAACCAAAATTCCAATGTTAATTCTAGAATACTATGATCAGTGGGCTGATAGAATGGAAGATTACTTAAATGGAATCGATGATGAACTTTGGAATTGTATCGATAGAACAGTACAAGCTCCTGCTAATGTTCAACCAATTGGACCATCCACTGCATCTACTGATGTTGCTGAACAACAAAAACGATTGAAGAATAATGAAAAGAGGTGGATGAGAGAACTAAGAGGTGCTCTACCTCCCGTGGTTTACAATTACATCTGTAGTTGTAAAACAGCCAAGGATATATGGAACACTCTAAAAGAGAAGTATCAAGGTAGAAAAAAGACGAAGATCAACTCTGTGAAGCAATGTCTAGTTGAACTGAAGGAATTCAGACAAAAGGATGCAGAAACTCTTGAAAATTACTATGATCGTCTGAATGAGCTTATGTTTCGCTGCAATAGGTATGGAATCACTAGATCTCTCATGGAATTCAATTTAACTTTCATTATGGGTCTTCGCAAGGAATGGCGAAGTGTGAGCATGATGATTAAGAATCAACAAAGTTTTGATACAACTAAATTGAACGATCTCTACAATCAACTGAAAACACATGAATGTGAGGTCTCATAAATGTATGAAGACTCAAAACAGGTTATTGGTGGTCCTTTGGCTCTTGTTTCAAAGGTATCAGAAACTGATGAAAAAGATGGTTCAGATGAAGAAGGATTTTTGATGAACTCCGATGATGAAGCCGTAGCATTCTATTCAAATAACAAATTTAAGAAGTTTTTCAAAAAGCCTTTTAATCCAAAAGGAAAGACTAGTGATGTGAAGAATGCTGTCACAGGAACTGGAGGGGAGGAGAGGAAGAAAATGGAGAAAACAGATGAGAAACAGAAAGCTGCGAAAGAAGAGAAAAAGTTGAAAGGTGATTCAGGAATTTACTGTCACTATTGCAATGGTGCGAATCATTTCGCAGCCGATTGCATGTTGCGAAAAAAAGAAGAGAAGAAGGAAAAAGTTAAAGATGAAGCTTACTACTCTGAAAAGATTGAAGAATTACGTGCTAAGACCAAAGGAGTGTCTTTAGTTGCTAAGGGAGAATCTGCTGATGAAGAAAGTGGAACATATCAGATCCGGTCATCAGGATCTGATGACGAGGAAATGAGGCATCCCACACATGAGGCAATGTTCGCAAGTTTTGAGGATTGCGAAGAGAACATTTCAGGGAGATGCTTCGTATCTAAATCCACTGACAAATCACCCATGACAACCAAGGTACGTGCAATTCTTGAATCTTTTAATATTCCTTTATCTGCTTATGATGCTGAAATTGTTTCATCTAATGATACTGTGGCTTATTTTGATTCTGTTATTGTGTTTGCTAGTAATGAAGCTAAAAAATTAAATTTGCAACTAAGTGAGACACGAAGAAATTTAGAAATAAAGAAGAGCAGAGTAGAAAAACTAGAAATGTAGATCAAAAATATAGATTGTGATAGGAATAATCTTACAAATGATGTTAGGTTGTTGCTAGCACAAAGAAAAATATATTGTAATTCTGCAAAAAGATTGTATGCAAAATTAACTGTTTTACATCATTCTTCTGACATTAGCAAAGAACAACATAGGAAACTTTTACCTTTTCTTGAGTATGAACGTGAAAAAGTTGATGTTGTTTCTTATGATTGCGAAAGTACAATTGCTCAATTTGACAAAATACCTGATGATAGATATCCATATGGTATTGTCAAAATTGATGAATTTCTGAATGTTGATGAATTGGTTAACATTGTCAATGAAAGTTTGACAAAGAGTGAACAAGTGAAAATCATAAGGAAAACCGAAAATTCAACTCTTGCCTCGCAATTCAATTATGCTGATCTTGATGAAAATTCAGATAATGTGAGTGAAATCAGTGAGATAGAAGAGGTTGATTGTTCTCAATTGTCAATCATTAATATCACATCTAAGATCAAAGGTAAAGAAATAATAGTTGATTCAATAGTAGAGGATGAAATTGATAAACCTTCAAGTTCGCAACATTGTAAGTTTGATAATGTGGAAGTTGAAAGCTGGAAAACTGATGACACTGATGAGAACAAAGAAGAAAAGAAAGTTTCAAATGAAACACCTCAAAGAATTGTGGTTGATCAAGTGTTTGAAAATACAAAAGAATTTGACAAAATTTTAAATAACAAAGGCGCACATTATTTGGCAACCAACACAGTGGTATATCCAAATTTTGTATGTACTGATAAAACCATTTTTCCAAATCAAGTTTTTGTCACTACTGGAAATGCTGAGAAAGTTCATCCTGAATTCAACAAAATGATTGAAAAAGATAATCAAAAGTCCACGACAGAAGGTTTTTTCGCAAACCAAAACACAGAAGAAAACAATTTAACTCAAAATCCTTATGTGTTTCAAAAACAAAAATCATTACAAAAATGGGTGGTTAAAGGTGAAAAATCAAACAAAATTTTTGAAAAAGTTGAAAATTCAAAGGTTGAAGTGAAACTAAATTCACATGAATTCAAATTGATGGTTGGAAATTATTCAACAGAAAATAATGTTTCAAAAAGAAAAGCAAGAAAAGCAATATTCTGGCAAGTTCATAACAAACCAAGAGATGAAAAAGAACAAATTTCGAAAACATCATCACAATTTCAAAACAAAAATACACAAATAAATTCAAGTTTTCATAAACCAATAAACTCTATTGACAAGGTTCCATATATTCGCAAATATGACAACAATCGAAAATTTGAGAATTCGCAAAAATTTGCAAATAATCAAAAGTTTCAAAATGTTGGCAAATTCACGAATACTTCATCAAGTTTGAAAAACTCAACTCAATCCAAAGTGAAATTTTCACCAAAACAACCAAATTTTCCAAATCCTTCAATCTCAAAACCAACCAAAGTTTCTTATACAAAAGGAAAATCTGATGTAAGTACGATCAATCATTGGTTTGAAGGGAAAGGAAGAAAATATCATAGCGGGAAGTTTTCAGAAGAACAAATCAAGAGTGCATTTGATAAGTTCGCAAATAATTCTTCATCTTCTAGTGCAACATCTCATAATTCGCAAGTTCCGGTTCAAAAATGGAAACCAGTTATAAAAAATGCGAATGTTGTGACAGATAAGATTACAATCAATGGAAATCCAAAATTATTGAATGACTATATCTCAATATCTAGATCTGATGATGTTGATATAATGGATTCTGTTATAAAGAAAGTGAAAACATGGTTTTTAAATTCCAAAAATTTGTTTCATTCTACTAATGATGGACCCAACAAGTCTTGGGTTCGTAAATTCTTTCAATAAATGCAAGTGATGTGCGACGAGCAATATGATATGAAATGGTATATTGATAGTGGTTGCTCTCATCATATGACTGGAAGAAAGGAAAACTTGCGAGATTATAAAAGCTTGGAAAATGCTGGAGTAGTCAAATTTGGAAATAATCACAAGTGTCAAGTGAAAGGCTATGGGAAAGTAACAAATGGAAACTTCATAGTAAACAGAGTTGCTTATGTTGAAGGACTTCAACATAATTTGATAAGTGTGTCACAACTGGTTGTGGGTACTGGCAATCAAGTTGTATTTAATGAAGAAGGAAGTATCATTTCAAATGCAAAGTCAAATGAAATACTTCTCAAATCCAAAAGATATGGTGATATGTTTACACTAGACATCAAATCAATTGTGGGAAAACCTGCTGTGTGTTTACTTTCAAAAGCATCTAATGATCTCAGCTGGCTTTGGCATAGAAGATTGTCACATTTGAACTTTCGAAATATAAATAAACTTGTAACTGAAGATATAGTTCGAGGGTTACCAGTACTAAAATTTGACAATGATTCTTTGTGTGCAGCTTGCGAACAAGGAAAACAACATCGAAAAGGTCATCCGATTGTGATAGATTCAAAAATAGTAGATCCATTGGAACTTCTTCACATTGACTTATGTGGACCATCAACTGTTGCAACAATCAATAAAAAGCGGTATATTTTAGTTGTTGTAGATGATTTCTCTAGATTCACATGGGTGTTTTTTCTCAGGTTGAAATCTGAAGTTGCTCAGACGATGATTGATTTTATCAAAAAGATTGAACTCAGTCTGAAGAAGAATGTACGAAAAATTAAAAGCGATAATGGTTCTGAGTTTAAAAATCAAACTCTTGATATTTTTCTCACAAACAAAGGCATTTCGCATAACTTCTCATCACCATATACTCCACAACAAAATGGTGTTGTTGAAAGAAGAAATCGATCTCTATGCGAAGCAGCCAGAACCATGTTAACATATGCGAATCTACCTCAATATCTTTGGGCAGAAGCAGTGTCCACTGCATGTTTTACTCAGAATCGATCATTCATTCATCGAAGATTCAATGTTACTCCATATGAAATAATCAATAATCGAAAACCTAATGTAAAATTCTTTCATGTTTTTGGTTGCAGGTGCTTTATCATGAATCTCAAAGATAATTTGTCCAAGTTCCAAGCTAAAGCTGATGAAGGCATATTCTTAGGATATTCACATAACTCAGTTGCATACAGAGTGCTTAATAAAAGAACTAGAAAAGTTGAAGAAACTTTCAATTTAACGTTTGATGATTACTATCTTAAACAAATGGATAGTAAATTTGAAAATAAATCAATACTTGTGGATTCAAATACTCAAATTGATAATTCTGAAATCAATGATTTTGATTATGACTTAATTTTCGGAATTCCTGACAGGGCAATTGACGCAGAAAATAATGCTCCTGATAATCAAACATCAGAATCCTCAAAACATACTGATGATTCAACAATAACTACAACATCGATAACTTGTGAAAGTACGCCTGATGTTCGTATGGAGGAGGAACATACGAGTATTCATGAAGATAGTCAACCAACTTTTGAGGGGGAGAATGAAATTATGAATCATCAAGTTGAGGGGGAGCATTCGCAGAATCAACAAGAACATCATTTTGAGGGGGAGCATCAAGATGAAGATCATGTTGAGGGGGAGCATGATGAAACAGAGACAATTAATCTTGATGAAAATGATGAGTTCCATACTAAACATTAAGATTCAAGAGTTGAAGTCTAAACTTGCGAAGGATCTTCAGGATATTCATACTAAACATGTAAACGTTAAAAAGCAGATTGTGGAGGTTTCTTCCAAACTCCAAAAGTTTATTGATGTTCCTGTTCTTGAAGCTCATAAAGAAGAAACAAAGGAGAAGTTTGATCAGCTGACAAAGTTGGTGACTGAGCTTAAAACAGTAGTTTTGCAATCTTCATCAACTCAAATCCTAACTCCTGAATTCTTGTCTCTAAAGATTAATACTTTAGAACAAGCAATTCAAAAAGCCCTTGCTCCACTTACAAATTTCACTTCTTTACTACCGAAAAGTGTTCCACCTGCTTTCACAGGGGTGCAAGGTGGAGAGAAAAGTCGAAGTAAAGAAGAGGAGGTAAAAACTATTGGAAAAGTGATATCGACTCAGCTTATAGCCACTCTTCCTATACCTACGAAGCCAATTTCTTCAACTACAATTACCACAAAAACAGTTTCCAAAGGTATTGTTATTGGAGAAAATGAAGAAGGTTCAAGTTCGAGAATTCAAACAGGAGTGGAGGGAAAAGGAAAAGGAATATTATATGAAAAATCGAAGGAGGAAAAGAAAGCTGAGGCTGAAGCAGAGTTAGAGAGGATGAGGCAAATCCAAAGCATAATGAGGCAGAGAGCAAGTGATCCTCCCTCCATGAACAAAGGAGATCCTGCTAAACTTTACTCTTACGAAACAATAGAGTCAAAAGTTGTGGGAAGGGAGATGTATGAGTTCGAGAATAAACCGAAAAGAAGTTATGATATTGCGAACTCAGATCATTGTCAATTGGATTTCCCGATAAATGAAATGTTGTTCATCACTGCTCAATATCAGATTAGTGAGAAGTTTGATAATCCTGATGATTATACTCACATGAAAATCAGATTTCATGCAGTCTTGGGGAAGAATCCAGATGATGTTTGGTCTTTAATGAAGATCAAAAAGGTGCTGACAATTAAGAAAGATATTTTGTTTGAAGACATGCTTCAAAATTTCCGGTATTTTGTTATCAAAGCAGACAACAAGCAGTATGACTTCACAGTAGCTGATTTTCCATTGATGAATTGCAATGATTTAATTCAAGTGGCTCTGATCTTGAAGCATATGGAAGAAAACAATCTCAAAGGCTCTGAGACAGATGTGTTCAAGGTAGGCTTCGCACATGTGAAGACATTCATCGAAAACTATTTCGACTGTTTGGCCCTTACAGATGATGAACTAGCTAATGTGCTGGGTAGAGAAGTAAAAGTTCATTGGGAAGAAACTTTATCTCAATCAGCTTTGTCGAAGTATGTAGTTGGAGAAATATGCCTAAAACCATTTGGCATGGTGTTTTCTGGAAGAGACACAAAAGGAAAACCGAAGAAATTTTTGTTCAAAGTCTCGGAAATTGAAAGATATAATTCTTCGCAATATACGCACTTTATTGTACGTATGAATAACTGCAAGAAGAATAATGAAGGAGACAAGAAAGATCTCAAGAAGGTGATCTCCTGGTATGGAGAAGTGCGAAGGACAATCCACTCTGCAGTTCAAAAGCTTATGGGTTGAATTGCATCGACTGTTTACAAAGGGGGAGAATGTAGATGTAAAATTGTAAAAAGTCGAAAATAGTGTATTGTATAGTTTCGCATTTTATGTTATTTTACTAAGTCATTTGTTATGCGAAGTTAAAATGTCTAGACTTAGTATATTTTTTGTACACTCATGTTTCCTATAAATAGGGACTGAGGTTAGAAGTAGAGTGAGTCTTTTTTCGTAACAGATATCTCTTCTCTGCTTATTTTGTAATTAGTCTTTATCAATATGGGATCAGATTAATATTTACTCCTTGTGTTCTTAATCTTCAATCACTCAAATCTAACTTTACTTTCTCAAATCTCGATAACAATTCTCATCAGGGTCATAAGCCCAACACATATAAATATAACTAATTATCATAATTAGTCCCCATAGATTTAATTAGTCTCTTTTGATCACTAAATTAATTCCAAATTAATTCTTGATCGATACTATTAAAACATATATGATTTCATATTAATATATTATAACTTATATTATATTAATAAACCATAAATAACCTTCTCTCAAAAGTCCATCCTAACAAATTGTCCTGATGATATGCAACCCAAATGGACAATGCTACTCTCGGGTCAAGTACATACCAATAATAATTATGGGCTTAGACATCTAATCCAACACTAAAGACACATGAGGTGACCTATACGACCCATGATCTAGAATTGGGAGCTGTGCTCTTTGCCAGAAAATTTTGGAGGCACAACCTTTTTATGGTACAAAGTGCACCATTTTCACAGACCACAAGAGTCTCCAACACATCCTAAATCAAAAAGAGTTGAACATGAGGCAACGAAGGTGGGTTGAGCTACTAAACGATTATGAGTGTGAAATCAAGTACAACCCAGGCAAGGCTAACATGGTAGCTGATGCCTTGAGTCAGAAAGAATACTCGAATCGTCGTGTAAAGACTCTCTCCATAACCATTCAATCCCACCTGACCTCCCAAATTAGAGCGACCCAGTTCGATGCCATGAAGACGGAAAACAAAGCAAGCGAAGCGTTACGAGGGATGGAAAAGAATTTTGAAGTGAAGGAGGACGAAGCATATTATTTTATGAACCATATTTGGATCCCTAAACTTGGGGGATTCAGAGAAGTGGTCATGGATGAAGCCCACAAGACACGGTACTCCATCCATCCAGGTTCAGATAAAATGTACTTGGATATCAAGCAACATTATTGGTGGCCCAACATGAAGGCAGAGATTGCCACTTATGTTAGCAAGTGCCTTACTTGCGCTAAAGTGAAGGTGGAATATCAGAAGCCCTCGGGATTATTAAAGCAACCAGTAATTCTCGAGTGGAAATGGGAAAGGATTACTATGGACTTTGTGACCAAATTACCCAAGTCGACAAATGGATTGGATACCATATGGGTAATAGTCGATAGATTGACGAAATCCGCTCATTTTCTGCCAATAAAAGAATCCTACACGATGGAGAGGTTGACGAGAATATACATCAAGGACATTGTGAGACTCCACGGAGTGCTAGTATCTATCATCTCAGATAGAGATAGTAGATTCACTTCACGTTTTTGGCACTCACTTTAGAAAGCACTGGGAACACATCTCGACATGAGCACTGCTTATCATCCGCAAACGGATGGTTAAAGCGAACGAACCATTCAGATGCTTAATGACATGCTTCGCGCGTGTGTGATGGACTTTGGAAAGTTGTGGGATACCCACTTGCCTTTAATCGAAGTCTTATACAACAACAGGTATCACTCAAGCATCAAAGTTGCTCCTTTCGAAGCACTCTACGGGCGTAAATGCAGATCACCGTTGTGTTGGGATGAGGTAGGTGATACTCAGCTAGTAGGAAGACAGACATCAAGCAATGCGTTAATGGGACCAGAAATCATATGCGAAACAATGGAGAAGATAATTCAAATCAGAGCTCGACTACAAGCATCACGAGACCGACAGAAGAGCTACGCTGATAAACGACGAAAGCCCTTGGAGTTTCAAGTCAGGGATCAAGTGTTGTTAAAGGTCTCTCCTAAGAAAGGGGTTATACGTTTTGGAAAACGGGGAAAGTTGAACCCACGATACATTGGACCCTTCGAGATCCTTGCCCAAATCGGTCCAATGGCTTACAGACTACAGCTACCTACAGAGGTCAGCAATGTACACCTCGTGTTCCATGTTTCCAATTTGAAAAAGTGTTTATTCCACGAAACCCTCGTCATTCCACTTGAAGAAATAGAAATCAACAAGAATCTCCTGCTCGTCGAAGAACCAGTCAAAATCATGGACAGGGAGGTGAAGCGTACTAAGAATAGTCGCATTCCGATTGTGAAGGTACGGTGGAACGCGAAGTGTGGGCCAAAATTCACATGGGATCGCGAAGACCAGATGAAGCAGAAATACCCTCACCTATTCTCGCATTATTGAATCTAGCTTTAGAAAGAATCTCTGGACGAAATTTCCTCTAACGGGGGGATGATGTCACAACTAGGAATTCTATAACACGTAACAACAACAATGATAACATTTGTGAACCAAAAATGTGAAAACACGCATGATGCTTATTCAATAACGACAAATTGTCCATCAAACACCCTATGCAAGCACTTCAAATAGTCAACAAAGAATTGGAAACCCTAGAAATTCCGGTTTAAGTCCATTATGGACTAGGATTTCCTTATTGGGCCTAATGGGCCAATAAGCTTCCAATTTGACTATTTTGGGCTTAGAACTCTTAAATGGGCTCTAATTTGGACCCACTTCCATTTATTTTAACATTTTGGGCCATATTGGGCCTAGAATGAAATAAAATACCCTAATGGACCTTATTGGGCCATAACTAACCTAATTAACTTTAATGGACTATGAAGCCCATTATTTTTGACAAATTGGGCCGTAAACCATCATGGGAGCCAAATGGGCCGAAAAATCATCAAATTAGGCCCATAATATGGATTTAAGCAAAAGGCCGAAAACTCTTTTCTCTTTTCTTTAATTCTTGGCCCAAGTGGGCAAACAAAAAAAATGGAAATTTATGAAATAAGGAGGGTTAGCCACCTCCTTATTATATTTTGGTCTTCCATTCAACCATCTCATGTTCCCATGCATCCATCACATCCTTATATCTCTCTTCTGCCCTCTATTTTCTTCTTTGGCCGAGAACCCAAAGGAAAAACACACATACCTCACAAATTCACTCCAAACACTCTAAAAGAACACTCTTCACTTCTCCTTCAAAGTTTTCGAGATTAAGAGCTTTTCAAGGAGGTTATTCCATAAAAATCATCATTCTAGGTAAGTCTTTACTTGAATCCATGGCTTAACTTCTATATTTCATCAAACATCTCATCTTAACTCATGCAAATTCATGATCTAACTCCCTAGAGCCATCCAAGTTTGAAAACTTCCTCAAGAAGTTGTTAGGGCCGAAATCTTCTCTCAAATCTTCATCAAAACCAAATCCAAACCTCAAGGTGAGTTCATACCCCTCTATTTTCGGTTTTCACATGTTTTATGGGGGAGAATACAAGTAAAATGTGTAGATCTATGTGTATGTGTATGTTATGTGTGATTTCATGTGTTTTTGTGGTAAATGTGTAACAAAAAGAATAGAAATTCAAGATCTATTACTCTAAGAGGAAGATAACTATGATCTAAGAAGTATTACACTAAAGCAAGTCAAGAAAAATTATCCTCTAAGATTAAAATATACATATTTCAACATAAAACCCATTTTTGGACTAAAATTGTCAAACAAACAAAAGTTGGGTTGAAAAATTGCTACTTGCGATTTTCTCAAGGGTTAAAAGAGTCAAAACAGTAAAAATAAGTGTTTTTATGAATATCATACTCTTTTAATGGCTAGAAGTGTAAATTGTAGCTTATTGGGCCAAATTTGGGCTTTTCAGCCCATTAAGCCATAACTTGCGAAAATCTCAACTTTCAAGGGGGTGAAATGATAAACTTCTCAAAAAAAGGGGTAAAAAGTGTAAATAAAACTATTTCAGGGGTTAAAATGATGTATTTTCCAAACAAGGATCAAAAATGTAAACTTTTTGGATTTTGGGCCAAAATTGTGAAAGTTGTAAAAAGTTTGGGCTTTAACTGAAAAACACTTTTTTGGAAGGGCTTAAACTGATAAAAGTAAATTTTGAGCTAAAATCATCACTTAAACAATGTCTATGGGTCAAAAATGACAAGAAATTGGTTTTAGGGCCTAAAATGTCTTTTTTATATTTAAGGGACTAAAATTGTCATTTTTATTAAAGAAGGGCTGATGGTTGTGACATCAAAGACTTTCGCACTTGAATATAAAAAATCTAAACAAATTGGTGGTAAATGATCTTTGTTCGAGGCTTACCTATTTTAAAATTTCATAATTATTCTTTATGTGCAACATGTATACAGGGCAAACAGCATCATCAAGGTCATCCCATCATCATTGATTTGAAACATTGACCTTTATGGACCTATGATTTATGAGGCTCTCAACAAGAAGAGGTACATATTGGTCATTATCGATGAGTTTGAACGGTTTACTTGGGTTTACTTTCTTTTTCAGAAGTCTGAAACTTCTCAAGTAATGATCGATTTCATCAAGCACATTGAACTTAGTCTACAAAGGAAAGTCAGAAAGATCAAAAGCGATAACAGCTCGGAATTCAAGAATCAATTTCTCGACTCATTCTTTACTGATCTTGGGATTATGCATATTTTTTCATTTCCTTACACACCACAACAAAATGGTGGTGTCAAAAGGAGAAATATATATATATATATATATATATATATATATATATATATATATATATATATATATATATATATACAAAAGAGTTAGGATAATACTGACCTGTGAGAATTTGCCTCGATATCTCTGGGCAGAAGCAGTCTCGACAGTGTGTCTCACTCAAAATTGATCATTTATTCATCGTCGTTTTAAAATCACCCCTTATGAGATTATCAAAAATCGAAAACGTAATGTGAAATTCTTTCATGTTTTTGGTTGTAGGTGCTTCATAAAGAATCTCAAAGATAACCTTTCAAAATTTTAGTCCAAGGCTGATGAAGGGATCTTCTTGGGATATTCGCACAATTCAGTAGCATATCAGGTGTTGAATAAGCGAACAACGAAGATTGAAGAAACATTCAATATTACTTTCGATGATCATCATGTCAAAAGTTTCAAGAAGAAATTCGCACATCAACCAGTTCTTTCAGAATAAAATTATGAGTTTGTTATTGTTATTTCTTTTGATATTGATTATTAATTTATTTTTGGTGTTCTAGATAGAGCGATAAATGCTAAAGATAATCGGATTCTTGAAGCATTGAAGCATCTGATGGTTCAAAGGTGACTACGGAAGATGATGATTCTCATTCCATCTCAAACTCTCAAGTGCATGTCAAAAGTCAACCTTTATTACAAGGTAATCAAGTGGAGGGCAGAACTTGAATTCGACATCACAAAATCATTTCAATGAGTCTAATGTTGAGGGGGAGCATGTTCCACCTAATCATTCATTCGAGGGGGAACATGGATATTCGAATGTTGATGATGAGTGGGAGCATGGAAATTCTAATGACAATGTCAAGGTGGAGCATCACAACTCAAATCCAATTGTCGAGCGGGAGCAAAATGAATTTATACCTAATGTTTCTAATGCACAAAATGATGTTTTTCATAAAATGTTCGATAATATATCCAATGCATGTGAAGGTTCTAAAACGGATGAAATGTTCGAAGATGCACCTTTGGACTTCGATCCTGCATATCCATCAGTGGACCGATGGGCAAGAAATCATCCTAAAGAACAAGTTCTTGGTGATCCTCAAGCTGGAGTTTTGACAAGGGCTCAACTTTGTGCTAAAAACGAGGTACTGAATGTGCACCAAGAATATTTCATGTTTAATGTTTTTACTTTGAAAATAGAACTGAAAACAATTAAGGCTGCTTTGGAAGATCCTGATTGGATTATTTCCATGCAATCTGAACTTGTTGAATTCAAAAGAAATAAGGTTTAGAGACTAGTTCCAAAACTTGATGATGCTTCGTTCATAGGCTTAAAATGGATTTTTAAAAATAAAACTGACAAAGAAGCTAATGTTATTTGAAACAAAGCACATTTAGTTGTTAAAAGATATTCGCAACAAGAAGGTATTGAATATGATGAAACTTTTTCCCCTGTAGCGAGAATCGAGGCTATGTGAATATTTCTTGCTTATGCAGCACACAAGGACTTCTATGTTTACCAAATGGATGTCAAGTGCGCTTTTCTCAATGGAGTATTAAAAGAAACTGTGTACGTTGAACAACCACCAGGCTTTATAAATGATAAATTCCTTGATCATCGTTATATTCTTGATAAGATTGTTTATGGGTTAAAACAAGCACCTCAAGCCTAGTATCCAACTCTTACCAATTTCTTGAAACTCTCTAAATTTAAACAAGGATCTGTTCATCCCACTCTATTTTGCAAGAAAGTGGGGGATCATCAGATGCTAGTTTAAATTTATAGATGATATTATTTTTGCTCAACCGACCCTTCATTGTCTAGAGAATTTGAGAATATGATGAAAATCCAATTTGAGATGAGTATGATGGGTAAGATAATTAATTTTATGGGTATGAATATTCGTCAAAGCAGGGATGGAATTTTCATAAATCAGGAGAAGTACTCACACAGCCTGCTTGAGAAGTTTGGCATCACGAATAATTTGAAATTGAAAGTACCAATGGCAGTCGGCACTCGCTTAGGACCTTCGTTGGATAAGCTTGTTGTCGATCTCACATTGTACAGGAGCATGACTGGTTTGTTACTATACTTAACTGCTAGTAGACCTGATATTATGCTTTTTGTTTGCAACTGTACCAGGTATCAGTCGAATCCAAGAGAACCCCATCTAACAGCTATGATGAATATCTTTCGATATCTCAAAGGAATTATGTCGTTGGGCTTATGGTACCCTTTGAAGACTGGTTTCTTTATTCATGCGTTTTCAAATGCAGACCTTGGCGGGTGTCAACTCGACAGAAAAAACACTACCGGTGCATGTCAATTTTTAGACGGGAAGCTTGTCAGCCGGCAATCAAAGAAACAAACTTGTGTTTTGATTTCCGCAGAGAAGCAAAATATGTTGTTGCTGTAGCTTGCACTTTTCAGGTCATATGGATACAAAATCAACTTTGCCCTTTTTATTGTGATTGACAAAGTGCAATTCGCATCTTCCATAATCCAATGCAACATTCGAAGACAAAGAACATATCACTTGATATCATTTCATCAAGGATCATGTCGAGGATGGAAATATCGAGGTTCAATTTGTTAAGACGGAGGATCAACTTGCTGACATTTTAACAAAGCCTTTGGATGAGAAATCTTTTCTAAGGATCTTGTCAGGTTTACGAATGCTCGATGAAAATGTTGTTCCAAGTTTGTCTTCATCGTGAAGCAACAATGTGTAGAAATATTGCTGACGGATTCAAAAGTTATTGTTCACCATTTAGTGTTCATCTTTATACACATTCGAAATGTCTCTGAATGGTTTAGATCTAAGTTCGTTTTCTAAGAAAGAATTGTTGATTTTAAGTACACTGTTTGGAAGTCGATACTTCTTACTTCGCATGTTTGGTAACATTTTACTGTTTTTATAAAACACAAAAATACCAAAAAGATTTTCTTTATTTTGTCTTTTCATTTCACAAACAAAAATTATAAAAAGATTTTCTTATTTTTGTCCTACATTTCAAAAACAGAAATCCAAAAATATTTTCTTGGTTGTTGTTTTCTGTATTTAACATATTTCAATGTAGATCTCAGTTGGCATGTTTTGGTGGCCATTGTTTTTTGATAGCGGGACATGTATAATTTCGAATCCTTGCACTCGTTACGTGTCCCTAGAAGCATGTTGTTGTATGTTGATCTAAGCCTCATAGACGCAATGTGTTTTGAAGCCTTAATGTATCACTCACTATGAGAGTTCCTTCCCAATTAGGCTATATTCGCATTAGTCGAGGAGATACCTTTTTCTTCTCATTTTGAGTTAATAGATTTATGCTAAATCAATATCATTTGTAGAAGTACACAATGTTTCTTAACCAATATTTTTCACCAAAATTGTTCTTCACTAATCGCACACATGACTTGCATATCGTCGACATCTCTAGTAGAAACCAACCAGAATGTAGATATTGCACAAGTTTGTGTTAATGATCCTGCTTCATTCTTTCGTGATGATGGTGAAACCCAAAAATCCCAACTCATCAAGGAATTGACGGTGAACTTTATGTTTAAGATTTTCACGAAACATTTGTTTTTGTACCCCACTTTGATATTCAAAATCGTATTTCTCTCGTTATGCTTGGTCTTGACAAAATTTTCTTTACCCACGAAATTTTTTCCCAACAAGATCCAGTACTTAATTTTTCATGGAATACGATTTCCATCTGAATATCAGTTTGAAAATTTGTCACTTTCAAATATATCTCGCCTTCACTTGTCCCTGACTACATCGGTCATGCCAGTAATTTTGATCATTTAACTAACACTTATGTTAAGTTATGGTTGTGAACAAAATTCAGCCGATGTTCGAAGCGTAAGTAAAAAGAATCCCTTCGATACTCTTTTACGAGTATTCGGTTGTACTTCACGGGATACCATATAATCACCTTGATATCCTCTTGGTATCAAATGAAATGATCTTTTCCTGGGATCTTACTGCTTTTACATCGAATGTTTATTTGATGTCACTATTCGCACATTTTTTTACCTTGGTTCCTGCTATTTCATTAGAACACATTTGCATAGAAATCCTCGTGGTCTTGCATAATACTAACTCAAAGCTAGATTTTGAAAGTATGGCTATGATTTCGTTTCTCATCCCAAAAGCGAATGATCCCTGCCTTGAAACGAAAGTCAAGTGACAATTCTTATCATATTGCGGCAATTGAAAAGTCTGGAGGATATAACAATTTAGTTCTTTCCCGGTTTTCAAAGGAAACATGCTCATCATTCTTTCATACGTGGCGATTTTTCAAGAAACTGACCCACTTTTCAAGACTACACATGCAGTTTTTTATTGGGGGGTGATTCAAATTCAAAATTTATGTGGGCTATAAAAAGATTTTGGCGGTCAAAATTACAGACTTTACGCAATCAGTTCTAATTTTCCCCAAATCTTTTCTTTACGATCATCATCTATTCTTCAAAACCCTAATAGTGGCGACACCAACTGGTTCTATTGATCCATCCCACACCACTGAAGATGCAACATCCCAACCACTATTATAGATTCAAAGTTCTAACTATCATATTCAACCTGATGTCACAAAATATACAGATGAATTAGAGATGTTGATTGTTGCTCTCAATCTTTCCATTCGCTCAACGGTTATGTCTGCTTCTTTCTCTATACCCATGACATGGTTATAATTAGTTGGTTCTATGGCAATGTTCAACAAATCCTCTAAAGTGGTGAAGTTTCAACTATCGAATGACAAGACGTACAAACTCACTAAGAAACAGTTTTGCACAAATCTTGAAGATTCACAATACAGGTCTGTTTTACGAGGTTACTAATGAATAGGTGGTTCATATGTATAATGGGATGGGTCATTAACCCCCACTCACAAGACTCAGCCATTTTCACAAGTCTGCCTTACCTAGTATCTGGAACTTTTTGTTTGGGATGTTTCTACGGTGTCTTATAGGTCGTAGCTCTGGTCTTGACAAAGCCAAATTAGAAGTATATGCCATGATTACGTGGATATAATATGATCTGAATGTGGATTATGTCACTCAATTGAAGGAGGAATTTGGAACGAGTATTTCACACACCAATGTTTTGAATGGTGTCTCTTGTGCGAGGTATTGGAGCTTGATTCTTCAAGATGTTTATGAGAAAGAAGGCATTTCATTTTCGTTTGATGTTCTGAAGGCTAAGTTTACCATTTACCAGCATCCTAAAAGTGTTGAAGATGATCCAATGATATTTCCTATTGTGGCTCGAATCCCCGATGCAATGTTGTGAAAAGCGGAACCGGCTAATCCTGTTCTTGTTGCTTATCTAACAACAATAAACCCTAATGAACAAGTAGGTTTTTTGTTACCTAAAGGGGTAGAAGGTACTTCAAAGAGTGGAAAAGCTTCTAAGAGACCTAAGAAGGTTGAACAATTGAAGATCAGTTCCTATGTTAATCGAGAAAGAGATTGTCAAACCTGTTCAAGAACCTTTGTAAAAGAGGTTCGAAAGGAAGTTGTTCCTTCAAAAGTAGGTGTTTTTAAAAAAACCAAGAAGCCAGCACATCGACCTCATCATTCACCTGAAAGACGAATCATTGAAGAAGTTGTTGTTGAGCATGTATCTTCACCGCCATAAGGTTATCTTTCAAAGACCAGGAAAATTCTTAAACCCAAGCTCAATTGAAGGGGTGCAAAAATTCATGAGGTTCCAACTCCTGTTTAACCAGCTTCGAAGAAAAGAAAAGCTCATGAAGTGGTGAAAAAGATATAAAAGAAGAAGAACCGGCTAGAAGATCCTCTTGATGAGATTGTGGTTGAAACGGATTTCGAAAGTGGGAGTGACAAATCTCATATTCGTCAAGAAGAGCTTGGTATTGGCTTAGAATCGCCGTAAAGGGATTCTCCAGTTAAGTCGAATTTCAAGGAGAGTGGAAGTCTTGGTGGCACTATGGAAGTATCTTATTTGGACACAACCACTAATTTGGGTGATCCTTCAATATCTACCATCCCTGAGAAGACTACGGTCATACCACCCGAGGTCTCGATGGTTGAATCCGTTACTAAGGAGTTTCGAGCCTCAGGCATTACTGTGCATAAATCTATATAGACACAAATTTCAACAAGGGTGATGAGGTGACGAATTCTAAAGCTCAAGGTATCAATTCTATTGAAACTTCATTTGTTCCTACATCTATCATTCTATTTTCTACTTTAAAAACATCCACTGATGATACTTCCACTTCATTACCATTTTTCTCTTCACCAATTCCTTCTTCATTACCTGCTTCAACCATATCATTCACTTATTCCAACATCATGCATCAACCCATTAATTTACTTTTCTCATCCCAATCAACTGAGGGCGAAAAGACTGTTCCAAAAAGTGAACAAGATGATGATGATGTGATGGTATATTTTGCCAAAATACAATTTGATCCAGAAGAAGACAATATTCCTAATCATATGCTTATGCCAGGGAAGCAATTCAAAATTCTTAATCATAAGTTGAATTCATTGCTTCAAATTCAAGAAGACACAGGGATTCAAAATTCAGTTTCTTGGATCGAAGTGGATGTGATGCGGAAGTCACAAGAACATTGATTGAAGTTGGCCATGGAAAAAATTGAAAGGAAACATGAAGATCTTTTGAAGCTTCATGCTAGAAATTTTGAGTATGCAGTCAAGAAGCTTAGTGATGTCGCCAAAGAACGCCATATTCTTTTTGTCAAAGAAGTGTAGAAGGTGCAAGAGTCTATCAATCTCAAAGGTGCAGAGCTCAAGTATGAAATAAAGAAGGTTGTTGCAAAGCTTGAAAAGAATTATTCTAGTCTTCAAGACAAACTAGATGTTATTGTCGAAGCAATAATGAAGCTTGCGGAATATAACACTTATTTTTCTACCAAGATTGATGTCAAGACCAAATCTAATTCAAAAGTGTTTCTTAAGCTCAATGAATTTTTGAGTAGCTTCAATGAGTCCATGTCTAAGCTTGATCTTTCTCAACAATCCATTGTTTCTATGGAGTCAATTTCGAAGTTGATTTCATCTCTTGAAATGAATCTAAAAACAGATCATGCTCCTCTTCTTCAGCTCGTATCTATTTTGCCAACGAATACCCCACCTATCAAACAACTGGTGCAAGGGGGAGATAAGGGGGTTGGTGCTTCGAAGGATTCAGATCCAGGAAAGCTTGTGGGGAAGGTGCTATCGATGCAAATTCCAACATCACTTCCTATTTCTTTAACAACTACTTCGACTACAACAACTTTGAGACCACTAACTAAAGGCGTTGTTGTAGGACAAGGTGCACGGTATCAAGTTCAAGTTCGAATCCATCACCTTCAAAAGAATAAAAAGAAAATAAAGGGAATGGTATCGAGATCAATCTTTCAGAAGAAGAGAAGAAAAAAGCTTCGGAGTTGGAAATTGAGAAGCAAAGGCAAATACACAGTATTATGCGACGAAGACAAAGTGATCCACCATGCATGAAAAAAGGTGATCCATGCAAGCAGTATTGTTATGATACAATCGAAAAAATCGTATCATCTAGTGTTATGAATGATTTTGAGAAGATTCTAAAGAAGAGCTATGAAATCGAAAATACTGATTTTATTCAGCTGTATTTTCCGATCAACCACATGATATTCATCTCGGCTCAATATCAATTGGTCGAGTGTGAAGATAAAGACGATTTTAAAAGATTCAAATTGAGTTTTCATGTTGTTTTGGGTAAGAAGGAAGAAGAAGATGGTCTTTGGTTAGAATTTTCAAAGTGTTGAATATCTCCAAAGATGCTCTGTTCGAAGGGTTGTTAAAAAACTTTCGTTTCCATGTGCTCAGAGCTAACAATGTCGCTTGTGACTTCTTAATGGTAGACTTTCCTATGATGAACCTCAATGATCTCGTTAATGTGGAAAAAATATTATGTACTTTTGATGTGTCAAAAATGCAAGTCAACAACAAAGAAGATTTCTTGATAGGTTTTACCTATATCAAACAGTTCATAGACAATTACTATTATTGTCTAGCTATGATAAATGTTGAACTCGCTTTGGAAATGAATAGAACAGTGGCAGTGCCTCAAAAGATGTTGAAAGGACAAGGTAGTCTGAAGAACTTTGAGGATGGGGAGATTGTTCTAAAACCTTTGGGTATAGTCTTTGTTGGAAAGAACAAGCAAAGCAAGGCGACAAAGTTTTTATTTCAAGTTTATGATTTGGAGAGGTACACGAACTCTTAGTAGACGAATTTTCTTGTTCGTCTTAATAATTGCAAGAGGGATATAGTATGAGATAGGGCTAAGATCTAAAAGATGATAATTTGGTATACGTAGGTTCGCATGGTACTTTATTAGGCTGTGAAGATGTTAATGACATAGATTTGACACTTCTCACAAAGGGAGAGATTGTAGAGTTTGAAATATATTGTGAGGTGTTGAAGTACAATTAGGCCTGAGTAGATTCGAAGTCTATCTGGTGTATTTCGAATATTAATTACATAAGGCATTGTTTAGAGGTTGAAGTGTTCATGTTTAGTCCTTATGTTTTTTGTAAGTGTTTGTATGTCCCTATAAATAGGGGTAAGTATAAGGCTGAGATAAACTTTTGTATTCTGGTGAGAACGAGAGCACTTTACTCTTTTAGAACTTTGTACTCATACAGATATAATTAAAGATCCAAATATCTCATATTTACATCCTTGTTCTTAATTCATTATGTACTTTGATTACGTTCTTATCACTCGATTCATATGAACTACAACCTTAACCCTTCATATTTCAGCCACACGTACCTTAGAGAGCTAGGCCGAAATTCTAATCTCCTCCCTCCCCTCTCTTCAATATCCTTCTTGCTTGTGTTGGGTGCGAACCACTAGAGGCACGACGCTTGTGGTGCTTGCTTCTAAAAGATCAACAAAAAGGATTCTTAGTTGTTTACTTTAACAATCAACAAGCTATGTATTCAAACTTATGAATTAAGATTTTAGTAGGAAAATTTTGTAGTTTAATAGCTCATAGAATTTTGCCTTTATGTGAAAGACATAGATCCTTCTTAGGCTGCAAGTGCCATAATCATTTAATTGTTAAATGTTTTTCCCCTTAGTGCAAAGTTTTGTAGCTTATATTTTCCAATAGTGGTATCAGAGCATATGACTATCTTTCATGTGATTGCACATTAGTGAATCAATCAAAACTAAAATTACTATTTTGTTACATCTCACGGCGCAAGCATTGATGCCCACGATGTGAGATCTGATCAGATCAAATTTTTTCGAAATTATCTTCCTAATCTGTTTTATTCAGTAATTATTTGCTTTAAATATTTTCCAAATCTGAATTTGCTGAATATTTAATGATAAATTACAAACCTAAAAGGAAGGAGATAAATTGATTAATATGATTAATTTTTTTAAGTGTGCAAACAATTAATTTAGATATTAAGCCTAATAATTAATGTCAAATATTATTTGGTTAATATTAAATTTAAATTAAATAAACTTTCGAGATTTAGTATAAACCTAGTATTCTGAAAAAGTTTTAAAATGCACATTATACTATATGAAAGATTAAAATTATAATAATTACTATATGTATAAGACTAGGTCAGTCGAACCACTTACACACCTCATTCACGAAGCCATACTATAAGGGAGTTTAAGGAAACGACCTATAAAAATGACCACCATTGGGTATCTACTCTTACCCACCGATCTCTTGTATGGTGGAGGGTCATTAGAAGAACGTGTTTGATAGAATAAATAATTCCAAGAAAGGAGAACTTCCTATACAGACTAATACAAAACCGAGTAAGACTCAAAGTCCGAGTACTGGTGCAGAAATAACATAAATGAGTAGAGTTCCATAATCTTCTATTGTTGGATCTATCATGTATGCTAAGACATGTACTCGTCCCGATGTGGCTTTTACTTTGAGTATGGTCAGTCGTTATCATGGAAATCCAGGTGGAGCTTATTGGATAGCAATTAAGAATATTACCAAGTATCTGCAACGAACTAAGGATTGGGTCCTTGTGCTTGGTGGCAACAATATGTTGAGAGTAACTAGGTATAGTGATGCCAGCTTTCAAATAGACAGAGACAACTTCTGTTTTCAATCTGCCTGGGTGTTTAACGTAAATGGAGGAGTGGTAACCTGTAAAAGTTGCAAAAAGGAGACGGTGTTTGATTCTACCTATGAATCAGGGTACATAGCAGTGAGAGAAGCATTAAAGGAGGCTATTTGGTTGAAGAACTTCATCAAAGACCTTGGAATTGTTTCAGCTATCAAGGAGACAATCAAGATTTTATGTGATAATGATGGGGCGGTTGCCTTGAAAAAGGAACCAAGAGATCATGGCAAATCAAGAAATATTGACAGAAAATACCATTTCATCAGACATAGAGTAGAAGATGGTCACCTCCTTGTAAAGAGGGTGCCATATGAAGAGAATCCTGCAGATCCCCTCACAAATGGTCTAAGTAAGGTCAAGAAAGTCCAGCATGCCAGGAGCATTGGTCTGAAAGATTATATTAGCTTTAGTAGTTAGACGGTTAGTTGAAACTTGTAACAAAATAAATGTAATTAACTTTTGGTGATTAAATAATAGAGATTTATTTATAAGTTGGATTACAACCTTTTTTCTATTGTTTATTTTGTGTTTCATTTTGAATGTTTTACTTCCTGAATAATTCAATTATTCAAACATCCACATTCGATCATACTTTTTGAAGTACGTAGTGAATTAAGATTGTCATAAACTGAATTGTAGATTGTCTAAAGAGTTTTAGACTTGGCAATGGTATTGCTTCAATATTCATGAGTACTTTGAAATGAAGATTTAAGTATGGGATTAACCCACGCTCATGGAATTACTTCATGGAATTTTTCACGAGTAATTATGAGACGATAATATATTATAATCTTTAATAGATATATGAGTTGTAGTTTACGAATCAGTTGTGCATTGATAATACGAAAACACATCAGTAACTTGATGTTATAAAACGTACTATTTTGCATGTTTTGATGAGTAAATGGTGCAAGAATATAAGTCAAAGTTAATATGTTCCTTTTTCCTTAATGGGAAAAGCGGTATATTTAGGCCTACCGATGATGTGATGT
Source organism: Lactuca sativa (assembly GCF_002870075.4). Lineage (NCBI taxonomy): Eukaryota > Viridiplantae > Streptophyta > Magnoliopsida > Asterales > Asteraceae > Lactuca > Lactuca sativa. The sequence goes on from NC_056631.2 coordinate 104,107,389, forward strand.
TGACTTATATGTCGAGCCCAGCCATGGCTAAATTGATGTGTTCGGTTAGAAGTTCTATGTCATTACAAATTATAAATCGGGAAACAAAGTTTCGGATAATGAGATTGATTCGGTTCCATTTATTGATTAATATGATTAATTTTTTTAGTATTTAAATAATTAATTTAGATATTAACCCTAATAATTAATGTCAAATATTATTTAGTTAATATTAAATTTAAATTATATAAATTTTCGAGATTTATCATAAACCTAGTATTTTAAAAAAGTTTTTAAAATACACCTTATACTATATGTAAGATTAAAAGTATAATAATTACTATATGCATACGACTAAGTTAGTCGAACCACTAGTACGCCTTATTCACGAAGCCATATTATAAGGGGAGTTTAAGGAAGCGGCCTATAAAATGACCGTCATTGAGTATTCACTCTTACCCACCGCTCTCTTGTATGGTGGAAGGTCGTTATTCGAACAAGTTTGATAGGACAATTAATTCTCATTAATAATTATAATGCGATTAAAAATAACTAAAGTTCTTTTATTAAATAATCTCAATCTTAGTAACTTTAGGAAAAATATGGGTTTGTATGCTAACCCAGGAAACTGAATGTTATACTTTATAGTAGTTAGTGGAGCATGTGTGGTTAACCGGCACACTAATAGTGACTATAAATAGTAATGATGGGCATCTCAAGAATTATCATTGATTAATGGAGTGCGTGTGGTTAACCGTCACATTAAAATGAGATGATAAATGACATCGAGAGTGACAAGCTAATGAGCATGGTTATTCATATCTTGTTTGTGATCCTCGGTATCCCAGTCACAAATGGAAGAGAAAAATATGAGATTAAACATGCCATTGAATAGTTTCAATGAGTCTCAAAAGATCTACAAATTTCACTTAACCTAATTTCGTTCGAATTTCCTTCCTAATGGTGGAATTGGTAAATTGTCGCTTACCTACCTTTATAAAATCATACATTTTCTAAATTATGAATTTTTAGTTGGATTATATCCTTAATATTTCATTTTTGGGTTGTTGTATTTAAGATTATTCTTATCCAACTAAAGTTACCCTCCTTTTACGAATGTCTACTTCAAATGATGTTTCGGGTTCCTCCTCCTCAAATCAAAACTTCTCATTGAAGAACATCTGCTCAAGGGTGACATTGGATGGCACCAACTATAACGACTGGATGCGCAACATGTAACGATCCATTATTTCAAATCAGTGTAATAGTCTAGATCAACTTGTAATTCGTTTTAAAGTAATAAAGAAATAATAAATTTAAAATAAAATGTTAGATAAACATGATATCTATGAGGAAAGTAGTAGTGGCTGTGATAAGGATTCTGGTAATATAAAGAACACCGAAATCTGAGCTATAATGAAGAAGTTATGGCCTATCAAAGTTTTGCGACAGAACCGACACGACGTTGTGTGTCGTAAAAAGTGAGTTTACAATAAAATACTTTTTAGCCTTGACGATCTAAATGAAACTCGTAGTATACGTTAAACCTAGAGCGTGCATAAAAAGAAAGTCCAAATCTGACTTCGTATGACGAAGTTATGAATTTTCTAAGATTTGGCATAGTAGTGTGAAGCCCGAAATTCAAATTTTAGATCGAGCAATTTTTAGCCGACACAACCCAAAAGGGAATCGAAGATCTTGTCAATAGTAGTTTAGAGGTAAAAAGACAGACAAAAACGGACGTCGGATGATGAAGTTATGAATTGTTAAAGGACTTTTCCTGTCCTGGCTGTTAAAAATATAACTTTAAATATAGATTCAAATTTTACCAACGAAGTCTAAACGAAAGTTGTAGAGTACGGTCACACCTATGTGTGGATATAAATTATGTCAAAAACAGAGCTCGTATGTGAAAGTTATGACTTTCTGAAGTTTGAGGCACAAATTCCAAGGGAGTCTGAAGGAGTACGCCCCACGTACTCAGAAACTTGGTCCGGAGTCGGCCACGTCACTCCTCCTTCGCATAAGCAGACAAGTCCGAAGCCTTGAAACCACACGGATGCCATGTTCCTCTGAACGCTCCGCGTACGAGGGTACACCCAGCGTACCGAAGACCAGACCCCTACTATAAAAAAGTATGCGAGGCTACCCGGTTTTGGTTGCTACTTTACTATTTCTTTCACCATAAACACCCTCTCAAAGCCACTCTAACCCCCCCCCCCCCACCCCCTGAAGCTCGGGAACGTCCCTAACACTAGAAGAAATCCCAGAGCACCCAAAGTCCCCGAGAAAAGAATCTTTTAAGTTTGAAACTCTGCCCGTTCAGAACCCGATTTTCAACAGAAACTTGTGATTTCAAGTAACAAAGTGTTGTCCGAATCACCACTTTATCAGGTGAGTTCATACCCCTACGTTTTCACTATTTTTTCATATTTTAAGGAGGGATATAAGTAAAACACAAGGAAATCTTGTGTTAATAACAAAACTATTCAAATAGTTTACACTTTTCGTTTTTACTAAAATAAACATATTACTTTACTAGTTTGGGATTCCGTACAAAAGCAAACATATAAACTATAATAGGTATAGTTTATGAGTCATACATGCAATTTTATCAATACAAAATGGCTTTTCAGTATTCTACACGTAACCGTCGATATAGCTTTGTGAGACATACTTCAAGTACTTATCTAAAGTATCAACCAAGCCCTGAAACTATAACCAGATTCTACTGGAGAGAGAGCATGACACTTGTATAGATATATACTGGCTGACAATCCCACACCTAAACTGTTAGTTACAGTTAGGCCGGCAGGCCTGGTGTGACAAATGTCGTCCCAATTACGACGCCTGAAGAACGTTGTGTTCAGGGTATCTTAGGTCAACAAGCATGGTTATGATAACTCACAATCTTGTATGGAACAATATGATTGGTTTATGAATAAGTAAACAACTTCACTTAGTTTTATTAAATAATAAAACTACAATACAATATTTTACAGTACAGCTGGTGAATCTAGGCACTTATATTTACAGAGTTTTCATACAAGTACAAATACAAAATACTATACCAGTATAGATAAAACATACATTCCATGGTTTTATGTGAATTAAAACTACATTATACAATTTCAGAGTACGATAACAAATACACATTTTGGTCTTAGAGTATTAAGACTACAACACATTTACAACAGAAAATATAGGATTTTCTGGGAAAACATACTTACATTTTTCTAGGAACAAATGACAGATTTCAATTACAAACATGCTTATGAACTCACCAACTTAATTGTTGACAAACTTTTCAAAACTACGTGTATTGTCAGGAAATCAATAAACAGGTACCCACAAGTTTCGTGAAGAATACGGAGCTTCATATAGTCATGTCTTTTAGTTTTTTCAATACATTTTGGTGTCAAAAATAGATTTATTTGAATACGAATGTAAAACTATACTTTATCAATGTAATGGTTATTGTACTTTGATTTCTATTAAGCAATTGTTGTGATATTGAACATGACGTCATCCGCCCTGGAACATTTCTGCCGTTCAAATTTAGGGGTGCGACATAACATCAAAATGTCCCTTCGTTTCGAGGACAATGAGTATGTCCTGGAGAAAGAATTGAATGAAACTACTTTGACTTAATTACATAACCTCCTACGAACAGCTGAAGTAAGGATGAAGGGAAAAGGTATTGCTTCCACTCCTGTAAGTGTTCCTGTTCTGTTCATTGGTCAAGGGAAGGGGAAGAAGAGGAAAGGTCCTCCAAAACAGAACTGGAAGGGAAAGTCTCGAGTTGGGTCGCCAAGCAATAGACTGAAAGGTAAGACTAGTTCTGATGCTCCTATTGCAATGACAAAGGGAATTGGAAATGAAGTTGCCCAAAGTATACGCACAACATTAAAGATCGAAAACTGAAGCCGGCTTCTATAGGTATATGCATTATCTTATCTAATAACTCATCATCTTCTTGTTCTTGGGTCCTTGATACAAGATGTGGATTTCACATTTGTTCTGATTTGCAGGGGCTAAGAAGTAGTGTCGAAGTGGAGAACGGTAGAATAAACTTGATCATGGGGAATAGGCGATCTTCACCTATCACCAAGATTGGAGTTTATAGTCTATTGTTTAGTGATGGTTTTAGTTTAGATTTTTTGAATTGTTGCTACTCATCACAAATGACACGAAACATTATTTCTTTTCATGCAATGTTTAAACATGGTTTTAAATATTCTTTTAATGATAAGAATGGTTCTATTTCTGCTTATAAAAATGGTATTTTTTTAATTTTTAAGCTTTACCTTGTGATGGTGTATGAAACTGTGATGTGTGTAGACAATTTAAACAACAGTGTATTTCAAATTGATTTGTATAATGCTATAGACAAAGTGTACTTGTGCCATTGTTCTCTTGAACACATTAACAAGAAACACATCGCCTAATTCCAAAAGGATGGAGTGCTAGAATCATTTGACCTAAGGTCAAACGATGAATGCAAATCTTTTCTTTTGGGTAAGATGACAAAATCACCTTTCACTAGTTCTTGTGAAAGAGGTGAAGGTTTGTTGGACCACTTACACACAGATATGTGTGGGCCCTTCAGATCTACCATAAGGGATGCTAATTGATTTTATGTGACTTTTAGTAATGATTATAGAAGATATGTTTATATCTACTTAATCAAGCATAAGTCAGAAACCTTTAAAAGGTTCAAGGAGTTTAAACATGAATTCGATGATCAACTAGGTAGGAAGATATAGATGCTACGATCAAATAGAGGTGGATAGTATCTTAGTATTAAGTTTCACGACTACCTCAAGTAATGTGGAATAGTTTCACAATCGACACCTCCTAGGACACTACAACTTAATGGTGTGGCTGAGAGGCACAATCGAACCTTGTTAGACATAGTTCCTTACATGATGAGTTGAGCTTCTCTTCCAATTTTGTTCTAGGGGTATGCCTTAGAGACTGCCGCCTACATTCTTAATATTTTCCCAATTAAGAAGGTTGCCAAAACACTCACGAGATGTGGACGGTTCCCTTGTTAGCACATATCAAGGTTTGAATTTGTGTAGCTTTCGTTAGACGAGAGACTCACGAAAAGCTTGAACCTAGAAGTGAGAGGCGTATTTTCATCGGGTAACCACAGAATCCCTTTGGATATTAGTTCTACAGACCTAGTGAGAATGTGGCCTTTGTAGCACGAATAAGATTATTTTGATCGAGAGAGAGAGAGAGAGAGAGAGAGAGAGAGAGAGAGAGAGAGAAAGAGAAAGAGAGAGCTCATATGCAAAGAGGAGAGTCGAAGTACCATTGATCTTGAAGATAATAAAGAATCAAATGACGAAGGAACCTTTGAAGACGCTAGAGTTCAACAAGTGGAAAAAGTTCTAGTGATGAGTCAATACCTCTTAGGCGTTCCAGTAGAGTTAGAATGACACTTGGTTTCCATATTACTACAGATGGTGATACAGTGAAAGTACACTAGTAAATTTGGATGAATCGACTAACTACAAAGAAGCAATGGCTGGCCCTGAGGTAGCCAAATGGCAAGAGGCAATCGACAGGGAGATCAAGCCCATGTATGACAACCAAGTTTTGAAATTACTTGACAATATACCAGATCGAAAAACATTAGGTGCAAAAGGATCTTCAAAAAGAAAACCAACATGGATGGAATGGTACACACTTTCAAGGCTCAATTGGTTGCAAAGGGCTTTAGCCAAACCCCAGGGGTTGAATATGATAAGACCTTCTCACAAGTGGCTAAGATAAAATATATTAGTATAATGCTCACCATAGCTGCATTTCATGACTGTGATATTTGGTAGATAGATGTTAAAATCGCTTTCCTCAATGGGAAGTTGGTTGAGGATGTTTACATGAGTCAGTCAGAGGGTTTTGTTGATACAAAGTTTCCCAATAGAGTGTGTAAGCTTGAGAAATCAAACTATGGATTGAAATAAGCTTCTCGCAGATGGAATCTTTTCTTTGACGAGAAAGTCAAAAAGTTTGGCTTCTCTAGTAGTGAAGATGAATCTTGTATATATGTCACAACTAGTGGGAGTATAGTAACCTTCCCGGTACTGTATGTTGATGACATACTTCTTATAGGAAACAACATTCCAACTTTACAAGAGGTTAAGTTTTGGCTTGGAAAGTGTTTCACTATGAAGGATTTGGGAGAGGCTGCTTATATTATGGGAATTAGGATTTTGAGAGACAAGAGTAAAAGACTAATTGGAATTAGTCAAAGTACATATATGGAAAAGGTACTAAAATGTTTTAGTGTGGAAATTCCAAGAAAGGAGAACTGCCTATACAAACTAATACGAAACTCAGTAACACTCAGATTCCAAGTACAACTGCAGAAGTAACATAAATGAGTAGAGTTCCATATGTTTTTGTTGTTGGATCTATCATGTTTGGTGTGATATGTACTCGTCCAGATGTAGACTTTTCTTTGAGTAAGGCCAGTCGTTATCAGGGAAATCCAGGTAGAGCTCATTGGATAGTAAGTAAGAATATTCTCAAGTATCTGCGAAGAACTAAGGACTGGGTCCTTATGCTTGATCGCAATGATACGTTGAGAGTAACTGGGTAAAGTGACGCCAGCTTTCAAACAGGCAGAGACAGTTTTCGTTCTCTATATGGTTGGGTGTTTACCATAAATGGAGAAGAAGTAACCTGGAAAACTTCCAAACAGGAAGTGGTGGTTGATTCTACCGGTAAATTAGAGTACATAGCAGCGACCGAAGCACCAAAGGAGGCTATTTGGTTGAAGAACTTCATTGGAGACCATGGAGTTGTTCCATCTATCAAGGAGCCAATTAAGATTTTATGTGATAATGAACGGGTGGTTTCCATGACAAAAGAACCAAGCAATCATGGCAGATCAAGATATATCAATAGAAAATATTATTTCATCAGACATAGAGTAGAAGAAGATCACCTCGTTGTAAAAAGAGTTTCATCTAAAGATAATCTTGTAGATCCCCTGACAAAGGGTCTAAGTAGGATCAATCACTTTCAGCATGCCAAGATCATTGGTCTGAAAGATGATATTAGTTTTAGTAGTTAGATAGTTAGTTGAAACTTGTAACAAAATAAATGTAATTGACTTTTGGTGATTAAATAATAGATATTTATTGATGATTTGGATTACTATCTTTTGTCTATTGTTTATTTTGTGTTTCATTTTGTATGTTTTTCACTTCCCGAATAATTTGAATATTCAAACGTCCACAATCGATCATACTTTTGGATGTAAGTAGTGAATTAAGACTATCATGAATTGAATTGTACATTGTCTAAAGAGTTTTAGAAATGGTAATGGTATTGCTATAATATGAATGAGTACTTTGAAATGGTGATTTAAGTATTGGATTAATCCATGCTCAGGGAGTTACTTCATGGAATTTATCACGGGTAATTCTGAGACGATAATATCTTATAATCTTTAAACGAAGATATATGAGTTGTAGTTTACAAATCAGTTATGCATTGATAATATAAAAACTCATCGGTAACTTGATGTTATAAAGTGTATTATTGTGCATGATTTGATGAGTAAATGGTGCAAGCATATATGTCAAAGTTTATATGTTCCTTTTGCCTTAACAGGAAAAGCAATATTCTTTGGGCCCCTCGGTGATTTGGTTTTAACTTATAGTGTTGGGCCCAGCCAGGACTAAATTGATGTGTTCGGTTAGAAGCTCTATGGATTACAAATTAGAAATCCGGAAACAAAGTATTGGACAATGAAATTGATTAAAAGTGCAAGGAATAAAGTGGAATTGTTCAATAGTTGAGCAAAGACTCCAGAACATTCAACAAATAGGGTGGATGGTTTCTAAGAGGCTTTAGAGTTTCTAGAATTATCCTTGGAGCATAATCAGGAAGCTGGATAATTACCAAGTCAAGATAATATTATTATATTGGTTTTGGACTTATCTAGGGTTTCCTTGTTGCACAATATAAGGAGCCTTACCCCTTCATATTTCAGCCACTCGTACCTTAGAGAGTTTGGCCAAAATTCAAATATCCTCCCACCTCTCTCCTCAATATCCTTCTTGCTTGTGTTTGGTGGGAAACACTAGAGGCACGAAACGTGTGGTGGTTGCTTCCAAAAGACCAATAAAAGGGATTCTTGGTTGTTTACTTCAACAATCAACAAGGTGTGTATTTAAACTTATGAATTCAGATTTTAGAAGGAAAATTTTGTAGTTTGATAGTTCATATTGTGTTTCCTTTATGTGAAAGACATATATCCTTCTTAGATTGCATGTGCCGTAATCATTTAATTGTTAAATTTTTTTCCCCTTAGTGGAAAGTTTTGCTGCTGGGTCTAAAAATATGGTTCATACTTTACTTTTCTAGACTTTAATATTTTTAGGTATAGGACCGAAAACGGCCTTGGTTTGACGGTCCATGTGGTGTTTGTGCTTGGGTGTGTTTGCGGCTGTAACCACGTTTATGGTTGTAAACGTGTTTGCAGCCACTATACCCTATATATATATATATATATATATATATATATATATATATATATATATATATATATATATGTATATATATATATATATATATATATAGTGTCAGTAGAGTCATAAGGGTAGAGGTGCTAAGTGTGTGTAAATCAAGGTGTTCTACAGAGAGAAACTAGAGAGAAGAAGAGTGTGTGTGTGTGTGTGTGTGTGTGAATATCATATGTATGGAGCATCATTAATATATCAAATACATCATAGATTTATCTTCTTCTTCTTCTCTCCTTATTCTCCATTTGATCTTCCATCATCCAATTGATTGGGATTCCACACCATCAATTGGATCTGATTGATACATCAAGCAAAATTTGGGACTTACAGTTAGTATCAGAGTTTGGATTGTATCAATCATATTGGCAAGATCTGCAGCGTTTTTGTACTTTTTCTTGAAGGATTTTATCTTTTTGGATAGATTTTGAAGAAATATTGGGGGTTTGTTCTTCGTGTTTTTCTTAAAAACGACTTTTTGATCGAGTTTTGGAGCTAAAGAGGTGAAAATCGTGTTTTTCTTCGAGATTTTGCGAGGGTGAGGGTCTAATCTGAGCAGTTGCAGCCTAAATCTTGTTTGAGGTTAGGGTTTCACGCTTGTTTACGGCTAGGGTTTCACGTTTTCGGTCAGACATTCGGTCCTCACGGCGGTGGCCAAAATCTCCGATTAGGGTTCCTCGGTGTTTTCTGCTTCCAAATAGTTTTTGACCCAACTCATTTGTGGTCCTCCGATTATCGGCCCGGCCGGTGTCCGATTATGCACGTGTTCGGTCCTCGCAGGTTTGTGGCCATCAGCGAGTATTCAAAAATTCCGAGGAGTGTAAGGATTCGAACCGGGTCTCTTGCATACTCAACCCACCTCCTTACCAATCCATCTAGCAAGCCACATGTTATATGCCTTCCCGTTTAAATTCAAATAGCTTCGAAATTTCGCTCCTATTTTCGGATCTTTAACAATTTTAGCCCAAAAATGAAATTTTCAAATTTTAAAGTTTCATTTTCAACCCGAATCTTTGACTTTTAATTTTTGACTTCCTAAATCGACTTTTGACCTTAAAAGATTTGACTTTTACTTTCAAGTTTGACCTTTGACTTTAAATTTTGACTTTATCGTTTAACCTTCAAATTTTCACTTTTAGCTTTCGGTTTGACTTTTAAGTTTGACTTTTTAAGCTTGAATTTTAAGGTTGACTTTTGAGGTTTTAATTCAAAGGGCATTTTTTTGATAAACAATGAGTTCCTCAAACATCCCGGTCAATGAAGTTACATGTTCTAAATCTTGTGAACCTACGATTAAATTTCTTCGTGAACAAAACGATTTGCTAAAAAGGGAAAATAAGGACCTGAAATATGAAGGCTATACCCTAAGGAAAGGTCAAAAACCCCTAAAAGCACAACAAGAGGCCAAAACAAAGGACTTTAGAAAACTTCAAGAAGAATAAAATAATAAATGTATGAATTATGATTATGTTAAGGGACAACTTGTCAGTCTAACTGTCGAGCTTGACACATTGAAAAACAAATTTGAAAATACACATTTTAACTTCAAAAAGTTTAATGTGTCAAGTGAGAAGTTTGAGCCTATGATTGAAAAACAATTGAAGTTTAAGGTTAATCAAACTAAGGGTCTAGGGTATCATAGTGTTCCACCTCCCTTCAATGACAACTATAACCCACCCCTTGAGACTAATGAGGAAGAAATTCCTGCTCAGTATGGCCAAACCACTGTTCCAGCTTCAGTTAAGACTGAACAATCTGGGCCAACTGAGAATATTAAGGAGATCGTTTTTGATGATTCTACTTCTTGTGCAGGTAACGTAGTGGAAGATGAGAATATGGAGAACACTATTGAAAAAACAAATGACTCCTTGAACTATGAATCTGTTGCATCTAATCAACCTGTTGTTGGTAAATACAGGCCACCAATTCAAGCTAAATAGAGTGCATGTTGCAAGTGTGCTTGTGGGAACAATCAGAGACAAGGAGAAGGCACGGCACCAGGGGCAGGAAGAAACAATTCCTACGTGAAGAAAAATACATGTTTTTACTATGGAACACATGGACACATTCCAGAAATTGTCCAAATCGCGCATACATTCCCTACTATGCACAAGACTGGCAGAACGCACAAAGAGGGAGCTTTTTCAAAAGAAACCCTTCGAGGCCATGTTCAAACAATGGGGACTGGAATGCACAGAAGGACAAGAATCAAAATCCCAAAGTCAAGAAGGGAATGCCGACCAAGAAGTCCAATCCAAGAGATGCTCCATTGAAACCAAGATCAGTTAAATCAAATTCATCTCGAAGATTGGCTTCAAGTTCAAAATCAAGTGCCGAGGCACCCATCCGCTCGAACAAGAAATGGGTTAAACCCAACTACAGATGGGTACCAAACGTTCAATCTCCCAAATCATCCAATGATTCTAACATTTCTTCATCTTCTGTTTGTGATAAGCAGGATATATCATGGGAGAGAGTACCTTGCAAGGATGAAAAAGGTCGAACCAGTTTCAAAATAGATTGGGTTCCAAATATCAACTGATCCCGCTTTGTGCTGGAGCAGCTATGGAGTCATATCATCAGACTTTGGTTTGTTGATAGTGGTTGTTCCTCGCACATGATAGGGAACATCTCTCAACTGTATAACACTCAGAACTTTAAGTGAGAGTAATTGTCCTCTGCAGGAAAGATAAGAATGGAAGAAAGGAAAGGATCACACATGGGGTTTGTGCTTAACGATGTGAAGAATTCCCGGATCTGTTCTGAGATAGAAATATGCGTGCTGTTCTCAGACCTTCTGGATGCAAATTCAATCGTTGACTTACGGTTTGAGGTTTCTTCTCGGTACTCCTGAGTTTTTCTTACAATGATTCGTTTTGAAGATAATCTTAAATTGTCTTATAGTTTTTTTCAATTGAATTTTTTGTTAATTGGGACGTGATATGAATTCTAGTGCTAAAGGGAAATATGAAATTTGTGTAATGCACTGGAGCAAAATTGCCTAAACTCTGTGTTCAATGTGCTGGTAGGCACAAAGGATTCAAAAGGACTAGACATTAATTGACAACGAAAGGACTAGACAATATGGACTTAGATAGTTTCATTTGGACTGACCATACGACACTCGGGTAGATTGAGCAGTGAGATAAACATGGTAACCTGCGAGATACACTAAAAGTTAATTATGTAGAGCTGTGGCTCAACATTTCCTTGATGTATGGAATCATGTCCTTAAATCTGGTATTGTTAGGGCGACTGGGGGTTCTAATAAAGTTGGTCGGTAGGAAATTATTTTCTTGCTTTCTATCGTTTAGTCATATGTTGCCTCCTCTGCGTGATTGGAACATATCCGACCTGGAATGCAACATATGCAACTCTATCTCTATGAATATCTTTATGTATGAAATTATTTCTATCTGTTATCCATATGTTGTCTCCTCTGCGTAATCAGATGGTCCGACCTGGGACACAGCATATGCAACATTCTACCTCTCAACCTCTCTATCTATGTTAGTCATATGTTGTTCCCTCTGCATGATTGGAAGACATCAGACCTGGGATACAACATATGTGTTTGTATATCTGACTTCTCTCTAAATGATTGAATACTCACCTAAGGTTGTTTGTAGATCTCGCTGCTGAATTAAAGTGGACCACAATATCATTGGTCAGCGTCAGCTAAATGTCTTTTTACTTATAATCTGTTCATATCCTTTGTATTTAAGTGGACCACAATACCAGTGATTAACCAGATCCAGACATGCAGGCATGTGCTGATAATCGAGATTGAATTGTTTGACAACTTTATCCCAAAGATTTTTGTTTTTATTAAATTTGTTTATAGTTTTCCTCTATGCACAAATTTAGGGGGAGAATTAAAATTAAAAAAAAAAAACAAAAACCAGAAAACAAAAAACCCAAAAATAGTGTTATTTATGTGTTTTATTTCTTTTTCAGAAAAAATATAAAAAATCCAAAAATATTTTTTGTTTTTGTTTTACTTTTTTAAGAAAATATGAAAAATCCAAAAATATTATGTGCTAAGTTTTCTTTTAGTTCAGTTTTTATGTCAAATTTTTCCTTGTCTTGAAAAGTGAATTAAGATATAGATGAGACTCACGGAGACTGTATCAAGATTTTCTGAGCCAAAGCTTCATCCGTGATTGTCAAAGAATTCTCATTCGAAGGAACAAGAAATGAATATTATTCTTTCAACATTTAATCTTTCAACCCCAGAAACAAGGTGAAGCTGACTTGAAGGTTATGTGACAAACTGCATTAAAGCCTCCTCAATCAATTTGTTGCTATCTATGTACCCGCTGAAGTGATCTAGAAGACTCGTTCTCTAAGATATTCTCTCCGAAGATTCTCAAGTTGAAAGTGCCATTTTCAAGAATCTCTACATGAAGCCTCCTCACCCAACATTCGTTCAAAGCCAAATTCTGAAGAAATGCCCATCGGTTCAAGATGAAGTCATCCAGCTAGAAGAGTCAGTTGTTCATCTTGAAGTTGTGAAGAAATTGAAGATTAAAGTTGAATCCAAGCTCCAAATGAAGATTGACAATGAAAAGCCAGCTACATTTTTAGGGGGAGTTTGTTGGGTCAAAAGAAAAGAAAGCTATAAACCAAGGGGGAGATTCTTAGGTCTAAAAATACTGTTTATACTTATTTTTCTAGGTTTTAATAGTTTTTGGTTTAGGACCGAAAACAGCCTTGGGTTTACGGTCCATGTGGTGTTTGCGGTTGCAAACTCGTTTGCGGCTGCAAATGTGTTTGCAGCCACTATTCCCTATATATATATATACATATATATATATATATATATATATATATATATATATATATATATATATATACATATATATATATAGAGAGAGAGAGAGAGAGAGTCAGTAGATTCATTCTAGAGAGAGAAACTAGGGAGAAGAAGAGTGTGTGTGTGTGTGTGTGAATCTCATATTTATGGAGCATCATTCATATTATTGAATACATCATAGATTCATCTTCATCTTCTTCTCCTTCTTCTCCATTTGCTCTTGCATCATCCAATTGATTGGAATTCCACACCATCAATTGGATCTGATTAATACATCAAGAAAAATTTGGGACTTACATTTGTAACCTACATTTTCCATCAGTGGTATCAGGGCCTATGGCTATCTTTCATGTGAATGCACATTGCTGAATCGATCAAAACTAAAATTTCGATTTTGTTTCATCTCACAACGTGAGGATTGATGCTCTCGATGTGAGATCTGATGAGATCATATTTTTTGAAATTATCTTCCTAATTTGTTTTGTTCGGTAATTATCTACTTTAAATATCTTCCAAATCCGAATTTGTTTTGATGATGAATTACAAAACTAAAAGTTAGGAAATAAGTTTTTGACTTAATTAATTATTTATTGATTAATATGATCAATTTTTTAAGTGTGTAAATAATTAGTTTAGATATTAATCCTAATAATTAATGTCAAATATTATTTGGTTAATATTAAATTTTAATTATATATATTTTCGAGATTTATTATAAACCTAGTATTTTGAAAATGTTTTTAAAATACACCTTATATTATATGTAATATTAGAAGTATAATAGTTACTATATGTATAAGACTAGGTCAGTCAAACCGCTAGTACGCCTGATTCATGAAGCCATACTATAAGGAGAGTTTAAGGAAACGACCTATAAATTGACCACCATTGGGTATCCACTCTTACCCACCGCTCTCATGTATGGTGAATGTTCGTTAGCCGAACGGGTTTGATATGACAATTAATTCTCATTAATAAGGATAATGCGATTAAAAGTAACTAAACTCCTTTTATTAAATAATCTCAATCTTAGTTACTTTGGGAAAAATATGAATTTGTATGCTAACCCATGAAACTACATGGTATAATTTATAGTATTTAGTGGAGCATGTGTGGTTAACCGACACACTAATAGTGACTATAAAGAATAATAATGTGAATATCGAGAATTGTCATTTATTAATGGAGAGTGTGTGGTTACCTAACGCATTAAAATGAGATGATAAACGACATCGAGAGTGACAAGCTAATTTGCATGGTTATTCACATTTTGTTTGTGATCCATGGCATCCCATTCACAAATGGAATAGCATAATCTGGGATTAAACATGCCATTGAATAGTTTCAATGAGTCTCAAAAGATCCAAGAATTTCACTTAACCTTATTTCTTTTGAATTTCGTATTCTAATTGTGGAATTCATAAATCGTCATTTACCTACCTTTATAAAACATACAATTAGATTACATCATCCCGTTTCTAAGTTGTGAATTTTTAGTTGGATCCTATCCTTTATATTTCATTTTTGGGTTGTTATATTAAGTATTATTCTTATCTAACTAACACAACCCTCCTTTTACGAATGCTTGCTTCAAATGATGCTTCTGGTTCCTCCTCCTCCAATCAAAACTTCTCATTGTTGAACATCTGCTCAAGGGTGACATTGGATGGCACCAAATACAATGATTGGATGCACAACATCAAAGTGTCCCTTCATTTGGAAGACAAGCAGTATGTCTTGGAGAAAGAATTGAATGAAATTAACGAAGAGAATGCCACTCCTAAAGAACCATCCACCTAAAAGAAGCACTACAATGATGCGAAAAAAAAAGTTGATGTCATCATGGTAGCTATCATGACTCCCGATCTGCAAAGATTTTGTGAGGATTATTGGTCGTACGAGATGAACAAGGACCTTATGATAAATTACCATAAGCGAGCTTGTCAAGAATAATATGAGGTGGTAAAGTCCATCATATCATGCAAAATGAAAGAGGGAGAGCCTGTTAGAAGACACATGCAAAGGATACAGCGATACGTGGATCGTTTGTTAGGCTGAACGTGCATTTTGATGAGGAGTTGGCAATTGACAGTCTTGAAATCCTTGCCTAGTTGTTATGATTAGTTCATCTTGACTTAGCATCTATAAAAAAATCTACTTTGGCTCAATTGCATAACCTCCTGCGAACAGTTAAAGCAAGGATGAAAGGAAAATGTATTGCTTCCACTCCTGCAAGTACTCCCATTCTGGCCATTGGTCAAGGGAAAGGGAAGAAGAGGAAAGGTCCTCCAAAACAAAACAGGAAGGGAAAGTCTCGAGTTGGGTCGCCATGAAATGGACAGAAAGGTAAGACCAATTCTGATGTTCCTCCTATTCCTGATCCCAAAGTGGCCAGTTGCTTCTATGGCAATAACAAAGGGCATTGGAAACGAAGCTGCCCAAAGAATTTGCATGACATTAATAATGGAAAACTGAAGTTGAATTCTATAGGTATATACATTATCGTATCTAATAAATCATCATTTTATTGTTCTTGGGTCCTTAATACAAGATGCAGATTTCACATTTGTTCTAATTTGCAACGGCTAAGAAGTAGTGAGGAAGTGGAGCACGGTAGAATAAACTTGATCATGGGGAATATGCGATCTTCACCTGTCACCAAGATTGCAGTTTATAGTCTAGTGCTTAGTTATTGTGTTAGTTTAGATTTATTGAATTGTTGCTACTCTTCAAAAATGACACGAAACATTATTTATTTTCATACAACGTTTAAACATGGTTTTAAATATTCTTTTAGTGATGAGAATAGTTCTATTTTTGCTTATAAAAATGGTATTTTTTATTTTATTTTTAAGCTTTACCTTGTGATGGTGTGTATGAAACTGTGATGTGTGTAGACAATTTAAGCAATAGTGTATTTCAAATTGATTCGTATAATGGTGTAGACAAAGTGTGCTTGTGACATTGTTGTCTTGGACACATTAACAAGAAACACATCGCCTAATTCCAAAAGGATGGATTGTTGGAATCATTTAACCTAAGTTCAGACGACGAATGCAAATCTTTTCTTTTGGGTAAGTTTAAAAAATCACCTTTCACTTGTTCTTGTGAAAGAGGTGAAGGTTTGTTGGACCTCTTACACACAGATATGTGTGGGCCCTTCAGATCTACCGTAAGGGATGCTAATTGATTTTATGTGACTTTTACTGATGATTATATCAGATATGTTTATATCTACTTAATCAAGCATAAGTCAGAAACCTTTGAAAAGTCCATGGAGTTTAAACATGAATTCAATGATCAACTCGGTAGGAAGATATAGATGCTCCGATCAGATAGAGGTGGATAGTGTCTTAGTATTGAGTTCCACGACCACCTCAAAGAATGTTGAATAATTTCACAATTGACACCTCCAAGGATACCACAACTTAATGGTGTGGCTGAGAGGGACAATCGAACCTTGTTAGACATAGTTCCTTACATGATGAGTTGAGCTTCTCTTCCAATATTGTTCTGGGGGTATGCCTTAGAGACTGCCGCCCACATTCTTAATATTGTCCCAACTAAGAAGGTTGCCAAAACACTCACGATATGTGGACAAGGACAATTCCTTCGTTAGCATATATCAAGGTTTGGGGTTGGGAAGCTTCCGGTAGACGAGAGACTCACGAAAAGCTTGAACCTCGAAGTGAGAGATATATTTTCATCAGCTATCCATAGAAGTCCGTTTGATATTTGTTCTACATACCTAGTGAGAATGTAGTCTTTGTAGCACGAACATGAGTCTTTCGAGAGAGAGAGAGAGAGAGAGAGAGAGAGAGAGAGAGAGAAAGAGCAATCATGAGACATACCCCCATTCATAATACTTAACCTTATCATAAAGTCAAAAACATGCTACATGCATATTTATATCTTGTTACAAAAGACTAGATACAAACCGACTATTAAGATTTTGACAGAGTTTTATATATATTACAAAACCTCCCAGGAATCTACAATTCTTATACATATATAAACACTAAGTGCAAAGATATTAATTATTCTAAATCTACCAACAGTATATGTCTATACTGGATTCTTATCACCTGCAATAATTAAATAATAAGAGGGATAAGCGGGTGACGCTTAGTGAGTTCAATAACAGTTACAATATAAAGTTACATCATATATATATATATATATATATATATATATATATATATATATATATATATATATATATATATATCAATATGACAGACGCAAAGTGGGACAAAGAACAACAAAGATATATGTGTATCATATGACGGGCTTTCAATATCAACAAATGGTCTGATTCAAAGATTTACAATCAATGAGATACAACAATTTCAACTTGATATACATCAATAAAGTTTCAGCCCAAGTGGCGCAGAAAATACAATTTCAGATTATTATGTTGCTAGAATTCACAGGCTTTCAGCCCTATCATAGCATTATGCCAATGCCAAGGTGATGCTTATGTCATACATGTTGGGTAGCAGATTTATTTTGTATTGCGTCATTGGGCTCGGTTAATAGTCCATGTTTTGTACTCCGGTTTGGGCCTGTCCAACCGTGAGCTGATAGGGTTTAGTATATAATAATGTGCTTGCATGCATATTAGGTTAACGATCTAGAAAACGATTTTAGAGAACGATTGATAGCAATTACGATAGCTTTACAGATTTTTCTTCATCGTTCTTGTAAACCCTGAATCCTCTACAGTAGAAGTTCTTTATCGAGCTCTTCTGAGGATTGTTTATTAATCATTCGACATCTTTGATCCATTATTGTGTTCTTGTTGTTTACTCGTTTATTTCTTTACCTGTTTTATAGATCTAATCGATCTTAAAGTTAGTTTTTAACTTATCAGTTGGTATCAGAGCAGGAGGCTGTGTAAATCATACACTTCTTTGCTGTGAAAAAGGTTTCGATTAGGGTTATTCCGCATTTATTGATATTTATTGAGACGTCATCTCATAATTGACGTATCTCGATATTTATTGTTTTGCCCTAATTTGATATATTACAAGTCTGATCTTTGAACAGGTTATTCGATCAATTATGGACGAGTCGCAATCCAATCCCATTAATATTTCGAACAGCATTGGATCAACAACGAAGATTCCTATCTTGTACACCCATGATTATGAAGTCTGGGCGCATCACTTTGAAGATTATGCTATAGGATCTGAGGATAATGGATACCTCATCTGGGAAGCAATCATTTCTGGACCTTTTTCTCATTCAGCAACTTCAAGGATTATTAAAACTCAAAAGGAGTATAATGATCTTCTGAAAGACGTTAAAGATATTACGCAAGACAAAAAAGATAAATTTCAGTGCAATATCAAAGCGTTAAGATTGATCATATTCGCTCTTCAATCCGATACATTTAGGCTAGTGAGTTCATGCACGACTGCAAAAGAGATATGGGACAGGCTACGTGACTTGTACTCTACAGACGAAGATCTTGAACACTCCATTCAAACCTTACTCTTGTCCGAGTTTGGTGAATTCAAGCAAGGAGCCGAAGAAACAGTGACTCAAACGTTCGATCGCTTCAATCATCTTCTTAGCAAGATGATCAAACACGACATCGAAAGGAAGCTTATTGAGCAGAAGGTTACATTTTTGAACGGACTCAGATCTGAGTGGAGAGCAGTTGTGTCCACAGTTAAAGCGCACGAGCAATTCAAATCCTATTCTTTGGCGAAACTGGTGTGCATCCTAAAATCTCAAGAAAATATCATGTTACAGGAGAAAAATATGGTTTCAAGCCTAGGTTCATTGGCCCTCCTGTCCAAAAGCAAAGCGGTGATGGAGGACGAAGACCTCAACTTGGATGACTATGACCTTACTTCTGAGGACTATGCTATGAAGGTGTCAAACCCCAAGAGGTTCATCAAGAAGAGATTCCCAACTAACAAGAACCGAAATTGGCAGGGGAGTTACAGTTCTGAAAAGGTCAAAAATGAACCGAAGGTTGAAGATTCAAAGAAGGAACCGAAGGCTGAAGGAGATTCGGGAGTGAGCTGCTATTATTGTGGAGGAAAGAACCACTATGCAAAAGATTGCGTCCTCAAAAAGATGGCAGAAAAGGATGAGGAAAATGATGAAGAAGCTTTGTTGCAGAAAAAGCTAGATGAAATCAGGAAGAAGAAATCTACTGCTAACCCTCCTATGAATGCGTTAATTGTGCAGGGTTCGGTAGCTGATGATGAGTTCGGTGGCGTAGAGGTCTGGTCAACCGACTCTGAAGATGATGAAGTGAGGAAGCCTACTCATGGAAAGGCTTATGTGGCGAAAGAAGAGAGCAGTGGAGGAAGATGCTTGATGGTATCCGACGTATCTCAGATGAGGGGATACAACACTGATGGTGGGAATGAGGACACGAAGGAACAACAGAACTTGTGCTTTACAGCCAAACCGCTCAGCATGTAGTTCAACGAGCTTGATGAACTGATCAAGAAGGTACAATCAGTTTTTGTCTCATTTAAAGTCCCACAATGCTCATATGAAAAAGAATTAAAAAGTGTTAATTCAAGAATCTCTCATCTAGATAGTAGTTTAACTCAAACTCGAGTCACCAATTCTAACCTAACTGACCAATTAAGCAGGGTGTCTTCGAAGAGTGAGGAACGGCGGATGTGGATCGAACTGAAGGAGTTGAAATTAATCAAAATAAAAGATGAAAACATTTGTTTGCAAAGAGACAATTTAAAGCTTTTGAAACAGCGAAATGTTTTTTGTTTGATTGCCAAACGTCTTTACACTAATATTACTCAGCTTCATTTGGATTGTGAAATAGGACAAAAGATTCATCGCATGATTTTACCCTTCCTTGAGTTTAAGGAGGATGAAATTGATGCTGAAGCGTATAATTGTGAGAGTGTTATTTCATCTGAGGATGTTAATCCGACGTACATGTATGGACTGGACAAAATCGAATCTTTTATTAAGTCCAAGGACCATAAGGACATGCTTAAAAACCTTTTGGATGAAAATGATAAACTGAAACTGAGAACCGAAACCATACTAAAATTTGATTCTTTAAACGCCAACTTGAGCTCAGAAAATAAAATTGATGATGAAAATGCATCTGAGCTTAATGAGGATGACAATATGAGTGAAATTTCTATAGAGGATACAGTTGACTGTTTAGAATTTGTCAAGAGTGAACCCGAAAACCACAAGAATCTTATTTCAGAAAATTCAGTGGAGTTCGCTCGTATGTCCCAACAAAAGTCCCCGATTCTTGCAGAGAAGGCAGTGGTATATCAGAAAGTAAGAACCACTCCAAATCAGGTGTACAAGGTCACAGGCGTAACCGAACATCAGACTGCTGAACTCACGGCTATTGTAAACGAAGACAATGCTGATGGCTGTGACGAGTTCTTCTGGTCAGCTCCCATTGACAATGCTGATGAAACGGTAGGTTTGTCTGAAAGGACTTCATGGAAAAGCAAAGGCAGATATGTGCCAGAACCTTTGAATAAACGTGATAGCTTCAATGTGCCAAGTACTAGTGGTACGAAAGATGTTACTCAGGAAAAAGAAATTCCTGCAAAAGAAGCCACATCCCCAAGTGAAACTTCATCAGTTCAGAGTGAACCAGCTAAAGAAAAACAAAAACCGAAAGCTAACATTCATCATCAACCGAAGCAGATGAGAAATCAAAAACGTCAAAGGAATCAGAGATATAGGAAGAATCTCTCTGAAAGAAAACAGTTTTGGCAATCTCAGAATGCCTATTTCTCGCATCAAGACAAGAACTTAAAGTCAGAGAAAAGTCCTGTTGGATCGAAAGAGAGAAACAATAACCGAAAGCAGAGGTTCGGTTCGGAGAAAAACATCAACCGAAAGCAAAGGTTCGGTTCATAAAATGATACCAACCGAAAGCAAAGGTTTGGTTCTGAGAATGACTCAAACCGAAAGCAGAAGTTCGGTTCAGAGAACGACATCAACCGAAAGCAAAGGTTCGGTTCTGAAATCAAAAGAGATCAAAACTCTAGGGTCGGTCCCACTGATGATCAAAAGCAAAAGGGTCACCTAGAGTCTCCAGCCAAGAAGTCATCTCAATCTAAGCTCTCTCATTCTAACTCTTCTAATTCTTCAAACTCTTCTAACTCTTCTCCACCTTGTCCTAAATTCCATTCTGTTCCTTCTCAAAAATCTCAATCATCAGCTGAACAAAAAGGAAAATAGAAGGTTTCAGTTGTTATACCAGAGTCAAAACCGAAAGCATCGAATCCCAATAAAATTAAAGTTTTTACCATCAAAAAGAAAGATGAAACAACACTAATAAAAAGAACATATTTAGTTGACATCTCTCTTACTATTCCTGTTCCTGTGAAAGGCTCACGAGGACCCAAGAAACTTTGGGTTCCTAAATCTGCTTAATTTTTGCAGGTTATCAGTGACAAGCAGTTTGACGAAGAATGGTACATTGATAGTGGTTGCTCGCGTCACATGACAGGGAGAAAGGAAGAGCTAAGAGAATACAGGTCTCTTTCAAACGGTGGAAATGTCAAGTTCGGTAACAACTCCTTCGGCACCATAAAAGGCTATGGAATGATTACAAACGGTGATTTCACGATACGGAAGGTTGCATATGTGGAAGGATTACAACACAATCTCATCAGTGTATCTCAACTTGTTGGAGGTACCGGTCTCAAAGTTTCATTTGACGATGAGGGCTCTGAAATAATTGAGAAGAAGACGAAAAGAGTTATTCTCAAATCAGAGCGTAAAGGTGAAATGTTTCCTCTAAACCTCAAACCCATCAAAGGAAACCCAGCTATCTGCCTGTTATCCAAAGCACAATCTGACGAAAGCTGGCTGTGGCACCGAAGACTCTCTCATCTCAACTTTAAAGATATCAACAAACTTGTTACTGGAGGTCATGTTCGAGGTCTTCCATTGCTCAAGTACGATAGAGATCATTTGTGTGTTGCATGTGAAATGGGGAAGCAGAGTCGTCAAAGTCATCCATCTATAATAAACACTAAAGTTGTTGAACCACTAGAATTACTTCATATTGATTTGTGTGGTCCATCATCTATCGAAAGCATCGGTGGTAGCAAGTATATTCTTGTTATTGTTGATGACTTTTCACGTTTTACATGGGTGTTCTTTCTGAAGCTTAAATCTGAAGCGACTCACAAGCTAAAAGTGTTCATCAAGCAGATTGAAGTACAGCTGAAGAAGGTCGTTCGCAACGTTAGGAGCGACAATGGATTGGAGTTCAAAAATAGAGAATTCGAAGAATTACTGGCAGAAAAGGGAATCAGTCACAACTTCTCAGCTCCCTACACACCTCAACAGAACGGAATTGTCGAAAGACGAAACCGATCTTTATGTGAAGCAGCCCGAACCATGCTTAGTTTCGCTTCTTTACCCTTATATTTTTGGGCTGATGCTATTTCTGCTGCCTGTTTTACACAGAACAGGTTATATCTCAACAAGCGCTTCACTCTCACTCTTTATGAGATCATCAACAACAGGAAGCCAAACGTGAAGTTTTTCCATGTGTTCGGTTCACGGTGTTTTATCTTCAATTCTAAAGAAAACCGCAACAAGTTCGATGTCAAAGCTGATGAAGGGATATTCCTGGGCTATTCTCTCACTTCTAAAGCGTACAGGGTATTAAACAAGCGTTCGAGGAGAATAGAAGAAACTTACTACGTGACTTTTGATGATAGCTATGTCAAAAAGCTAAAGGCCAACGAAGACACAGCTGGGGAAATCTTTCCTCAAACTGGCCAAGTCACAGCCTCGATCGCCAATCTATTCGAGAAGTTCATGGAGCTATTTGATGAACCAGAGAGGGCCACTCTCTCTGAAGCGAGTGCGGCAGACAACAAGGTAGATCACATGAAGCAAATTGTTGAAGACGCTGCAAGGAGAATGAATGAAGGAGGATCAAGTTCTGATGAGTCTCCATCACCCAATGCTTCAGTCGAGGGGGAGAATCCACCATCATCATCCCAGCCGAGCTCACATGTTGAGGGGGAGCTAAGGTCTCAAACTACTCCCGAAAGTGCTTTGCCAACCGAAAGCACTTCGCCAACCGAAAGTGCCTCACCATCTGAAGGTGCATCAACGCCCGAAAGCTCAGCACCACAAGAAACCACTGAAGCTCAAGATTCTCAAGACATTCCTGTAAGATCATCTATCGAGGGGGAGCATGCTGATATGTCTTACGACTATGAAAGCTAGTCCGAATCAGAAGAAATGATACACGCTGAATTAGATCCAACCTTTGATCCAAACTACCCTCCTCTCACCAAATGGACCAGAGATCATCCTGTCTCTCAAGTTGTTGGTGATGTATCTGAAAAAGTTCTGACTCGATCACAACTCAAGGCAAAACAGACTTCCTTGTTTTCAAAAGTCAAATTCTGCATGTTTAACTCATTCGTATCAAAAGTTGAACCAAAGACAGTTAACACTGCTCTTGATCACTCCGATTGGGTTCAAGCTATGCAAGACAAAATGAATGAATTTGAAAGGAACAAAGTTTGGCGACTTATTCCAACTCCTCCAGATGCCTCGGTTGTTGGTCTCAAATGGGTCTTCAGGAACAAAATGGACAAGGAAGGGAACGTTATAAGGAACAAAGCGCGTCTGGTAGTGAAAGGATACCGTCAGGAGGAAGGCATTGACTATGAAGAGACTTTCGCTCCTGTAGCCAGGCTGGAATCAGTCAGAATATTTCTAGCCTATGCTGCCCACAAAAACTTTGAGGTCTACCAAATGGACGTCAAGTGTGCATTTCTCAAGGGAGAACTCGAAGAAACTGTGTATGTGGAGCAACCTCCTGGATTCGTGAATGAAAAGTATCCTAATCATTGTTACATTTTGTATAAAGCCGTGTATGGACTGAAACAAGCTCCGAGAGCCTGGTATGAAACACTGACTAAATTTTTAAAGATGTCCAAATTCAAACAAGGTTCGGTTGACCCAACCTTCTTTCGCAAGAAGGAAGGTAACCACCTTATGATTGTTCAAATTTACATCGATGATATGATCTTTGGCTCTACGAATCCCAACTTAACGGCTGATTTCAGAAAGCTGATGGAGACTAAATTTGAAATGAGCTCAATGGGTCCTATTAACTTTTTCCTTGGTTTAAATATTAGACAGGGACCCGAAGGCATCTTTATTAATCAGGAAGCTTACACGAAGACTCTCCTTGCAAAATTTGGCATGATGGGAGATTCCAAAGTCAAAGTTCCAATGGCGTTCGGCACCAAGCTCACCCCATCCTTGGACAAACCGGTTGTTGATATTACGCTTTATCATCAGATGATAGGCTCACTGATGTATCTCACTGCTAGCAGGCCTGACATAATATTTTCAGTTTGTTACTGTGCTAGATTTCAGGCAAACCCACACGAACCTCACATGCTTGCAGTGAAGAACATTTTACGATATCTCAAGCAAACTACCTCTTTAGGTCTATGGTACCCTTCCAACTCAGGCTTCTTCGTTCAAGCCTACTCAGATGCAGACCTTGGAGGTTGTGGACTCGACAAGAAAAGCACCACTGGCGGATGCCAATTCCTTGACAGGAAGTTGGTTAGCTGGCAATCAAAGAAACAAACGTGCGTGTCTTTGTCTACAGCTGAAGCAGAATACATTGCAGCTGCATCTTGTACCTCTCAAGTGATTTGGATCCAGAGTCAACTCCGAGACTATGGACTCAATATGAAAAAGATCCCACTATATTGTGACTCTGAAAGTGCAATTAGGATCTGTCATAACCCAGTGCAACACTCCAAGACCAAGCACATAGCACGGAGGTATCACTTCATCAAAGATCATGTGGAAGATGAAAACGTTGAAGTACACTTTGTTAGAACCACTGATCAATTGGCTGATGTATTTACCAAAGCTCTTCCTGAAGCGTCATTCAACAAAATTCTACAAGGGCTAGGTATGATGGAATCAGAGTCAGTACCACAAACTACCTCTCAACCTCAATCGTAAGAAGCAAAATAGACCGAACGTTCGGGTTCGGTTGATCATCTGCCTCTCGCTCATCAACTAAAGGTAGTTTTCTTGGTTGTAAATTTCATGTACAATTGTTTTACAACATTGTTTATCTTATTGTCAAAGGTATTTCCTTTTTGGAAGTCTAAATTCCTTGGTTTTTCAAAAAATTTCAAAACCGAAACCAACCGAACGCTCGGGTTCGGTTTTTCAAAATTTTTCAAAACCGAAACCAACCGAACGCTCGGGTTCGGTTTTCCAAAATTTTTCAATACCGAAACCAACCGAACGCTCGGGTTCGGTTTTTCAATTTTTTTTTCAAAACCGAAACCCACCGAACGCTCGGGTTCGGTTCCAAAGTTTTTATTTATTTATTTTTTTTCTTCTTTTTCAGTCTTACCTTTTTTTATTATTTTTTTATTTTTTATATTTTCTTTTCATATCAAAAACTCCAAAAATATTTTGTTCTTAATTTTTTTTACTTTATTTTGTGTGGAGAAATGATTGAATTAGTTAAGTGTCCCTAGAAGCATGCTGTTGTATGTGCCCAAAGCCTCATCAGATTCTGAATAATAGCCTTAATGACTTGGTATATACAAACCCTGTCTTCCCAATTAGGCTATCACATTTATTCTAATCGTGAGCTACCTAACTCTCTTCTCACATGAGATAAGAGTTTTCTGCTTGGTCCTATTTCTCTATAGCAGAGGTACTTTAATTTCTTACACCATCTCTATTGCATTTCTCCATTAAATTCGTTTCACAAACGTAACCCTTGAGACTCTCAGAAGTTACCACTGAGGTTTATGGTTACTCAA
Source organism: Lactuca sativa (assembly GCF_002870075.4). Taxonomy (NCBI): domain Eukaryota; kingdom Viridiplantae; phylum Streptophyta; class Magnoliopsida; order Asterales; family Asteraceae; genus Lactuca; species Lactuca sativa. The sequence goes on from NC_056631.2 coordinate 104,133,542, forward strand.
AAACTGCGTTTATGATCTTAGTTTCGTGCCACTACGAGCTGAGTGAAACCCAAAATTCAATACCCAATCTCAAAATTTTCTTTTGTGTGATTCCTATGAAATTGTTAAAAACCATAATATTTCTTCCCGTGGGATCCAGTTTTTAATTTTTTGTTGAGATTTTATATTTACCAGCCACTTTAAAATTATTTCAAACCTACTTGTTCAACAGACTACACCGGTCTCACAAGTACTTTGTTCACTTTCTATCTTATTTCAAAGCTAAGCCACCCTAAAAAGTTTAATTAAAAGAAGCCTTTCAACACTTCTTAAAATGTGTTGGATCGTTATTCAACGGGAAACCACATTTACACTTTAAGGTCTCTCTTGACTTTAAAGGAAGAGATTCGTGCCCGGGATCATTTATTTTGTGTCTTTATTGACATCACAATTTTTCCTAAAAAGATTTGTTTTATTTCTTTTTCTTTTACACCCTTAGCACGAAAATCTTTGATTTTCCAAAATTCTGGTTCTAATAATTACAGGCTTTTTCATTGGATTGGTGGTTAATTATAAAGATGTGGTCAAAATTAATCCACGTGGGTGTGTTTTTCAAAAATGCCGTTACATATTAAAGGGATAAGATGAAGAGTTGCTGACTCAGGCGGGAGATTAATCGATTTGATTTCAAACGGCGGCAAAGGGAAAGCGTGTGAATTTGAAACGGTTCATCTCTGGCAAAGAAAGGCGCGTGTGAATTTGAAACGGTTTATCAGAAACGGCGCTTGATGGGAGGCGTGTTCATCGGAATCTGACACTCTCTCTCCTGCGTGATCATCGGTTCCACAACTGTCACGCATCAGTCACTCCGAAAAACTCTTGGTATTTCGATAGAAGATTTGGGCAGATCTTTCTCTCTCCTTAAATCCACTATAAAAAGGTGTTAGCATCTACCATTTACCTCTTTACTGCGATCAAAATTCCCAGAGCAAAAGAATTTCCTGAACCCTTACTGTTCATCATCTTCTTCCCATCTTCAACAATGGCAGATTCATCCTCCGTTCACGCTACTTCTCACATCCTTCCCATTCGCCCTCAACAGTGTCTCGTAATCGATTTAACCCCTCAGGCATATGACTCCTACATGTTCCCAATCATCGAGTGCTTGAAGTATTCACCAATAGCACCTGCACTTTCGAGGGTGGAATTAGTGCCCATGGAGCTCTTATCGCAGATTTATGCGACTGCACACTATGATAAAGTGGTCGATAGGATCTTCTTCGAGGTTTCTGATCACAAAGCTTCTATTTCCAAGCAACGATTTGGCTCACTGCTAGGGTTTGAAGCTGACCCTTCAAGGGTTAATCCGGAGACTATTCCGATGGGGCATCTCTTCAACATGTTCTATAATATGGGGTACACGGAGGTGCTAACTTCCGTCGCTAAGTTCAAGAAATCGTGTTTGCCGCCACAGTGGAACGGACTGTTCACTGTACTTTTCAAGGGTCTCTCAAAAAGGAGCTCAGGTTCAGATGGCTCCAGTCGACTATTCATGTCCATTCTGTACGGAGTTTACAACGACGTCAACGTCGACTATGGGTTGGTTCTCTGACAACAACTCATCCAGAGTTTATCTTCTTCTTCACGACATTCTGAGGTGTCGTATGCCCGGTTTTGGACCTTGATCGCTAAGTAGGCGATGCATAAGAACAATGTCCCCACTGTTGCCGGCGCACCGATGTCTTCGATTGGTACATTCCATACCACGAAGATCATCGTCTCAGATGCATCGAAATTCCCTTTCAATGGTTCCATCCCGGAAACCATGTACGCTGATGTTCCAGCTGACAGCAGAATCATCCGGACCTACAAGGAGTTCAAGAAGTCTGGTCCGAGGGATCTCACGCCGGAGATGCTCAAGTCAATTCACGATGCTGATAAGCCTGTTCATAGAGGCAAAAAGGCAGACAAAGGGAAACAGGTGGCCAAAGGGGCTAAAGGCCCTTCTCCTAAAAAGAGGAAAGCCACTAAAGCTGCTCAGTCCCCGCAGCAGAAGAGGCGAAAGACTCAACCGAAGCGAAAGCTGATTATCGCTTCCTCTTCCAGTGAGTCGGAGGGTGAGAGTTCGGATTCGGGCGACTCTCCGAGAGGCAACACACCTCCAAGGGGCAACACACCACCCAGATCACCTACCCCTGAAATGCAAATCCATACCTCTCCTCTTCCCTCTCCTACTCAAACAATTCCTACTTCCATTCCCACCATAAACCCCACTACCCATATTCCCAACACCTCATTCCCTATACCACCACCCATTTTCACCGATGCAACAACAACATCTACTGCAAAGGTTACAACCAACGTATCTGATATGGGGGTTCATACCGATGCACCCGAACCACCGCCAGCAACCGAACCCAGACACACAGCCGAAACCCAACAACCACCCGAACCTACCCCCACTCAAACACCACCCGAACCTACCCCTGCTCAAACTCAACCTGACCCTACTCATACCACAACACCACAAACTTCACCACTACCACCATCTCCCGGTCATGCCTCTGACGGAGATAACCCTTTCCTTGGCAGGGAGAACATGACATTTGATTCGGTCTATTACAGTCCGTTTCAGGTGCAAAGCGACGATGATGAGGATGCTCCGGTAACAAAGAAGCACCTTAAGGAGCTGCATGAGAAGGTCGACTTGCTCATTGCCTTATCCTCCAAATCTCAATCATCTCTCTCTGAAGCCGCTCTTCAGAAGATTGTTGATGCCTTCTCCAGGGCTCAGCAAGATTCGGTCGCTTCTGCCACTGCCGCCATAGATGCCCTGACGAAAGCTTGTGAGGCAGCGATCGAAAAAGTCGATAAACTATTCTCTGACGCCTCTACCCTGTTACAATCTGTGCAGGAGAGTGCCACTGCTACCAAGACAACGTTGGAACCAATTGTTCAACAGTTGGCCACGTTTGTCTCCACGGAGTTGAAGTCATTTGCCGTACTTCGCCAATCGCTCAGTGACGACTACTCTGCCCTTCGTGCCTCTATCGACGAGCGCCTCTCTAAACTCCAAGAGGATTTGGCCGCTGAAAACTCGTTGATGGATGCTCTAGCAAGGAAGACCACTGCCCTAAAGGTCAAGAGTGCTCAACTTTCAAATTCTCAACAACAACTTGACACTCTTCGATCCGAACGGGAGGTAATCAGGGCATGTGTTTCGGATGTACACTCAGCTATATCCAACATCCTTGAAGTGCACGATCCGATCCTGAACCATTCTGTGAGGCGTACCCTTGCAGAGAAACTTGCTCCTGCCCTGGATCTGCTAAGTAAAATTGAAGGGCTACCCAGTTTCGTGTCGACTCCGAAACAAGGGGGAGAAAAGGAGTCCGGATCGCAACCACCTCATTCCTCAAAGGAAACTCACACAACCGAACCTCCTCCTACAGGCCAAGCCTCTGGTTCGGGTGTGAAGGACAAAGGCAAGAAACTTGCTGAGGATGAAGAGGAAGATGATCAAGAATCCATTGCCGACTTGCTTAAACGCAAAAGTCGTCGCAATGCTGAAGATGATAATGTTCGTGTGGTGAGAGAAGCTGAAGAAGTTGAACGCAAAAAGAAAGAAGCCCACAACCTCCTCGAGAGTAGGAAAACTATGTTTCCTGCTTGGACTCGAGAGAGGATGATAAAGGAGGCAATCGATACTCCGAGTATCTTATGGCTTGAACCGGTAATCTCCTTTGACTGCTACAACTCCGTCGACTCTCAGTTCGACATGCCCTTAACCCGAAAGGGGTTCATCTTTCACGCCTTCGCCAATGTTGCTGAGTTTCCTCATCCTCATCCGGAGGTTGATCGGGAATTGATTGAGTTCTATCTGAAGGCCGCTCAACCCCAGTACTAAACCTGGAGCGCTCAAAAGATCATCTACGTTCGGGTTCTAAATCCATATACTGAAGGGAGATTTATCAACGTTCGGTTCAAAGTGCTCAGGGGATCTGCAAAAACCGAACATGCAATTTCTTTAGCAGATCTACCGAACATCAACCCCCATGACTGGATCGTTCTGCACAACATCCTTCTGACTAATGAAGCTGAATATGGTCCGATCATTGACCATCTTAAAAGGATGTTGGTGTGCTACATTATGGAGGTCGCACTGATGGATCAGGAGGTTGCCACTGTCTTCAAGAAGAAACCGAAGATCTCTCCTGTTGGCTCGGCCAGTGATCTAAACCAGATGAAGATGGGAAAGATTGACCCAAGGAGAAACTCGGTCATGTTCACTAGGAGTGAAGGACAGAAATGTCTCTTTGCCTTAGCTGATAAACATCTTTATACCACTGCTTGTCTTGAGCACGTGCTGGGGATCATCCACAGATGCAAAGAAAATACAGCGGATGATATCAAATACTTTGACGACATGATTCAGTGGTACATCCGGTTCAGACAGACGATATTCGCCCTTATCTCGCGTCTGTTTGAGACTGTAAAGAAGAAGGCTCCTGCTACTGGCACAAGCAAGAAGTAATGATCTCGCTCCAATTTGACGCAAAGGGGGAGATTGTTGGGTAGCAGATTTATTTTGTATTGCGTCATTGGGCACGGTTAATAGTCCATGTTTTGTACTCCGGTTTGGGCCTGTCCAACCGTGAGCTGATAGGGTTTAGTATATAATAATGTGCTTGCATGCATATTAGTTTAACGATCTAGAAAACAATTTTAGAGAACGATTGATAGCAATTACGATAGCTTTACAGATTTTCTTCATCGTTCTTGTAAACCCTGAATCCTCTACAGTAGAAGTTCTTTATCGAGCTCTTCTGACGATTGTTTATTAATCATTCGACATCTTTGATCCATTATTGTGTTCTTACTATTTACTCGTTTATTTCTTTACCTGTTTTATAGATCTAATCGATCTTAAAGTTAGTTTTTAACTTATCAATACACTTTGTGGCCAAAGGCTACATACCAGTACCCAAGTGATGCATACGTCTTACACTTTATGGTCAAAGGTATAGCTCATTATCATAATAACATGGGAAAGCACGTTGAACATATAATACATAACATACAGTTGTGCATATATTTAACTCACCGTGAAATAACCGAATGATAAAATGATAATTTAGGCAGCACTTCGACTATAAAAATGACTTTGTGTGATGAAACCGGGGATTTTTGTTGAAAATAAGGTTGTTTCAACTTGAAAATATCATTTTCTCGGGTCTTTGGAGCGTCGGCACTTGCTTCGGGTGTCTCGGATGATTTCTAGGCTTCGGGAGGTTTTAAAGTGGCTTGAGAGGGGTTTTAGAGTGAAAGAGATTGAAAAATGGCAACCAAAATCGGGCAGCCTCGCATGCCTTTTATAGGGGTCCGAAGCTCCTCACCATGCGAGGCGTAGTCTCGCAGTACGCGGGGCGTACGAGACACGCGTCTGATTCTCAGAAGGAAGGGCACGTGGCTTCGACATGTCTTCTACGTGGCTACCATGCGAAAACGGGCGACATGGTCAATCTGAGGCCCTACCATGAGAATGTTGGGCGTAAACCTCTACGCGGGGCATACCTCTTCAGACTAGTCTCGATATATGGGCCATAAACTTTAAAAATTCATATGTTTCGCAGACGATCTCCGTTTTCGATTTTCTTTATATCCACGTGTAGGTGAAATTATGATCTACAACTTTCGTTTAGACTCCTTCGGCTAAGTTTGAATTAATTTTTAAAGTTATATTTTTAATAGGTCGGGACAGGAAAAGTCCGTTAAAAATTCATAACTTCTTCATTTGACATCCGTTTTCATTTGTATTTTTACCATTGTACTACTATTAATGAGACCTACGATTCTTGTTTTGGTTGTGTCAGCTCAAATTCACTCGATCTTTATTTCGAGTTTTTAGTTGTCTACTGCTATACCGAATCTTAGAAAAATCATAACTTCCTCATACAAAATCAGATTTTGAAGTTCTTTTTATGAAAGTTCTCAGTTTAACGAATACTACAAATTTCATTTAGATCATATTGGCTAAAAAGTAGTTTATCGAAAACTCACTTTTTACGTCATACGACGTCGTGCCGGTTCTATCACGAAACTTTAGTAAGTCATAACTTCTTCGTTATAGTTCGGATATCAGTGAGGTTTTCACCTAAATGTTTCTAATGAGATAATCTACTACTTTCAATAACATTATTTTTACTTATTTCCAACTTCATATTTTCGTAAATTTTCAGTAGTTGACTTTTGATCTGAATCTCATAAGACTTCAAATATTTTCTGAATGATTCTAAACATAGTTTTACTTCAAATCTCGTAAAAACTATCTTGTTAGAACTCAATACTCAAAATCATATATTATTTAATAATATTCAGACGATAATTGAACGTGTATGTTACAAATACCTCCTCCTTTTGAGGATTTCATCCCCGAAATTACAACGATTTAAACAATATTTTGCTCTTGTATCATTCTTATTTTCCCAAGTATAATTTGGGCCTCGATTGTGTTTCCACTTGACAAGCGCCAACTCCACTTCTTTATTATGCAATTCAGTCATTCTTTCGTTTACGATCTCTTTAGGCTCTTCTACATATCTTAACTTATTATCCAGTTTCACCTCGGATAATGGAACCGTTTCATCATATATGCTCAAAATTTTATGCAGATAACTTACATGAAACACATCATGAATACCTACCAAATCTTCAGGCAATTCCAAGCGGTATGCTTGCTTACCAATTCTCTGGATGATTTTGAAAGGACCAACAAATCTGGGACTCAATTTTCCTTTCTTCCCAAATCGCATAATGCCTTTCCATGGGGATACCTTCAGCATTAAAAAATTACCACCTGGAATTCTATGGGTTGTCTCCTCTTTTCTGCATAGGACTTTTTTCGATCCTGGGCCGCTTTCATTCTTTCTCGTATGACTTGAATCTTGTCAGCAGTGTCTTGAATCATTTCAGGGCCTCCAAGGATTTTCTTTCCTATATCACACCAACATAATGGAGTATGACATTTACGACCGTATAATGCTTCATATGGTGACATTTTGATTGAAGTGTTGTAACTGTTATTATACGAAATTCGACAAGAGGTAAGTATTTATCCCAGTTACCACCGAACTCTAAGACACATGCACGAAGCATATCTTCTACTACTTGGATCGTTCTCTCCGTTTGACCATCTGTCTGGGGATGATAAGTTGTGCTGAGAGCAATTCGAGATCTAAATTCATGTTGCATACTCGCCCAAAAATGAGAAGTGAAGTGAGTATCACGATCGGAAATAATCTTTAATGGCACACCATGTCTTGCAATAATTTCATCCAAGTATACTTGTACGTATTTCTCCATTGGAGCTGTTTCACGCATGGAAAGAAAATATACGCTCTTAGTCAGCCGATCGATAAGTACCCAAATGTTATCATTCTATCTAGCAGTCTTTGGCAATTTGGTAATAAAATCCATGGACAGCTCTTCCTATTTCCACACAGGAACACTAAAACTTTCTGGAGTTTCGTAAGGCTTTTGGTGCTCTGCTTTGACTTGAAAGCATACTAGACATCCCTGCACATATCTTCCAATGTCTCTCTTTAATCCAGACCACCGATAATCAGACCGTACATCATAGTACATTTTACTTGTAACATGAAGTATTGACAGCTTAGACTTATGGGCTTCATCCAAAATCTTCTGTCTTAATCCACCAATCCTTGGAATCCACAACTGATTCTTAAATACCTTCAGTCCTCGTGGATCATCAAATAAAACATTAGTATAATGTATCATCCCTTTTTTCTTCACATTTTCTGGCTTTAAGGCCTCTACTTTCCATTTCTCTAGTTCATCAAGAATAGTGAACTTTACTGTAGTGTGAGTAATAGTATAACACATACTATTACGATAGACTTTTCTGCTAAGAGCATCAACAACTAGATTAGCCTTTCCAGGATGATACAGGATTTCACAGTCATAATCTTTGATCAACTCCATGGCTCGTTATTGTCTCATATTCAAAGTTTGATGACTGAATATATACTTGAGACTTTTGTGGTCGGTAAACAATTGGCATTTTGTACCAAAAAGATAATGCCTCCAAAATTTTAGGGCAAATACCACTGCAGCGAGTTCGAGATCATGCGTAGGATAATTCTTTTCATACTCTTTCAGTTGTCTTAAGGCATTACTTTACCACGCTGCATCAACACACAACCGAGTCCCAATCTTGAAGCATCGTTGTACACAGAAAAATCATTATCACCTTCTGGGAGTGATAAAATCAGAGCGTGAGTCAAAAATCTTTTAGAGTTGGGAAATCTTTTTCTTGCGTTTCACTCCATTCAAACTTGGTTTCCTTTCGTGTATGACTTGTGAGAGGTACATCTATACAAGGAAAATCTTTGATGAATCTATGGTAATACCCTGCAAGACCCAAGAAACTACGAATTTCAGAAGCCCTACGAGGCGCTTCCCAATTCTGAATGGCTTCAATTTTGATAGGATCTACTGATTTAACATCACCAAAAATCACATGACCGAGAAATTGAATTTGACGAAGCCAAAATTCACATTTGGAGAATTTAGCATATTGTTTCTCCTTTTGAAAAGTTCTAATATTTCACGAATATGAATGACATGATCAGCTTAAGACATAGAATATATCATCAATGAATACGATGACAAATTTATCGAGCATTGGACAGCATACTCGATTCATCATATCCATGAATACAGCAGGAGCATTTTTCAAACTGAATGGCATGATAAGGAATTTGAAATACCCATAAAAAGTACGAAAAGCAGTCTTCGGTACATCCAGCTCGTGTACTTCAACTGATGATAACCATACCTCAAATCAATATTTGAGAAATAGCTAACACCCTGAAGTTGATCAAACAAATCATCAATGTGAGGTAGTGGATACTTGTTCTTAATAGTTACCTTATTTAGCTCATGGTAATCAATACACATTCGCATCGAACCATCCTTCTTCTTGACAAAACATACCGAAGCACCCCAGGGAGAGGCACTCAGTCGAATAAAGCCTTTGTCAAGTAATTCCTGCAGTTAGAACATCATTTCCTTCAACTCAGCTGGCGCAAGACGATAAGGAGTCTTTGCAATTGGAGCAACACCAAGTACAAGATCAATTCAGAATTCTACTTGCCTATCTGGATGTAGTCCAGGCAATTTATCGGGAAAAACATCGGGATATTTATTAACAATGGGATTGTCATTTACAATTTTCTTCTCCTCTTTTGAGATATCAACTGTGTGGGCCAGATAAGTAAGACACCCTTTCGATATAAACTTACGAGCTTTGAGGAAAGAGATTATTTTTAGGATTCTTTGTTTACCGTAGACATAAATAGGATTCTCCCCTTCAAAAGGAATGCGTATTATCTATTCATAATACAAGAGTTCTATATGGTTCTTTGATAACCAATCCATGCCAAGAATAATATCAAAGTTGGGTAAGGATATAGGAATCAGGTTAGCAAGAAAATTATAGCCTTCAATTTATATGACACAATCACTATAAACTTTAGCAGCAAGTAATGATATACTTCCCGTAGTATCTACATGAAATGGTTGCACGAGTGCATAACAAGCAATTTGAAACGAATGCACAAATTCATGAGACACAAAAGAATCTGAGGCACTAGAATCAAATAAGATGTGAGCAGGTCTAGAGTTGACAAGAAATGTACCAGTCACAACATTCGGGTCTTCACGTGCCTCCTCCATGGTAATCTGAAATGCACGGCCTTTAGCTTTTGGCACCTCCTCCTTTTTAGTTGGAGTACTCTTTGGTTATTGGATGGAAGCTTGACTCCCCGCCATTTGACTAGTAAGAGTAGGGCAGAAATGCTTTATGTGGCCAGCAACACCACAAGCATAGCATGTAACATTCTTCATTGGGTAAACAGGCTTCTTGTGGCCTATTTCTCCACATCCAAAACAGACCACTAATCCTTTTTCTAATCTGCATTTGCACAGATGATTATTTCCACAATTTCAACACGATGGCGACTGTAGAGAAAAATATTGTGACCTGCCGCAGCCACGAGAGGTATTATGAGATTGAACTTGCTTGCTAGGTTTAGATCTAATGGATTGAGCTGGTGGAATAGAGGAAACAAGAACAGTTTGATCAATACGTGGATGCTTCGGAACAGAAAAAGTGGCACCACGTATTTCTAAGTCATGCTCGCGTCTTCGAGCATACTCAATAGCTTTATTAAATGACAGAACATCCCGATTGACTACGAAATCGTGGATTTCATTACATAGTCCCTCCATGAATAACTGAATTTTTTCATCTTCGGTTGAATGTACTTTGTAGCAAACTGTGCTTTTTGATTGAATTGAGTTTCATATTCATTCACGGTCATTCCTCCCTGTTTAAGCTCGGGGAATTCTTTCTCCAATCTCCACCTCATTTCTAGAGGATAGTACTTTCCTAGCAAGCATGTTTTGAACATTTCCCAAGATATATTCTCTTGATCATACTCGTTCAAAGCTTCAAATGTTGCTTCCCACCATACCAAGGCTTCTCCGATCAGCATTGCAGAAGCATAATTAACCTTGTTTTCATTCACCACATGAGAGATACGGAATATTTTTTTCTATGTTTTGGATCCATGTAAGAACAATAATAGGATTAAGAACACCTGAAAACTCCGTAGCACCATTACTCTTGAAGGTTTTGAATGAAGGATGTTTCGCCTCTCCTTTAAAACATTCTCCGGTGACTTTCTCTTTGCCTTTATCATTATTCATTTTGTGTTCTTTGAGAGTCTACCGAATAACACCAATAAGTTTATCCATAAGTCGCTCCTCACGAGGGGATACTGGAGTATATCCTTCAGCAAGACGAGGATCTCCACCCACCTCTAGCATATGGCTACTCACCTGTTCAACGATTGCTCTGAAAATTTGGGGTAACATAGTATTTTTTTTTTAGAATTTAGGATTTATTATTACCTAATACTTTACTTAAGTTTTTCCTATGGTTTGTATCCATATACTTACAACGAATCCGTTCATATATTGAACTTCCAATAGTTTAAGTCTAAATATCAGTCTGTGATATTTAGTTCACTTAAACTACAGCTCTGATACCATGACTGAGATGTACCCCCATTCATAATACTTAACATTATCATCAAGTCAAAAAGATGCTACATGCATATTTATATCTTATTACAAAAGACTGCATACAAACCGACTATTAAGACTTTTACAGAGTTTTATATATATTACATAACTTCCCCGGAATCTAAAATTCTTATACATACGTAAACACTAACTGCAAAAGTATTAATTATTCTAAATCTTCCAACAGTATATATGTATATTGGATTCTTATCACCTGCAATAATTAAACACTAAGAGGGATAAGGGGGTGACGCTTAGTGATTTCAATAACAGTTACAATATAACGCTATGCCATATATATATATATATATATATATATATATATATATATATATATATATAAAACAAATGATCTGTATCATATGATAGGCTTTCCATGCGAACGCTAGGCGTAAACCTCTATGCGGGGCGTACCTCTTCGGACTAGTCTCGATATTTGGGCCAAAACTTTAAAAATTCATATCTTTCGCATACGAGCTCCATTTTCGATGTTCTTTATATCCATGTGTAGGTGAAATTATGCTCTACAACTTTCGTTTAGACATTGTCGGTTAATTTTGACCTCGTTTTCAAAGTTATATTTTTAACAGGCCGGGACAGGAAAAGTTCATTAAAAATTCATAACTTCTTCATCCCACGTCCGTTTTTGTCTGTCTTTTTACCGTTGTACTACTATTAATGAGATCTTCGATCTTCGTTTAGGTTGTGTTGGCTAAAAATCACTCGATCTTTATTTTGAGTTTTTACTTGTCTAATGTTATACCGAATCTTAGAAAATCATAACTTCCTCATACGAAGTCAGATTTTGACGTTATTTTAATGAAAATTCTCGGTTTAACGAATACTACAACTTTCATTTAGATCATATAGGATAAAAAGTAGTTTATAAAAAACTCACTTTTTACGTCATACGACGTCGTGCCGGTTCTGTCGCGAAACTTCAATAAGTCATAACTGTTGTATTAGTGTCTAAGTCCATAACTATTTTGGTATGTACTTAACCCGATGGTGCATGGTCCTTTTGGGTTGCCTTCACCAAAGCACCTTGATAGGACGAATTATGGAGAGAGATGATTAAATATGATTTATTAATATATTATGAGGATAATATATTAAAGGAGAAATCATATTGTTTAATTAATATTAGTCAAGAATTAATAAGAATTAAGTTTGTGGCTAAAAGAGATTAATTGAACTTAAGGGACTGGAATTGTAATTATAAGATAATTGCAATTGGGCTATGGATTATCTTATAATATAAGGTTGGACGAATTCTATGGGGAAACCCATTAGAAATCGTCCAAGGCTTATTAAAAAGGGGTTCATGGGTTGCTTAGGGCCTAAGCATCCAAATTAGGGTTTCCTTATTAGATAACCCTAATAGCCTCACTATTTAAAGAACCCTTATGCCCCAAAAACATGGTGAACTTGTTGTCTAGGGTTTTCACATGTTTTGGGCGGCCTCCTTCTCTTCTCTTCTTCATTCTCTTTCTCTTGGTGTTTGTGAACCATTAGAGGAGTGACATTTGTGACTCTAAGCTTTCTAAAGTCAATACAAGGAGGATTTGAGATTGTTATTGCTACATAACAATCAAGGTATGATATGAACCCTAATTTATATGTTATATTGATTATCATATACTAGATCTAGGGTTTATATTCTTGGATGAATTGCATGTACAATAGAGAAACCTAGATCCAAGCATTAGGGTTTATATGAGCACATAGGATGTTCTTTTGGCTAAAACCCATCAGTGGTATCAGAGTCTTGATTGGTTTCTATTGTATTGATGCCTTGTATGTTTGTTCAAGTTGCAAAATCGAGTTTTGAGCTCCCTGCCTGATGAACTCGGCGAGTACCACAGTGTACTCGGCGAGTAGGCCTCAACTCGGCGAGTATATTGTGGTACTCGGCGAGTTCGAGCGTCAGAAAGAGGGGATTTCGGGATTTCTTGATGTTTTACTCATGGATACTTGCCTTAACTGTTATGGGTCATTGAAATTCAAATTTTAATCATATTTTGAGTATATACTTGATTAAACAAAAAGATAATTACCAATTGATTACATAATAACTTCCTTATATGATAAAGTTTGATTATTTGTATTAATTGGGTAACTTATCTTGCAAGAAATTTAAATTAGGTCAAATATAGATAATGTCAAAATTAATTGTTTAATCTATATTATTTGTTATTTGATCCTTGTGTTATGAAAAGTTTCAATTTTTCCCCTTTAGGTTTTATAGTTTAAATTTGAACTCAAAAGTTTTGTTTTGAAATTTTAATAGTTGAAACCCTAATGTTTTGAAAAAGGTTTCAAAACTTGCCCTCAAGTTTTGGAATTTAAATTTTGATTGAAAAGTTTGCTTTTGAAATATTTAAAATCTAAATCCTAATGTTTTCAAATGTTTCAAAACTTGCCCTCAAGTTTTGGAATTTAAAAGTTGATTAAAAGTTTAATTTAGGAATGTTAAATTCTAAAACCCTAGTATTGTTTTGACAAGATTCAAATCACACCCTTATGGTTTTATTAATTAATTAAGGTGTATAATTAAAAGAGATTTAATAAATCCTTAAAAGTTTTGGTTTACAATTTAATCAAATTAAAGGTATAATTTTAAATTAGACCAATTAGTATTTTAAAAGTATAAAATACACCCTGTACTATATATAACATTAAAAGTCTAACATTATATATATGTATGAGTAAAAGTCAGTCTTACCGTTAGTAGGCCTCATTCACGAAGCTGGTCTATAAGGGGTGTTTAAGGAAATTGCCTATAAAATGGCGATTGAATGGGTATCCACTCTTACCCACCGCACACTTGACTAGTGGAGGGTCGTTAGCCGAACGGGTAGGATAGGACAGAACTTTCCATTATAAGTATAATGAAGTACAAAAGTAACTAAATGTTTTACAAATTCCCAGTCTTAGTTACTTTAGGCAAAACTGAATTGTTGCAATTCCATGAAATTACACTTTATGCCCTTGCGAAGACGTTAGTGGAGTGTGTGTGGTTTACCGACACTCTAAATGGTTCTAAGCAAAGGTAGCAAAGGGTGACTCAATGTTTGTCATAGTTCGGTGGAGCGTGTGTGGTTTACCGGCACATCGAATAGGTGACTGTAACATGTGAGGGCACCATGTAGATTTACATGGTTATTCACACCCACTTTGTGATCCTCGGCATCCCTGTCACAAACTAGAGGGGCATATCGAGATTTAAACATGCCATTGAAAAGGTTCAATGAATCTCAAAGAATCTAGGAGTTTTCAATACATTTAAGACTTAATCTATTTTTCGTTTTTCATGGTGGAAAATTAGTGAATCGTCATTCACTTACCTTCAAATGTTCTGCAATTAGGGTTACAGCATCCCTCTCCCGAGTTGTGGAATATTGTGTTGGGTCCTAGCCTTAATATCTCATTTGGGTGATTTATTAAGGACTTGATCGATCAACTAACTTGAATTTGTTTTCTCCCGTTTTGTAGATGTCAAAGTTCGACAACTATGGTCTTCCCAAATCCCATGGAACAAGCATTCCACATGAAGATGATATTCCATGATTCGATCGAGGAACAATAGATCATGCTTCAATTCCTCCTCCTCCCGTTATTCTCCCTAACCCACAAGATCGAAGAATTGAAAAATTCAATGTCACTAAAGCCCTATTGGAAATGAAACATGAAGTTGGTAAACCCGTGTGTGCCCACATTCTAGGAATGCAATCACACATCGATAGGTTGATAATGTTGGGTGCGTCATTCCCGGATAAGTTAGCTGTGAGCTGGGTTCTGCAGTCACTTCCCGAATCATATAATGAGTTCAAAAGAAAGTATTATATGATGGATCATGACGAAAACCTCATTGACCTAACTTACATGCTCATTGCTACTGAATCAAAAATGATTTGGCAAAGCAATGGAGCGTATTTGTTGGGAAAGTCAACTAACCATGCTTCTGAGGACGTTCTAGGAGAACCGACCTGCGTTTGTTGCCAAGAGAAAGGGCGTTGGATACAAGTCTGCCCTAAGAGCCTGAAGAGTCCAGAAGATGGGAGAGTCAAAGAGTATGGCTGTGCTTCAGGTAAAATCCACTATCTAACCCCATTAAGTTCCTATTCATTGATTCTTAATACATAATGTGATAAGATTGCATTTGAATGTTTTGCAGGATCAGTGAAAAGAGAGGAAGCTTGATGAGAAAGCAAGATGAGTCTAATCACGAAGAAATGGATCTCGATCGCATGGATTCGAAGATTAGATTTGAGCTTAGAAAGTTATGATAGAGTTGTTAGGAATATTTGATTACATATTTTTTCAGTTGATTTTGCATTGTAAGGACAAATATTTTCCGCTGCTGTTATAAATAAAATTAAATTTTGGTTTGACTCATTTATTTATTTATTTCCTTGCAATGAAATCGTTATGAAAAATTGATGCTTGCATATTTCTACAACGAATGGATGTGATTCTCAATTATGATAATTGTGGAAATGTCAAGAATTTACCAAATAGGGAGAGTTTCTCATCGCCCAAGTTTCAATTGGACAGAAACTTGGAATCATGCAACTTGGTTGCACGATGAATGAGAAATTTCATATTTGGAAATTAGACTAATTCGTTGACAAGTGTCAAGTGAAGGACTAGGAGATCAAGTACACAAAGTTGTGTGTTGATCAAGTCCACCACAAGAGTAACAAAGATATTCGTCATTATTTACTAAAGGTTTAGTAAATATGATTATACTTATAAGATTAAGTGTAATTCTGAATTGATTGAAAAGGTTTAAATCAATAGCAGTACGAATGAGAAGAATCAAGTTGGCAGAAAGATAAAAGTTTCTCTATTCTAAGAAGAAGGGAGAGTACCTTTTATACTTTATGATATGTCTTAATGATTAAGAACCATATTTCAATTGATCCTCTAAGTAAGTCTTAGTACAATTGTATGTATAAAAAGAGGAATCAAGAATTGAAGAAATGGTTAAATCAAGAAGTCAACCATACTTCACTCCAAAACAAGTCTTAGAGTTAAGATTGTGATATTGAGTGACAAGTCTTAATAAGGTTTATAACATTCATCAAATGTAGAATTTGGAAAAGGATTTTCTTATTTTCGTACATTTGAAATTGGAAAGTTGTGATGTCTTGGATAAGACAAAGACCAACTAGGACCAATTTTATATGGTGTTTTGTCTTGATAAAAGCTACACTAACTCTTGAATATTTGTTTGTTAAGTAATGCTTATTGACAAGGGAACCTCATATGTCAAGGAGTCAGTGGGAGTCTTAATGGTCTTGAAAGGTTTCAAGAATAAACCTTATCGATCATCACTAGCACACGAGTAGAGGTTTACAACCTATCGTGTTGACACTATCTTGTTTCTATGCCATTCCAATCGAGTTAATTATGCATGTGGTTTCTATGAGTTCTCATTTGAATGCATAAAAGGCAAGGACCTTGATCAATGAAAAGTACATTGATAGGAAAGGGTGAGCTGCTTAACTACTTGGAAGACATGGTGGGCAGCCGTGTTACCATAAGGCAAGAAATCAAGATTAAGAAAGTTCGGTCCATATGAGTTTGAATTTGTCGCAAACTTGTTTTTGACAAATTCACATGGATAGGAACACATACACCAATAAAATCTAAGTGTCATAAGATTCCCTCCTTCATGAAAGTGACTGTGAGGAAATGCTTTCACTAAAAGAGATTTTAAGAAGATAGTAATTGTGAAAATTGGATTCTCGAATTCGATTATGGTTACGGTATCCCTTTCCATGATTCGAATTATGAGATTTGGCAATTAGTCTAAATTGTTTAAGACACACATATAAACTATCTAAGGCAAAGGTGTATAAGTTTAAGAAGTCTTGATAAAATATTATCAAAGCATTGGATATTAGAACTATGAACTTAAAGAAATTCAATAGGCATTGTTTTTCTGAAAGTTAAGCTGTTTCGAATTAAGAGAACGTAGCACATAAAATATTATGGCAGAAGATTGATAAAGTATCAAATCTTTATGTAAGACATTATGCATCGTGTTCCATACGCTTCGGGTATAGGATCGATGGCAAATGCTATAATATTTGACCATTCTAAAATTTTCCAAATGTCTAGTGCATTTAGAGGGAAAAGGACAAGAATCGGTTTTGACTAAGATAATTAGACAACTATCAAAGGACAATCCAAAGTTCGCCGAGGATTGGTCGCTTGTGAGTAGTTGGAAGTATAGTATTGGATGGACCTTATCGACATTATTATGAATAGAAAAGATTCTATTAAGAATGAGTTGTCATACGGAAAAATATGGAAACGTTTCCATATTAGGAGTTGGATATTAAGAATCAATGTGTAGATTAGAAACTTTTATGCAAAAGGATGTTCAAAGGAATGTACTTTGAATGAGAGACATCATATCTAAGGAATTGTATTGTAACAATCTCCGATACAGGAATTTGTAATTTCATTGGCAATAGTCATTATGACTTTAGTGCAGTGACATTACGAAAGGATCATTGCATAAAATGTTAGAATCTAACATATTCCATAAGTGGCAAGAATTGTATATTCTTTCACTTATGAAAATGGATTAGGAGTTCTGAAATGAGTATGATTGGAAATGTGTTCATTTGATCTACTTCACAAAGTAAGAACCATAGTTAAAACATTGTGTGCATGCTAAGAGCATGGGACAAGTGTTGTAATAATTCAAGTAAGAAGTTGATTACCCGAAACAACAAATAATGAGTAGTCGATATGGTGATAAATAAAAGGTGTTTTATTTATACTCAAAGGTTTGAGGCTATATGTGATTAGTATTATTCTTGTGTTTCACTTTGCATGCTTTGACTTCCTAAATGATTTAATTGGTTTAGAACAGTCAAATTATTCAAACGGGCCACAGTCGTTCATATGTTGGAAGTAGATATGAATGAAGACTGTCGTGAATTAGTGTGTGGATTGTCTAAATAACATTAGACATAAGCAAATGTTTGCTGCAATGTTCATGAGTGCTTGTGAATATAATTTGAGCATTGGATTAAACCCACGCTCACTTGGATCACTTCATGGATTGTTATCATAAGTGATTAGTGAGACGATAACATCTTATATTCTTGAAACCGAGATGTGTGAGTTGTATCTTGCGAGTCGGTTACACATTGATAATATGTAAACGCACCAGTAACTTGGTGTTATAAAACATATTGTTGTGTGTGATTTGGTGAGTGAGTGCAAGCGAGCATTGAGTCAAATTTTATCCGTTCCTTTTATCCAAAGTATGATAAAAGCGATATATGTGGTCCCCTCGATGATTTAGTGATGGCACCTAAGCGCTTGGCCAAGCCGGGACTAAATTGATGTGTTTAATTGTAGTCTGTTGTCAGTCGTCATAAATCTGAATTTAGGAAACAGCACATAGACAGAGAGAATGATTTAGATCCATGTCTCAGTCTATACGATATCTAGAATGGAGGAATATATGATCCCTTATCTTAAGGACACGCGTATCTGATAAGATCAGAGTTGAGAGCGGCTTTGGAAAGCTACGATTGAAGATCAGGATCTAAAGTCATACGCATAATAGTTATTAGACTTATCCAAGTGGGAGACTATTGGATTAGTGTCTAAGTCCATAACTATTTTGGTATGTACTTAACCCGATGGTGCATGGTCCTTTTGGGTTGCCTTCACCAAAGCAACTTGATAGGATGAATTATGGAGAGAGAGGATTAAATATGATTTATTAATATATTATGAGGATAATATATTAAAGGAGAAATCATATTGTTTAATTAATATTAGTAAAAAATTAATAAGAATTAAGTTTGTGGCTAAAAGAGATTAATTGAACTTAAGGGAATGGAATTGTAATTATAAGATAATTGCAATTGGGCTATGGATTACCTTATAATATAAGGTTGGACGAATTCTATAGGGAAACCCATTAGAAATCGTCCAAGGCTTATTAAAAAGGGGTTCATGGGTTGCTTAGGGCCTAAGCATCCAAATTAGGGTTTCCTTGTTAGATAACCCTAATAGCCTCACTATTTAAAGAACCCTTATGCCCCAAAAACGTGGTGAACTTGTTGTCTAGGGTTTTCACACGTTTTAGGCAGCCTCCTTCTCTTCTCTTCTTCATCCTCTTGCTCTTGGTGTTTGTGAACCATTAGAGGAGTGACATTTGTGACTCTAAGCTTTCTAAAGTCAATACAAGGAGGATTTGAGATTGTTATTGCTACATAACAATCAAGGTATTATCTAAACCCTAATTTATATGTTATATTGATTATCATATACTAGATCTAGGGTTTATAGTCTTGGATGAATTGCATGTACAATAGAGAAACCTAGATCCAAGCATTAGGGTTTGTATGAGCACATAGGATGTTCTTTTGGCTAAAACCCTTCAATAACTTCTTCGTTATAACTCAGATTTCAGTGAGGTTTTCACGTAAATGTTTCTAACGAGATAATCTATAACTTTCAGTAACATTATTTTCACTTATTTCCAACTTCATATTTTCTTAAACATAATTTTACTTCAAATCTCGTAAAAACTATCTTGTTAGAACTCAATATTCAAAATTGTATATTATTTAATAATATTCATACAATAACTGAACGTGTATGTTACAACTCATATGCAAAGAGGACAGTAGGAGTACCATTGATCTTGAAGTGATTCAAGAATTAAACGATAAAGGAACCTCTAAAGATGCTAGGGTTCAACTAGAGGAAGAAGTTCTAGTTGAGCTAGTTGATGAGCCACTACCTCTTAGGCATTCCAGTAGAGTTAGAATGACACCTGAGTTCTAAGGTTTCCATATTACTATAGATGGTGATACGTTTATCAGTGACAGTATACTGGTAAATTTGGATGAATCGGCTAACTACAAAGAAGCAATGGCAGGCCCTGAGGCAGCTAGATGGCAAGAGGCATTGGACAGCGAGATCAAGTCGATGTATGACAACCATGTTTGAAATTTTGTTGATAATGTACCATATTGAAAACCAGTTAGGTGAAAACGAATCTTCAAGAAGAAGACCAACATGGATGGAATGGTACATACTTTCAAGGCTAGACTGGTTGCAAAAGGATTTACTCAAACCCTAGGGGTTGACTATGATGAGACCTTCTTGCCAGTGGCTAAGAAAAAAAGTTCTTAGCATATTGCAAGCCATAGCTGCATTTCATGACTATGAAATTTGCCAGTTGGATGTTAAAACCGCTTTCCTCAATGGGAAGTTAGTTGAGGATGTTTACCTTATTCATCCATAGGGTTTTGTTGATGAAAAGTTTCCCAATAGAGTGTGTAATTTTGAAAAAGCAAAATATGGATTGAAACAAGATTCTCGCAGACGGTATCTTTGCTTTGAATAGAAAGTCAAAGATTTTGGCTTCTCTAGAAGTGAAGATGAGTCTTGTGTATATGTCAAAGCTAATGGGAGTATAGTAACCTTCCTGTTATTATATGTTGATGATATACTTATTATAGGAAACGACATTCCAACTTTGCAAGAGGTTAAGTCTATTGGATACAGTGTCTAAGTCCATAACTATTTATGGTATGTACTTGACCCGACCCGGCATGGTCTATTTGGGTTGCATGGCACCATGCATTTGGATAGACTAAATGAGATAAATAACACTTGTGGTTTATTAATATATTATAAGTTCTAATATATTAATAGTATTATTTAATTAGTATTAATCAAGAATTAATTTGGAATTAATTAAGTGATCAAAAGATAACTAATTAAATATATGGGTTGATTATGTAAATCATCCATAACTTGTATAGTGGGCTAAGAGGCTCCATGGATTATCAAGTTGGGTTAAACCCATAGGATGATCCATGGATGCTCCATGGGAGTTACAGACCCATGGGTCATGGAAATGAAGATCCGTGACACATTAGGGTTTACATGGTGTAACCCTAGATGTGTCACACTATATAAGGATCATCTCCTCCACCAAAATCGGCTACACAAAGAGAAGTGAGGGCTAGGCCAATTTTTCAAGTGTGAGTATTCTCTCAAAAGTCATTCCAAAAGCATTTGGTGTTGTGTGAAGCATTTGAGGCATCACACTTGGGGTGCTAGGCTCACAAGGTTTCAAGGAATCAAAATCAACTACAAGGTATGTAGTTGTAGCTATCCTTTTAGGATTAAAGTTCCCCATGTATGCTAGATAGGATTATGAACCTTGGAAACCAAGTTTTGCATGTATTTAGACAAACATAGATCCAAGGTTATTAGGGTTGCTTGTACACTTAGGAAGTGTAAGAATGCTCAAAACCTATCAAAGTCTTGGATTAGAAAGTGTTTCGCTATGAAGGATCTGGGGGAGGCTACTTATATTCTGCGAATAAGGATTTTGAGAGATAGGAGTAAAAGACTAATTGTAATTAGTTAAAGTATATACTTGGAAAAGGTACTACAACGCTTTAGTATGGAAAATTCCAAGAAAGGAGAACTACCTATACAGACTAATACCAAACTGAGTAAGACTCAAAATCTGAGTACTAATGCAGAAATAGCATAAATGATTAGATTTCCATATGTTTCTACTATTGGATCAATCATGTATGTTATGACATGTACTCGTCCTGATGTGTCTTTTTCTTTGACGATGGTCAGTCGTTATCAGGGAAATACAGGTAGAGCTAATTGGATAACATTTAAGAATATTCTCAAGTATCTGCGAAGAACTAAGGACTGGGTCCTTGTGCTTGGTGCCAATGATACGTTGAGAGTAAATGGTTATAGTGACGCCAACTTTCAAACTGACAGAGACAACTTCCATTCTCAACCTGGATGGGTGTCTAACGAAAATTAAGGAGCGGCAACATGGAAAAGTTCCAAACAGGAGATAGTGGATGATTCTACCTGTGAATTAGAGTACATAGCAACGAGCGAAGCATCAAAGGAGGCTATTTGGTTGAAGAACTTCATCTGAGACCTTGGAGTTGTTCCATCTATCAAGGAGCCACTGGAGATTTTATGTGATAATGAAAGGGTGGTTGCCTTGACAAAAAAAACCAAGAGATCATGGCAGATTAAGACATATCGACAGAAAATACCATTTCATCAGACATAGAGTAGAAGAAGGTCACCTCGCTGTAAAGAGGGTGTCATCTGAAGAGAATCATGCAGATCCCCTCACATAGGGACTGAGTAGGGTCAAGCACGTTCAACATGCCATGATCATTGGTCTGAAATATGATATTATTTTTAGTAGTTAGATAGTTAGTTGAAACTTGTAACAAAATAACTGAATTGACTTTTGGTGATTAAATAATAGAGATTTATTTATGAGTTGGATCACTACCTTTCGGCTATTGTTTATTTTGTGTTTCATTTTACATGTTTTACATCCCGAATAATTTGATTATTCAAACTTCCACAGTCGTTCATACTTTTGGAAGTAAGTAGTGAATTAATATTGACATTAATTGAGTTGTAGATTGTCTAAAGAGTTTTAGTGTAACAACCGGTTATTTCAGGTCAATAAAAGTCAAAAAAAAGTGAAAAAAAAGTCAACTGTTCCAACAAAAGTTAATAGTTAAAAAACATTAAATTAATAAGTCTTAGATACAGAAATTCACATAGGCTTTTAAGGTTTTCGATTTTTGGAATCAAAAATCACCAAAACCCAAGATCACCTTTTGTGGAGCAGTTAGGACCGAAATCTCCTTGGCCGAACACACTTCTCAGCTGAAATCGCATGTTAGGCCGAGATCCCCCTTGACCGAAGACTTGGTTCTCAGTTGCACATTGGGCCGAAATTAAAGAAGATAGGCTGAAATCACAAGATTTAAATGGTGGAACTTTTACCAATGTGATAAATTACACTTACCAATGCATATATCACATCATCTTTTACCCTAATATATATATATATATATATATATATATATATATATATATATATATATATATATATATATATATATATATATATATATAACCAAAATCATTCCTCACAATTCATATTTTCACCTTCAAAACACTAACATTTTCTCTCAAAGTTCATAAGAACATCTTCATATATTCATTTGAATTCCCAGAAACATCAAGCATTCCCAAGAACACATTCAAACAATTCCTAGGAAAACAAACCCTTCAAGTTAATTCTTAAGAAAGTTGGTACAAACATGTTTACGTGTTAGAACTTGAAGATCATCATTTTTACCTCGTTATCTACTCAAGAACACACTCAAGGTGAGTTCATACCCCTATAGTTTCCACAATTTTTCTATGTTTTAGGGGAGGAATACAAGTAAAAAAAATTGTATTAAAATACAATATTATTACACATATTCTTACTACCGTTTGTGCAAAAATTCTAAAATACACGAAATAGATTTATTTCCAAACTCATGAGTATATAGATGCTAAGTTTTGCTAAACTTACAAAGTTATGAAGTTTTCGTACAAATACACTACAGTTTTCTATGTGTGCGTATATATATATATATATATATATATATATATATATATACACACACACACACACACAAAACATACAATTGGATTTCAATAAAAACTATATTTAAAATAGTTTATAAAGACTTTAACCCTTTTGAAATATGTTGAGAAAAAATGGTATAATAATATAATTATGTAAATTCATTTTATTATCATGGTAATTTGATAATAGCAAACAAATGATTCATTAGTTCGACGAAACATTTATATAAACTATAATAGGTATAGTTTATGGAACATTCTCGCTATTTTACCCTTCGAGACACAAAAATAATTATTTAAAAGAATAAATATTTTTCTTTACACTATGTAAACACTACGGAAGGGTAATACATTAAATTACAAGAAATAATGGATTTCATTACACTATACGTAAACCGGTTAATACACGTTTGTGAGCCACTATCTTCATCGGACCCACTGTAGTACACACTAAAGTCTTGAATTATATCTAGATTCTCTTGGAGGGAGAGCGTGACACTTGTGTATAGATCTATACGGGACTGACAATCCCGAACCTAAACACTTAGCTACAGCTAGACCAACAGGTCTTAGGTGACAAATGTTGTACCAATCTGACGCTTGAAGAACGTCGTGCAGGCCACTAGTCGCTAGCATGGTTATAATAAACACTCACAATAAGTATTAACAAGACATTTGGTTTATAGGGCAAACATAGCTTCAAATGGTTTTATTTAATAATAAAACTACATTACATTATTTTACAGTACAATTGGTAGTTCCAGATACATACATTCAAAGGGTTTTATACAGATACAACTATAGTACACTATTTTCCAGTATAGTACAACTTACATTCCTGGAAACAAGCATACGAATGGTTTTATAAAAATTAAAACTATATTACACTACTTCAGAGCACAACAACACTTATACATTTTCAGTCTTAGGGTTTTAAGACTACATTACATTTAGCAGAAAATATTGGATTTTCTGGGTGAACACACTAACATTTTCAAGGAACAATGACAGACTTTTCTCATACAAAATGTTTGTGAACTCACCAACTTAATTGTTGACACTTTTTCAAAACCACTTGTATTCTCAGGAAACCAATAAACAGGTACCCACAAGAGTTTTGTGAAGATGGGACGTGGCATCATCACATCACATATTTTGTTACATATATTTGGATATCAAACAAACATCAATTCGAATGCAATGTAAAAACTTATACTATATCAATATGATGGTTGTAATGCTTTGATTTCTATTATTCAATTATTATGATATTGTACATGACGTCACCCGCCCCTAGACGTTTTCGCCGTCTCATCGGTTAGAGGGTGTGACAGATTGGTATCAGAGCATTGTTTATAGTGAACTAAGTATATCAAACCATATAAGATATACAAATATTAATACAATGGGGCTAAAACGCTTTGACTAAAAGTATACTTTTAAAATGTCAATATTTTTATAAAGAGTATACATACATGCATACATACCAGAAACAATATCATAGTAAGAACCATGTAAAAGTATTTAGTTAAGTTGGACACTACGCTTAAGCCTAGATAGTTATTTAATCATATCTGGGATAAATATAGCCTGATCAACTATATTTATTCAAGATACGACCAACATGTGTTTGAAAATGGTCGTGGTGAACAACAAGTCTAAAACTTACCAACACTCCATACCAGGAAACTCTAGAACCAAACATAAAGTTTAAAGTACTATAGGAGTATTTTAAGATACATTAGAACTGTACCATTAGGCTCTTTATGTGTCTTTTATACTGTTATTTTGTATAGTCGACATAAACAGGCCTATAGTTAAGATGTTCTAATTCAATAACATATTTAAACCTTATGGCAGAAGTATTCCACCAACAAAGTCAAAAAGGAACAAAAACAACACACCACTAACTCCACCACCTCCACAGATGGACACTACCATTTTCCAAGTTGTTGTAACAGTTGTTGTGGCAGCCGCCATGGCGCAAATCGGCATGAATGGTGCCAGCGGGATGGGAGGTGGTACAAATAATACTTACCAGAGAGATAGTCAGGGGAACCCGATGGAATTCTCCTATAAAGGCTTCACAAATGGAAAACCCAAATCCTTCGATGGAAGCAGGGGTGTCATTGCTCTAACACGTCGGTTTGAAAAGACCGTGTCGGTGTTTGAGATCTGTTAATGCCCAGAGAGAAGCAAGTTCAAATTCGCAGCTTGCACATTCATGGATAGAGCCCTCCCCTGGTGGAACATCTATGTCAAATTGTTAACTCTCCTAGTGGCCAACGCCATGAGCTGGGAGGACTTGAAGTTTTTAATGCTAGCAGAATACTACCCAAAGGTCAAGGTACAAAAATTAGAGCAAGATCTCTAGAACCTTACCATGAAGGACTCTAACATCAGAACATACACTGTCAGGTTTAGCGATCTAGCAGTACTATGTCCTGGGATGGTCACCCCAGAAAGCAAAATGGTGGAGTGATATATATGGGGACTATCCCCCCAGATTCAAGGAAATGTGATAGCTGCAAACCCATCCACATTTGATAGTGCCAAGCGCCTGGCACAAACACTTGTGGATCATGGAGTCTGCCAGGGCTTTATGACATCCATTCCCGAGCAAGAAAAATGGAGTGACAATAAGAGGAAGTTTTGGAACAAAAGGAAGGGCCATCCGACACAAGAGCTCACAAAGAAACAACAAATTGTGGCAGTTCACGCTGCTACTGTTCCTGTCGCTCTAGCACCCATCAAACAATATGTTGGAACTCTCTTTAAATAAAACAAGTACAATTTCCATCATCATAGAACCTTCCAAGAGATGCACTACAATAATTTCAATAGAAAGGGGCACACTGCCTGTTTCTGTAAGGCCCCGACACAACAAAACACCCAAGCCTCTAATACCGAAGTGAGCCAAGCTTGCTACAGATGTGATGAAATGATGAATTTCAAGATGGATTTCCAAAAAGCGAGGAATTTCGGAGGTGTGGGAAAATTTTTAACGATGGGGCATGAGGAGGCCGTGAATGATCCTATCGTGGTTACTGGTATGTTCCTCCTCAATAATTCATATGCATGCATACTTTTCGATAGTGGTGCGGAACTTTTGTGAGCCACAATTTTAAACATGTACTTAAACAAAATCCCTAATCACTAAAAGACACATTCACCATAGAAATGGCAAATGGAAAGGTAGAGATCACTAATGATATATACATAGGATGCAACCTTACTCTAAACAACTATTCTTTCAAAGCGACCTGATGTCGGTCACAATAAAAAGTTTCGACATCATCATTGGCATGGATTGGTTAACTCCTCACCATGTTGATATCCTGTGTTACGAAAAATTCGTTTGCCTTAACCTACCAAGTAACGAAACCCTCGTCATTTATGGTGACAAACCTAGCACAAACCTTCAAATCATCTCTTGTATCAAGGCTCAAAAGTACCTACGCAAGGAATACCATGCTTTCTTAGCTCACGTGGTGGATGAGAAACAAGAAGTGAAAGAAATCAAGGATATTCCTAAGATCTATAATTTTCCCGACGTATTCCCAGAAGAACTCCCAGGAGTACCACCCGAACGTCAAGTCGAGATTAGAATCGACTTAATTCCCGGAGCCACCCCCGTAGCCAAATCACCATACCGTTTAGCACCGGAAGAAATGCAGGTTTTGTCCAGTCAACTAAACGAACTACTAAGAAAATGGTTCATAAGATCAAGCTTCTCACCTTGGGGACCACCGGTCTTGTTCGTGAAGAAGAAGGACGGATCATTCTGCATGTGCATAGACTACCGGGAACTAAATAAACTCACCGTCAAAAGTCGATATCCTTTACCTCGAATCGACGATATGTTCTACCAAATTCAAGGAGAAAACTATTTTTCAAAGATCGATCTAAGATTCGGGTACCATCAACTGCGAGTCCAGGAGGAAGATGTTCCAAAGACTGCATTCAGAACTCGCTACAGTCACTACGAGTTTGTAGCGATGCCCTTCGGATTGACTAATGCGCCTGTGGTGCTCATGGATCTAATGAACCATGTATGCCAAACTTACTTAGACAAATTTGTGATAGTATTCATCGATGACATACTAGTCTAGTCACAAAGTAATGAAGAACATAGTCAACACTTACGACAAGTTTTGGAGATATTAAGGGAAAAAAAGTTGTATGCGAAGTTCTCAAAATGCTAATTTTGGATTCGAAAGGTGGATTTCCTAGGTCACATGGTTAGCAAGAATGGAATACATGTGGATCTCACCAAAATCAAGGAAATCGAAAACTGGGTGACACCAAGAACACCAACCGAAATTCATCAATTTTCAAGCCTAGCTGGCTACTATAGGAGGTTCATACAAAAATTTTCCGTAATCACGAAGCCACTCACCACCTTGACTCAAAAAGGTGTAACCTTCAACTGGGATGAGAAACAAGAAACTGCTTTCCAGACACTAAAGTAAGCCCTATGCAACGCCACGATCTTGAAGCTTCTAGAAGGGACGGAAGATTTTGTGGTTTACTATGATGTGTCCAAGCAAGGGCTAGGCTATGTACTTATGCAACGAGGGAAGGTCATTTCCTATGCCTCGAGACAGCTTAAGAATCACGAAGTTAACTACAACACACATGACCTTGAACTGGGAGCAATAGTATTTTCTTTGAAGATCTGGAGGTACTACCTTTATGGTACAAAGTGCATAATCTTCACATACCATAAGAGTCTCCAACACATCTTCGACCAGAAGGAACTCAACATGAGACAATGACGATGGGTAGAGCTACTAAATGATTACGAATGTGAGATTCGCTATCATCCAGGCAAGGCCAATGTAGTAGCAAATGCCCTAAGTTGAAAAGAGTACTCGGGTCGATGACTAAAGTCATTAACTATGACCATCCATTCACACCTGTCCACGCAGATCAAAGACGCTCAGCTAGAAGCCTTGAAAATAGAGAATGTGATAGGTGAAGCCTTAAGAGGAATGGATAAAAACCTTGAAGTCAAGGATGACAGAGCTCGTTACCTCATGGATCGAATATGGACACCAAGATTTGGCAGATACTGAGACATTGTAATGAACGAAGCTCATAAGGCTAGAAACTTCATTCATCCCGGTTCAGACAAGATGTACCTGGACCTCAAGAAACTTTATTGGTGGCCAAACATGAAGGCAGAAATCGCTACATATGTGGACAAGTGCCTTACTTACGCCAAGTTCAAGGCAGAATACCAAAAGCCCTCAGGTTTACTACAATAATCATTGATACCCAAGTGGAAGTGGGAGTGGATAACCATGGACTTCATAACCAAGTTGCCCAAGACAACGGGTGGTCTTCACACCATTTGGGTAATCGTTGATAGGTTGACCAAATCTGTGCACTTCCTACCAATAAAAGAGACTAACAAAATGGAGAAGCTAACCAAGACGTACATTAAAGAGATTGTACGATTGCATGGTGTGTCAATTTCCATTATCTCTAACAAAGATAGTAGATTTACCTCACGGTTTTGGCAATCAATACAAAAATCCTTACGAACCAAACTTGACATGAGTATAGCATATCATCCTCAAACTGACCGGCAAAGTGAGAGAACAATACATATGTTGGAAGACATGTTTAGAGTGATGTGATAGACTTTGGTAAAGCTTGTGTAATGCCCCAACTCTCAGGTATTAATTTTTACAGCTTTATTTTCATATTAGAAGGTCTACTCGATGAGTTGATGCCCTGAATCGTCGAGGAGGAACTTCTGGGGCCACGTGTTTTAAATAATCAACTTGTCGAATCGGAGACATAACTCGACGAGTTGGAGCTAAAGGATGAAACCCTAATTTCTGGGATTTTGCACCCTATTTAAAGGGTCATTAGCCTCCCTCAGCCTCCCTTACAGCCCCTTGTGCGTCCAGAAACCCTAATTCGTGTGTGTGCTCCATTCTTGTGTGATTTTCTAACTTGGAAGGTGTTTTGCAAGGAGAAGACTTGAAGTATAAGAGGAGTAGTGCAAGAGGCTAGTGGATCTGACTCTTCTGCTTCTTGGCATCAGTTTGAAGGTAACAAGTCATTACCTTGACCTTCTTTCCTTATAGATCTCATTATGTTAAAGATTAGGGTTTTTCTAGCATGTTTATGTTAGCCATTTTGGAGTATGGGCTAGGATCTGAAGTTGCAACTTCAGATCTGAACTTAACTTGGTCTCTATGTCTATGAAGTCTCCAGCTTTAGCAACTATGAACCTTCTCTTGTGAGTTAAACCCCATTTTAAGCATGGATTTGACATTCTAAGCCCTTAGAGCCTTGCATGGACATAAAGTTTGCAAGTTTACGTGATAAACATGCCTTGGGGAGCTTGATCTGCAATATGGAGCTTTGGAATGGCTCAAAAAGCATCTGAATGGAGAAATGAGTGAAGGGACACGACGAGTTGCATGGCCAACTCGGCGAGTCCAACGAAGATCGTCGTGCAAAGACTTTTGCATGGATTCAGTGAGCCAGTAGGAGACTCGACGAGTCAGCTAAGGTTTCCCCAAACTTTGGACATGCATGAACTCGGCAAGTTTCAGGGAAACTCGGCGATTCAACTGGGGATTTCAAGAATTCTCGACTTCAGGAAGGACTCGACGAGTCAATGATCTGCACTCGACGAGTCAGGTCAACATGGACTGTTGACCTTGACCATTAACTTGTACTTTGACTAACGATTGACTAGTTGACTTCTAGGGTATTTTGGTAAATTGGAAATTTATGAAAAAGGTCTTATGGTAACTATAGGTGGTGGATTTCGTGGCTGTGGTTCGAGAGTTTGGGTTCTCACTTCGATTCCACAGTTGAGAGGTGAGTTATCCTCACTATACTAAGGGGTCGAAGGCACCACTGCCAGCCCGTTGGATATGTTATCCCAGTAGTTGGCAGTACGTTGATTATGAGTTAGGGTTGCATGCTGGTTCTTATGCCAGTTTGGTAGATCTATAGGACTATCTGTATTATTATGTGATTATGTGTATGCGCATTAGTTGTGTTATATGTCGACATATTATGAGGGTTCGGTAGAGGTTATACTTCTCCGTGTGGTAACCAACGAACCCTAGAGTATTTCAGATATGAGCTGAGGGCCGGGCGGGGCATGCCAGACTCATACCGAGGACTCGGGAGCATTCCAAATATGAGCTGAGGGTTGGGCAGGACATGCCAGACTCGTAGTGTGGGCTCGGTAGCATTCGAGATACGAGTTGAAGGCCAGGTAGGGCATACCAAACTCGTAGTGTGGGCTCGGTAGCAATCCAGATGTGAGTTGTGGGCCCGGAAGGCAATCCAGACTCACACTGTAGGCCTAGGGGTTATCCAGTTTGTAAATCTATGGACCCAGTACATGTTGTTATTTGTATATGTGTTATGTGCAGAGTATCGGTATTTTGAGGGGAACTCACTAATCCTTGGGCTTACAGTTTCAGTTTTTGTTTCAGGTACATAAGATGATCGCGGGAAGGCAAAGGCGTGATCGTACAGCTCCTCATGTTTATGACTTGTTTCTAGGATACTCTAATATTATACTATTTTGAAAAAAAAAATTTGTAATAATGAATGGTTTTGAAATGTTTTGAAAAAGTTTTAATTTGGCATGATTTTTATGGATGTTACAAGCTGGTATCAGAGCCTTGGTTTGAGTGAATTAAAAGAACACTCGTGTGAATCCAGTCTCAAATCAAAGAAATATTTTCAAAATGATTTCTAAATGGTTTTCAAAATAAGTAAAGGAGGATACAGAGTGTACGATCAGCTGGAACTAGTAAGTAGACCCCAAAATACCATACAGTTATTTGATATTGTGATATGTTAGAACAGCATGCTAGTACTAGGCTAGGGATCTTCAGGAATTTCTTGATAGAATTACCTGATTATATGATGCCTGCTATCCTTGGGTTTTCCTTATATGAGATTGACATCATTACTGTAGTTGGTTAGTGTATGCATCACGGTTATACATAATAAAGAACTTATAGCTTGAGAATGTTTGGTTTGGTCTTATGTTCTATTCTTCTCTGATTGGGGGCTTAGGGTAGGATCAGATATTCGAAAATCTATAGGGTCCAGTGTTATGTAGGGCTAGCATACACAAGTGCTGCAGGGTTGGTGGAAGTTTCATGGGTGGGTTGTGCGAGGCTGGGAGGCCAGTTATGAGATATTTAGCATTCCTCTAGGAGTGAGGATTAAGTGCTCTCTATGTTTATGTATATTTTTGCGGTGTTGTGGTGATACTTGATACAAATATGGGTAGGTGTAGAAGGTAGTATGGGCCCGTACTACTGAAAGCACAGGACCCATATGCGTAGCAAGGAAGTCACAACCCCTAGGGTTTAGTTGGGAGTTGGTTCCCTATTATTATGTGGATTATCTGATATCTTCTTGGTATGTTTTCAGAATGGTGGTTACGAGACGCTTTGTGACTGGATCCGGATTAGGATCAGGAGATGGAGATGGAGGCCAGGAGGGGTCAGCAGTACTCGAGCCTGTAGTGCAGATGGGGAAAAATGAGCTAGACGCTAGGATTCAAGAGATCATGCATGATGAGGTTGCCGCTTTGTTCCGAGCATAGCTACCAAAGATGTTTGGGTCTATTAAGACCGCCATGGTCGAGTATTTTGACGAACGTTACGTAGCCCTTGCAGAGACGGCTACTGCTGCAGCTGCATCGGCTGTAACAGCGACAAGAGGAGGAGCCAGTCAGGGCTTCCAGTACCGGGACTTCGATAACACAAAGCCCCCGACATTTGATGGTACCCAGGATCTGATTAGATCCACGAGGTGGTTGTCTGACATGGAGGGTTGTTTCTTTACGTGCTCATGTCCTACTGACCAGAAGGTCAGATATGCCATGAACATGCTGAGGCTAGGGGCCAAGGACTGGTGGAGATTGACGACTAGGTCATACTCTGATGAGCAGAGAACTATTTTTACTTGGGAGCAATTCAGAGATATGTTTCACTCTCGTTACATTCCACGGGTTGAGCAGGAACGATTGGCTCAGAAGTTTTTGGCATTAAAACAGGATGGGGAGTCGGTGACGGAGATCACCCGCATGTTCATGGAGAGGGTGATGTTCTTCCCAGAGTTTGCTTCTGAGCAAGCCTAGATGACACGTTATCTGAACATGCTCAAGACTGACATCCGTCAGTTTGTGTCTACCCAGTGATATGATACTCTATTGGAGTTGCAGGAGGCCACCAAACGGCGTGAGTTGGAGATTGAGTTGCAGTTAAAGGAGCAGCGACAAGCCCCGACACAGTCATAGCTGGTGCTGAAGCGGTCTAAGACCGCTGATTCTAGGACCGGGGGTTAGCAGAGTCGCACTTGTGGAAAGTGCGGCAAGGGTCATTTTGGGGTTTGTCGAGCTGGTAGTGGGTGCCACAGGTGTAGCAAGGAGGGGCATTATGCGAAGGATTGTTACCAGCCCGCCTCGCTTCCGAGTATAAGATTATGTTATCACTGTGATCAGGTTGGCCATTTGAAGGCCAATTGTCTGTTTCTTTCCGCTGAGCCAGCGTAGGCTCCCGCACCAGCTACATTAAGGATTACGGATGGAAGGACAGGTAGAGCAGAGCCTCCGAAGGCTCAGGGGCGCGCCTTCTAGCTCACCGCAGAGGAGGCTAGGGCAGCACTAGATGTGGTTGTCGGTATGCTTCTATCCCTTATCTTATTGATTTTATATGCTTTATGCTTATCTGTTTGTACCTGTGACTAGGTATGTTTTTAGTGAACTCCTTACCTGCATTGGTTTTATTTGACTCGGGGGCGAGTCGGTTATTTGTATCTCATACATGTAGTAGGGAGTTAAGTATACCAATAGGACAGCTAGAGTGTCTGTTGTGAGTCTCTATCACTAACGAACAAGGGGTTTCTGCTTCTTTAGTCTATTGACGATGTGATTTGGAGATCTTCGGGGTGTCCTTCCAGATAGGCTTGATTCCAATTTCCATGGGAGATGTGTGTGTGATCGTGGGGATAGACTGGCTTAGTCGATTCGGTGTCATGATCGACTGCGAGGATCAGCTGGTAGTGGTTCGGACCCCAAGTGGGGGAGAGTTGATTGAATATGGCGAGGGTACCAGAGTGGGATCAGGGTTTTGTTCAGCCACCAGGGCTCGGCAGTATATTCAGCATGGGTGTGCAGGTTATCTAGCGTATGTGGCGGATACGCGAGTTAGGGATCCGATTTCAGTTTCAGAGCTTCCAGTTGTCAGGGATTTTTCTTACGTGTTTTCGGAGGAGTTACCAGGGATACCTCCGAATAGGCAGGTTGAGTTTAGGATCGACCTGGTGGCAGGTGAGGCCCCTATCACTACGGCGTCATACCGGTTAGCACCACCAGAGATGCAGGAGCTATCATCACAGCTGTAGGAACTGTTAGGCAAGTAGTTCATTCGTCCGAGCAGTTCTCCATGGGGAGCACCGATCATTTTTTTCAGGAAAAAGGATGGTTCACAGCAGATATGCATTGATTACCGGGAGTTGAACAAGCTGACGGTGAACAACCGTACCCACTCCCGAGGATAGATGATCTCTTTGATCAGTTGCAGGGAGCATCTTGGTTCTCCAAGATAGACCTGAGGTCCGGGTACCATCAGGTCAGAGTTAGGGAGGAAGATATGGGGAAGACCGCGTTTCGGACTCTTTATGGACACTACGAGTTCAAGGTGATGTCGTTTAGGCTCACCAATGCCCCAGCAGTATTCATGGACCTGATGAATCGGGTATGCCGCTTGATCGCTCGGTCATCGTGTTCACAGATGATATATTGGTATATTCCAAGACCCGAGAGCAGCATAAGGAGCATCTATGGGAGTTATTGGGATTTTTGAGGTGGGAACGACTTTATGTTAAATTCTCGAAGTGTGAGTTTTTGTTACAATAGGTTCAGTTCCTCGGACTTCTCGTTAACCAGGAGGGGATTTTGGTCGATCCGGCCAAAATCAAGGCAGTTATGCAGTGTGAGGTTCCGAAATCTCCTTCGGATATCAGGAGGTTTTTGGGGCTGGCAGGATACTACCTGTGATTCATACAGGATTTCTCCAAGATTGCAGTACCCCTCACTCATCTGACAAGGAAGGGGGTGGATTTACGGTGGGGCCCCGAGTAGCAGAGGGCGTTTGAGACCCTCCGACAGCAACTATGTGAGGCTCCAGTCTTGACTCTCCCAGAGGGATTTGAGGATTTTGTATTGTTTTGTGATGCATCCATCACGGGACTAGGGCGGTCCTTATACAGAGAGGGCGGGTGATAGCCTACGCATCACGGCAGTTGATGCCGCATGAGATGAGATACCCTATCCATGATCTAGAGTTGGGATAGGTCGTATTCGCTTTCAAAATTTGGAGACATTACCACTATGGGGTCCGTTGTACCATGCACACGGATCACAATAACCTGAGACATATCATGGATCAGCTGAACCTGAACATGAGACAGCGCAGGTGGCTAGATGTAGTCAAGGACTACAATTATGAGATCCTTCATCACGTAGGTAAATGGCGGACACTCTGAACCGCAAGTCAGCTGGGTCTTCCATACCAGCAATTTGTATGAGGATATCAGTGCATTCTCCACTCGTGAGCTTGATTAGAGATGCTCAGGCTGAGGGTATGCAACCAGAGAACTGGAAATTAGAGAGGATCAGGGGTGAGAACACCCGATTTGTGCAGGATACCCGGTGATTGTTGACCCGATGTGGTTGCGTATGGGTACTGATGTCTGGTGGAGTCAGGAAGACGGTTATAGAGGAGGATCATAAGTCTCACTTTTCTATTCACCCGGGATCCACCAAGATGTAACGCCCCGACTCTCAGGTATTAATTTTTACATCTTTATTTTCATATTGGAAGGTATACTCGACGAGTTGATGCCCTGACTCATCGAGTAGGAACTTCTGGGGCCACGTATTTTCAATAATCAACTCGTCGATTTGGAGACATAACTCGACGAGTTGGAGCTAGAGGATGAAACCCTAATTTCCGGGGTTTTGCACCCTATTTAAAGGGCCATTAGCCTCCCTCAGCCTCCCTTATAGCCCCTTGTGCATCTAGTAACCCTAATTCATGTGTGCTCCATTCTTCTATGATTTTCAAGATTGGAAGGTGTTTTGTAAGGAAAAGACTTAAAGTATAAGAGGAGTAGTGCAAAAGGAGCTAGTGGATCTGACTCTTCTGCTTCTTGGCATCAGTTTGAAGGTAACAAGTCGTTACCTTGACCTTCTTTCCTTATAGATCTCATTATGTTAAATATTAGGGTTTTTCTAGCGTGTTTATGTTAGCCATTTTGGAGTATGGGCTAGGATATGAAGTTGCAACTTCAGATCTGAACTTACCTTGGTCTCTATGTCTATGAAGTCTCCAGCTTTAGCAAGTATGAACCTTCTCTTGTGAGTTAAACCCCATTTTAAGCTTGGATTTGACATTCTAAGCCCTTAGATCCTTGCATGGACATAAAGTTTGCAACTTTACGTGATAAACATGCCTTGAGGAGCTTGATCTGCAATCTGGAGCTTTGGAATGGCTTAAAAAGCATCTGAATGGATAAAGGACTAAAGGGACTCGGCGAGTTGCATGGCCAACTCGGCGAGTCCAATGAAGATCGTCGTGCAAAGACTTCTGCATGGATTCAGCGAGTCAGTAGGAGACTCGACGAGTTAGCTAGGGTTTCCCCGACATTTGCACATGCATGAACTTGACGAGTTTCAGGGAAACTCGACAAGTCAATGATCTGCACTCGACGATTCGGGTCAATATTGACTATTGACCTTGACCATTGACTTGTACTTTGACTAAGGGTTGACTAGTTGACTTCTGGGGTATTTTGGCAAATTGGAAATTTATGGAAAAGGTGTTATGGTAAATATAGGTGGTGAATTTCGTGGTCGTGGTTCGAGAGTTAAGTTATCACTTCGATTCAACAGTTGAGAGGTGAGTTATCCTCACTGTACTATGGGGTCGAAGGCACCAATGTTGGCCCGTTGGATATGTTATCCCAGCACTTGGTAGTACGTTTACTATGAGTTAGTGTTGCATGCTAGTTGTTATGCCAGTTTGGTAGATCTATAGGACTATCTGTATTATAATATAATTATGTGTATGTGCATTAGTTGTGTTATATGTGTTGGGTTTTGAGCATTCTAACACTTCCTAAGTGTACATGCAACCCTAAATACCTTGGATCTATGTTTTCTCTATTATACATGCAAATAAGAACATCCAAGGTATTATCCTAATCTAGCATACAAAAACTATGAATGTAACAAGATAGAATACATACCTCTTGATGTAGCTTGATGTCTTCAAGCTTTAAGAGCTTAGCCCCAATAGTGTGGAAGCCTCAAGTGGAATCACAAATCACCAAGACACCTTGGAATACTTTAGAGAATATGATTACTTGGTTCTCTCTAGTGAAATTGGCTAGCCCTTTTTTTAGTGTATCCACACTAGTGCCCATTTCACTAACCAAGGACATCTTTATATAGTATGGAGGATTAGGGTTAAACCCTAATACCCATGACCTATCATTTCCTAGGATCCATGGGTTAAACACTCCATGGACTATCCATGAAAGCTTAGCCCAACCTAAATGAACTTGGCCCATTCCATATATATAAGAGTCCATATTTAATTAGTTTCTTTTGATCACTTAATTAATTATAAATTAATTCTTGATCAATACTAATTAAATAATATGATTCCATAATAATATATTAGAACTTATAATATATTAATATTAATCATAAACATACTATTCTCAAAAGATTATCCATATAAATTGTGTCGGTGAAGTGCAACCCAAATGGACCATGCCGGGTCGGGTCAAGTACATACCAAATATAGTTATGGACTTAGACATTAATCCAACAGTCTCCCACTTGGATAAGTCTAAAACTATTATTGCGTATGACTTCAAACCTAACTGGAAATCGTAGCTCTTAAAGCCGTTGTCGAACTCTGACCTTTGTCAATGACTTGTCCATTAGATAAGGGATCATATATTCCTCCATTCTAGATATCATATGGATTGAGACATGGATTATAATCATTCTCTCTGTCCATTTGTTGTTTCCCGATTTTCGATTTATGACGACTGACTAATTGAACAAATCAAATCAGTCCTGGCCCGGTCGAGCACTTCCATTTGTCATCATCAAATCATCGAGGGCCCACAGATATCGCTTTTATCCCGAAGGTAAAAGGAACGGATAAACTTCGACTCATATGGCTTGTTCTACTACTTGTTGAATCATACACAAAGGCACGTTTTATAACACCGAGTTACCGTATGCGTTTTCGTGCAATCAATGTACTATCAACTCATAGTAACAACTCATATCTCTAGGTTTGAAGAACATAAGATATTATCGTCTCATGATCACTCGTGATAAAATCCATGAAGTGATTCCAATGAGCGCGGGTTGATGCCAATACTCAGAACTTATGAGCACTCATGAATGTTGTAGCCCTTTGTCCAACACCTTAGACCTCTACAAGCCAACCCATGACAGTCTTAATTCATATCTACTTCCAACATATGACCGACTGTGGATGGTTTGAATAACTTAGTCATTCCGGAAGAATAACCCAGTTTATTCGGGAAGTCAAAACATGCAAAATGAAACACAATAATAATTGAATCCAATATGGTATCAACCCTTTGAACATAAATAAAACACCTTTTATTTATCACCATATGATTACACATTATTCATTATATACTGTTTCAGCTATCAACTTTATTCTTGAATTTAAAACAATAGTTGTCCCATGCTCCAAGCATGTACACTATGTTTTCTTAAACACTAGTCATGCCACACACCAAGTATGCATACTATGTTTGTCTATGATCTTTACTTTGTGAACTAGATCAATTGAACATAGCTTCAATGATTCTCTTTTCACACTCCCAAATCCTTACTGCAAATGCAAGAATTCCAAATTCATGCCATTTACTGAAATCTGTTAGATTCTAAACTTATATGCATTGATACTCTTGTAACGATTATGCACAAACTCACAAAGACTTGGCAACAATCATTACAGAGTATTCCAAAGGAGATCAACTCCTTGGAAATATCCTTCTTGCATTAAGTTTCCTTAATCTTACACAGATTGAAAATTCTAACTTTGAAACATTTCCAGATTCCATTTTGACTATCACTTCTGAACAAGAGTTGCCTCCTTACAGATTATGTCAATATGGTCCTTCCAGAATTATCACTATACTTCCAACTGTCCTTGAGCAACCAATCTTTGGTAAACCTTAGATTGTCCTCGACAATTGTTTAATCCTTTTA
Organism: Lactuca sativa; assembly: GCF_002870075.4. NCBI lineage: Eukaryota > Viridiplantae > Streptophyta > Magnoliopsida > Asterales > Asteraceae > Lactuca > Lactuca sativa. The sequence continues at coordinate 104,172,510 of NC_056631.2, forward strand.
GTCATATCCAGTTCTAAACCTTTTCCCTTCTTAATGCCCCAGGCATCTGGAAAATTTTAGAATGGATGAATATAGCACATGTAATCGATCCTATATCCGAAGCATATGGGACACGATTCATGATGTCTCACATAAAGACTAAACCAGTCTTGTGCTATAACATTTCCATTTCTATTTGCCAAGTTCTCATAATTCAGATTATGAAAAGGGATGCCGTAATCATAATCGAATTTTAGAACGCAAATAATGGACCCATATATAGAATTTCCTTATGTTGAGCCATTCCAACATGAAATTCATATATATATATATATATATATATATATATATATATATATATATATATATATATATATATATATATATATCCTTGACTAAATGATTAAAACCTCACGATCTAAGCTTATAGATTTGAGATTAAGTATAATTTCCTCTCCCTTAATTATAGCAAAACAACTCTTTCCCAATTGAAACTTTTGTTTTCTATAATTAACATTGCTAACTTGCAACACTTATCATAATTATCATGCTCCCACTAACATGATGATTATTAGCATAACTCTTATGCTCCCACTAGCTTTGACATGTACTCAGAAATCAGCTGCACTTCTAGAAATCAATACTTCATTGACTTTCTTACCAAAGTTCAGATTTCTGATACTAGATTGTTTTGATAAAACTTTATCAAAATCATACACCTTCCCTTAGATAGCACACTTGTGTGTCTAAACAATTATGAAGAGGTATGCCGTAATCATAATGGTTAGACCTTTTTGCCACTTCTCACAAGTCCAGGTTAGTGTGCCGGTAAACCACACATGCTCCACTAACGACTTTGAGAATGCAAATATCACAATTGCTATCTAGATAAAATCTACTTAGTGAAAGTGTTTCCTCACCATCATTTTCATGAATCGGAGAGAAACCTTATGACACTTAGATTTTTATGGTGTATGAGTTCCTACCCATATGAATTTGTCAAAACAATAATCACAAGACACAGATAATGACAAATCCAAAACCATATGGATTGAACTCAATCTTAATTTCTTGCCACCTGGCAGCTCAAGGGCCTGCCATTGCTTCCAAGTAGTTGTGCAACCAATTGAGAACTCTAAGAACTCATATGCAAAGCCAACTTTAACTGGAATGGGCACAGATATGTCAACACGATAGGTTATAAACCTCAAGTCGTGTGCTAGGGAAGACCTTCAGGTTTTGTTCTTGATTAGTTCTTGAGACTTTCAAGACCTTTAAGACTCCCACTGTCCTCTTGACCTATAAGACTCCCTTGTCAAATATCCAAGAGATAGTGTGGATTCTAATCAAGACAAACACTTCACACAATTGGCCTAAGTTGATCTTTGTTTTATCCAAAACATCACAACTTACCAATTTCAAATGTACAAGAGTAGAAAACTTTTACTCTTACATTTGACAAGTGTTTTAAACCTTCTTTAAGACATGTCACTCAAGTTACAATCTTGGAGTATGACTCTAAGACTTGTATTGGAACGAAGTATGACCCATCTTCTTGATTTAACCACTTCAACAATTCAAGTTCCTCTTCTTAGTCATAAGAATGCACTAAGATTTTCCTTAGAGAACTAATTTTGATATGGTTTCTTAATCATTAAGATGATCACAAAAACTGATACTAAAGTACTCTCCCATCTTTTCAGATTTGAGAAACTTTTATCCTTCTGCCTAATTTGATTCTTCTTATTCGCTCTGCCATACATTGGAACCTTTTCCAATGTCTCAGAGTTACACTTAAGCTTGTAAGTATAATCATATTTACTGAGCTTTAGTAAACTATGACGAATAGTCTTATCAAACTTTTGTGGTGGACTTAATTAGTGCACAAGAATGTGTACTCGATCCCTTAGTCCTTTACTTGACTCACACATCCATGTGAACAAGTAATTAGTCTTAATTTTTCCAATACTTGAAAGTTCTCATTCATCATGCTATACAACTTGCATGATTCCAAGTTCCGGTCCAATTGAAACTTGGGTGATGAGAATCTTTCCTTATTTGGTAAATCTAGACATTACCACAAATGAAAGAATCAATTTCATATTTCCACTCTTGCTCTTAATGGAATCATATAAGCAACAATTTTTCCTCAAATGCCATTGTAAGGATATTTTAAAATAAATAAAATCAAAAATTTTCCTTTATTTTAAAACTTTGCAGAAAAAACTTGTCCTTACAATTCATATGAAAACTTGTTGTTATCTATTCCTAAGCAATATCTCATAACTCCTGAGAAGTAGCTCAAGAATTCGATCTTCAAACTATGCGATAGAAATCCAACTATGCGATCAGATTCAGCATATTCCTTCTTTAAGTTTCTTCACTTTTCTTTGATTCTTAAAACATCACCATGTGACCCAGTCACATCATGTATCAAGAATCTCAGAATAGAAACTTAACAGAGTTAGATAGTGGAATTTACCTGAAGTAGAGTCAAACTTATTGACTTTAACATCCTTAGGTAAATTTGGCAGCTTCGCAACCAATGCCCCTTCCTTTGGCAATATAAACATATGGACCCTTTGATAATGGTACACGAGACTATCACAGACTTAGTTTTTCTCTTTACCATTTGGTCAACCGAGTTGACTATGGCCAATCCCTATCCACTGGGAAGAGAGAGCTTTACTAGATATCAAATGTCATCATTGTCAATGTCCATAAAGTTTTAGGAAGTTGATCTTAGCAAATAGATAAGATCATTAAGGGTCTTGTCATAGTCTGTTTCATAGGTGTCCCAAAGGAACTCACTATGTGACTTAGAAAGTGATTGAACCGCCAACTTTCTCAAGACTTTGACACCCAACTCTCCCGGCTTGTCAATATGTGACTACATCTCCAAGATGTGTCCACACCTAGACCTTGCCTTGCCAATAGGACTTGAGTGACCTTAAACTTTTTTTTAAGAATATGTGGGTTAGGGAGAATAGTTGGAGGAGGTGAAAGAAGTATGATTTCCAAGGAACATCATCTTCATTTAGGAAACCTTTTTTCAAGAGATTTGGGAAGATCATAGGTGTCTAAACCAGACATCTTTTGGGAGATATTCAAGATAGTTGATTTAAAGTCCTTAATATGACACCCAATATGAAATATTAAGGCTAGGACCCAACAAACTATTTTATAACTTAGAAGAGGTATGCCGTAATCCAAGCTATAAAATATTTGGAGGTAGGTGAATGACGATTCACCAATTTCCACCAAGATAAACGAAATGTATTATTAGGTTTTAATTGGTTTTGAAACTCCTAGATCTTTGAGATTCATTGAACTGTTCAAAGGCATGTTTCAATCTCGAGTGTGCCCTTCAGGTTTTGTGACTGGGATGCCGAGGATCACAAAACAAGGTGTGAAGTAACCATGCAAATTACTTGGTACCCTTAAGTGTTTACCCCTTAATCGATGTGCCGATTAACCACACACGCTCCATTGATACTATGATAAACATTAAGTTACCCTTTGCCTACCTTGTTAAATACGCGTTAGTGTGCCGGTTAACCACACACGCTCCACTAACCGACTTAAACAAAGTGCAAAGTGTAGTTTCATGGATTAGCACCTTATTCACATTTTTCCTAAGTAACTAAGATTGGGTATTATTAAGAGTTTAGTTACTTAGTATTTATCATTAATACTTTTAATGAAGGGAGAATTATAGTCTTGTTAAACCCGTTCGGCTAACGACCCTCCACCAGTCAAGCAAGCGGGGGGTGAGAGTGGACACCCATTAAGTTGCCATTTTATAGGCAACAACCTTATACCCACCTTATAGACCGGCTTCGTGAATGAGGCGTACTAGCGGTAAGACTGACTTTACTCTTATACATATATATATATATATATATATATATATATATATATATATATATATATATATATATATATATATATATATATATATTATTAACTTATAATATTATAAAGTATAAGGGTTGAATTTTAACTTTTAAAATTCTAAGGGCTAACTTGGAATTAAAGTATTCATAAGGAACACTTTTCAAATTCCAAAACTTGAGGGCAAGTTTTGAAACTATTCAAAACTAATTAATTCCATAACTTATGTGTTTAAAGTAGTTTTAATCCAAAAACTCTTCAAGTTCCATAACTTGAGGACAAGTTGTGGAAGACTTTAAACTAATAAAAGAACTAACTTTTTCTTTATTTTATAACTTATGGATTTAATTATGGTTACATATTTCTCTTTAATGAAGTGACTCTTGAACTTCCATAACTTGAGGACAAGTTATGGAGTCATAAAAAATTATTCAATGACACAAGACTCTTCATTTTGTAACCATTGCCAACTTTTATGAGTTTTATGAAACTTAAATGTGACTTTTCATATAACTTGAGGACAAGTTACACAAACACATTTTAGAATCAACTCTTAGATTAATTGGGATTGAAAACAATAATTTCACATAACTTTCCTATTAATCTAAGCAACTCATAAGAACAAGATAATTCAAATCAAACTTTTTCATGTAATTAGTCTAAACCTTAAACTAATACAAAACATGAATCTATTGACAATTATCTTTGAAAATGGATTAGCATGAACATTACCACATAAAAAAAAAACAAGTTTATAAGTTCAAAAACAACTTAGGGTAATGTTCCTAGTCCATTTCTAGCCAAAAACTCGAAAATATGCTGTCTGGGGGTCCAACTCGGCGAGTTGGATCGATTTGATCACTTTTTAGGCATGGACTCGTCGAGTCTGATGATCAGACAGCAACAAATTCGTTTTTTCAGCTTCTATTGCAGGTATAACAAGAAAACAAGCCTAGGTTCTGATACCACTGTTGGGTTTTGAGCATTCTAACACTTCCTAAGTGTACATGCAACCCTAAATACCTTGGATCTATGTTTTCTCTATTATACATGCAAATAAGAACATCCAAGGTATTATCCTAATCTAGCATACAAAAACTATGAATGTAACAAGATAGAATACATACCTCTTGATGTAGCTTGATATCTTCAAGCTTTAAGAGCTTAGCCCCAATAGTGTGGAAGCCTCAAGTGGAATCACAAATCACCAAGACAGCTTGGAATACTTTAGAGAATATGATTACTTGGTTCTCTCTAGTGAAATTGGCTAGCCCTTTTTTTAGTGTATCCACGCTAGTGCCCATTTCACTAACCAAGGACATCTTTATATAGTATGGAGGATTAGGGTTAAACCCTAATACCCATGACCTATCATTTCCTAGGATCCATGGGTTAAACACTCCATGGACTATCCATGAAAGCTTAGCCCAACCTAAATGAACTTGGCCCATTCCATATATATAAGAGTCCATATTTAATTAGTTCCTTTTGATCACTTAATTAATTATAAATTAATTCTTGATCAATACTAATTAAATAATATGATTCCATAATAATATATTAGAACTTATAATATATTAATATTAATCATAAACATACTATTCTCAAAAGATTATCCATATAAATTGTGTCGGTGAAGTGCAACCCAAATGGACCATGCCGGGTCGGGTCAAGTACATACCAAATATAGTTATGGACTTAGACATTAATCCAACAATATGTTGACATATTATGAGGGTTGGGTAGAGGTTATACTACTCCGTGCGGTAATCAACAAACCCTGGAGTATTTCAGATATGGGCTGAGGGTTGGGCGGGGCATGCTAGACTCATATTGAGGACTCGGGAGCATTCCAAATACGAGCTGTGGGCCGAGCGGGGTATGCCAAACTCATATTGTGGGCTCGGGAGCATTCGAGATATGAGCTGAGGGTTGGGTAGGTCATACCAGACTCGTACTGTGGGCTCGGTGGCAATCCAAATGTGAGTTGTGGGACCAGAAGGCAATCCAGACTCACACTGTGGGCCCAGGGGTAATCCAATATGTAAAGTTGTGGACCCAGTACATGATGTTATTAGTATATGTGTTATATGCAGAGTATCGGTATTTTGGGTGGAACTCACTAAGCCTCGGGCTTACAGTTTCAGCTTTTGTTTCGGGTACATCAGATGACCGCGGGAAGGCAAAGGCGTGATCGTACAACTCATCATGTTTTATGAAATGTTTCTGGGATATTCTGATATTATATTATTTTGAAAACAAGTTTTGTAATAATGAATGGTTTTGAAATGTTTTGAAAAAATATTAATTTGGCATGATTTTTATGGACGTTATAGCTTGGGATACCCATTTAGCACTCATCGAATTCTCATACAATAACAACTATCACACTCGCATCAAAAACGCACCACTCGAAGCCCTCTATGGCCGCAAGTCCAGATCCCCTCTATATTGGGATGAAGTGGGTGATACACAACTAGCAAAAAGGCAAGTTCCATACAGCACTCTCACCGGCCCTAAAATCATAAGGGAGACAACAGAGAAGATCGTCCAAATTCAGGAACGGCTAAAAGCATGTAGGGACCGACAAAAGAGTTATGCGGGTAAACGATGAAAACTCTTGGAGTTCCAGGTTAGTGATCGTGTTCTATTAAAGGTCTCACCCTAGAATGAAATGATATATTTTAGAAAACATGGAAAACTGAATCCAAGGTACATCAGAACATTTGAGATTCTTGCTTGAATCGGCCCGGTAGCTTACAAACTTCAACTACCGCAGGAACTCAGTAACATACATCCCATGTTCCACGTGTCCAATCTAAAGAAGTGTCTGTCCGACGAGACTCTTGTAATCCCGCTCGATGAAATCAAAATAAACGAAAGTCTAAACTCCGTAGAGGAACCCGTGGAAATCATGGACAAGGAGATGAAGAAAACGAAACAAAGCCATATTGTGACAACCCAAAAAATTTTAAACTTTTGCCTGATAAATCTCCATCATTCAACTCAACTGAGGGTCAGACTCATTTTTACTAACATTTAGCCTCGTTTAGAGTCCATTTAAAGGTTCAAGGGTTAGTACATTCAAGCATTGAACATTGGAATGGACCGCGTACGCTTTTAGCATCAAAAATCGGGCCTTACACTCCAACACAAGGAGCGTACGTCCGGACACATGGGTGTGCGGCCGCACACCCCTCTCCTGGCAGCACACTCATGAGTATAAGGGTAGAACTCAGCCTCCTTTTATCACTTTTCACCCTCCCAAGCTTAGAACTCGATTTTGTTCTCAACTACCATCCGATTTTTAAGCTTAGATCTTCGAGTTGGTAAGTGTTCTTCTCCCGAATCATTGTTAATCTTCATAAACTAGTTACATTCTTTGATTTCATCCATTTGAAATCATATTTTGTCTAGATCTTCAAGTTACACCAAGAACACACACTTGTTCTTGCTGATTTTGAGCCTTCTTGAGCTTCCGGATAGTAAGTACTTCTTCCCTATGCTTAAACCTTGTTAAGAACACTTGTTTAAGTCCTTAGAAATGCCCAAGAATCGTGACCTTATGGTGTGTGCGGCCGCACACACTCATGTGACCGCACACCCCTTTGTTTGGTGCTTTAGGGCTTCCAAAGTGCCTTTCTAGCTTCAACACTTGATGAGAATCAGTCCGAATAGCGCCCCACCATTTGGAAAATGATTTGAGCACACTTTACCATGAGTGTGCGGCCGCAAACTCCCCTGGGCGCACACCCATGGCCACACACTCCCTTAAGTGACCTTACACTCCCTTAGTTTGAATCACATGTGATTCCAACACTTAATCAAGGTGTTTCCTAGTCCCGGAAGGTGTTTCCTTTCATATAGTTGTTTATAAACACTATATTCATGTCAATATGTGTCCCTATATGTCATTTAGGAATTGTTGTGTCTCGGGACTTTATTCGTGGAACTTCTCATCCTTGCACGCATACCCGATTGAATCACCCACATCAGGTGAGTTCATACCCCGTAATGAATCTTTTAACTATTTTAACTGATTTAAGGGGGGAATACAGGTTGAACACAATAATAATTATGTAAATGTTTGTTGTTAAACATCTTTCAAAATGTTACTTATGTTATTTATAAGTTGTCAAAACATTTCAAAACTCGTTTAAAGTTATGTTACTTTATAGTTATACAAAACTCTGTTTTTAAGGTACAAGCATAACTTAGTAGAGAAATGGGTATTTTCAGTAACAGTCCAAGTAGAGCATTAGTAAACTATTATAGGTATAGTTTACGAGAATGCTATTCATTACTTCTAGTTCAATGAAGCACACAAAGAATCAATACCAAAACAGAACAAATAGTGAAGAGAATCAAACAATACCAGAACAGAACATAACAAACAAGTTAAGTTGCTATATCATGAGCACACACAAACAGGATCTAATTATGTAAATGAATCACTAATGCATTAGTGATAGTTATATTGAGTATACATGATCATATAACTTTAATGTGAATTACATGGCTTGCAGGAAATTGTTGGGGTCGCGTTTCGTTCCCTTAATCTCTTTACATTGAGAGCATTTAGTAGGGGTTCTAGCTTTCACATTATGACTGTAATAAAACAAATATGTTTTTAGGTTATTAGTACACCCGCATGTCATTATAAACGAAATCTGTGTACTTACTTTTCCCATTACCCTCATAAAGTGTCAGAACCACTTGGAAGTTGATCTATTTTCTAGTCAAGATAGTTATAAACTAGGGAGAATATACTTTTACATTTGACAAAGGAACAGTCGAGTTAACACAGAACAGAAGATGCCTTGGTAGAAGGCTACGATAAAAGGTTAGGTCCATAATGCTAGCTTTATGATTCCTTAATGTATACACTATAGGATACATATATACTAATAGATTCCAACAGCTAATAGGATGTGTGCTCTTTGCTTCATTTCATGTTCTCGTTGGATTGTGGGCTTGGAATGAGTTCACCCAATCTATTATCTACCCGAATCTATATATATATATATATATATATATATATATATATATATATATATATGCTTAGTATACGTTAAGTCGTCATAAGGGTACCAGGTATGGATCAGGTTATAGGACATAGAGTCAACGCACAGCTCTTCTAGTACAAAGCATACTTTTCAAAGTCAGTACTTTTGGTATACAAAACTAGAGATTTCCCAGATAAGGGATTAATCCATTTTATTAAGCCAGTGCAGTTTTAGAGACTTTAGGTGAGTAACTCTATAACACCTTAGTTTATACACCATGTTTATATATAAAACTAATACCCAATAGATAGTTAAATGTGTGCTTTCCGCCTTACTTCCTGTTCTCGTTGGATTGTGGGCTTATGACAACGATCTAACAACCAATTGAATGTGTGCTATCTGCCTTACTTTCTGTTCCCCGTTGGGTTGTGAACTTAGGGCAGATGCGTACAATCGATTGCTTGCTTACTCTGACTATATATATAACTTGTACCCACTTAGTACACATAGAAAGGCTTGTAGTGTCATTTTACTTAACTTTCATTTAAGTAGGAAATATAGGATTTTCTAGAGGAACAGGCGAACTTTTCAAAACAGAACTTACAGTTTACATCACATGTACATATACATTTTCAATCACATTTTACAGCTTACTCACATCACTAAAATCTTATGAACTCACCAGCTTAATTGCTGATCAACTATTTCAAATAACTTGTATTCACAAGAGTCTATTAGGCAGGTAATCGTGTAGGGAATTAAGAAGATGGAGCATTATAGCTTCAAGTCCTGTTTTGTTATTTGTTTATGTAACATACCGAATTCCCAGGTATTATTTATTATTGTATTTTTGGTGATTTGTGAGGAGACTCAGTGAGTTCAAGCCCAAACTCGCCGAGTATGATCGCAGTTATGGGTGCGGGTTCGCGTCTGGACTCGGCGAGTCCAAAAGTGGACTCGGCGAGTCCATGCTGTTTAATGAAACCCTAATTCTCCGGGTTTGGAGCCTATTTAAGGGCATTTATATCCTCCCATTGCGGCTACCAGTCCCTTGAGAGAACCCTAAGAGAGCTAAATCGCTTTGAGAGAGAAGAAGTCACTTTTGGATCTTTGTATCCTTTGATTAACAAGAAGATGGTGACAAGAGCAAGGAGGAGGTGAGATTCAAGCAGATCCAGAGTCCAGAGGCTTCATTTTGAGGTAATAGTTCAAACCTCCTTCAGTTTTAGGGTTGATCTTTAGAGTTAGGGTTTTCTAACCCCTTTGGAGAGTGATTATGTGAAGCAAATGGTCCCTCTTCGAGTTTGTGCCTTGGATATGGACTCAAAGAGGTCCAGAGACCTTAACCCTTGGAGCTTTTTGGGTTAGTATGGAGTTATTGGACTTAGGTTGTCATTTTTGGGACCAAATCTCCTTTTGATGCCTTGTTATGGTTATACAAGCATCAAGTTTCAAACTTTACGTGACATTCATGCTTGGGAAGGCCAGATCTATGGTTTGGGGAAACAGATCTGACCTCAGGAGGTCAATAGAGTTTGTGCATGGCATGAAATCGCCGAGTTGTTCTTGAGACTCGGAGAGTAGGGTTTGGGTTTCACGTAAATTGTTCAGCGAGTAGACTCGTCGGGTTGGGGGATGACCCAGTGAGTCAGGGAGAGTCAAAGGGGGGCTGAGTCAAGCCGGAATCCACCAAGTTGTTCTTGAGACTCGGCGAGTTGAGTCGTGGTGGCCCCGCGATTCATGCCAGGTGTAACTCGTCGAGTTAGGGAAGTACTCTACGTGGCAAGAGAGGATCCAAGGGAGTCAGTGAACCCGTATAGACTTGCCGAGTCACTCTAGTGCACTCGCCGAGTCCGGTCAAAGTTGACCGTTGACCATTGACCAGAGTTGACCAGTGTTGACTTGATAGGGTTAGTCAACCTTAGTTGTGAAAGTGTTAATTAGAGATATATTGTGTTATAGGAGGACTATAACTCGGGAGATCGAGCGCTAGTGATTTCAGGGATTTGCGAGTTATCGAGATACGCGAGGTGAGTCTTCTCACTATACTTTACCTTGAGTAGGTAATCAGAGTTATGTGACAGAGTATTTGTATGCTATATGTATGTTATGTGTTGTACTGCATTATTTCTATGTGATTTATGTTGTGTATGCTTAATAGAGTTAGAACCGGAAGGTTCACAGAGTTAGAACCAAAGGGTTCACAGAGTAGGGTCCACAAACCCACAGAGTTATAGCCTCGAGTGGCTAATATGTGCTATGTGTGGTATTTTGGGGAACTCACTAAGCTTTGTGCTTATAGTGTTTGGTGTTATTTGTTTCAGGTACTAGTGATGACCGTGGGAAGGCGCCGGCTTGATCAGTACACACACGGGATTTTTATGTTATGAGATCTTGGGATTTCTATATGTCATGGATTGAGTTTCAAACATTGATGTTTTTATAATGAATTATGTTTTTATAAAATGTGGAAAAAATTGTTTTGAAATTTACGGTGTTACAAGTTGGTATCAGAGCCTTGGTTTGAGGGATTCGAGTACACCTTCGGGCGTATTTGAACTCAAACTGAGGATTTGAGAAATATTTTCAAAAAGAGTAAAAGATTTTTGGAAAAACGTAGAGCAGAGTTGTGTGTACGATCAGTCCGCGCCCGAACGGTGATTTCCCAAGATACCCTCATATTATGTGTTATGATATTGATATGATGTATTCTCATGCTAGAGTAGGCTAGGTACTCCTATTAGGACTAGAGTGGCCTGATTTGTGATGCCTTAGCCTAGGGAGAGATGAGCTGCTATGAGATGCTTGAGAGTGAGTAAGTAGCAGCGAGGAGTTTATAAGAGATCTGTTAGAGAGTGGATTATGCTTAATAGAGTACTTGGAACTTTGGATCCGAATAGGAGGACTTGGGGTGTATTCTGATACGGTGCGGACAGTAGTATTGGGCTCGTACTACTGAAAGCAGCGGGGCAGTGTACAGCCCAAGTAAGAATCTTTGGAATGCCAAGGATCAAGGAGGGATGAGTTGTCGAGTGTGAGTATGCTCGAATGGATTCTAATTTATCGTATGTTGTATTTCAGAGGTAGATCATGGTAAGGACACGTCTTATGCCTGAGAGCAGTGGGGCCAGTGATGAGGAGATCCGCCGGATTATCCATGAGGAGGTGGCTACGGCCATCAGGGCAGAGATACCAGAGATGTTCGGGTCTATTAAGACCACGTTGATTGAGACTTTCAACGAGCGTTATGCTGCTCTTTCTGAGGCTGCTGTTGCAGCGGCCACCGCAGCTATTGCTGCCGCGAGGTCGCAGGGGGGTGATGCGTTGCTGTTCCGAGAGTTCAGCAACATGAAACCGCCGGAGTTTGATGGGACCAGGACCCGGTGGCGGCTATGAGATGGATTTCAGACATAGAGGGGTGTTTCTTCACTTACTCATCTCCTAAGCATTTGAGAGTTCGGTTCGCGCTGAACCAGCTTCGCTTGGGAGTGAAGGACTGGTGGAAGTTTGTGACGGCGCACTTTACGCCTGCTGAGCTTGCGGCAGTGACCTGGGAGAGGTTCACTGCCATGTTCCGAGATGAGTATGTTCCCCAGGTGGAGAGGGAGCGTTTGGCCCAGGAGTTTCTGACCCTCAAGCAGGGTACTGAGTCTGTTACGGTGATTACCAGGATGTTCCACAAGAGGGCGATGTTTTGCCCTGAGCACGTATCCACTGAGCAGACACGTATGAGCCGATATTTGCGTATCTTGAGGCGAGACATTCGAGAGTTCGTGGCGAACTCCTCGTACCGGACATTTGCCGAGCTTCAGGCAAATGCCCGGAAGAGGGAGATTGAGCTAGAGACTCAGGCTAGGGAGGAGGCGGAGTCTCAGGGGAGGGATCGGCGACCGGCACAGTCCCAGCCAGCAGCCAAGCGGGCCAAGCCTGCTGATCCCAAATTAGGGAGCCAGAAGGGCTGCACTTGTAGAAAGTACGGCAAGGGTCATGATGGAGTTTGTAGAGCTGGATCTTGCTACAAGTATGGTAAGGAGGGGCATATCGCCAAGGACTGCCCCAAGGGGTTTGCAGTGTGTTTCCATTGCAACCAGACCGGACACCGGAAGGAAGAGTGTCCACAGTTGCGGGGATCAGCTCAGGGAGCACCTTAGGGATCTGCCCCTGCAGCCATCAGAGCTACCGAGAGTCGGCCAGTGAAGGCCGAGGCGCCGAGGGCACGAGGGAGAGCCTTTCAGTTGACCGCGGAGGAGGTCCGCGCAGCGCCCGATGTCGTGGCTGGTATGTATTCTTTCGTGTATTTATTTTGATGTTGAGATATTATGCTTATACTATGTTATGCGTAGGTACTTTTCTTGTGAATTTTGTACCTGCCTTGGTGTTATTTGACTCGGGTGCGAGTCGGTCTTTTGTATCTTTGGCTTTTAGTCAGCATCTCAGTGTTAGTCGTGAGGCGTTGAGTCGGCCTTTGAGAGTTTCCATAGCTGACGAGAGGGTGATATATGCCACGGAGGTTATCCGTGGGTGCGTATTCGAGATTTTCGGTGTTGAGTTCCCGATTGATTTGGTTCTTATTGCGATGGGTGATGTCTGTGTCATTGTGGGCATGGACTGGTTGAGCAGATTCGGTGCGGTTATCGACTGCGAGCGGCAGCTGGTGACCATACGAGACCCTAGTGGGGGAGTTCTTACGGTGTACGGCGAGGGTACACGTTCTGGGTCAGCGTTTTGTTCGGCCGCTAGGGTGAGGCAGTGTCTACAGCAGGGCTGTAAGGGCTTTGTGACGTATGTGATGGATACGCGGGTTGATTCAGAGAGGCCGAGGTCAGTTGAGGAGGTTCCGATAGTGCGTGAGTTCCCGGATGTATTTCCAGAGGAGTTGTCGGGTGTGCCTCTCATGAGGCAAGTGGAGTTCAGTATCGATTTGGTTCCGAGGGCCGCGCCTATCGCCAAGGTGCCTTATCGCCTTGCACCTCCATAGATGCAAGAGTTATCCTCGCAGCTTCAGGAGCTGCTGGGAAAGGGGTTTATTCGGCCGAGCAGCTCGTCGTGGGGAGCGCCTATCCTTTTTGTCAAGAAGAAGGATGGTTCACACTGGATGTGCATTGATTACCGGGAGTTGAACAAGCTGACGGTCAAGAACCGTTACCCGTTGCCGAGGATCGACGATTTGTTCGATCAGTTACAGGGAGCATCTTGGTTCTCCAAGATCGATTTGAGGTCTGGATATCATCAGGTGAGGGTGCGAGATGAGGACATCCAGAAGACAGCGTTCAGGACACGTTATGGGCATTACGAGTTTGTGGTGATGCCTTTCGGGCTCATCAATGCCCCGGCAGTGTTCATGGATCTCATGAACCGAGTGTGCAGGCCGATGTTGGATCGGTCGGTGATTATATTCATCGACGACATTTTGGTATATTCGAGATCTAGAGAGCAACATGAGGAGCATTTGAGGGAGATCCTCGGAGTTCTGAGATCGGAGAGGCTTTATGCCAAATTCTCCAAGTGTTATTTCTGGTTGCGAGAGGTCCAGTTCCTAGGGCATCTCGTTAATCAGAAAGGGATATTAGTCGACCCGGCCAAAGTTGAGGCAGTGATGAGTTGGGAGGTGCCGAGGTCACCCTCCGAGATCAGGAGTTTCTTAGGGTTGGCAGGTTATTATCGGAGGTTTATCAAGGATTTCTCTAAGATCGCAGTGCCACTCACCAGGTTGACCCGGAAGGGTGTACCTTTTTCATGGGGCCCCGAGCAGCAGGCCTCCTTTGAGACACTTCGCCAAAGGTTATGCGAAGCCCCAGTGTTAGCCCTCCCAGAGGGGATGGAGGACTTTGTGGTATACTGTGATGCGTCGATCTTGGGGTTGGGAGCGGTGCTAATGCAGAGAGGGCATGTGATAGCATACGCATCGAGGCAGCTGAAGCCTCATGAGATGAGGTATCCCACCCATGATCTAGAGTTGGGGGCAGTGGTGTTCGTCCTCAAAATTAGGTGTCACTATCTGTATGGGGTTCGGTGTACGATATACACGGACCATAAGAGACTGAAATATTTGATGGATCAGCCCAACCTAAACATGCGGCAGAGGAGGTGGTTGGATGTGGTCAAGGATTATGATTGTGAGATCCTGTACCATCCGGGCAAGGCTAATGTGGTAGCCGATGCCCTGAGTCGCAGGGCGGAGAGCGCCCCATTGTGAGATGTACGTTTGCGGTTGACCGTGATGGCTCCGGTGTTGGACACCATTCGTAGAGCACAGGCTGAGGCCGTGAGATCGGAGAACCAGAAGACGGAGCGAGTTGTTGGGTTGGTATTGGAGTTCGTTACCGATGGTCGGGGGATTATGACATTTCAAGGGCGTATATGGGTACCATTTGTGGGAGGGACGCGTACCATTTTGATGGAAGAGGCTCATCGGTCGAAATTCTTGATCCATCCTGGGGCCACTAAGATGTATTTGGACCTGAGGAGAGAGTATTGGTGGCCCTGTATGAAGAGGGATGTTGCGTGGTTTGTTGAGAGGTGCTTAACCTGCCGTAGGGTTAAGGCCGAGCACCAGAGACCGCATGGTAAGTCACAGTCGTTAGAGGTTCACGAATGGAAGTGGGAACAGATTACCATGGATTTTATCACCAAATTGCCAAGGACTGCTAGGGGAGTCGATGCAATTTGGGTGATTGTGGACAGGTTGACAAAGAGCGCCCACTTCCTTGCTATCAGTGAGAGCTCCTCCGTAGAGAAGTTAGCCGAGATGTACGTGAGGAAAGTGGTAACTCGGCATGGGGTGCCGATCTAGATTGTCTCAGACCGGGATGTACGTTTCACTTCCAGATTCTGGAAGAAGTTTCACGAGGAGTTGGGTACTAGGTTGCATTTTAGTACTGCATATCACCCCCAGACAGACGGACAGAGTGAGTGGACGATCCAGACGCTCGAGGACATGCTCCGGGCATGTGTGTTGGATTTCGGGGGGAGTTGGGATACGTATTTGCCCTTGGCAGAGTTTTCCTACAACAACAGCCATCATTCGAGCATTGGTATGCCACCCTTTAAGTTGTTGTATGGGAGGAGGTGTCGGACCCCTATTTGCTGGGGAGAGGTCGGACAGCGTGTTATGGGCAGTACAGAGATCGTGCTTCAGATGACAGAGCAGATCCAGCAGGTCAGACAGAGGTTGTTGACCGCTCAGAGTCGTCAGAAGAGTTATGCGGACAGACGTCGGTCCGAGCTTGAGTTTCAGGTCGGCGACTTTGTGCTCCTGAAGGTCTCTCCTTGGAAAGGAGTGATTCGATTCAGGAATAGGGGCAAGTTGGGACCCCGATATATTGGTCCATTCCAGGTGGTCGCGAGGGTAGGTAGGGTAGCCTATCGCTTGGAGTTCCCAGCAGAGTTAGGTCAGATTCAAGACACTTTCCATGTGTCGCAATTGCGGAAGTGTATAGCCGATGAGTCGGCAGTGGTTCCATTAGAGGATATTCAGGTGGACGCGAGCCTGAATTATGCTGAGAGACCGGTGGCAATCAGAGATCGGAAAATCAAGGATTTGAGGAACAAGGAGGTACCCTTGGTTTTGGTTCAGTGGCAACATCAGAAGGGGTCCGAGATGACTTGGGAGCCGGAGCGTGAGATGCGTGAGTAGCATCTAGAGTTATTTGTGGAGCGAGACTTCGAGGGCGAAGTCTAGTTCTAGTGGGGGAGAATTGTATCATCCCGAATTCCCAGGTATTATTTATTATTGTATTTTTGGTGATTTGTGAGGAGACTCGGCGAGTTGGAGCCCAAACTCGCCGAGTATGATCGCGGTTATGGGTGCGGGTTCGCGTCTGGACTCGGCGAGTCCAAAAGTGGACTCAGCGAGTCCACACTGTTTAATGAAACCCTAATTCTCCGGGTTTGAAGCCTATTTAAGGGCACTTATAGCCTCCCATTGCGGCTACCAGTCCCTTGAGAGAACCCTAAGAGAGCTAAATCGCTTTGAGAGAGAAGAAGTCACTTTTGGATCTTTGTATCCTTTGATTAGCAAGAAGAGGGTGACAAGAGCAAGGAGGAGGTGAGATTCAAGCAGATCTAGAGTCTAGAGGCTTCATTTTGAGGTAATAGTTCGAACCTCCTTCAGTTTTAGGGTTGATCTTTAGAATTAGGGTTTTCTAACCCCTTTGGAGAGTAATTATGTGAAGCAAATGGTCCCTCTTCGAGTTTGTGCCTTGGATCTGGACTCCAAGGGGTCCAGAGACCTTAACCCTTGGAGCTTTTTGGGTTAGTATGGAGTTATTGGACTTAGGTTGTCATTTTTGGGACCAAATCTCCTTTTGATGCCTTGTTGTGGTTATACAAGCATCAAGTTTTGAACTTTATGTGACATTCATGCTTGGGAAGGCCAGATCTATGGTTTGGGGAAACAGATCTGACCTCAGGAGGTCAATAGAGTTTGTGCATGGCATGAACTCGCCGAGTTGTTCTTGAGACTCGGCGAGTAGGGTTTGGGTTTCACGTAAATTGTTCAGCGAGTAGACTCGCTGAGTTGGGGGATGACCCAGTGAGTCAGGGAGAGTCAAAGGGGGGCTGAGTCAAGTCGGAACTCGCCGAGTTGTTCTTGAGACTCGGCGAGTTGAGTCGTGGTGGCCCCGCGATTCATGCCAGGTGTAACTCGTCGAGTTAGGGAAGTACTCGACGTGTCAAGAGAGGATCCAAGGGAGTCAGTGAACCCGTATAGACTCGCCGGGTCGCTCTAGTGCACTCGCCGAGTCCGGTCAAAGTTGACCGTTGACCATTGACCAGAGTTGACCAGTGTTGACTTGATAGGGTTAGTCAACCTTAGTTGTGAAAGTGTTAATTAGAGATATATTGTGTTATAGGAGGACTATAGCTCGGGAGATCGAGCACTAGTGATTTCAGGGATTTGCGAGTTATCGAGATACGCGAGGTGAGTCTTCTCACTATACTTTACCTTGAGTAGGTAATCAGAGTTATGTGACAGAGTATTTGTATGCTATATGTATGTTATGTGTTGTACTGCATTATTTCTATGCGATTTAGGTTGTGCATGCTTAATAGAGTTAGAACCGAAAGGTTCACAGAGTTAGAACCAAAGGGTTCACAGAGTAGGGTCCACGAACCCACAGAGTTATAGCCTCGAGTGGCTAATATGTTCTATGTGTGGTATTTTGGGGAACTCACTAAGCTTTGTGCTTACAGTGTTTGGTGTTATTTGTTTCAGGTACTAGTGATGACCGTGGGAAGGCGTCGGCTTGATCAGTACACACACGGGATTTTTATGTTATGAGATCTTGGGATTTCTATATGTCATGGATTGAGTTTCAAACATTGATATTTTTATGAATATTAAATGAATTATGTTTTTATAAAATGTGAAAAAAATTGTTTTGAAATTTACGGTGTTACAGTTTATGACTTCTATGTTTTGTGAACACACACATTGTAAACACTTTCTTTCTAAATGAAGTGGTTGTTCATTACTTGCTTACCATATACATATCCCGTGATACTTGACATGACGTCCTCCACCCCCGAACGTTTCCGCCATTCCGGTTTTGGGGTGTGACAGATTGGTATCAAAGCATTGTTTATAGTGAACTAAGTATATCAACCGATAAAAGATATACGTCTATAAATACAAATGGGGCTTAAGTGCTCTATATAATGGTATATTTTAGATTATAGCTACAAGTTATAAAAATATACCCACTTGATTATACGTGTACATAATAGAACTACTGTCACGAGGAGAACAGAACTAAAGTATTTAAAGGTTGGAAACTATCGTCAACTAGAACAGTTATGTAATCATAGCTAGGATCAATATAGCCTGATCAACTATTTTCATTTGAGATATGACCGACATGTGTTTGGGGAATGATGTGGCGTTGCAACAGGGACAAAACTTACCTAAACACCAATCAAGAGAAAGCCAGAACAAGTACAGTTAGAGTTAGAGTACTATGGGAGTATTCTATGATACGATAGCGCGATAACGAGTTTAGAACATACCAAGTACATTACGTTAAAATACTATAGGAGTATTTTTGTCTAGATAAATAACTTATGTGATAACTTAAAAGACCCTTGCTGATAGGTCTATAATCTTACAGGTATATTCATAAAGTTTTATGTATAATCAAGATCTTATAGACATAGAATCTGTGACCGACACTTCGCTATCCATTCCTCTTAAGGAAGTAGTGTTGAGGTGGGATCAATTATTCGAAGGTCTATTTGATCTTCAATTATATACACTACAAACTGGTGTACCTTGTACAATTATAGGAGGATTCCGTAGGGATCACCCCATAAAGTTACCTTAAAGCTCATAGGTTCTTTAGTCACTCTCATTCTCGCACGACAAGCCCAGATAAACGTAACCACTTCCTCATAGTAAACAACAGAAGAGTTCAGGAGGAACAAGGACAAGTTCATGAGAAGATTTCAAGGAAAGACCAGCCGAAGTAACCAAAACGTCTTACGCATCACACTAATAAGTATTAAGTAGGTTAATTTATCGAACGAGTGGAAACACTGCTCACGTTACATGTGTTAGAATTATTTTCTTACATGCAGCTGGTAACAGTTATTCAGGAAACAGATATTCATTCGAGGATAGTTAATTCAAATTCATAGAGTTTATTAGGTATAGACTCATTTATGAATTGTTTCTAGAACCCTGTGGAAGTCAGGACCCGATGCATCCAGAACTAGGATAACCTTGTCTTTTCCGCTTTCGGCTTGTGTCCATTGCTATAGACTTATTTTGTTTCATCTTTGTTTTCTTTTTAGCAAAGATGCCTCCTCGCATATCACCCAAACACGCTACCCCGATAACTCCCAGACCTTCTCCACAAATCGATGCAGCAACTCTGAACGTTGCAGTGGCCGCGGCTGTGGCAACAGCCATGGCTCAATATCAACCTATCAGTATAGGTGGAGGTGAAATGCCTACTGATTCTACTCAAGGTGAGGTCCCTGTGCACCAGGGAGAGTTCTCCTACAAGGACTTCACCAGACGCCAGCCATTGTCCTTTAATGGGACTGAAGGAGTCATTGCCCGTATGCAATGGTTCGAGAAGACAGAGTCGGTTTTCGAAATTTGTTTATGCCCAGAAAAAAGCAAAGTGAAGTTTGCTGCCTGCACCTTCTCTGACAAGGACCTAACGTGGTGGAACATCCATGTTAAGTCACTGACCCTATCAGTGGCAAACTCAATAGGTTGGGAAAACCTAAAAGAGTTAATGCGGGAAGAATATTGCCCGTTAGGAGAGATTCAAAAACTGGAACAAGAGTTGTGGGATCTCACTATGGTCGGCTCAGACATAGTGACCTACACTGACCAATTCATCGAACTAGCAGCTTTATGCCCCGAGATGGTTACCTCGGAGAGCAAGAAGATAGAAAGATACATTTGGGGTCTGACTGCTCCAACCCAAGGAAATGTGCTATCTTCTAACCCAGCCACGTTCGATAGTGCCAAACGCTTGGCTCAGCGACTCATCGATCATGGAGTCCGCCACAGTGTAAAAGTCCCTATTCCCGAGTCATAAAGGGAAGAGGACTATAACCAGGAGTCGGAGAACAAGAGAAAGAAGAAGCGAACAACACAAGACACCCCGCAAGAGCAACGAGCGAGTACTATGTACGCCGCTACGAGGTCTACTGCTTCAGCACCTACTAGACGTTATGCTGGAAACCTTCCGAAGTGTGGAAAGTGCAACTTTCACCACGCCGGAGTATGCCGGGAAATGCAGTGTCAGAACTGCCGCAGAAAGGGACACACAGTCCGTTACTGCAGGGCACCGACTCAACCAATCTGCCAAGTCCCCGGAGCTGAAGAAAACCAAGCCTGCTATGGCTGTGGTGAGACTGGACACAATCAGAGGGACTGCCCGATAATCAGGAAATCAGACGCGGATGGACGTATTCTGATGATCACTGCAGGAGAATCTACCCCAGAGTCGTCGACGAGTAGTGGTACGTTTTCGAAATAGTAATTACTTTTAAAATTAATACATATTCATATAAGATTAAAATTTGGGGATGACACTTAAAAGTAACTAAAGCTTTTGGAATGAATTGATTTATTTTTCAACAGAAGAAAAATGCCTATTTATAGGCTGATTACAGAGGATATCCTAGCTGTACAATCAATGTTAATTCCTATAAATCAGGGATTCTACCTAAAATTCAGGGATTTACAATAACTAAGATTATTCAATAATTAATACACATAAATCTACACTCCCCCTCAAGCTAGGTTATGTATGTCAAACATTCCCAGCTTGCATACTAGTTTATCAAAGACATTCCTTGGAAGGGCCTTGGTGAGAATATCAGCTATTTGAAGTCTTGATGGAGTATAAATGGTTTGAATTGTAGCATTTTCAATCTTCTCAGTGATGAAATGTCGATCTATCTCAACATGTTTTGTCTTGTCATGATGGACAGGATTCTTAGCAATGTTAATTGCAGCTTGATTATCACAAAACATTTTTATAGAACCTCCTGTAAAGAGTCCTAATTCCACCAGTAGTCTTCTCAGCCAGATTCCTTCACAAATACCTAAAGCCAATGCTCTCAACTCTGATTCTGTTGTACTTCTAGAGACCAAAGATTGTTTCTTGCTTCTCCATGTCACTAGATTACCCCAAACATAAGAGCAGTATCCTGAAGTACTCCTTCCATGAGTTGCACCTCCAGCCCAATCTGCATCGGTATAGATGTTAATCTCTTTGGTGCTATTTTTCTTGAATAGTAGACCTTTTCCTGGATTCATCTTGAGGTACCTAAGAATTCTCGTAACAGCCTCCATGTGCTCTTCAGTAGGATTGTTCATAAACTGGATGACAACACTAACTGTGAAACCAATGTCAGGTCGTGTATGTGATAGGTAGATCAAGAATCCCACAAATCGTTGGTATCTCCCCCTATCTGTAGGTGGGCAGTCAATTACTGATCCAACCTTTTTGTTGGAGTCCATAGGAGTTGAGGCTGGTTTGCATCCAAGCATCCCTGTTTCTTTTAGTAAGTCTAGGACATACTTACGTTGGGAAATAAAGATACCGAGTTTTGATCGAGCAATTTCCATGCCCAGAAAATATCTAAGATTTCCAAGATCTTTGATCTCGAATTCCCTAGATAAGAAGTGTTTCAATCTTTCTATCTCTTCCACATAATCACCGGTCAGAATGATGTCATCCACATAAACAATTAGGATAGATATCCTTTTATCAGATGAAAATCTGACAAATAAAGTGTGATCAGCTTGACATTGAGTGTACCCATTTTGAATGATTGACTTGGTAAATCTTCCAAACCATGCTCGTGGGGATTGTTTAAGACCATATAGGGACTTCTTGAGTTTGCAAACCTTTTCTCTATTCAAGGAGTTCTCGAAGCCCGGTGGAATATTCATTTAAACTTCTTCTTCAAGGCCACCGTTCAAGAATATGTTTTTTGTGTCGAGTTGATGTAGGGCCCAATCTTTATTTGCAGCAAGGGATAGAAGTACACGAACAGTATTAAGCTTAGCAACAGGAGTAAACGTCTCTTGATAGTCAATCCTGTAGGATTGAGTGAAGCCTTTAGCAACAAGGCGAGCTTTAAATCTCTCAATGCTCCCATCATCCTTGTGTTTAACAGAGAAAACCCACTTGCAACCAACTATTTTCTTTCCAGGTGGTAAATTGGTAAGTGTCCACGTATTGTTTTTCACCAGAGCATTAATCTCATTTTGTACAGCTTCTTTCCATTGAGAATCAGCCAATGCCTCCTAAATTGTGTGAGGAATTTGTATGCTATCAACATCAGAGACGAAGGCTTGATAGGATGGTGACAATGTTTTATAGGACATAAAGTTGCCAATTGGATGTTCTGTACATGCATGAACCCCTTTTCGCAAAGCAATAGGTATATCTAAATCATCATTGTGATCAACATTATCATGTTTAGAATTACCTGATTGACCTGGTTCAGATTCGTGGTAGTCCTCAAGATATGTTGTGTGCTCTATGTCTTTGCTTGGTTGCTTCCTTCGTGTATACACAATAATTTCTTTTTCTTTTCCAGTTGGTTCTTGGCAAGGAGATGGAGCCATGAATGGAGGATAGGAAGAGTTTTCCATGGCTGGGTTTGAAATAAAAGGAATCTCATTGTGAACACCAGAGGGTTGAGTATGGGAACTTTGATCGGTATCTAGAGATAAAGTATCGACACTAGGAATAGAGTCCCAAAGATGAGATTCGTTTATATTCTCCCCCTGAAGCTCAGATTTGTAGTAAGAATGATTTTCAAAGAAGGTAACATCCATAGAGTTGCATATTTTCGTGTTGCAGGAGAATAACATTTGTAACCCTTTTGATGCGATGAATACCCAATAAAGATACACTTAATAGATTTGGGATCTAACTTGCTACAACTCTGAGAGTGATTGTGTACAAATGCAATGCAGCCAAAGACGTTAGGATCAAGAAGACTAATGAATTTTGTATGAGGAAATAACTTTAGGACAGATTGACATGGAGTTTGCAAGTTAAGAACCCGTGAGGGCATTCGGTTTATAAGGTAGGTGGCTGTGAGAACAGCTTCACCCCAAAAGTCTTTAGGAACTTGAGTAGAAAACATGAGAGATCGAGCAACTTCAAGGAGATGCCGATTTTTTTCTTTCAGCAATTCCATTTTGCTGAGGGGTGTCTACACAGGAGCTTAAGTGTAGGATGCCATGTTGAGTGAGATAAGGGCTAAGAATAGAGTTGAAGAATACTTTGTCGTTATCCGTCTTAAGGATTTGAATCTTGGTGTGAAATTGAGTTTGAATCATAGAATCAAAGTTTTTAAAAATTTCACCCACTTCTGATTTGGAATTCATGAGATACACCCATGTTAACCTAGTGTGATCGTCGATAAAAGAGACAAACCATTTTTGTCCGGTTATAGTCTTAACTCGTGAGGGACCCCACACGTCGCTATGAATTAATAAAAAATGGTTTGCAAGGTGTGTAGGGTATACTATGATAAGTGTTTCGAGTATGTTTTGCGAGTTGGAAAATTTCATAGCAAAGAGAGTCGGGACTTTTATTAATAAACAATGAGGGAAACATTTTTGACAAATACCAAAAATTCGGATGACTGAGACGATAGTGCCACAGCATGATATCACTCTCTTTATTGGAACGAGACTGGTTATTTAAAGAGAACAAGCTAAATTGTTGAGATGTCCCGACAGAAAGAGCGTCATCTTGTAAGACATAGAGCCCATAACATGTCTTAGCACTGCCAATCATCTTACCCGAAACCAGGTCTTGAAACACACAAATATCTGGGTAAAACTTAGCCACACAATTGAGTTCACGTGTAATTTTACGAATAGATAGTAAATTATATTCCAATTTGGGTACATAAAGAACAGATTTGAGGGTTAGATTTGGGTTTATTTGACTGAACCCACACCCACAACTTTGGAGGATGTTCCATCTGCAATTTCTACTGTGTGATGTTTTGAACTTGCATGAAACTCATAAATAATGCTTGGATTTCTTGTCATATGATCTGATGCTCCAGAATCAAGAATCCAAGGGTTAATATGCTTTTTACTGACCATAAGGGCTAGTGAATGGTTACCTTTAGTGGTCAACAAACCTATACCGGGAGTGGTGTTTGGTTGAATGGACTGACTTAGAATTTTCTGAAGTGACTCCAATTGTTCTTTGGTGAAAGGAGATGAGTTTGATGTGTCCCCTTTTCCTTCAACAACACTTGAAGGAGTAATGGCCACATTTCCATGAGTTTCTTTGTCTTTCCATGATTTTGGTTTTCAATCAACAAGTTTTCCATGAAGTTTCCAACATGTTTCTCGATAATGTCCAGATTTACAATATTGTTCACACCATGGCCATCCCTTCTGTTGTCCCTGGGCAGCAAGAGCAGATGAATCTTGAGTTGATGGATTAGGGGAAGCACCAAGCATGACCTTTTTCCTACTGTCTTCCTGTCGAACCTATGAGAATGCTTCCTTAACATGAGGAAGAGGCTTGATACTCATGATCCTACTCCTGACTGCATCAAGTTCTTTATTGAGTCCATGAAGAAACTTGAAAGTTCTCCGTTTCTCAACGATATTCCGGTATAGAGTAGTGTCATCAGTACACTTCCAGGAATAGGTTTCAAATAGATCTAGCTGCTGCCAATACCGAGTAAGAGTGTTAAAGTATTGTGTGACAGAGGTGTCGTCTTGGCGGAGGTCATAGAGGGCGGCTTCAATTTCGAAAAGCTCTGATGTATTTTCAGAACTAGAGTAGGATTCTTTGACAGCATCCCAAAGTTCTTTTGCAGTCGGATATAAAAGAAAGTTTTCTCCTATATCATTATTCATAGAATTAATCAGCCATGACTTAATCATGTGATTATCAGCCTTCCATGTTTTTTACTTTGGATCATCTTATTTTGGAGTCTCAATCTCTCCAGTAAGATATTCCTCCTTTCCTTTTCCACCAATATACATCATCACAGATTGTGACCATTGAAGAAAGTTATGGCCATTAAACTTGTGACTGGTAACAAGAGATACGGCTTCATTACCGTGAGAGGATGAACCAGAGATGTTGAGGTTATTGAGGGTAGAAGGATGTGAAGAAGCATCTGATGTGAGACTGCTTTTTTCATGAGCCATGAGTTCTGTTGAAGAAAGAGAAGGCTAGAACAAAGATTGTTGGGAGAGATGAAGGTGAAAAAGAGGCTTCTAATGCTCTGATACCATGAAGCTTTTGGAATGAATTGATTTATTTTTCAACAGAACAAAAATGCCTATTTATAGGCTGATTATAGAGGATATCCTAGCTGTACAATTAATGTTAATTCCTGTAAATCAGGGATTCTACCTAAAATTCAGGGATTTACAATAACTAAGATTATTTAGTAATTAATACACATAAATCTACAGTAACAATAACAACTCACATGTTGAAATAGGTCGTAATATTCAAGAGAACTAAAAGATCCTTTGGAGAAGCTATTATGGCTCACCATATACATCAGGGTTGTGCGCAACTAAGATGTTGCAGACTTAGAATGAGTGACTCCGCTTAGGTCCCCTTTCCTTAATTGGTTGAGGATTTAAGGCAGAGATGCTCAGTCGACTGCCTGGCTCATCTTAGGTTTTCATAACTCGTATATGACGGGCGATGGAAGTGGTACCAGGAAGGATTATGGTATAAAAGTATCCCTACAGTTAATAAAGCACTCTTATTTGTATGTATGCGCACATAGTGGTACGATACATAGGAGTGTTAACTTCAAATAAAAGACAGGAAACACAAGAACAGTTACAAGGAGTACATTGTTGAACATACTAGGAGTACAGTATCGAGCATTCTAAGGATACATCGTTGTTTATCAGACGTTTCTTTCATTTGACCAAAACTTTGTTCAGTATAAAGTCCGTTGTTTTCTTTCGTCATGAGTTGTCGTGGTCCTCACCATACTAAGTTCATATGTTTCTATCGCCTCGATCGGCAAGTTCTCGAAACTTTCATCTTTAGTATCGAAAGTCCGACCAGAATCAAAAATTTTATCTTTCGCATTTTAAACCCCCAGAAGTACTCGTGCAAAGAGTAATTTGTCCTCCGAAGCCTTATCGTCAGATGTCCGCAGAACGTAACGAAATACCACTCGTCCAGCAGACCAAGTTTGAGCCAGAGGCTATGGATAAATACAGCCCACCTATTACTATTTAGTGTGTAACAACCCGAAATTTCGTATCATTGCTTGTACCATTTTCGTAACTTATTTCGATAATCCAATCGCCGTTTCCAATATCATTTCCGATTTCGGCATTTAATTAAGTCATTAATGTGTATTTTATGACTTAACGGGTGTCCTAATACCTTTAGAACTCATTCTAACACCTCATATTAGTGATCGGAACATTTCTAGAATCAACCATATCGAGTTACGGCAACTTGATCGGGTGCAACCAAAAGCCCCGTCTAACGCTGGTATCGGGTAGAATTCCACCGTGTCCAAATCCCGAACACTATTTAAAGTGTTCTAAGCTTCCATTTGAAACTTTTGCTTCATCTCACAACTCTCTCTCTAACCTCTCTCCTCATCCAAGATTAAGGTCCAAAAACATAGAATTAAGGCTCCAAATCATAGAGGTAACTTTCCTAACTTGTTATTCAACCTTTTAGGCCTTCAAATCTGTGTTTAAAATGTGATTTTGGACCTGGAACATGTGTTTACGGCCAAGGAGCATGCTTGGGCCGTAAACACTTAATAAATGGGTTTTTAAGCAATTTAACCCCTCCAAACCAACATTGGGACTTAGATACGACCTTATGGCTTACAAATCCGGACTTAGAACACCCTAAACATGAATTTTGAGGAGCAAATAAGAGTTTATGGCCAAGGAATATGCCTGGGCCATAAACCCCTCAAACATGGGGAGTAAACTCATTTAAACATGTTTAAAAGCCATATAACTCCACCAATAGCCTTGGAATAAATCCTAGAATCATCTAAAAATAGTTTGGGGACCTTAACCATGATGAAATCATCCCATTTAGGAGTTTACGGCCATAGTTTCCCAAGAAATAGTTCCAGGGCCGTAAACTCATAATATCATGTTAAATGGTGCCCTAAATTCATACCAAGGCTTGTAAAAATTATTGGAATCACATATGATTAATCTAAGGCCATTAAATCATCACTCTAAGTGGGTATAGGAGCTTACGGCCGTAAACTCCATGTTTAGGGCCGTAAACTCCCTTTTGTGGTGTTATTGGTGATTTAATTCCTTCCAAAGCCCAAGACAAATTCATCCCAATCATCCCTCAAGTGTTATTGACCATTTTAGCACCATAAAGCACCCAAACATGAGTTCACGGCCGTGAACTCATGTGTATATGGTATAAGAGGCCGAAAACTCCATAAGGAGTTTACTCTTGAAGAGTAAACTCAATTCCCAAGTCCCACGCATCAATGCACGTCCGTAGATGTCACCCGGGTCACTCCAAACACTCGTTTTGAAGTGTTTTCGCTCATTGGAATGTAATATCATATCTAATTAGTAATTTAAAATCTAATTAGATATATTTGTATACCATTTCATATTACATAGGAACCTCGCATGTTATCAAGCCTCGAATCGACACATAGCGTCCGAACCAACACGTTTTCTCGTCTGGTGAGTTCATATCCCTACCCTTTTTCAATGGTTTTTAAATGTTTTTAGGGGGGAATAAAAGCAAAAGTACAAGAATATCTTGTACTTAAATTCATTATTTCACTTAAATGGTTTCATAATTCGCACACTTTTAAGAATTGAAAACCTACTAACAAACTGTTTTAACTTGCGGAGTTGTTTGTTTAAACGATTTCAATTCTCATTATATACTGTTATGTTTCACAACTGATTGTTCACACTTATATTGATAGAGATCATAAAACCTTTCTAATGTCTGTAATAAAACACCTTAGGCTCGAGTGTAAAGGACAGACACCATAGAAAACATAAAACATTTGTATGATCCTTAATAAAACACCTAGGCTCGAGTGTAAAGGACAGACACCATTAGAAAACATAAACATTTGTAATGTCCTTAACAAAACACCTAGGCTCGAGTGTAAAAGACAGGCACCATTAGAACTTAGTCAGCCATAGATACTACTCCCCCTAGGCATGAGAGTAAAGAGTAATCTTAAAGATTGGAGACACGTCCTCGGTGAACACTCCACAGAGATACGCGACTGGAGGACCGCACCCGTAACCAGAATCTCTTAAATAGGGAGTGTGACTTAAGTGTATAGATCTATACGGGACTGACAATCCCGCACCTGGCTGCTAGCTACAACCGAACCGAAAGGTTCAAGGGTGACGAAAGTCATAAAAAGGATACTGGCCCCCACCCGAGTCATATCTGGTCTGAAGTATGGTTATGGAACTCGCAATCAAGATTATGAACACTTCACACTTAATTATTAGTTTTATGTACGTAATAAAACTATTGTACATTTAAGGATAATCAAACTTTCAGGAGAATTCATACACACACATTCAGGAAAATATGGGATTTTCCTGGGGATAACACTGAACATAATCGGAATCGGTAACAATTCGCACACACACACATTCAGGCAATATGGGATTTTCTTGGATAACCACTTTTTTAGGAAACTAAAGGAACTCGTACATTTTTAGAAAACTAACCGCTCATGAACTCACCAGCTTTATGCTGATTTTCAAACCGCTTGTATTCTCAGGTCCGCATTAGACAGGTACCCAACAATCTCTTTTGGCAAAGACGGAGTGCGTAGAAGACTCGTCTCATTTTGTTCGTATATACTATGTATCACATGTATAACTTTACTTTTGAAACAAATATAAACTTTTCTATATGTAATGTAATGGTTGTTTTACTTTACTTACTATGTGCTTTGGATTTGATACTCAACGTGGAGTCAACCCCGGAAATGTTTCCACCTTCGGTTTTCGGGGTGTGACAGATTGGTATCAGAGCCCTTGTTTATAGTGAATGATGTATACCAAACCTTACATGTTATAAAACTATAAACAT
Source organism: Lactuca sativa (assembly GCF_002870075.4). Lineage (NCBI taxonomy): Eukaryota > Viridiplantae > Streptophyta > Magnoliopsida > Asterales > Asteraceae > Lactuca > Lactuca sativa. Next base: position 104,201,962 of record NC_056631.2, read on the forward strand.
TAAGGGGCCTAAGTGCTCTGAACTAAAAGTATCCTTCAAAATATTAGTATTTTAAAAAGTATATAAGTATACTGAACCGTCGAGATCCGTAACTACAAGTAGAACAAAACATAAGTAAATGGGTGTTGTGTACTGCGGTTAAACCTGGGCAGTTATGTAGTCGTGTCTAGGATCAATATAGCCTAGCCAACTATATTCATTCGAGACATGGCCAACATGTGCTTGGGAGTGACTGTGGTATGCAGCATACCTAAAAACTTACCCTGATACCACAAACATCGAGCCAGTGTCGTAACGAATCATGAAATACTATGGGAGTATTTCTTGAGCCAATCCTTGGTAGAAATCCTCGTTCATGCATTGTTCTTTGATCATTCCCTTAGCAATAATTTTCTTGCCTTGATAACTCTTCCCTGCTTTATCGCTTATTCAGCATATATCTGCCATATCTCTTGATTCAATTCAGAGGACTTATCATCCTCTCTCTCTCTCTTGATCTCATTAGATCAAGATGCCTCCAAGAAAGAGACCCAGCTCCAAGACCAACAACCCTCCGCCACCACCTCCTCCCCAAATTGATCTTGTAGTATTCCAGGCAGCTGTTACAGCCGCAGTGGCAGCTGCCATGTCTCAACGGAACTCTGGCGGTTCCGGTGGTTCGGGAGGTGGTACCCAAACCCAAAGCCAAGAAAGCAGCCAGGGACACCGAAAAGAGGGTTCCTATAAGGATTTCATGAACACGAAACCCACATCCTTTGATGGCACTGGAGGTGTCATTTCCCTCACCCGATGGTTCGATAAGATCGAATCCATCTTTGAAATTTGCGCCTGCTCAGAATCTGACAAGGTAAAGTTTGTCGCCTGCACCTTTATCGACAAATCCCTGACTTGGTGGAACGGCCGATTCAAATCCCTAACCTTACCTGTAGCCAACACCATGGGTTGGGAAGCCATGAAGGAACTTCTGCTGGCTGAGAACTGCCCTCGGGGCGAAATGCAGAAGTTAGAACACGAACTCTGGAACCTGAAGATGAAGGGTTCCGATATCATTGCTTACATTTACAGGTTCGATGACTTAGCATTACTCTGCCCGGGAATGGTTATCCCGGAGAGTAAGAAGATAGAAAGATTTATCTGGGGTTTGACCCAGCCAACGAAAGGAAACATCATAGCTGCGAGGCCAGATACATACGACAGCGCCAAACGCTTAGCACAAATCTTAATAGATCATAGTGATGACCCTGAGGAGACATCTACCACTCCTGAGCCGACAGAGAGGAGTGGTGAGAAAAGAAAGATTGGGAAGAAGGATAAAAGTCATACATCGCAAGAGTCTTCGAAGAGGCAGCAAACGGTGGCAGTTCATGCTGCCACTTCCCCTGCAACTGTTTCTGTTGTTGGATCCTCAACTCGAAAACCTGCCACTAGGTATGCGGGAACCCTTCCTAGTTGTGACAAGTGCAACTATCATCACCTTCCTTCCAGTCCATGTATAGAGGTGTTTTGCAACAGTTGTGGCATAAAGGGTCACATGGCGAAAAACTGTAAGACACCAACCCAATCAACCAATCAATCTTCCGGAGCGGGCATTGGTCGGGCCTGCTATGGTTGTGGAGAAGTCGTACATTACAAGTGAAACTGCCCCAAGGCAGTAACATCTGGCAACACCGGAAGAGTTCTAGCGATAGGACAAGAGGAGACAGCCACCGATCCCACCGTTGCCACAGGTATATTTCCCCTCGTTGAATCTTATGCCTGTGATTCTTTTCGATTTTATTGCTGAAAGAAATTTGCTAACCATCCATTCAAACATCTTTCTAAACCATGTCCTTCATTAGTAATCGAAAATGTATACCGTCAAGATGGTTATCAAGTGAGAAGGAGAACGTTAACGCCATATTCATAGATTGTATCCTCAATCCGGACAATTATTCTTTTCCGTTCGATCTAATGGCAAACTTTTCATGAAATGCTTTGATGTCATCTTTAGCATGTAATGACCGAGCCTCATTCGTGCTGTTATTCCTGGTTTCGAGAAAGCCATTTGTCTTAACTTTCCTCCGACCCGACTCTCCTGATCTTCGTACATCAAAGCTTAAAAAGTTTTCCCATGTATTCCTCGTCCGTGTGATCATCGAGAAACGAGAAGTCTGCAACTCTTTCCCCGATGTCTTTTCCGAAGAATTCTTGAGAATTCTTTCCGAACGTGTAGTCAAGTCTCGCATCAACCTAATCCCCGGAATTACCACGTAGCCAAAACCTCAGAGAAGACGATGTATCCAAGGCAGCAACCAAGGCTTGATATGATCACTACGAGATAGTAGTGGTGCCCTTCGGTCAAACCATTTTCCTGGTTATGTAGATAAGCAAAGCAGTCATACTCATGGACCTTTCCAAAAGCTAAGGCAATAAAGAATTAGTCGGCACCGGAGGTACCCATAGAAACCCGTCAACTCTTGGGTCCCCGCCGACTATTATTGCAAACCCGTCTAGAAATTTCCTTTAGAACCATCGGACCCTTAGTTACTCTGCCACATGAAGATGTGCCCTCTTGTTGGAAGTCTTACTCTGGAAAGACATAGTACGCCTTGGGAAGTGCGGAAAACTTAACTCGTGGAACATTAGACCCTTCGAGATCCTCGTTAGGAATTGATTCTGTAGCCCTCTCCGAGTTATCTTCAGAACTCAACGACAACCATTTGGAAATTTCACGTCGTTATTCGTAAGGAGTGTCGACCTGACGAAACCCTAGTAATCCCTTTGATGAGATCGAAATCATCGGAAGTCCAAACCTCCATTAATGAAACAATTGGAATCATGGATTAATAGGTTGACCGTACGAAACAAAGCTGCATCCCGACAGTGAGGGTTCGCTGGAATGTCAAGCGGAGACCCGATTCCACTTAGGAGCATGAAGTACCGAAGCAGTAGATTCATCCTCATATCTCTTTTCACTTCGCGATCTGTGTTCAAATCTTTGAATTTCGGGACGAAATTCCCTCTAACGGGGGGAAAATGTAACAACCCGAAATTTCGCATCATTGCTTGTACCCTTTTCGTAACTTATTTCGATAATCCAATCTTCGTTTCCAATTTCATTTCCGATTTCGGCATTTAATTAAGTCATTAATGTGTATTTTATGACTTAACGGGTGTCCTAATACCTTTAGAACTCATTCTAACACCTCATATTAGTGATCGGAACATTTCTAGAATCAACCATATCGAGTTACGGCAACTTGATCAGGTGCAACCAAAAGCCCCGTCTAACGCTGGTATCGGGTAGAATTCCACCGTGTCCAAATCCCGAACACTATTTAAAGTGTTCTAAGCTTCCATTTGAAGCTTTTGCTTCATCTCACAACTCTCTCTCTCTAACCTCTCTCCTCATCCAAGATTAAGGTCCAAAAACATAGAATTAAGGCTCCAAATCATAGAGGTAACTTTCCTAACTTGTTATTCAACCTTTTAGGCCTTCAAATCTGTGTTTAAAAATGTGATTTTGGACCTGGAACATGTGTTTACGGCCAAGGAGCATGCTTGAGCCGTAAACACTTAATAAATGGGTTTTTAAGCAATTTAACCCCTCCAAACCAACATTGGGACTTAGATACGACCTTATGGCTTACAAATCCGGACTTAGAACACCCTAAACATGAATTTTGAGGAGCAAATAAGAGTTTATGGCCAAGGAATATGCCTGGGCCATAAACCCCTCAAACATGGGGAGTAAACTCATTTAAACATGTTTAAAAGCCATATAACTCCACCAATAGCCTTGGAATAAATCCTAGAATCATCTAAAAATAGTTTGGGGACCTTAACCATGATGAAATCATCCCATTTAGGAGTTTACAGCCATAGTTTCCCAAGAAATAGTTCCAGGGCCGTAAACTCATAATATCATGTTAAATGGTGCCCTAAATTCATACCAAGGCTTGTAAAAATTATTGGAATCACATATGATTAATCTAAGGCCATTAAATCATCACTCTAAGTGGGTATAGGAGCTTACGGCCGTAAACTCCATGTTTAGGGCCGTAAACTCCCTTTTGTGGTGTTATTGGTGATTTAATTCCTTCCAAAGCCCTAGACAAATTCATCCCAATCATCCCTCAAGTGTTATTGACCATTTTAGCACCATAAAGCACCCAAACATGAGTTCACGGCCGTGAACTCATGTGTATATGGTATAAGAGGCCGAAAACTCCATAAGGAGTTTACTCTTGAAGAGTAAACTCAATTCCCAAGTCCCACGCATCAATACACGTCCGTAGATGTCACCCAGGTCACTCCAAACACTCGTTTTGAAGTGTTTTCGCTCATTGGAATGTAATATCATATCTAATTAGTAATTTAAAATCTAATTAGATATATTTGTATACCATTTCATATTACATAGGAACCTCGCGTGTTATCAAGCCTCGAATCGACACATAGCGTTCGAACCAACACGTTTTATCGTCTGGTGAGTTCATATCCCTACCCTTTTTCAATGGTTTTTAAATGTTTTCAGGGGGGAATAAAAGCAAAAGTACAAGAATATCTTGTACTTAAATTCATTATTTCACTTAAATGGTTTCATAATTCGCACACTTTTAAGAATTGAAAACCTACTAACAAACTGTTTTAACTTGCGGAGTTGTTTGTTTAAACGATTTCAATTCTCATTATATACTGTTATGTTTCACAACTGATTGTTCACACTTATATTAATAGAGATCATAAAACCTTTCTAATGTCTGTAATAAAACACCTTAGGCTCGAGTGTAAAGGACAGACACCATAGAAAATATAAAACATTTGTATGGTCCTTAATAAAACACCTAGGCTCGAGTGTAAAGGACAGACACCATTAGAAAACATAAACATTTGTAATGTCCTTAACAAAACACCTAGGCTCGAGTGTAAAAGACAGGCACCATTAGAACTTAGTCAGCCATAGATACTACTCCCCCTAGGCACGAGAGTAAAGAGTAATCTTAAAGATTGGAGACACGTCCTCGGTGAACACTCCACAGAGATACGCGAGTGGAGGACCGCACCCGTAACCAGAATTTCTTAGATAGGGAGCGTGACTTGAGTGTATAGATCTATACGGGACTGACAATCCCACACCTGGCTGCTAGCTACAGCCGAACCGAAAGGTTCAAGGGTGACGAAAGTCATAAAAAGAATACTGGCCCCGACCCGAGTCATATCTGGTCTGAAGTATGGTTATGGAACTCGCAATCAAGATTATGAACACTTCACACTTAATTATTAGTTTTATGTACGTAATAAAACTAATGTACATTTAAGGATAATCAAACTTTCAAGAGAATTCATACACACACATTTAGGAAAATATGGGATTTTCCTGGGGATAACACTGAACATAATCGGAATCGGTAACAATTCGCACACACACACACACACATTCAGGAAAATATGGGATTTTCTTGGATAATCACTTTTTCAGGAAACTAAAGGAACTCGTACATTTTCAGAAAACTAACCGCTTATGAACTCACTAGCTTTATGCTGATTTTCAAACCGCTTGTATTCTCAGGTCCGCATTAGATAGGTACCTGACGATCTCTTTTGGCAAAGACGGAGTGCGTAGAAGACTCGTCTCATTTTTTTCATATATACTATGTATCCAAGTATAACTTTACTTTTGAAACAAATGTAAACTTTTCTATATGTAATGTAATGGTTGTTTTACTTTACTTACTATATGCATTGGATTTGATACTCAACGTGGAGTCAACCCCGGAAATGTTTCCGCCTTCGGTTTTCGGGGTGTGACATATTGTATATGTGAGGGTGGTATATTATTATGATTACGCAGACTTAGTATGTGTGTTTCCGCCCTTTCTCCTGTTCCTCGTTGAGTTGTAGACATGGGGCAGAGTCGCACATCCGGCCGTCTTACTAACCCTAATTATATACGGCTTGTATCCACGAGATAATGATAGATGGACCAAGTACAAACCCTATTAGGGACATTAGGGAAAAATTCCCAGGTCTACGAGTGGGTATTCTGCAAATCAGAGGAGCGCAACCCTAGTAGTACGACTAACAAAGCTAATTTCGGGACGAAATCCCATCTAACGGGGGGACGATGTGACAACCCGAACAATTTTAAACTTTTGCCTGATAAAGCTCCTTCATTCAAATCAACTGAGAGTCAGATTCATTTTTACTAACATTTAGCCTCGTTTAGAGTCCATTTAAGGTTTCAAGGGTTAGTACATTCAAGCAATGAACATAGGAATGGATCGCGTACGCTTTTAGCATCAAAAACCGGGCCTTACACTCCAACACAAGGAGTGTACGGCTGCACACATGGGTGTGCGGCAACACACCCCTCTCCTGGCACACTCACGAGTATAAGGGTAGAACTCAGCCTCCTTTCATCACTTTTCACCCTCCCAAGCTTAGAACTCGATTTTGCTCTCAACTACCATCCGATTTTTAAGCTTAGATCTTCTAGTTGGTAAGTGTTCTTCTCCCGAATCATTGTTAATCTTCATAAACTAGTTACATCCTTTGATTTCATCCATTTAAAATCATATTTTGTATAGATCTTCAAGTTACACCAAGAACACACACTTGTTCTTGGTGATTTTGAGCCTTCTTGAGCTTTCGGATACTAAGTACTTCTTCCCTATGCTTAAACCTTGTTAAGAACAATTGTTTAAGTCCTTAGAAATGCCCAACAATTGTGACCTTACGGTGTGTGCGGCCGCACACACTCATGTGACCGCACACCCCTTTGTTTGGTGCTTTAGGGCTTCCAAAGTGCCTTTCTAGCTTCAACACTTGATGAGAATCAGTCCAACTAGCCCTCCACCATTTGGCAAATGATTTGAGCACACTTTACCATGAGTGTGCGGCCGCACACCCATGGCCACACACTCCCTTAAGTGACCTTACACTCCCTTAGTTTGAATCACATGTGATTCCAACACTTAATCAAGGTGTTTCCTAGTCCCAGAAGGTGTTTCCTTTCATATAGTTGTTTATAAACACTATATTCATGTCAATATGTGTCCCTATATGTCATTTAGGACTTTTTGTGTCTCGGGACTTCATTCGTGGAACTTCTCATCCTTGCACGCATACCCGATTGAATCACCCACATCAGGTGAGTTCATACCCCGTAATGAATCTTTTAACTGTTTTAAGGGGGAATACAGGTTGAACACAATGATAATTGTGTAAATGTTTCTTGTTAAACATCTTTCAAAATGTTACTTATGTTATTTATAAGTTGTCAAAACATTTCAAAACTCGTTTAAAGTTATGTTACTTTATAGTTATACAAAACTCTGTTTTTAAGGTACAATAACTTAGTAGAGAAATGGATATTTTCAGTAACAGTCCAAGTAGAGCATTAGTAAACTGTTATAGGTATAGTTTAGGAGAATGTTATTCATTACTTCTAGTTCAATGAAGCACACAAAGAATCAATACCAAAACAGAACAAACAATGAAGAGAATCAAACAATACCAGAACAGAACATAACAAACAAGTTAAGTTGCTATAGCATGAGCACACACAAACAGGATCTAACTATGTAAATGAATCACTAACGCATTAGTGATAGTTATATTGAGTATACATGATCATATAACTTTAATGTGAATTACACGGCTTGCAGGAAATTGTTGGGGTCGCGTTTCGTTCCCTTAATCTCTTTACATTGAGAGCATTTAGTAGGGGTTCTAGCTTTCACATTATGACTGTAATAAAACAAATACGTTTTTAGGTTATTAGTACACCCGCATGTCATTATAAACGAAATCTGTGTACTTACTTTTCCCATTACTCTCATAAAGTGTCAGAACCACTTGGAAGTTGATCTATTTTCTAGTCAAGATAGTTATAAACTAGGGAGAATATACTTTTACATTTGACAAAGGAACAGTCGAGTTAACACAGAACAGAATATGCCTTGGTAGAAGGCTACGATAAAAGGTTAGGTTCATAATGCTAGCTTTATGATTCCTTAATGTATACACTATAGGATACATATATACTAATAGATTCTGACAGCTAATAGGATGTGTGCTCTTCGCTTCATTTCCTGTTCTTGTTGGATTATGGGCTTGGAATGAGTTCACCCAATCTATTATCTACCCGAATCTATATATATATATATATATATATATATATATATATATATATATATATATATATATATATATATATATATATATATATATATGCTTAGTATACCTTAAGTCATCATAAGGGTACCATGTATGGATCAGGTTATAGGACATAGAGTCAACGCACAGCTCTTCTCGTACAAAGCATACTTTTCAAAGTCAGTACTTTTGGTATACAAAACTAGAGATTTCCCAGATAAGGGATTAATCCATTTTATTAAGCCAGTGCAGTTTTAGAGACTTTAGGTGAGTAACTCTATAACACCTTAGTTTATACACCATGTTTATATATAAAACTAATACCCAATAGATAGTTAAATGTGTGCTTTCCGCCTTACTTCCTGTTCTCGTTGGATTCACCCAATTAACTTTCTACCCGATATCAAATTATATATAGCAGTATAAACAAAGCTATTATAAAAGTAGTCACCGTAGTCATTATTTTACTATAAGAAAAATAGGTTTTCTTAAAGAACTTTTCATTAAATATAAAGGAAGCATTACAAACAACTCCATGAGTAACAAGTGAATACACCAGGGTTATATATGACAACGATCTAACAACCAATTGAATGTGTGCTATCCGCCTTACTTTTTGTTCCCTGTTGGGTTGTGAACTTAGGGCAGATGCGCACAATCGATTGTTTGCTTACTCTGAGTATATATATATAACTTGTACCCACTTAGTACACATAGAAAGGCTTGTAGTGTCATTTTACTTAACTTTCATTCAAGTAGGAAATATAGGATTATCTAGAGGAACAGGCGAACTTTTCAAAACAGAACTTACAGTTTACATCACATGTACATATACATTTTCAATCACATTTTACAGCTTACTCACGTCACTAAAATCTTATGAACTCACCAGCTTAATTGCTGATCAACTCTTTCAAATAACTTGTATTCTCAGGAGTCTATTAGACAGGTGATCGTGCTGGGAATTTAGAAGATGGAGCATTATAGCTTCAAGTCTTGTTTTGTTATTTGTTTATGACTTCTATGTTTTGTGAACACACACATTGTAAACACTTTCTTTCTAAATGAAATGGTTGTTCATTACTTACTTACCATATACATATCTCGTGATACTTGACATGACGTCCTCCACCCCCGAACGTTTCCGTCGTTCCGGTTTTGGGGTGTGACACATATACCAATAGTGAAGGTTCGTTGGAACGCCAAGCGAGGACCTGAATTCACTTGGGAACTAGAAGCTCAGATGAAACAAAAATACCCCCATCTTTTCCCTAGTTCATGAGTACCCACTTTAGAAATAATTTCGGGACAAAATTCCCTCTAACAGGGGGATAATATAACAACCGGTTAATTCGGGTCAATAGAAGTCAAAGAAAGTCAAACAAAAGTCAACTGTGCCAACAAAAGTCAATAGTTAAAAAAAATTTAAATAATTAAGTCTTAAATAATGAAATTCACATTGGCTTTAAAGGTTTTTGGTTTTTGGAATCAAAAATCACCAAAATCGAAATCACCTTTTGTGGAACAACTAGGACCGAAATCTCCTTGGACGAACACCCTTCTCGGCTGAAATCACATGTTAGGTCGAGAACCCCCTTGGCCGAAATCCCTCTAGGCCGAAGACCTGGTTCTCGGTTGCACATTCGGCCGAAATAAAAGAAGATAGGCCGAAATCACAAGATTTAAACGGTGGCACTTTTACCAATGTGATAAATTACATTTACCAATGCATATATCACATCATCTTTTACCCTTATATATATATATATATATATATATATATATATATATATATATATATATATATATATATATATATATATATATATAACCGAAATCATTCCTCACAATTCTCATTTTTCACCTTTAAAACACTTACATTTTCTCTTAAAGTTCATAAGAACATCTTCATATATTCATATGAATTCCCAGAAACATCAAGCATTCCCAAGAACACATTCAAACAATTCCAAGGGAAAAAAATCCTTCAATTTAATTCTTAAGAAACTTGGTACGAACACGTTTACGTTATATAACTTGAAGATCATCATTTTTACCTCGTTATCCAGCCAGAACACACTCGAGGTGAGTTCATACCCCTATATTTTCCACGATATTTCTATGTTTTAGGGGAGGGAGGGGGGATACAAGTAAAACACAAGAAAACTTGTGTTAAAATACAATATGATTACACATATTTTTACTACCGTTTGTGCAAAAATGCTAAAATACACAAAATAGATTTATTTCCAAACTTATTAGTATATACTTGCTATGTTTTGATAAAATTACAAAGCTATGAAGTTTTCGTACAAATACACTACGGTTTTCTTAATATATATATATATATATATATATATATATATATATATATATATATATAATTGGATTTCAATAAATAAACTATATTTAAAATAGTTTATAAAGTCTTTAACCCTTTTGTAATATGTTGAGCAAAAAGGTTATAATTATATTTAAACATACATATATAATTATTTCAATTCATTTTATTATCATGGTAATTTGATAATAGCATACAAAGGATTCATTAGTTCGACGAAACATTTATATAAACTATAATAGGTATAGTTTATGGAACATTCTCGCTATTTTACCCTTCGAGACACAAAAATAATTATTTAAAAGAATAATTATTTTTCTTTACACTATGTAAACACTATGGAAGGGTAATACATTCAATTACAAGAAAAAGGGGATTTCATTACACTATATGTAAACCGGTAAATGCCGGATTGTGAGCCGCTATCTTCATTGCACCCACCAGAGTACACACTAAAGTCCTAAATTATATCTAGATTCTCTTGTACGAAGAACGTGACACTTGTGTATATATCTATACGGGACTGACAATCCCGCACCTAAACTCTTAGCTAAAGTTAGACCGACAGGTCTTGGGTGACAAATGGCGTACCATTCTGACGCTTGAAGAACGTCGTGCAGGCCACTAGTCGCTAGCATGGTTATAATAAACACTCACAATAAGTATTAACAAGACATTTGGTTTACGGGGCAAACATATCTTCAAATGGTTTTATTTAATAATAAAACTACATTACACTATTTTACAGTATAATTGGTAGTTCCAGATACATACATTCAAAGGATTTTATACAGATACAACTATAGTATACTATTTTCCAGTATAGTACAACTTACATTCCTGGAAACAAGCATATGAATGGTTTTATAAATATTAAAACTATATTACACTACTTCAGAGCACAACAACACTTATACATTTTCAGTCTTAGGGTTTTAAGACTACATTACATTTAGCAGAAAATATTGGATTTTCTGGGTGAACACACTATCATTTTCAAGGAACAATGACAGACTTTTCTCATACAAAATTCTTATGAACTCACCAACTTAATTGTTGACACTTTTTCAAAACCACTTGTATTCTCAGGAAACCAGTAAACAGGTACCCACAAGAGTTTTGTGAAGATGGGATGTGGCATTGTCGCATCACATATTTTTGTTACATGTATTTGGATATCAAACAAACATCATTTGAATGAAATGTAAAAACATATACTATATCAATATGATGGTTGTAATACTTTGATCTCTATTATTCAGTTTTTATGATACTATACATGATGTCACCCGCCCCCGGACGTTTCTGTCGTCTCATCGGTTCAGGGGTGTGACATTTAGACATGGAAATGGTATTGATGCAATATTCATGAGTACTTCGAAATGGAGATTTAAGTATTGGATTAACCTACGCTCAGGGAATTACTTCATGTAATTTATCACGAGTAATTCCAACGATAATATCTTATAATCTTTAAACGCAGATATATGAGTTGTAGTTTATGAATCAATTGTTCGTTGATAATATGAAAACGCATCAGTAACTTGATGTTATAAAATGTATTATTGTGCATGATTTGATGAGTAAATGGTGCAAGCATATAATTCAAAGTTTATTTGTTCCTTTTCCCTTACCGGGAAAAATGATATATTTGGGTCCCTCAGTGATTTGCTGTTAACTTATTGTGTCGGGTCTGGCTAGGACTAAATTGATGTGTTCAGTTAGAAGTTCTATAGCATTACAAATTAGAAATCGGGAAACAAAGTATTAGAAAATGAGATTGATTTAGTTTCGTGTCTCATGTCGGAATGATATCTTGCAAAATGGAGGATTATATGATCGCTTATCACAGGACACGTAACTAATTGGGTTAGAGTTCGATAGCAGCTTTTGGAAGCTACAATTTGTTGATGAGTTTAGAAGTTGTACTAGCAATTATAGTTACAGAATTATCCAAGTGGGATACTTTTGGATTAGGTGTCTAAGCTCGTAACTATAATTGGTATAAACTTGAATTGATAGTAGCATAGTCATTTTGGGTTGCCCTCAAACCTAGCAATTGGAAAAGATGTTTTTGGAGAGAGAGGTTGATTTATTATTTGATTAATAAATTGAAATAAATAATTTATTAATATATTATGAGAATAATATATTAATTAGAAATAGTAATATTTAATCAATACTTAAAAAGAAATTAATTGTAATTAGTTTTATGATTAAAAGAATTAATTAAAAGTGCAATGACTAAAGTGCAACTGTTCGATAGTTGAGCAAAAGACTCCAGAACCTTCCACACATAGGGTGGACTATTTCTAAGAGGCTTTAGGGTTTCTAAAATTATCCTTGGAGGATAATCAGGAAGTTGGATAATTACCAAGTCAAGATAATATTATTATATTGGTTTTAGGCTTATCTACAGTTTCCTTGTTGCACTATATAAGGAGCCTTACCCCTTCATATTTCGGCCACTCATACCTTAGTGAGCTAGGCCGAAATTCTAACCTCCTCCCTCTTCTTTCCTCAATATCCTTTTTTTGTGTTAGGTGCGAACCACTAGAGGCACGACATTTTTGGTGCTTGCTTCCAAAAGATCAAGAAAAGGGATTCTTAGTTGTTTACTTCAACAATCAACAAGGTATGTATTCAAACTTATGAATTCAGATTTTAGTAGGAAAATTTTGTAGTTTGACAGTTCATAGTATGTTGCCTTGATGTGAAATACATAGATCCTTCTTAGGTTGCATGTGACCTAATCATTTAATTGTTAAATGTTTTTGCACTTTGTGCAAAGTTTTGTAACCTATGTTTTCCATCAGTTAGAAACCAAACTAACCGGTGCCCATAGTCAATCATCGCCTCATTAGGGCTCAACCAATCCATCCTCATGATCATCTTGCTCTCATGCAAAGGAATATGGACAAATCAATCGGATACCTCTCACTAAATAGCTCCAGAACACAACCTCGATGTACCCTCGATACCTGTACTGAACAATCATTGACAATCTCTACCTCTAATGGATAATCAAGCTCCCTTGGAGAATTCCCGTACCTCTTGCTAAGTTCAAGAGACACAAACAATCGGGTCGCGCCCGAATCAAATAGAACTAAAACTGGAACACCGTTCACTAGGAACGTCCCTATATATGGCACTACATGGGCCTCCTCGGTAAATAGGTAGAAAGCTTAACTCCTCACAACTGGCGCATCCGCCATGCCCTGGTGTCCATCAACGATCCTCTACATTGCTAGATCGGGTGCTACAACTGCTCCTCCAGCCAGACTCGGGTAATTGTCCTTCTTGTGGCCCCTATTATTGCAATGGAAACAGATCAAATCGGATACCTAGATGGTAGGGCAGTCCCTACTAAAATGATTGATCCTGCCGCACTTCCCATAACGGCTCTGGCCTTGATGGCCTCTTGATCACAAATCAACAACCGTGGGCTTCTTTCCCGAGCCCTCTGATACATGTGCCTGAACTGGCTCCCTCTTCCTCACAGATTCCAAAACAATCTCCTGTTCGTGAGCCCGAGCTATCATGTGCTTTAATGTCTTGCAGCTAGGCATGATCATAAACTCCCGTATCTCATCTTCTAATATATCAAGGTTCCGAGCCTTCTTCATCTCCTCGTCCGCCACATACTATGGAACTAGAAAGGCCCTCTCCCTGAACATGGCAGTAATCTTTATCATTGTCTCAGTAGTCTGGTGAAGGTCCTAAAACTCCCTCGCTAGCTGTTGGACCTCGATTACAAGTGAAAACTCCGCCCTGAACCTCGAACAAAATCATCACAAGTTATCACCTCGACAGCCTCACCTCCTAAAGCATAGCCTACCTCCTCCCACCTTTCATGGGCTCTGTCTTTCAAAAGACAGGATGCAAGTCTGAACTTCGCCGCCTCAGGACAGAGGCTAGATTAAAATTCATTCCCGATGTCAGCCAACTACTGCTTGTTGGTAATGGGTTCCTTCTTCTCGAAGAACTCAGGATCCCCACTTGTATGAAACTCTCATAAAGTCAAAGAACGTGTTCCCACCATAGCCACCATCTTAGTACGGAATGCGCTCGGACGCTCATCCATCAACTCAATGATACCCTTGTTAGTCAAACCAAAGATCACAGGAGTCTGCTCCAGAATGTTGTGGGTAATCTCAGACGAAATGAATTCCCTCATTCGATCATCAAAGAATCCGGCTCCAGAGCCCAAACCCGATCCCTCACCAGAACCTGAACCACCTCGAGTGACCACTATACTAAAAATAAACAAAGAAAACCATCAGAAAACACTCGAAGGATCTTATACCCAACGGGTCCTTTAGTGTGACAACCCAAATTTATTGCCGTTACAAAATCCCGTCTTCACTAACGGAATTCGTCGTTATATATTATTTTCCGTAAAGTTTGGATTCGCCAATAAATAAATATCTAGTTATTTATATTTCTTGGTATTATCATAAGTAATTATAACTTGTAAGTGTTAACCCCGTTTAACTAAATAGAGTTATATTACTTTTCAACCACTTCACCCGGGTAAAAAGTTTTAACCCCGTTAAACTTTAGCATCAGGTAGCCGTGTATCGGGTGCAATAACCGAGGCATATGAAATGAGAGTAAACACCATTTGAACACTCTTTTACCACTCATTCACTTTCTCTCACTACTTTCTCTCTCTAGACCCGAACCCGACTCCAGAACCGCGAATTCCGGCTCCCAAACGTAAGGGTCTCTTCCCTATCTTGTTCTAATCATAGTCCATAGCATTTAGAGGCCAAAAATCATAGGATTTAGAGGATTAAAGGGAGTTTACGGCCTAGGAAGCCCCTTAGGCCGTAAACACCTAAAACCTTGCCAAAAACCCCATTTTTTCTTCCTTTAAACTTGTGTACTAATTAAGGGATTTACCTAGGTGAGGTTGGACATGAAAACTTAAGATTTTGAAGCCTAAAAAGGAGTTTACGGACCAAGCTTATGCTTAGGCCGTAAACACCCAAAAACTCTTGATAAATGTCCCAAAAACTCATCTAGGGCATGTAGGAATTTAGCTATGACCCTAGGAAATGTTTAAGGCCATTAAGCATCTCATTTTGAAGACAAAAGAAGAGTTTATGGCCAAGGATATACTTGGGCCGTAAACTCCCCAATTTCTATGCCAAAATGCCCCAAAAACCCACCTAAGGCCTTCTAGAATTTAACTAAGACTTAAGGAAGTGATTTGGACCATTTAAACATCCATTTTGAGGGACTAAATGGAGTTTGCGGCCCAAGCACAATTTTGGACCGTAAACTCCCCAAAATGACAAAAAATGAGGGTTTTAACCCTCCAAATTAGTCCAAGACACTTGCTAGTAAATTAGGGAAGTGAAATAAGGCCTTAACTTGCAATTTTTGAGGAATACATGAGTTTACGGCCAAGCCTAGGGGGCTTACGGCCGTAAACTCCCAAGGAGTGGCCTTTGGGCCGTAAACTCCAAGGGAGTGAACTCACGGACTCCTCCGCAAACCCCTCTTGGCCTTATACCACTCCCGGGAACCCCTTCTAAGCCCTAAAACCCCGAATCGATGCTAGAATGCCTAAATACTTTAATGAAAAGTATAAAATGACTAATTTCATGAAAAATACATATTTAATATGACATTAGGATCCTAAAAGGTGCACAAGTCGTTAATTGGTACAAAACACTCAACCGACACTTTCACCCGATTTACCCGATTCACCCGATTTACGAGATTTCAGGTGAGTTCATACCCCTTTAATGAACCTTTCAAATGTTTTATATGTTTTAGGGGGGGACACAAGTCAATTATTCATGTATATGGAAATTAATCACATGTGATTCACTATCCGTAGTTCAAATCACATGTGATTTACCACTATGTTTTATAAAAAGGATTTTCGTTTTCAAAACTATTTTGGATAAATAAACAATTTTCTAAATGTTCCCTTTGACAAGATTTTTATTAAATAAATTCCTTATAAAATGTAACCACACCAATATATTTATATAAGTAAGACTTGAAGGACTTAGGACTGATAGCTCGCCTTATTTCCTGTTCTTGTTTGACTGTGGGCTTAGGGTAGTTGTTATCCGTCCGACTGTCGTTGATTTCTTAGTTATATATCATATATATTAGTGTTGGATACGAGTATTTTCATTTCATTCGATGTTTAAACCACTAAACTGACAAGAATCATACACACTAAGTTAACTATAATAGGTATAGTTAAGGCCACTATTACTCGCTATAGCTACTACTCTACACACTATAATACACTTTATTATGATACCATACACTAGTAAGAGAACACAATACGAGTTATACAAAAGACTACTACACTATAATACAAGAGAAAGCACTAATCAAGAGATAACACACTAACCCACTACGAGATACTCTATTCGCTACGCACTACGCCCAGAGTCTTCTGACAGGAAGACGACGCTATATGTATAGATCTATACGGGGCAGACGCTATTACATCCCGACTGTTAACTTCAGTCCGAGCCGTACAGGTCCAGGGATGCCACTACTTCACTACACTGTGCATGACCGGGAAGGTCATGGGGTCCTCAAATTCTCACACTATCGGTAACATACAAGAAATACACTATAACCACACTAAAATACTAAACTAAAAGTTAAGTTAATATCCCGAAGTAATCAAAAATCTAACACTAAAGGAAGTTTGCACCACTATTATTGACTTCAGGCATAAACTATCATATTGCATTACTTGTTGGAGATTTAATATTATACTTTTACAATAAATGGATTTCAAAGATGAAAATTTCATGTTTCTTAAAGGTTTTCACTTACAATGTATTTCTGGAAAATAGAGGATTTTCTAGGTTTTTCTACTACTTATGAATGTAAATCGCAGCTTTTCATACTATCGGTTCTAATGCTTTTTATACAAAAACTCACACTAAACTCTTATGAACTCACCAGCTTTATGTTGATATTCGTTTTCAAAATAACTTGTATCCTCAGGTCAAAGATAGACAGTTACAGGTGCAGCTTTTTGGAGAAGGTGGAGCATACAAGATCCATCTCTTACTTTTGATTTACTTTTGGTGTTTGTTGAACATTACAAAACACATTTGTAATTAAATTCACTATGTAATGCAATGGTTGTATGTTTCTTGTTTACTATTATGCAATTGTGATGATACTGTACATGACGTCCTCCACCCCGAAACGTTTTCCGCCGTTACGGTTTTGGGGTGTGACAGATTGGTATCAGAGCTTTGTTTATAGTGAATCAAGTATATCAACCTATAAAAGATATACGAACTATAAACACTTCGGGACTAAAACACTCTGACCAAGAATATATACTGTTAAGTATTTAAAAGATTTAACTAAGTATATATACACACACATCTCTATAAAACACAGAAGTATGTATCACGCTAGAACATAACAAAAGTATTAAGATTGTTGGACAGCACAGTTGGGTTCAGAGACATATAGTCACAATTGGGGGAATGTAGCCTGATCAGCTACATTTTCCTGGGAGTGACTAGCATGTGCCTAGGCTTAGTTGTGGTGTTGCAACAAGTCTAAAACTTACCAACACTACCACAATAACGTTACCATAAGAATACTATAGGAGTATTTTGTACCTCTAAAACATACGTATGTGATAACTAAAAGGGTCGTTACTAGTAGGGCAATAGTTGCTAAGTGGATACGCCACGGTTACATGTGACTAGGGCGCTATAGACTCAGAATCTGTAGCCTTTGCTTCATTCCCTGTTCTTGTTTGATTGGGGGTCTGAAGTTAGGGTTGCTTATTCGAAGGACTATCTTGCTTCGGTTACATGTAATCGGTATGCACTACGCAAGTATTGGGTCGACTAATAACGATTCATCCTATAAGTATCTTAGAATAGTACGTCTATTAACCTTTCCTTTCCCCTTTTCTCGCGTAGATAGCATGGCTGGCTTCCACCATCCCGGTGATCTGTACTATCCAAATCAGGGCAATGGAGGATGGCTCGATGAAGAGTCAGACGATGATCACCCGATCCCTTTGGATGATCATCACGCTGAAGGCTTCTCGGATGGCTCAAGCTCCGAACCAGAAGTTAACAACCAACCTCCTGAAGCCCCAAACCCTAACCCCCGTCCGGCATTTCAAGGTCCCACTCCTATGTGGGCCATATCCTTGCACCGATGGAGCGAGGAGCAGGGTCAGCCTTTGCCTTACAACGGAGACCGAAGTTTCTACAACATAAACGAAGGAGGATCAGCAGATCGGGTTTTGCCCATCATGATCCGAAGGATTGCCAGGAATGTCGAGCAGGGCCAAGCTGCTATTGGTCGGGTTGTGGAAGTGGATGCCAACTCGAACCTCAACACGGTTCACATCCGCCAACTCGAAGAAGCCATGGACAGGACAAGGAGGACCAACGAGGCTCTGCAGCATCAGCTGGTTGCATCCCGAGTCGAAGTTAGGGAACTCCGAGCAAGCCAAAGGACTCATGATCGACACCTTCAAGAAGTTATGCGTCAGCTAGCGGATCTGAGAATTCGCCCAACAAGTAACCGTTGCCAGTAGGAGATGTCTAATTACCCCACTCTTTTGTTTAAAGGACTAGCCTTTTTCTCTCTATGTTCCGTAGGTCTCTTGTCTGTAAACATTCCTAGCTTAAAATACTCTAACTAGACCTCTAAACTGCCAACATTTTCTCTATGGTATGATGTAAGACCTATTGTTAGGTCAATTTTCATGAACTTGTGTTGCATCATTAATACCAGTATATTGGCAGTTGTTTTCTCTATTGCTATGACTTTCATTTTGATCTTGGATTATGTTGATTTAATCCATGAGACACTCTATTCATATTCGCAATCGGCTCTTACTATTGCTATCATTTCTATGATCTTCCAGTGAAGGATGCCTCCACGAAAGCGTCCAAGCAGAGGAAGACCAGCAACTCAAACCCCTCCTCCACCACCTCCTCCTCCGCAGTTCGACCAGGTGTTGTTCCAAACAGCAGTGACCGTGGCTGTGACAGCAGCCATGGCCCAAATGAACTCTGGGGACGCGAGCGGTGGAAACTCTAGGTTTGGGGAAGTCCACCAAAGAGTGCAGGGATGCACTTATAAGGACTTCATGAACTGTAAACCTACCTTCTTCGACGGTACAGGAGAAATTCTGGCACTATCTCAATGGTTCGAAAGAACCGAAGCTGTGTTTGAAATGTGCTATTGCCCCGAAGAGAGCAAAATTAAGTTCGCAACTGCTACCCTCACTAACAGGGCCTTGACATGGTGGAACGGCCATGTCAACGCACTCTCCCTGGTCACAGCCAATGCCATGGGCTGGGACACTCTAAAAGATCTCATGAGAGGGGAGTATTGCCCTAGGGGCGAAGTTCAGAAACTTGAGGAAGAACTTTGGAACCTCAAGATGAAAGGGACTGACATAACAGCTTACACTGCCAGGTTTTGCGACTTGGCGTCTATGTGTCCTAACATGATCCCATCCGAAAGCAAGAAGATTGAACAATACATCTGGGGTTTAGTGCCCCCGTATCGAGGAAACGTTCTGGCCTCACGCCCTACCACCTTCGACAGCGCCAAGGAATTGGCCCAGAGTTTGATCAACCATGAAGTCTCTTCCACTCCAGCAACAGCAACCCCCACTACCACTGCACCACCCGATTCATCTGATAGAAAGAGGAAGCGATGGGATAAGAAAAAGGGCAAGAAAACTCAAACCACCTCCAAGGACCAGCAAATCGTGGCGGTCCATGCTGCCACTACCCCAGCCGCACCAGCCCCGCCAAAAGCTTATAGAGGGAATCTGCCCAAGTGTCCCAAGTGCCTATTCCACCACAACGGCCCCTGCCGTGAATTGCAATGTTCCAACTGTGGGCGAAAGCGCCATACGGTGCGATTCTGCAAGGCCCCTCCCAAACCTATTTCTCAAGTTCCGGGTTCGGGAGTGACCCCGACGTGTTATGGCTGCGGCGAAGCTGGCCATTTCAAAAAGAACTATCCGAAGGCTACAAATGTTGGGGGAACTAGAAGGTTACTCGCTATCGGTCACAATGAAGCGGTAGCGGATCCCACAGTAGTCACGGGTACGTTTCTTCTCAACAACTCTTATGCCTGTGTCTTATTCGATAGTGGTGCAGAAAGAAGCTTCATAAATCAAAACTTTAAACAATTACTCAAACAAACCCCTCAACCACTAAAAGAAACATTCTTCGTAGAAATGGCTAACGGGAAGACAGAAAGCTCTAACGAAATCTACATAGGTTGTACCCTCACGTTAGACGATCACCCATTTTCAATCGATCTCGTACCAGTCTCAATCAAAAATTTCGATGTCATTGTTGGTATGGACTGGTTGAGTCTTCATCGCGCCGATATCCTATGCTCCGACAAGTCCATTCGCCTGAATCTTCCAAATCACGAAACCCTATTGATCTATGGAGATAAACCGGGTACGAGCCTACGTATCATCACCAGTATTCAGGCTCAGAAATATTTTCGTAAGGAATATCGCGCCTTTCTTGCTCACGTCGTCGACACAAGTCAGAAAGTGAAAGATCCAAAGGACATTCCCGTTGTATGTGAATTCCCCGATGTCTTCCCAGAAGACCTTCCAGGTCTACCTCCCAAACGTCAGGTTGAGTTCAAAATCGACCTAGTCCCAGGAGCTACTCCCGTAGCTAAGTCGCCCTATCGTTTAGCGCCTGCCGAAATGCAAGAACTATCCGGTCAGCTCAACGAACTGCTCAGCAAGGGTTTTATAAGACCGAGCTTCTCACCTTGGGGAACTCCGGCCTTGTTCGTGAAGAAGAAGGACGGATCGTTTCGGATGTGCATCGATTATAGGGAATTCAATAAACTCACGGTCAAAAATCGCTACCCTCTCCCCCGTATCAACGACCTATTCGACCAACAACAAGGATCAAGTTACTTCTCCAAGATTGATCTTAGATCCGGGTATCACCAATTACGAGTGCTTGAGGAAGATGTCCCGAAGACAGCCTTCCGAACTTGTTACGGGCATTTTGAGTTCGTAGTGATGCCCTTTGGACTGACTAACGCCCCCGCAGTATTCATGGACTTGATGAATAGGGTGTGTCGTCCATATCTAGATCAGTTCGTCATCGTCTTCATCGACGATATACTCGTCTACTCTCGGAGCGAGGAAGAACACAAGGATCATTTACGACGAGTCCTGGAAACGTTGTGATCCGAAAAGTTATATGCGAAGTTCTCTAAGTGCGAGTTTTGGATCCGAAGAGTTGAATTCTTGGGTCACGTGGTTAGTGAAGAAGGAATCCATGTGGATCCCTCCAAAATTAAAGTTATTGAGAACTGGTCAGCATCGAAGACGCCTACAGAAATTCGTCAATTTCTAGGCCTCGCTGGCTACTACCGCAGATTCATCCAAAACTTCTCTCGGATTGCGAGGCCTCTCACTATGCTAACACAGAAGGGTGTATCATTCAACTGGGAAGAGAAACAGGAGAAGGCATTCCAGACCCTGAAGCGAGCCCTATGCACCGCACCAGTATTATCCCTTCCCGAAGGGACAGAAGACTTTGTTATATATTGCGATGCATCAAATCAGGGGCTCGGTTGTGTCTTGATGCAACGATGAAAGGTTATCGCCTATGCCTCGAGGCAGCTAAAGACCCATGAAGTGAACTACACTACTCACGACCTCGAGTTAGGAGCGGTCGTCTTCGCGCTAAAAATCTGGAGACACTATTTGTATGGGATGAAGAGCGTGGTGTACACTGATCATAAAAGCCTCCAACACATACTGAACCAAAAAGAACTCAACATGAGGCAACGGCGATGGGTCGAACTACTTAACGATTACGACTGTGAAATTAGATATCACCCGGGGAAGGCCAACGTAGTAGTAGACGCCCTGAGTAGAAAGGAGTATTCTGGTCGAAGGACCAAGTCGTTGACGATGACTATCCATTCGCATCTATCCACACAGATCAAAGAGGCTCAGCTGGAAGCCTTAAAGCCTGAGAACGTGACGGGAGAATCCCTGCGCGGAATGGATAAAAATTTGGAGGTTAAGGGTGACGGAGCCTACTACTTCATGGACCGAATCTGGACTCCACGCCATGGAGGTTTCAGAGACTTGGTCATGAGGGAAGCACACAACACTCGCTACTCCGTCCACCCAGGTTCAGATAAGATGTATCTGGATCTCAAAAAGCTATATTGGTGGCCTAACATGAAAGCGGAGATCGCTACCTTTGTGAGCAAGTGCCTTACTTGCGCGAAGGTCAATGTCGAATATCAAAAGCCATCAGGACTCCTCCAACAACCTGAGATACCGGAATGGAAGTGGGAGCGGATCACAATGGACTTTATAACCAAACTGCCCAAGACAGCGGGTGGATTAGATACCATTTGGGTCATCGTAGACAGGTTGACCAAGTCCGCACACTTCCTACCCATCAAAGAAATGGACAAGATGGAGAAACTCACAAGAACATACATAAAAGAAATAGTGCGACTGCATGGCGTCCCTATATCTATTATCTCAGACAGAGATAGTAGATTCACCTCTAGGTTTTGGCAATCATTGCAAGAGGCACTAGGGACGAGGCTGGACATGAGTACAGCCTACCATCCACAGACCGACGGACAAAGTGAGAGGACGATCCAAACCTTAGAAGATATGCTGCGAGCTTGTGTGATCGACTTCGGGAAATCGTGGGATACACACTTGCCTCTTGTGGAGTTTTCCTACAACAATAGTTATCATACGAGCATCAAGGCAGCTCCATTCGAAGCCCTCTACGGCCGGAAGTGCAGATCCCCTCTGTGTTGGGCTGAGGTAGGTGACACTCAGTTAGCTAAAGGGCGAGTTCCCGACAGCGCCCTCACTGGTCCGGAGATCATTCGAGAAACAACTGAGAAAATTGTACAGATACGTGAACGATTAAAATCCGCTAGGGATCGACAGAACAGCTACGCCGACAAACGAAGAAAACCCTTGGAATTCCAGGTGGGAGACCGAGTCCTTTTGAAGGTCTCGCCATGGAAAGGCACGATACGCTTCGGAAAGCGTGGAAAGTTAAACCCAAGGTACATAGGGCCTTTTGAGATTCTCGCCAGAATCGGCCCTGTAGCTTACAAACTCAACTTACCCCACGAACTAAGCAACATACACCCTACCTTCCACATCTCAAACTTGAAGAAATGCTTGTCCGACGAGACTCTCGTGATCCCTCTCGATGAAATCGAGGTCAATGAGAGCCTCAACTTTGTGGAAGAGCCTGCGGAGATTATGGATCGGGAAGTAAAAAGAACGAAGCAAAGCCGCATCCCAATCGTGAAGGTTCGGCGGAACGCCAAGCGAGGACCGGAATTCACTTGGGAGCGCGAGGATCAAATGAAACTCAAATATCCTCATCTCTTTGCTTAGTGGTATTGTAATAACTTATTTGTTTGAATTCTAAATTTCGGGACGAAATTCCCCTAACGGGGGGATGATGTGACAACCCAAATTTATTGCCGTTACAAAATCCCGTCTTCACTAACGGAATTCGTCGTTATATATTATTTACCATAAAGTTTGGAGTCGCCAATAAATAAATATCTAGTTATTTATATTTATTGGTATTATCATAAGTAATTATAACTTGTAAGTGTTAACCCCGTTTAACTAAATAGAGTTATATTACTTTTCAACCACTTCACCCGGGTAAAAAGTTTTAACCCCGTTAAACTTTAGCATCAGGTAGCCGTGTATCGGGTGCAATAACCAAGGCATATGAAATGAGAGTAAACACCATTTGAACACTCTTTTACCACTCATTCACTTTCTCTCACTACTTTCTCTCTCTAGACCCGAACCCGACTCCAGAACCGCGAATTCCGGCTCCCAAACGTAAGGGTCTCTTCCCTATCTTGTTCTAATCATAGTCCATAGCATTTAGAGGCCAAAAATCATAGGATTTAGAGGATTAAAGGGAGTTTACGGCCTAGGAAGCCCCTTAGGCCGTAAACACCTAAAACCTTGCCAAAAACCCCATTTTTTCTTCCTTTAAACTTGTGTACTAATTAAGGGATTTACCTAGGTGAGGTTGGACATGAAAACTTAAGATTTTGAAGCCTAAAAAGGAGTTTAAGGACCAAGCTTATGCTTAGGCCGTAAACACCCAAAAACTCTTGATAAATGTCCCAAAAACTCATCTAGGGCATGTAGGAATTTAGCTATGACCCTAGGAAATGTTTAAGGCCATTAAGCATCTCATTTTGAAGACAAAAGAAGAGTTTATGGCCAAGGATATACTTGGGCCGTAAACTCCCCAATTTCTATGCCAAAATGCCCCAAAAACCCACCTAAGGCCTTCTAGAATTTAACTAAGACTTAAGGAAGTGATTTGGACCATTTAAACATCCATTTTGAGGGACTAAATGGAGTTTACGGCCCAAGCACAATTTTGGACCGTAAACTCCCCAAAATGTCACAAAATGAGGGTTTTAACCCTCCAAATTAATCCAAGACACTTGCTAGTAAATTAGGGAAATGAAATAAGGCCTTAACTTGCAATTTTGGAGGAATACATGAGTTTACGGCCAAGCCTAGGGGGCTTACGGCCGTAAACTCCCAAGGAGTGGCCTTTGGGCCGTAAACTCCAAGGGAGTGAACTCACGGACTCCTCCGCAAACCCCTCTTGGCCTTATACCACTCCCGGGAACCCCTTCTAAGCCCTAAAACCCCGAATCGATGCTAGAATGCCTAAATACTTTAATGAAAAGCATAAAATGACTAATTTCTTGAAAAATACATATTTCATATGACATTAGGATCCTAAAAGGTGCACAAGTCGTTAATTGGTACAAAACACTCAATCGACACTTTCACCCGATTTACCCGATTCACCCGATTTACGCGATTTCAGGTGAGTTCATACCCCTTTAATGAACCTTTCAAATGTTTTATATGTTTTAGGGGGGGATACAAGTCAATTATTCATGTATATGGAAATTAATCACATGTGATTCACTATCCGTAGTTCAAATCACATGTGATTTACCACTATGTTTTATAAAAAGGATTTTCGTTTTCAAAACTATTTTGGATAAATAAACAATTTTCTAAATGTTCCCTTTGACAAGATTTTTATTAAATAAATTCCTTATAAAATGTAACCACACCAATATATTTATATAAGTAAGACTTGAAGGACTTAGGACCGATAGCTCGCCTTATTTCTTGTTCTTGTTTGATTGTGGGCTTAGGGTAGTTGTTATCCGTCCGACTGTCGTTGATTTCTTAGTTATATATCATATATATTAGTGTTGGATACGAGTATTTTCATTTCATTCGATGTTTAAACCACTAAACTGACAAGAATCATACACACTAAGTTAACTATAATAGGTATAGTTAAGGCCACTATTACTCGCTATAGCTACTACTCTACACACTATAATACACTTTATTATGATACCATACACTAATAAGAGAGCACAATACGAGTTATACAAAAGACTACTACACTATAATACAAGAGAAAGCACTAATCAAGAGATAACACACTAACCCACTATGAGATACTCTATTCGCTACGCACTACTCCCAGAGTCTTCTGACAGGAAGACGACGCTATATGTATAGATCTATACGAGGCAGACGCTATTACATCCCGAATGTTAACTTCAGTCCGAGCCGCACAGGTCCAGGGATGCCACTACTTCACTACACTGTGCATGACCGGGAAGGTCATGGGGTCCTCAAATTCTCACACTATCGGTAACATACAAGAAATACACTATAACCACACTAAAATACTAAACTAAAAGTTAAGTTAATATCCCGAAGTAATCAAAAATCTAACACTAAAGTAAGTTTGCACCATTATTATTGACTTCAGGCATAAACTATCATATTGCATTACTTGTTGGAGATTTAATATTATACTTTTACAATAAATGGATTTCAAAGATGAAAATTTCATGTTTCTTAAAGGTTTTCACTTACAATGTATTTCTGGAAAATATAGGATTTTCTAGGTTTTTCTACTACTTATGAATGTAAAACGCAGCTTTTCATACTATCGGTTCTAATGCTTTTTATACAAAAACTCACACTAAACTCTTATGAACTCACCAGCTTTATGCTGATATTCGTTTTCAAAATAACTTGTATCCTCAGGTCAAAGATAGACAGTTACAGGTGCAGCTTTTTGGAGAAGGTGGAGCATACAAGATCCATCTCTTACTTTTGATTTACTTTTGGTGTTTGTTGAACATTACAAAACACATTTGTAATTAAACTCACTATGTAATGCAATGGTTGTATGTTTCTTGTTTACTATTATGCAATTGTGATGATACTGTACATGACGTCCTCCACCCCGAAACGTTTTCCGCCATTATCGGTTTTGGGGTGTGACATTTAGTATCTTCATGACTCCCTTTTCTCGAGTACGGATCCTCTACTTCCAGTAGTACGGGCCCAATAATACCTTCCACACTTATCTATACTTTCCTCAAAAGTCATCCTGATTCCCCTAAGTGACGCCAACATTCCATAACCCCTATGACCCACGCATCTACTAATACTAACATGCTTCCTAGATTCTCCTAGGATCCCCTTCCCACCACTCTCTGCCATCAACTGCAAAAGAAACCCCCACTAACACCTGCTAACTACCCTACGAATATAATTACATACCACAGACACTATATAATTCTTTGAATGTAAGGTCTCACACTACAACGGTTGGACTAAAAAAAGAGTTGCGCAATAGAGCTAAACCTAACCTTCTAAAATATCTAGTTTCTGCATCATGTAACCTAGTGTATTCGCTTGGTAGTCAGCTAGTACTAGTAGTGGTTCCTAAAAGCACAAAGAAAGCAGCATTTGAGCATCAAGTTATAACCAAAGCATTGCCCTAATAGACCATCCTAACATATCAACAGTAGTCTATACTGGCATGTAGTTCTAGGGGCTCATACGGTAAGCATATAAGGCATCTCTCATCTCATACAAATCTTGAGTAGATCCTTAGCCCTAATCTGGCATGTTATTCATATACTAAATCAATAAACGTGTATGGGTATTTTGGGAACACTTACTTGGGCCTGACTGATTTCATACATCACACCCCTTCTTTTTACTAGTAACCCTTTTTTAAAATCTTTTTTTTTTGAAAAACTTATCAAATCGTCAGTTTGAGTTCAGACACTCCTGAAGATGTTATGAATCCCTCAAACCAAGGCTCTGATACCAACTTGTAACATCCCCAAAGTTATAACTAAAAATTTCATTTTTAAATCAACCAAAATTCATCAAATATCTCAAACAACCATCAAAGTATGCCAGTGCAAAAATAGTTATCAGAGTACAAATCCCAAAATCATAAAATTTACGGAAACATAAGTGGATGTGTTACGATCAGGTTGGGCTCTTCCCTTTCGAACCAGAAGTACGTGAAACATAAACTTAAATCGTAATCACAAAGTTTAATCACTAATGAAACAACTTGAAGTAGTCAATCGAGAACTCGAAGTAGTCAATCGTGAAGAAGAACAGCTAAAACAAACATTACAAGTTTTATCAGCCTATTCATCACCCAAAGAAGAAGCAGCTAGCAACTCAACAACAAAGCAACCAAATGAAGAAATTCAAGAAATATCATCCGACAATAGTCCACCACATACAATACCTAAAATAGAAAAACAACCCCTCACATCCAATCCAGAGAAGTATCCACCACTTCAAGATCATAAAAACATAAAGAAATGGTATGTGATATTCAACGGAGAAAATAAAGGAATCTACGACGATTGGGGAATCGCCAATTCATAAAAGCTACAAAACAAAAAATGAAGCAGAATCTGCTTACAACGAAGCATACAAAGCAGTAATAAGAGATAATGTCGAATGTTCAAAAACAGTCCTTCTTGCACCACAAAAACCCATATCTATTTCCACCACACAAAAACCTGTATCCATCCCAAAATCTCTTAATCAACTACATGTCAAAATCGCCCTTGAAGCCATTCCATCAACCAAAGAAAAAGAAGCCATGAAAAAACCAACTACCCAAAATTTTGCTAAACTATGGGATAGCCTCGTTTCATACACAGAAGATAATTATTTAATGGGTTTCTACCCAGTAGCCAGGCGCCCAAGCCCCAAAGCAATCTTCCTAGCCGATTTATCCGATCCTATGACTTTATGGGATTATTTTATTCATGGATTTATTGATACCATCTACTTAGAAGGAACCAATCTCCACTGCATCAGCAAATTTCCATCATATGTACAAACCATAATAAGAAATTATAAGACACGCTTTGCCAAACAGGAACGAGGAGTATTCATAAAAATGCATTCTAGTTATCCAATCTTTGATGAAGACTCACAAATACTTGTCCCAAGCATTACCTTCGCAAACATGGGAATCAACAATGGTTCGAAACCTACAAAAGATGACCTAACCCATGAAATACCAACACAAGATCATCTAGTTTTTGCACTTGCCGGTGTCTATTTAGCATCATCTCGCATAGGCAACGGAAAAGATCAAAAATCAAGAGTCAGAGTGAGTTATGCCAGTAAAACTTTCGTTATCTATTCTCTAACAGATAGTGAAATCACTCCAGAAGCATTAAAAGCAAATGAAACTTTCAAACAACCGTTCGAAAAACGTTCTCATCATCTAGCTGAATTACCCGCTGATCTCAAGAAACAACTTTGTAAACACATCATGCATGCACCACGACATAATTGTAGTCACTGTAAAGAAAATATCGAAGAAACACCTTTCATGGAAGACTAACGTCAGCAATGACTAAATCACACATCGTTCAGAAATATATGTCCTTTTGGTGGCGGGAGGAATGATGCAAGCAATAACGTATAAAGTCATTATTATTGAAGACATTATTAAAGACACTCGTCCTTTCAATGTGGAAGGGATTATTATTTGTTATTTTTCGTTGTATAATTATTGTTTGTATTTGTCTGTAGAATATGACATAAAGTAGTGTCGGTAGGATGTAACATAAAGTGTAAGACCCTCCATAGTCTAGGGGTCTAAAATGTAAATATATGTTTGTTGTATTGCAATCATACTATTGCAACAATAATTGTAACCGGCTCTTTCGAGCCTATAAATAGGGTCTTTGCCCATAAGAAATAAACAAGAGTTATTTGAGTGTTTAAGACTTGAGTTGAATCTCAAAGTTCTTTCTTTGTTGAAATAGTTTGTTTATTTCTGAATAGCATAGTTCTATCCAAAGTATCTGGATTATTATTTGTTATTTGTCGTTGTATAATTATTGTTTGTATTTGTCTGTAGAATATGACATAAAGTAGTGTCGGTAGGATGTAACATAAAGTGTAAGACCCTCCATAGTCTAAGGGTCTAAAATATAAATATATGTTTGTCGTATTGCAATCATACGATTGCAACAATAATTGTAATCGGCTCTTTCGAGCCTATAAATAGGGCCTTTACCCATAAAAAATAAACAAGAGATATTTGAGTGTTTAAGACTTGAGTTGAATCTCAAAGTTTTTCCTCTGTTGAAATAGTTTGTCTATTTCTGAATAGCAGAGTTCTATCCAAAGTATCCACATAATCATCCAATTATTCAACATAATCCATCATTAAGATAATCCGACGCATCATTCAGGTATAACATTTTCTTAATCTTGGCTCTCATGATCATTTTCCCAAACTCATATTTAAACTTAAATTCTTAACCCCCCCCCCCCCCCCCCTTCAAATTTGATTATTTGAAGTCCCTTTTGCCGCCTCTAATAAGAAATTTTTGAAAAGTCATTCTCGTGTAACCTGTTGAAAGGGCATATAGCTTTTTAAAAATGAAATGACAATAACGTCCTTAATTTTAACCTGCTACATGTGATATTACTATGTTTTCTGTCTGTAAAAAAGACCATAGTTACATCAGTTCGACAGTAAAACGACAGAATAAATATAATATTACTATTTTAGATATTGTATTCTTTTACAATGTTGGCGTAAGCTTGTGACATTTACTAATTCACAGATATAGATAAAGACTTTGTAAATAAGATTATTATATATGATCTATTAGAGAAATTAATAAAATTATAAGAAGATTATATAAATAATTATTGAAATTATAAAATAAAAAAATTAAGGTTATGTATGTAAATTTTTTTCTAAAAAAAATATTATAAATGATTAAAGATAAAAGTGTTATATATATATATATATATATATATATATATATATATATATATATATATATATATATATATATATATATATATAAAATCATGTTTTCTTTTTTTTATTTTCTTTTTATTGTCATTTTACATATATAGTGCTTTTGCCAAACATTTCAAAAAAAAATGTTTATTAGCTTATAAAGTTTTGCTACTATGTTATATGTTAGATAATCTAAATATTTTTAAAAATAAAACTGAACAAGCTAATAAACATTTTTATTAAAAAATAAATTTTCGTTATTAAAATCCAAAAAACCACCTCTATATCTCTACAATAGCAAATTTGGGTAAGAAAGATATTGATGTGGAATGACTTAATCCCTATTCTAATAAAAGAATAATTTTATTATCTTTTTACATGTGTCACCTTATTAGACCTCCTAATTAATGCATATTTTATTTTTTTTTGCCATGTGTCACCCTATTATGTCTCCTATTTAACACTTGTCACTTGTCAACCTATTGATTTTTCATTTTAAATTTTAAATTTCTTATTCTATCTACATTAAATTAATAACAATAAAATAAAATTAATACAAATTATAAAATGATATAATTTCACATATTTATTTAAATCAATGATTATAATTTTATATAACTAAAAAAATTTCTTAATTGATAATTTATTCAAAATAATTGATTAATAACTTTGAGTTTATACTATAAAAGTTTAATTAATTTTATAGCCATAGTTCCTACGGGTTATAAACTAGTTACCATAATATGACTCACACTTGAAGACTATCTAACACGTTCTCTTTTTTTTTCACATTATTTAGCCGACTTGACCAAATAGTTTCTAGCACGGCACTATCAACTAATGCCTTTCATATTTTTAAGGTTAAAAGTTAAAGTCTTGTTATAAACATAAATGAAATTATGTCCGTTGTAAACATAAATGGAATTAAATTTTAGTTTAAGAATAAATTATATATATATTTATATTTGAAGTCAATTAAGTTGGTTATTTGCAAAACTAGTCCATAACAAATTCCTGTTTGTAATTATTTTCGTTTTCAAACTTCTTGATACCTTAATATTAACTCGACCCTTCAAAAAACAAGAATAAAGTTATTGTTTTCAAAACTTCAACCAATGATAATTCTAGTCATTATTAAGCCGTTAACCATAATAAACGACAGCATTAACTTCATAGAGTTCTTTCCTTTAATATATAAATGAAATCAACAAGTTATCTCAAAACTCATGCACACATACTTGAGTAGTATCAATAAACTGATACTAGTAAATAATTAATTATATTATCCTTTATGGCAAATCTTAACGTTATCTAATAATCATTTCAGGGTAATCATAACAGTTTGCTCACTTCCACTTCAACTCTTGATCTTTTTATTATACTAAACTAAATTAGTGACAATCCTATTCATCATCGTTGACTATAATTTCCTTATATAATTCACTATGATTCAACATGTTAAGCTATGAAGATATATTTTTTCACATTTTAAATCACGATTTGTCAAGAAGATATAATTAAACACAATAGTCCTTTTATAAAGTTAGAATGAAACTTCTGAGATATAGCAAAATTACAACATCCCTACATATCAAAAAAAAAATTGAAAGATGTTTTTAAATTAACTATTAAGGGTAAAAATGTCAATAAACCTCACAAACTTGATTAAGAGATATGAACATGGACAACTTTTTAGCAAATATTAACCATACGAATGATGTCTATGTCGGTCCTTCTCCCTTGAGGAATATGTCGAGCCGTGATAGTCCCGATCTGTAAAGGGCATAATTGTAAATTCGACACATAATATTATTAAAAGGGAAATTAAAAAGATTTTTTTTTTCAGTTATGTACCTCGTGAAGAATGATGTTTTGGTTTTTCACCATGTCCTGTGTGTTGAAAAAGAGTGGAATTAAAAAAATAGATAAAGCTTATTTGATTGGAATGGAATGGAATGGATGAAGGAATGGAATAAGCAAACTAAACCTGAATCCTTTCCTCCTCTATCCTTTGACCGATGACTCCTATCTTTGACTTTTTCTCTATCATCCCTTTCCCTTTCCCTTTCCCTTTCCGAATCCCTCCCTCTTTTATATCTCTCCCTTTCCCTTTCCCTTTCTTTGCTTTTGGAAACAGATTCCCCCTCAACCGGAATCGGAACAACACTCTGAATCTCAACTTTCTCATCAACATCATCACTCTTTGTTGAATCTTTCACCTTTCCAATTCCGCCTTTCGACTCCGGAATCACACATGCCGGAGACATCGACACCGACACCGCAGACGCCTTGTTTATATTAGCATCATCAATCACCTGTGATTCCTACACCACAAAAACCATAAATCAAAACAAAACCTAGAAAAAAAAAATAAGGATCAAAACTACGTAGTTTTGAGAGAGGACCTTAGGAAGGGGTTGGGAGGGGGAATCCCAAGAGCGATTAGACACAGTGAATGAGCCTCCTTCTTTGCATACAGGTATATATTGTGCTTTTGGTAGAGTGTATAAATGAGCTAAAACTCTACAAACTTCATCTATACCTGATTTATCAGCATCAAAAGCTTTCCACCATGGAGGATTTTCAGGGAGGGGGACATGGAATCTTCTAGCAGCAGCATATACAACACCACATGCCACCACTGCACTCTTGAATCGAACACATAAAGTTGTTCTCAAGCTATCATTTGCAAGATTCCAAGCTTCTTGTGTCAACTCAGGGGGTGTTTCAAGGGTAGCAAGGTAATTTGAGATGAATTTATGAGGGTGTTCCACATGACAAATGAAAGCCATTTCCTTTAACAAATGTCTTTCAGATCGAATCAAATCCATCTTCAATTCTGTATATTTCTGTACACATGTGATATGTACACAAGTGTCAACAACATAAGCATACACAAAAAGTGCTTATAAACTAAATAAAATTAAATACCTTTGAGAATGCATCTAAATGTTCTATAGGTAGATTCTCTCTTCTACATTCCATTCTATGAAAAACATTGAGGACATGTCTTGCTCTTCTAGGGTTTTCCTCTAGTTTTGAAGCAAGCCAAACACAACTTGCAGCAATTCTCTTCACATTGAATCGAACAAAAGATTTCTTGCAGTAGAAGCGATGAAATAGAACTTGACCTGTGGCCATTACTTGTTGTGGTCTGTGTGATATATGTAGTTAAGGATCTTTAAATATGATCAAATTGTAAAGTAACAACTCATCAAGAAGCATAAATTTTGAATAGTATTCCATAAGAAACACAAAAAAGGATACACCTTGAGTAAAATGCCACTTTCTTGGATAAGATCACATCCGTATATTCTAAGTGTTGTTTCAGTGGCTTCATCTATTCCATCTTTTCTAGAAGGTGTGTTCTCAAGCTGTTCATCAGTTAGATAGAATGTATCGATAGCTGTGTAAATCATGGTTGATAGGGAATAACACTGTAACAAAGAATAAATCAGTGTAGAATATCAGTAGCATTGACAAAACATGGAAGCATATTAAGAGATTTGAGAAAAGATTACAAACTTGTCTTAGTAGGACAAGTGCAAACAACTATGCCAAATTTCAAGATCAAGAGAAACATTACAAATTGGTATTTTTCGCCAGATAACATATGGTTTAAGATTTCAATTTGGATTGTAATTATAAGCAGATGATAAAGGAAAGACAATTTTTATCTGGACTTGACGCATTCCATTTACATGTACAATAATTCTTTAAATCAATTTAATCTCGCGCCTACTATTAAGCTATTGTTCTTATAAAGAATGTATAACCTTTAGTGATCATATATGCATCATCAATTCCAATAGAAGCGTACCTTCTCAAAAATTTAATTTTTTCAACAAACATCGGTTAATTTTAAATTTTCCCAAAAATAGAACTTCGATTTTCAACAAACCCTAGAAAAAATATTAAGTAGAAAAGCTAACAACTAGCGATCGAATTTCAACAAACCCTAAAACTAAAATTCACCCAATTAACAAACCCTAATAATTAACAAATAACTATTTATTAGAATTTAAAAGCAACAAACGATAATAGATTAGCATATTTATACGAAAAATCACAAAATTGAAATCAGTTTACCGTTGCAGTGGCAGGGGGCTAGCGGTGGTGGAGCAGGGAGGAGTGACAGAACACGACGGAAAAGGGGCGGAGGCCGGAGCCGGAAGCTGCGACGCGCAGAGAGTGAGAGGACAGAGGACTACGGTAATGAGGCTTACGTTTATTATTCAGATGGGCTTGGGAAGGTCTGTTGGTTTCTTTAAGGGAGGATCCAACATAGCTCAAAGAAGGTGGAAAAAAATAAAACAAACACAACAATTTTTATCGATACATAATAATTTATTTTTTAAGGGTTTGTAGAATATAATATTTTAACATATAAATTGTTGTGTATGAAAAAAATTTATTGTGTATGAATTCTCAAAAATAAATAAAGCAATCGTCCGGCTATGTTTTTAGTTAATTTCAGTAAATTTTTATAGCAAATTAATTTAAAAATAATAATAATAAAGTCGTGTGGTGGTATGGTAGGTAGTGGCATAAGGGCTCCAAATTTTAGAAAATATATATTGTTATAGTGTTAGTATATTTGTAAAATATATTTTTATGAGTTCTCATTAGTTGGTTTCTTATATGCATATTTTAGTAATTGGTTGCAATCTTGAATTCATTTGAATTATGAAAAAGAATCAAAGAAAATTTAAAAAAATAAATAAAAAATCTAATAATAAAAATTCTAAAATCTACTAATAATTTAATGAAATTATCTATATTCAAAAAAAATGCAAATATGTTTCAATATTTTGTATACATATTTCATCAAACTATTGGTTAAATTGAGTGAATGAATGAATAATACAAACAATATGAAATACTTTTGGTTTCTTAAAGTTAAAGTCACTGAATATCAGTGAGCTAAAGGCAAGTTGTAAAAAATCTTGAAAACAGATTGCAAAATGACTATATTTCAGACATTGACGTTGATGATCTGTTCAATGAATTGGAATTGTAGCAAAAATATTTACCAGTTGAAAACAATACAACAAATATAATAGTAAATTTCTTAAAAATGGTAAACATTTACCTTGTTTTCTTTTCTGCATACAGAATATTGTTGATTATTCCTATTACAATTGCATCAGCAACAATAAGCTTTTAAAATCTTATTTGTTTTCGATCATGTCTAAAGAGAGATTAAATGCTCTTTTATTTTAATTAAGAATGAGTGTTTTTGAAAATATTGATTATCAAAAGTGTAATAAATAAATTTGTTTCTAAAATGATAGAAAGTCGAAGTCTAGAAAATAGTAATACGCTGACTTTTTAATATATTTTTATAGAAACGTACTAATGAGTGAAGACATGATATTATGGTAATGAATTTAAGAGATGTTTAATTTAACAGCAGCAAATTTACTTAAAAATATCTTACAATAAATGTGTTGTGGGATCTCGCTTCGAATTGCACAAGGCCTCTGCAATGTTAGGACCGAGCCTAATTCTAGGTTAAACACTACATGAGGTAGCTTTTAGATTTGGAACATTTTTGTTTAACCTAAACACTAGAAGTTTGTATTATCAAACAAGGATTTTTGTTCAAAACGAATTCTTTTGTTAAACACTAGAAGCTAAAAGCTAAAAGCTTCCAAACGCTTTGTGTTGAACACGTCCATAGTTAAAAATAATAACTAAACATATAAGTTTGTCACATATACATTAGACAGTAATTTTAATTGTGATGAATAATATTGCATTTAGACTACGATTTGTAAAAGTTTGATTGTGACTTCTAAAGTATGGTTGTGATGAAAAGTTAAGTGTGATTGTGATACCAAACACATTGACATTTTGACTGTTTTTGCGATTTTTGACATTTTGAACGCGATTTTTTACGGTGCGATTGTTTGTGATTTCTGCCAATTTGATTACCATTCCTAAAAGTGTGATTGCGATTTAAAATAAAATATTAAACATATCCCCTGTGCTAATATCAGATACCATTACAAATATGTCTAGTAGATCAGATGAGTTGAATAAAGTTATGTATATAAAACTATAAATATATATTACAATTTACATTTTACACACACAATAAGGTTAGGAGAACAATGTATAGTGTTAAAAATTTCAAATACCTCAAACCAAACACCCCCTTTGAGTATTTTCAAGGAAAGAAAACAAATATGAAACAATCCTCAATTACTTAATTTAAAAACTTAATTTAAAAGTTAAAACTATTAACATAATAATATATTTTTATATAAAACATTAAAACATGTACAAAAGTCAAAGTCAAACCAAATAAGACGACATTAAATTCCAACTAATCTTCATATGAGAAGGCATGGGTGCGACAAACCGAAGAACATCCGGCTTGGATTTTACATTTTTACCCTCAAGACGCTTGGC
Organism: Lactuca sativa; assembly: GCF_002870075.4. Lineage (NCBI taxonomy): Eukaryota > Viridiplantae > Streptophyta > Magnoliopsida > Asterales > Asteraceae > Lactuca > Lactuca sativa. The sequence goes on from NC_056631.2 coordinate 104,239,084, forward strand.
AACATTAGGAATAACAAGCTCCCTACAATGCAAATGTAGCAAGGGTACTTTGGACAATACACTTCCTTTCTGAACATCCAACCCATCGGGCCTTCTCATCTTGTAAGGCTCACCAGTTGTGGGCTCATAATCGGGCCTTGGCATTTGCTTCCATTTGCTGTGCACAAACCATCCGTACTTGTAGTCCCCCACAATTGGTGTCCCCAAAGCTTCCGCACAATGCACTCGCATCTGATCACCACCCTTATTTATATTTATTTTTCCATTATATTTCTTTTTTAAATCAAAAAGAAATTATATACCTGATGCTTATGGTTTGTGAGTGGTCTCAACTCGAGCCACGAACAACCATTTATTGTAGGGCCCAGTACACGATACTCTGTTACGGCCTCTTGGGAAGTTTCTAGATTACAACCATATCCCAACATTACCCTCTCCGCTTTTCCACCATTAAGCACCACCTGTAACCAATTACAAAAATGCCCCTCACTTCTTTTTTTGTCATAATTACGACACCAAAAAAAAAAAAAAAAAAAAAAAAAAAAAAAACCTTTGTGAGAGGGGCATGGATTATGCCCTGATTTTGCTTTGGGGTACCTATCACCAGTGCCCAATATCTTTGAAACGTATCATTCAATGCCTAAAAGTTGTTCATGGATTTTTATAGTTTTAAAAAAAAAAGTGGATATAAAATATTAGAATTTATAATATACCTTAAGTGATGGTTTTGTTTCACTAAACAAAGAATGAAGATAAGATATGGTCTCTTTTGTTCTTCCCATTAGAAGAATCCCACTGCTTTCTCTATCAAGACGATGAACCTATTTACATAAATACAATACAATGACCACATATTTACAAAAATGCCACAATCCCTTATATGTTTATGCAAGAGATAAGATTGATTACCAGTTTAGGGCCTTCATCATAATCATAACATAATGCTGCAGCTGCAAGTGCATCCATGCTATTATGAACAGCAAGATTCCCCTATAACATAATTATGTATACAAATATAATTAAAGAAAAATAAAAGATAAAATCTGACCTAATGAAGTTCATTATGAACTAACCTTTAAAGGCACCTTTGGTGGCTTATTCAAAACAAGTAGAGCAGAATCCTAAAGTTTTATTATCATGTCATCAATGAACTAAACATACAGAATGAAAAAAAAAATGTATTTATCTTTTTTAGGGTTTAGAGAAATAAAGAAAGACATGCCTTGTACAAAACAAGTCTTTGCAAATATTGAATTTCATCTGCATTTGGAGATAAAGATGCAGTTGGAATTGTATCGAATCTCTTTGAGATTCTTGATTCAGCAACAGATACAGCCACATGAAGTGTAGAACCCATTTTCATCACCTCATTATGTTTAATCTGTTTGTTAAATCAAACTAAAACAAATTCATCACCATGTTATATTATATTATGCTATGTAAGACTAAAATCTTAAATGGCATCCGATTTTTATACCTTTTTTAAGCTTTTTGTTTCATGACACTCCATTTTCACAAGGCCCTTGTTGAAATGTGATTGGATGACAGAGGGAGTGACATCAGCAAAGTAATATTTCATCCAGCTAATGGCAGTGATATGAGAATCAGGAGAAGCATTCTTTCCAGGTAGAGGATGAGGTGGCAGTGGAGGCAATGATAAAAGCTGACGTGGCTTATGGGGAGATTTAGGATGACCTAAATGAGTTATGTTGTTGGAAACTCGAACAACACAATCAGGTAGTGGAGGTGACACTCTGGAAAAGTGCCTCACTTTATGAAAACTGCTCTTCAGCCACATCATTGCACATACTGCCTGAATATAGTAATTACAATTCAACATCTTTTTACTAATTGCTTCCAATTACGATAGGTTTAAGAAGTTTTCATAGTTAGACTATTTTTATACAATAACAAGAAAGATTATGAAGAGATCAATAGAAACATTACAAATCTGTCTCTTTTTCCTGAAAACTTATAGTTAAGATCCCAATTTGGATTATAAAAGCACGTTATACAGGAAAGAGAAGTGTTTGAAGGAAAGATAATTTTTATCTGGACTTGAGGCATTCCATTTACATGTGCCTCATATTAAGTTAAGTTATTGTTCTTATAAAGCATGTATAACCTTAAGTGATCACATATGCATCAATTCCGATAGAAGAATACCTTCCAAAATTCGAAATTTTTCAACAAACCTTCGGTTAGATTTCAATTTTCCCATAGCAAAACTTAACAATAGATTAACGCATTCAAAAAAGTTCACAAAATAACATTAAATATCAAATCACTTTACCGTCACAGTGGCAGGGGAACTAGCGACATTGGAGCAGCAGCTGCAGAGAGAGGAGAGGCGGAGCACGACGGTAGCAGGCGGAGGCCGGAGGCGGCGACGCGCAGAGAGTGAGAGCAAAAAGAGGGCTACGGTGCCGAGGACTTGGGTTCGTTATTGGGGATTGGGGGCAACCATGTAATTGGGTCCCTAACTCCTCTAACGAAAAAAAAAATTATTGCTTATTGTTTATATCTATCGTTATAATCTAAGTTATTGAATAAAATTCTTAAAAATCAGTTTATTGCGTTAGAAATCTACCCTAATAAATGAAAATGTTATTGTCACTTGTCATTCTCTTATTTATTTGGCCACATGTCATTTTGTCATATCTACCCTAATAAATGAAAATGTTATTGTCACTTGTCATTCTTTTATTTATTTGGCCACATGTCATTTTGTCATATCTATCCTAATAAATGAAAATGTTATTGTCACTTGTCATTCTCTCATTTATTTGGCCACATGTCATTTTGTCATAATTTTGAAATATATTTATTTTCCACTTGTCAATTACTTCATTATTCATTTCCATTGTATCATTAATTTAATTTCCATAAATTAAACCTACTATAATAACTATTAATTTCAAATTTGAAATTTCAATTTCAATTTCAAATAAATTTACACTTTAAACATTTGTATTTAACATTTTATTATAATAAATCGTTTAGTACATGGGTCTAACAATTAAACAGATAATTTTAATTAATTTATTTTTTGCATGTTTTTTTTTCTTTATAATTTTCACTTATTTCATATTTCAAATTCAAAATAAACTCTTCATTTAATCGCTCATGTTTAACATTATATTTTAATTAACCCGTATAATATACGGGTTTCACAACTAGTTAACTAAATAAGCTAATTTTTAATAAGTATCTTCCTTCTTGCTTATTAATTATTTTCACCACAAATAAGCTAAGACCATCTCCAATGAATTCAATGGATTGACATATGTACATTCTACTCATTATACAGTTTTATCCATTAAACTCTACACTCCATTAAACTTTATACAATTTAATGGATTGTCATATCATTTATCGATTTCTTTTATTTATTGTTATTTTTTAAAAAATTAATTAGCATGGAAATAAAAATTAAAAACTACAATTAAAATTAACATTAATTAAAAATTTAAAATAAAATATAATTTTAATATATATATATATATATATATATATATATATATATATATATATATATACACACACACACACAGAGAGAAAGAAAGAGAGGTAAGTTATATTGAGAACACGTAAAAGATCGAGAACACGAGAACAATCCATTTTTGTTACTTTTTTAAAATAATGTCTTTAAAGTGTAAAATTTTAAAATACGTTTATTAACTTAATTTATGCAATATTAAATTATTGTATTTGTTACTTTTAATTCGACTGATAACACATCCCGAATTATTCGTACCTACCATATTCATCTTCAAAATATCCGTCTTTTTTCATTCACCCCTTTTCTTTCGTTTTCCTTTCATTCGTTACAGTACAGTTCCAAGTTGGTTATCTTTTTTGATTTTCCGATGATTTGCAAGCATCTTTAAGCTAGAATTGGGGGATCCTTCTATATCAGTTTGTTTCACATTACGTATCAATATTCCTGTAGTTTTTGCTATTCGATGATATGCAACCAATGTGAAGCTGCAAATTTGGGATTCTTCAAGACTACTTGCGTTTTATCGTTCAATACTGTCGATATAAAAGCTTATGGAGGTCGATTTTGAAGGAGGTTATGCAGTGGGGAATCGCACAAGAGGTAAGTTCCTTTTACATCATTCAAAATTTTTCATAAATTTAATCGGTATTGTCATCATTATGTTGTTAATTTCAATTGATATCTAATGTTTTACATGAGTTTGCAATCTTACTTTCGATTTTGTCAAACGGTTTATGTAAGATTTTTGACCTATTTTCTCACTTATAGGTTCATTGTTAACTTTTTTTTTTCTTTTTTAATCATATAAATCGATGTGCATAAGGTTGAATGTTGTTATTGGCATCATTATGTTGTTAAATTCAAATGTAAATCATCTATTGAGATGAGTTTGCAATGTAGATGGTTTGATTAGGTAAATATGTTCACGGGTATTTTTTGCCCTGATTTCACTCTTATGTGCTACCTGCTAAAGTGATTGCACTACATTTATTCATCATAGATTCCATTTAAAATGTATGTTATTTCTGTGTTTATTAATATGTTTCAATTTGCATTATGTTTATGGGTATAGTTAACACTTAACAGTAACATCAGGCTTATGTATTTGTTATCACGTTTGATCTTATTTACCCTAACTTCATGCTTTTATGTTACATGTTAAATTGTTTGCACTACATTTATTCACCATATAGTCCATATAAATGTGTGTTATTTCTGTTTTATTCATATATTTCAGTTTGCATTATTTTTATGGGGGTAGTTAACAGTAAGATTACACTTATTCTTTTGTTATCATGTATGAACTACACTAGGGCGCAGGAAAAGTGAGCGTATTCGTAACAGATATTTACTTATGAAATTCAAGAAAGATCCCTCAAACCCAATAATAATAGATATGGATGGAGATGCATCTGATTCTATCAGGATTACCCCCATACTAACCATTGCAAAACATGGAGTTCTGACTCAAAGGTCAAAATTCAAACCTGTTTCAACTGTTACTCCAATTCAGAATGAAGGTAGTTTTTTTTTATTAATTTTTGAATTAGTTATCACACCAAAAAGCATAGTCTTCATTATTTTTGTTTATGCCTCGGTAGGAATACAAGGTCAACAATCTCGACATAGTGTTTCTGTTGAAGTGCTTCATGAAAATCGTTCAAAGCAGAAATGTGATCCACATTCCACTTCCCAATCACCTGCTGTTGGATATACAAAATCGGGTAACTCATTAACACTGACTTTTTTAATTTGATAGTGTAATTCATTTATCATATTTACATTGCTTATGACTATGTATTGTATGAAGGCAGTTTTTTTTTATTATTTTTTGAATGAAGGTAGTTTTTTTTATTTTTTGAATTAGTTATCACTCCAAAAAGCGTAGTCTTCATTATTTTTGTTTATGCCTCAGTAGGAATACAAGGTCAACAATCTGACATAGTGTTTCTGTCGAAGTGCTTCATGAAAATCGCTTTCATAACTAGTTTTTTGGATATATTACTTTGATTATTATTTTAACTATTATAATTATTTTTATTTTTATTTTTATTATTATTACGTTTTTAAATCTATAAAAATATTCTATTATATAATGTGTTATGCTGATATTTTAATTATTAATGTTACTTTGATTATTATTTTAACTATTATAATTATTTTTATTTTTATTTTTATTTATTATTACGTTTTTAAATCTATAAAAATATTCTATTATATATATTTTAAATATGGTTTTAAGTGTATACTTTTTTAAAGATATACAATTATATGTGATTATCATCATATTCAAATACTAGTTGTCAGACCCGTGTATTACACGGGTTTATAATTATTTTTATTTTTATTATTATTACGTTTTTAAATCTAAAAAAATATTCTATTATATATATTTTTAAATATGGTTTTAAGTGTATACTTTTTTTAAAGATATACAAAATATTTTTATACATATGTTTTTAAATACATTTTTTAAAATATATTTATTTGTATTTAATATATATATATATATATATATATATATATATATATATATATATATATATATATATATATATATATATTCAACAGTATGGTTTTAAGTGTATATTTTTTTAAAGATATAAAAAATATTCTTATACATATATGTTTAAATACGTTTTTAAAAATATATTTATTTGTATTTAGTATTTATATATATTCGACAACAAGTTTCTGCCTTTAATATATATATATATATATATATATATATATATATATATATATATATATATATATATATATATATATTAAAAATGTATTTATTGGAATAGTTGTATACTTATTTTATATATATATATATATATATATATATATATATATATATATATTAAAATTCTTGGTCTTAGCTACAGTAAACTTAGTGTCTTTTGCCATCTTTGATCCATTCCTTTTTCCGATTTACTGTTTTGTCCCTTCATTTCTGCCTATTTTATGTTTGTTCTTTGCAGTGGGCATTTTATGTCTATATATCTATTGATTGTGTACATATGTTGCTTTACCTTTCTTCACCGCTTTTTGGCCCAATCAGGTTCAAATTTGTGTAATTTTTCTTAAAGCTTCTCCCATTTGCACCGATAATCACTGCTTCATCTTCTTCTTCAATGTAAAACAACCAGGTATTCTTGCTCTGTGAGAGTCGTCCTCGAATTCCTGTCAGTTTGTAGAAATAATCCTCTTTCCTTCCCCTAAATTCTTACATCGACTCAAATAACAGATCAAAGATTAATACAGGAAAAAAGAAGCAAAAGGTCACTTTGTGTGTGTGTTGTGTTCAATCCATCGGAAGGAATACCAGTCGGAGGCCGCTTCCTCCCCGCCGATTATGTCAGCGTAACCTACTATGATGCTACGGCTCGAATCTTCCATCACTGACTCAATTCGGGCACACATTTTTCTCTCACCGCTTCCACCACTTCCCACTGCCCCTTAAACATCGATTTCACCCTTCATTGCTAACTGCGAGATCAAAGGAAGAGGTTGAAGACAACATATGTGTTGATGTTGTTGCTGATGGTCAGTGACGGCCTCACTAGAGGGCAGGAATCACAGTCACTCACATAAGGAATCGATGGTGGTTGAGGGATGGATGAAGTAGTTGGTCGGTGCTGTAACAAGTGAATCAGCTCAGCATCGGTGGTGCTGGTCACTTAAGCGTGTAATTGCGCATGCGGCGTTCCACCCGACGGCTACTGGAATTTAATTTTTACTTATTTCTTCCTAAAATAGTTGGGCTCCATATTGGAAAGTTGAAATGGGTTTAATACACATCTCCAGGTGTTTCAATTTCTAAACAATTAAATCCAATTTACTTGATTTCGACTCTCTTTTTTTCATTGGGATTCATATCTTCTCCTGTTGAAGTTTTCTCTTGTGATTTTTGTAGTAAATAATGATTTTATAGAGTATCATGGAAAAGGAAGCAAGTTTTACCAAAGAGATTAGTGGTGGTGGAAACAGGAATTCAAAGTGGAGGAACAATGCTTATTATTAGACAATCATAAGTCTCTTTATTTATTGTGATATTTTACCTTCCTGTATTTCCTTTATTCTTAGAGGGTTGTTCTTGTAACTTTCTCTTTTATAAATTGGTTGCTCTCCTTCTTATTGGGCAAGGAGAGTTATTCTCTCCTGGTATCACTCGCCTAGATCCCGTCTCCCGCTATTCTTCTTCCCCACCCGATTCTTTATCTTTTTTTTTGCCGATCAATGGCATCCTCCTCATCTTCTGATACACTCCTCCCCATGAGCACTATTTTACACCTCATCACCAATCGGCTCTCTTCCTCCAATTACCTGTTGTGGAAAAACCAACTGCTTCCCCTCCTTTCCTATCAGAACCTTCTTGACCACGTTGATGGATCCGCCTATGCACCGGCGGCTGAAATCCTTTCTGACGGAAAACCATCACCAAATCCAACATATTCGGCTTGGCTCTCTGCCGATCAGAGAGCAATGATTCTTCTCCACGCTTCACTATCTGAAGAAGCCTTCTCAGAAGTCGTTGGTCTTGTCACTGCCCGCTAGATCTGGGTGGCTTTGGAAAATGCCTACAATAACTCTTCTGTTGAGCGCGTTCACAACTTACGTGATCAGCTTCGCAAAATCTCCAAAGGTACCTCTAGTGTTACCGATTTTGGGCATAAATTCAGGTCTTTATGCGATCAATTATCGGCTATTGGTAGCCCTATCGACGACTCTGACAAATTACACTGGTTTCTATGTGGCCTTGGTGCCTCGTTCGAGACCTTTTCCACTGCAATTCAGGCATCTCGCTCCCACGTTCCCTTTCGGGATCTTCTTGCTCAAGCTGAAGGACACGAACTATTTCTTCAGTCAATTCATGGTACTGTCTCTCCACCGGTGGCATTTAATGTACAAACTCGTGACTCTACCCCCCAACCGGGGTCGTGGTGGTAGATCTTTTCGTGGTGGTCGGCGGCGTGGGCGCCGTCCCCCTCACTGTCAACTGTGCCGCCAAAACGGGCATTAGGCTAATGTATGTCCCCGTCTTGCCACTTTTGCCACTCATGCTCCCGGTTCTGATGTTGATCTAGCCAAAGCTTTTCATGCCCAATGCCACGTTTCAACCTCCAGTCCAGATTGGTATGTTGACTCCGGTGCCACGGATCATATGTCCTCTTCCGCTGACTCGTTAACTCAACCCACACCATACTCGGGAAACAACAAGGTCATTTTTAGGAATGGTACTTCTCTTCCTATCTCTCATATTGGTCACACTTCTTTTTCTAATGACATACGGATTCGAGACATGTTGGTCGTTCCCAACCTTTTTAAAAATTTGTTATCTGTTAGCAAATTGACCGTTGACAATCATTTGGATGTTTTATTTTCCCAACCTCATTTTTATATCCAGGATCGATCAACGAAACGGGTTCTTGCTCAGGGCCGATGTGATCGGGTTTTGTATGTGCTTACTACCAACCCTCAAGTCCTTTTTGCATCCACCAGATCCAAATTGAAAGCTTCGTTTGAACTTTGGCATACTCGGTTGGGACATCTGTCCGTTGATACTCTTTTACTATTAAATAAACAGGGCCATTTGTTGGTTACCTCTCTGTTACCGAAACCTGTTGTGTGCTCTTCTTACCAACTTGCAAAGGCACACCGTTTACCTTTTAAGAATAATGAAAAACGGGCTTTACATATGTTAGACTTGATACATTGTGACTTATGGGGCCCATTCCCCGAATGCTCAGTGGACTCTTACCGTTATTATGTAACGTTCGTCGATGATTATTCTAGATTTACGTGGTTTTACCCCCTTCGCACTAAATCGGGTTTTCATGCCATCTTGGATGTTTTTTTAAAATTTGTACAAACTCAATTCTCTCGTAAAATAAAGGTTTTCCAAAGCGATGGTGGCACGGAATTTTTAAACCACAATGTTCGAATATTGCTTGATGAGAATGGTACGATCCAACGCATCTCATGTCCGTACACCCCCTACAAAATGGTCGGATGGAACGTAAACATCGCCATATTGTTGAAACTGGCCTTGCAATGTTATTTAATGGGTATGTTCCTCCGTTATATTGGGTTCACGCGTTTAGTTCTGCAGTCTATATCATAAATCGCTTACCCTCCACAGTGTTACAAAATAAATCTCCATTTGAGCTTCTCTTCAATCGTGTTCCCACTTATGATCACTTTCGACCTTTTGGTTGTCGGGTTTATCCATACCTAAGGGACTATGCCGACCACAAACTCTCTCCTAGAAGCCTCCCATGCATTTTTCTCAACTATTGTTCTCAATATAAAGGCTATCTATGTCTTGAACCTACCACCTCTCGCATCTATATTACCCGACATGTTAAGTTTGATGAACGACTTTTCCCCTTCACCGGTGACACTTCTCAAACCCCGGTGACCATGCTCATCTTAACAAAATTTCAAGACGATTCTTCTTGTTTCCCTATTGTGCAGGTTGCCTCGCCGTCATCCTCTTCTAGACAAGTCAAACCACCACCTTTGTCTACATGTGGTCTATGTGATGATGCCCAACATGCTTCGGTGGTTAACCCTTCGTCTGTTAACCCCAACCATCCTGTGGTTTCTGAACCTGTTGCATCCGAGCCGGTTGCATCCGAGCCTGCTGCATCCCAGCCTGCTGCATTCGAGCGTGCTGCATCCGAGCCTCCTGCATCCGAGCCTGCTACATCCGAGTCTACTTCCCCAGCCTCTCCTGCTCATGCCCCTGGCCCTGGTGTGGGCCATCTGATGACTACGAGAGCCAAAGCTGGCATTTTTAAACCCAAACATTGGGCTGATTTAGCCCACACTAACTCTCATGGGCTTTTCTCTGCTTTATTTGCTTCCAAAGATCCAAAGGGTTTTCAAAATGCTTCCAAACACCCACATTGGATGACTGCCATGCATCAAGAAATGGATGCCCTTCACCGAAATAATACATGGACGTTGGTTCCGAGACCTAAACATCAGAACGTTGTCGGTTGTCGTTGGCTATTCCGCACTAAATATCATGCTGATGGTTCAATTGAAAGACACAAAGCTTGTCTCGTTGCTCAGGGATTCAGTCAAGTCCCGGGGCACGATTACTCTCACACTTTCAGTCCGGTTGTTAAAGCCTCCACTGTTTAAATTGTGCTCTCTTTGGCTACTCTTAACAACTGGAAACTTCACCAACTTGATGTCAATAATGCTTTCCTTAATGGCGAACTGAATGAGCTCGTATATATGGAGCAACCACCGGGCTTTTCAAATGCTTTATTTCCTCATCACATTTTTCGTCTTAACAAAGCTATATATGGGCTTAAACAGGCTCCGCGGGCCTGGTTCCATCGGCTCAGCACCTTCCTTATCGCTACTGGGTTTGTATGTAGTAAGGCGAATACCTTTTTGTTTGTGTTCAAACGGGACGCGTGCATTTTGTATCTGCTTATCTATGTTGATGATTTAATTTTGACCGGAAATCAAGACTCTGTCATCCAGTCTTTTATTACCAAATTACATGATACATTTGCCATCAAGGATCTTGGACGCCTTAATTTTTTCCTTGGGCTCGAAGTTATCCATACTGATACTGGCTTATTTCTTAGTCAATCCAAGTATGCTCATGATATTCTTCAACGAGCAGCACTTCTAGATGAGAAACCAGCTACCACCCCACTCGCTTCTAATGTCGCATTTGTCTCAAGTGGTGATCTATTTGATGATCCGACACTCTACCGGTCTCTTGTCGGTGCGCTGCAATAGCTGACCATCACCCGTCCTGGCATTTCCTATGCGGTTAATCAAGTTAGTCAGTTTCTTCAAGCTCCTACTTGCTATCATTTTCAGAGTGTCAAGCGTATTCTTCGCTATGTTAAGGGCACTATCTCTTTTGTCCTCACCTTTTCTCGACGTAAATCCACTGCCCTTCTTGGTTTTTCGGATGCGGACCAGGCGCGATGTCTTGAGACGCGGCGTTCTACTTATGGCTGCTAACCAGGCATGAATAGCTTTTGTATTCACTAATAATATTAAAATTTTGTTGCAGGTGCAACCAAAGAAACGATATACCTAATTCATGAATTTGGAAAGAGAGGAGATATGACATCTGTAGTGGTTGTTTTTGAAGCATCCAAACATATAAATTTATTTTTGGGGATGAAAAAAGATTTTTTTTATTGCGGGTCCGACCTAATCAACCATTGGACGAAATGTCCACACCTTGCATCTTACGTGAATATCTACACAATTAGAGGAAGATCCACAGAGACATAAAATGTCAAAACTTACTAATGAAGTTGAATATTCTCTAATGATAATGAACTTTAGGTTCTTTATTGTTTGCTGATATAATATAATGATAATGAGCTGCAAATATTTTGTTGAACGAAAGTGGCGATGCAATGTTATGGTATCAATCAATGTTTATCATTTCTCTGTTTATTAAAAAGTCATGATTGTCATAATGATCGACACATGCCCTTGATAGGAAATGTTATGGTTGCTACTAAATTTGGTATTTTTTTTTTCTTTTATGTGACATGTTGTTGACTTTAGGGTGTCTGAACAACTAACCAGAACAATTTCTAGAAGAAAGGTATCAACTACTAACATCATTGTGTATTCATATTTTATCTTTTACAAATATGCTAATAATATTTTATATTTTTTATGTGATTATGTGACAAAGTTTTGTAATGGTTCAGAAGGATACAATGGAAAGGTTATTTTGGAATGTTGTTTGACTTTGGTTCATGCATTGCAGGAAAATATTTGGTTGTTTATAAAAAATACGTCACTATTTCTTCTTTTTAATAAAGAGATTCACTGTTTCTTATAATAATTTACATTGCTATTGTGTATTTTTTTTGGAACTTACATAATTGGTGGTTTCTAATGAGCATAATAGTTACCTGACATATATGTTGTATTTATTTTCTGATGTCATCAAACAAAGTACACTGCTATAATAAATGCAATATGATGTATTTACCATGAACATGGATATCTAATATCATATATGCATTTTGTAGGCTGAAGAACATGAGATGGAGAATAAACTGAGCTTCAACGGGAGATCAATGTTGCTGAGTCAGATTGCCTAAGTTTTTGTTTGTTTCATGGTTCTTGTGTAACATAGGAGTATATTTAATAATAATAATAATAATAATAATAATAATAATAATAATAACATTTTTATGCTTTGTTAATTATAAACTTTCAGATTGAAGGATATTGATGATGATTTATCATAAAGTTTAATTATTGCAAGAGATGAACTTAAAGAGACCACTTATGAGGTATGAACTTGCTTTCATTTATTTCTTTACCAAATTAGTTAATGTCGAAATTGTGCTGTACACCTGAGTCGGATAAACAAGGTATTGTAAATGGAAATGTCTTGACCAAGGTTGTATCAGATTATGACATCATGAATGATTTGATGAGTGCTGGTTTGCATAGGTTGTGGAAATAGAGGTAAAGTGTAACATTTTACTTTTGTTTTACTTTTTTTCTAAATATTCTTTCATTTGTTTATCAGCTGGGCTAATTTATGTTCGGAACTACTTCAAGCAAATGTAAGTTGCTTAAAACTTTTATAGTACTTAATCTCGATTTGATTAAAGAAATGGAAAAGATTGCAAAAAAAAAAGCCAACCATGCAAAGGAATGGAGGTCTTTCAGATGCAGAAGTTGGATCAATCAGAGATGCTCAGTCATTGCTATAAGTTCTCATTTTAGTATTTTTTGGCTTTTTTTTATTCCCAAATATAGAGTCGGATGCTGTAAGTGGTTCACTAACCAATCATGCCTCTAAAACAAGTGGTTAGTACACCTCTCAGTTTGTTGAATCAGATTAATAAATATATTGCACCGAGATCGATTCCCAATAGAATATCGACAAAGATACCGTGCTGATGCTCGACATGTTCGACATGATGCAGGAAAACATGACAGCAGCCATGAAAATATGCAACAAGATCGTGCAAGACCATCCAACACCATAACAAAAGCAACATCAACCACTTCTACAACATCCACCGCTTTATATTTATACAAAATATATACATACATATTTATATTGTTGTTTGCTTACCTTAGTTCAGCTCTTAATATATAAAATTCGTTTTTGAATGCATACAATTGGTTTTTACATTTATACATTTGTTTTCAAATAGATATTTATGTTTTTTAATATATATATATATATATATATATATATATATATATATATATATATATGTGTGTGTGTGTGTGTGTGTTTTAAATATACAAACACATATAAAAAAAGTTTTTAAAACATATAAATATATAAATATACTTTTTAATTTTATAGATACATATAAATATGTTTTTAATATGTGTAAAACGTTAAAGTATATTTTTACTATATAAATACGTTTTTTTTTATGTTTTTTATAAATATAAGTAATATTTTTTATACGTGTAACGTTTTTATTTAAAAAAAATACATATTCAAATGATAATGTAGTTTTTTATTGCATTAAAATACATATATGCTTTCTAATATATAAATATATAAATAGGTACTTAAATGTATACATATGTTTTTAAATTTATAAATAATGTATTTTTGTAATTTTTTAAATAAAAACAAATTATCATTTGAAACTTATATATATATATCTATCAAAATATATCTATAAGAATAGTTTTTATATCTTAAAAAAAAGTAAACCGTATTTGAAAATATATATAATAGAATATTTTTATAGATTTAAAAACGTAGTAGTAGTAGTAGTAATAATAATAATAATAATAATAATAATAATAATAATAATAATAATAATAATAATAATAATATCAGCACTACACATTATATTTAAAGAAACCGATATTGTAATCCCAAAAACTCATTCAGCTCATTGGTAAGTCACTTGAGTTGTTCTTCTAGGAGGTCGGGTGTTCGAATTTGCTAACTTCATTTTCTCATCTTTTAATTTAAGCAAGCCACAAGCGACAGTGCGAATCAATGCCTATGTGCATGACACGTGTGCAGGCAACCGGGAAACTTGCTTAAAGGGCTAAAACGCAAAAACTGAATCAATGCCTATGTGCGCGACACGTGTGCAAGCAACCAGGAAACTTGCTTAAAGGGCTAAAATGCAAAAACTTATGTAAATTTTCGGCTATAATGAACCTAAAACTCCTCAATGGGTAAATCTGAATATTTCCGAAAAACTTGAGGGTTAGCCTTAACTAATTTAGCTTTTTTTAAGATATGAATTGTACATATATTTGGAGTCCATAGGTGATATGATAATGTTGGATCTTGAGGGAATAGGATTTTGTATATATGAAACACCCAGTGGAGGGATCATAATCTTTGACAAGCTCCTCAAATTCATAGGTTCTTCTTCTTCTTGATCTCTCTTTTCTTCTTTCTTTTTCCTCAATTCTTTATATCGATCTTTCATCTTTTGATTGTTTGATGTTGTAGCATGCAAAGTGTTGTATACTGTTGGGAAAGTTGGTTGCTTTATTTCCATCTTTAGATCTAAGAGTTTGGGAGACTCTAGTCTAGACCTGTTGTAAGAACACGTTACACAATGTTATGACTTAGGAGGCATGAGTTGAGTTCCTGAAAGAAAGAATCTTGACACTCAAGTAATAATAGATAACAAATAAGGCATGAAATCTAATAGTATGATCTTCTATATGTTTCTTGTTTAATATTACAACATGAAGCTTAGCTATATAAAAAAGAGAATAAAGTGTTTGATAAGAACCTCAAGATAACGTTACATGATTCGGGTTGGTTTAACCATCTTTTTGGTGGTGGTGTACTTGTGGTTGTGGCTATTGACTTTTTTTCAAATAGTTTGTAAATTTACAAGTTCTTGCCATTAGTTTTTCAATGGCTATTATGAGTCTCAATAGACATCATATAAACAATGATAAACTAATAAAAATGAAATTAATTGGTTCGTAAATTTAGACTGAAGGGAGTGGTGTCACAAAAGTTACATTCCCTTTCACTGCTATATAAGCGACACATCATTATTTACCACAAAAGTGTGGTTTTATGCCACACTTGATTTTTTTTTAATTAAATAAAAACTATATTCTTAATAAAAAACATTCATTTCATTACTTCAAAATAAAATAACATTACATTTCATTGTTTAAATAAAAACCCTAAAAAAATATTAGAAATTTTAAACCTACAAACTTAGAAAAACATACATTAAACGATTAAAAATAAAACTCACTACATGAACTCGTCTTCCGGGTCATCTTCCAGATCCAAATTGATGTTAATGTGTTGAATCCCGTAAATGTGTTCCACCAAGTCCATACGAAGATTGTGAAATGTTTCATTGCAACGAACCTCTGTTATCTTTTCAATGTACTCGTCGCCACCAATTTCTATTGCTTGTGTCGCGTGAATGGTTTCCTCTTCATCATACTCACATATCGCTCTTCCTTCATTTTCGATAATCATATTATGCAGTATTATACATGCACAAATGACTTCATGCATTTTTTCCTCGTTAAAAAAAATTGCTGGCTTTTTCAATATAAACCAACGTTTCTTGAGAGCTCCAAAAGCCCGCTTGACATCATTCGTAGCTCTTTCTTGAGCTTTCTTGAATTTTTTCCGACGAGTATCATTCGGACACGTAACGATTTAACAAAAACAACATACTCAGGATAGATCCCATCAACTAGATAATAACCATATTTATATGGTGTTCCACACAATTAGAAAGAAGAATCCGGTGCATATCCATCTTATATGTTGTTAAATATAAGTGAACGATTAAGAACGTTAATGTCGTTAAGGGATCTAGGAGAACCAAAAAAAGCATGCCAAATCTATTTATCCTGTGATGTCACCGCTTCAAGTATGATCGTTGGATGCCCATGATCACCTCGGGTAAATTGACCATGATGTGAGGTAGGACAATTTTCCCATGCCCAATGTAGACAATCCAAACTTCCTAACATTCTAGAAAAGCCATGTACACTAGCATGATGAGATTGCAATCTCATGATGTCATTACGTGTAGGCTTACGTAAATATTTTGGATCATAAAACTGAATAATAGTTTTGCAAAAATATTAGACTATCTCGTGCAGTCCTAGCTGACATCCTAAAACTCTTGTCCAATGCATCAAGAGGGATGTCATATGCTAATTGACGAAGTGTAGCTGTGGATTTTTGTAAAGGGGTGAAACCGGGTGTACCTCTAGCATCAGGTCATTTCTCGAAAAAATCACACTACCTCGTTAGATCTTCGACTATACGATCGTACAATGGTTTGAACATTTAGCATTTTCTTGAAAGTAGTCTTGTATCAGATGTTGGTTTGCATCTTCACGATTTCTACAAATAAATCTTCGGGTTCTCTTTTCAGCACTGTCGGATGTCCTATTGCATGCCGCTTAATTTAACAGCAACGACAAAACATCAAACATAACATCAAATTTTTCAGAAGAATCGAACGAAAGGATTTTTTTGATTTTTTTTGAGAGGTAATGTAGTAGAAAGATAAACAAAAATAAAGGGTTGAGAGGTTTAAATAGATGTTAAAGGTTAAAAGAAAAAAAATTAAAACCCAAATTATGACCGTTTGCAACAGTCAAAGTGGCTGACCAATCACATTCAACCAAGGACCGCTCCCTTCGAGAGCCGTATCGCTCCCTCAGCTGCACCTGGACCGCACCTAGGGGGCGGTGTTTGTGCTTATGTGGCAAGGGGGAGTACGGCCTCAGCCGTGCCATGGTCTTATTACACCATTTTTGCAACAATAAGTTGTCATTATTTTCTGGTGTAAACAATAACTCATCTCCAAACCATTACACTATTTTTGATCCTAATTAACAAACATGCTATTCGATGTATTGGTATTAGTCTAAATTGAAATACAGAGTTCACATATAAACAAAAAATCATAATAACACATGTCTATAGTGATACATATCTATATTTCAAACACTATTAAATAGATAAATAAATAAAAAACATACCTACACTTAAAATGTCCTTTTGAATTAAGTTGTTTATACAAAAACAAAATGGTTACATAAGACGTCCCACATAATGAGCTCGAGGATATTGTTTTTGTAATTGTGGCCATTGCACAAATAACTGATCAGCCATGTGTAATTTGTAAAGAAGCAAACCACCAATGTTAGGATTTGCTCTTGATCTCTCACTTGTTAAAAGACATTAATGCCCTCCTCATTTTCTTCACTGGGAAAAAGCTCAGATTATAGGACAAAAAGATGTTATGTTGCTTTTGCAATCCACATGTCATATCTACGAAAAGAGAAAGATACAGTTTCATTTTTTGGTAAATTTATAATCCAATATTGTAAAATCCCACAAGAAATACTATATATATATATATATATATATATATATATATATATATATATATATATATATATATATATATATATATATATATATATATATATATATATATATGATAAATTTATCATTTTGCATAACAGAACTCCACCATTGAATTTCAAACATCACCTGAATCCACATACAACAGATTTTTTGTCAACCAAAAAATATATATTTTGAATTGAATCGTAAGTTATTTGAGACAAAATCTTCCACTAAATCACACTTCATATCAGCTATTGCAGATATAACCATATCCATTTTGCATTCATCAAGATACAAATTCAAGCATACAACCTTCTTGCTTCAATTTTATATTAGAAACCAACCAAGCAGAATTTGATTCGTACAAAATGTTCACTTGACTAGAAATTACTTGGAAACAACAACACAAGACATCAATTCAAGTAACATACTAACATTCACTGAAATCCAGAGATTGATGAACAAATAGCACTGGAAAAAGTCAATTCAAGTACCATTTAAGTGGGGAAAACAATAAAGTTCATAAAATAGCATACCTTGGAGATGATGAAGAACACTTCAAAGACGATCCATGTATTGTGCTTTTTCTGAAATGGATTGGAAGATGCTTTATAGAAATCGAGAATCGATCTATTCTTAGAAGCTACTTCCGTTTCGATTTGGATGCTGATTTGGTTGCGATTAGGAGAAATCGATAATGTTGCCGCAGTTCTTGTTCACTTGTTAGGATCGATTGCAGTGGTCTGGCAGATAGGTTGCGATTTTCATGGTTTCTAAACGAAATTACGAAGGGTAAAATCGGTATCCTTCATCCATCGCAGGAAAGGAATGAAGGAAGAAAACGAGGGAATGAAAATTGAAAATCACGTCTTTGGAAATTGGAAGGAAATCAACCACCAAACACTCGAACAGGACATGGCGTTTAGAACATTTCTGGAAGTCTACAATGAAGTCCACGGCTCTATTTTAATTACAAAAACTACCCTCTTTTTATTGTAATTACGATTAAGCCCTTCAGGCCAAGTTTGACAAGTTAAATCTAAGATTTATTTTTGTTATATTTGACAACTTAAATCTTATAAGACATTTAATTTAACTCATATACAATTGTGAAATGTTTGTATTATGCCAATATTTGACCACAAACCAATCATGTCTATATTTTCTAATAAAAACTGAAAACTTATCCGAAATAGCCAAAAAATATATATATATATATATATATATATATATATATATATATATATATATATATATATATATTATTAAAAGTGTTCTCATATTAATTAAAAGAAAATCAACCTCCTATACCTATTGTTATAGTTTGTATATCATTCTATTATATAAAATATAAAATTTCAACGTAAAATTTTATTTTAGTATATTAAAACAGTGGATAAAAATGAAGAATTTCAACGTTGATTTGGACTTTAGCAACAACCACTGTGAATCAAGCAAGTTCAGGATTGAACTGAGTTTAAAATCAAATTGAATGACCAAATTATATATTTAGAAATATGTGTTATATGATATTTAATAATGATAGTATACTTTGAGTATTTCCAAGGAATGAAAACACATCTTAAACAGTTATTTTTTAACACATACAACCTCCTGAATCGGCTAATTTAAAAGTTTAAACTATTAACATAATATTATAGTTTTTATAAATAAAACATGTACAACAGTCAAAGTCAAACCAAATAAGACGACTTTAAATTCCAACTAATCTTCATATGAGAATGCATAGGTGCAACAAATCGAAGAACATCCGGCTAGGAATTTACATTTTGGCCCTCAAGACGCTTGGCAACATTCGGAATAACAATCTCCCTACAATGCAAATGTAGCAAGGGTACTTTGGACAATACACATACTTTTTGAACATCCAACCCATCGGGCCTTCTCATCTTGTAGGGTTGGTCAGTTGGGCTCATAATTGGGCCTTGTCATTTGCTTCCATTTGTTGTGGACATTGGACAAACCAACCGTATTTGTAGTCCCCCACAATTGACATTCCAAGAGCTTAACACAATGCACTCGTATCTGATCAAGGCTTCATTCATCATTCATATTTGATAAAGTTATTAAATGCAACAAATAACAACCTACTTTCACAACTTATTTATTAGACTTTGTTTATTCGTGGTTTGATCTAGTTTTTTTTTTTTTTTTCTATACGTATAATATAGAGCAATATTGATATAAATTTATATATATTTTTAAAATTTTTTATAATCTTAAAATAAAAAACTAACAAAAGTAATAAAACCTTAGTTGTTTTAAAAATAAAATAAATTGTTTACAGTTTTTATAATCTTAAGAAAGTTGGTTAAAAACTAGAAATAACTTTTGATAAAATAGCGGGTTGGTTTTGGGTTTCTAATGAAGCAAAAAAAATGAAACGGTTGGGTTGTGTATGTGGATATGACGGTGTTTTCTTTTTCTAGCAAAGGTCTTTAGTAAGTATGAATATAAAACTAAATAAAATTGAATCAATAAATAAAAAAAACATACTATTTATATTAAAATAAAGAAAAAAATTCAAAAATGGTCCCTATTGTTTACAAAAAATTGCAAGTTACCGGTGGTCCTTGTGTAATAACCCGTTGTTTCAAGCCAATGTAAGTCAAACTTGTTCAAATAAAAGCCAAAATCCTAACCAAGTACATGTGAATTCACATCATTTCATTGATACAGTAAGAACTTTGAAAGCTTAGAATGCATGTTTATTTAACTTGTATGTAAGTATATATGGAAAAACCATGTTAATGTAAGCAAATATAAACCTAACACTTAAATTAAATCATGATATATATATATATATATATATATATATATATATATATATATATATATATATATATATATATATATATATCATGGCTGTAAAAATCGGTCTAGGCGGCCGATTAATCGGCGCCTAGGCGCTTGCGGCCTCCAACTACTTATGAATAAAGGTTAGAGGGTAAAATAATCGGCCTTGGTCAATATCGGTCAAAATCAGACCCAAAATGGGGCTCAAAGGAGACAATTGGCCCAAAAGAGAGTTGGATATGGATTTCAATAAGCCTTCTACCCTTTTTATAGAATTGTTTTCCCTTGATATTTTATCCCACCAACGATGTGGAATACTCAATTGAAAAAACACAGGACACACAAAGATAAATCAATTTGCTTCCTTTTTCTTCAATCTCGACTCCGATCAGGTGATACTTGAAGACAACTCGATCAGGTAATACTCGAACACATACACAGGTGGAAACAATCAAGAACCATGGATTGAAAACAGATAATCGTGGTGAAAACAAACACTCGTTCTAAAGAGCCTTTTCGATCGACAATTCCCTGGCGTACCTCTCTTTTACTTCGCAGAAGAAACAGATTTGCAATTACAAAGACCATATACATGAGGATTACATGGCATCAGAGGTAGAGCACTGGTTCGTCCTCATCATAGGTTATCACACCCATCAACCATCTTCGTGTACCCTATCACCATCACTCGTTCGTTCCTGCTTCCTTTTTTTGAAATCGGGATTCTATTTGGCAGTTGCAAGATCTGTAATTGTTCTAGTGGGATCGAATTGCTTATTCATTTGATTAATCTGATTCGTTTTCTTGTTTATGGATGGAATCACTTTCGACTCAAATTGCTGATTCGTTTGATTATCTGATTATTGTTCTTGTTCTTGGTAAAATTGATTACTGGATTGAAGGCAAACCCACAAACTCGATTTGCTATTAAAACAGATTTTAGAGAATCCCATAAACTCGATTGAAGGCAACTTTAAATTGATACTATGTTTGTGTAAATGGTTGTTCGATCACTAGGAGTCACAATTTCAATTCTTAGGATTAATGTTTTATTTATTAATTTTTTAATAATTAATGGTCCCCGATTAATCCCCGCCTAGCCGATTAATCCCTTGACCCCAATCCACCGATTAGCCTACGTCGAACGATTTCTACAACCTTGATATATATATATATATATATATATATATATATATATATATATATATATATATATATATATATATATATATATATATATGAGAAATATCCTCCTACTTTTGTTCCTACAAATCCTCCTACCCAATTAAATGATGACATGTGTCATATTAATGTATTAAAATATCATTAAATGAGCATTCAATGATACACATGTCACTATTCAATTGGGTAGGAGGATATTTAATTTCTCATATATATATATATATATATATATATATATATATATATATATATATATATATATAGAGAGAGAGAGAGAGAGAGAGCTAGGTTCAGGTGTTTAAAGTAAGTATTGTGTTATTGTATGCATAACTGTGGGCCTATCAAAATTAAATAAATATTTAAATAATTAAATAAATAAACAAGGGTATTTTAGTAATTTAATAATTAGCTTCCACAAATAATCCTTATAATCATGGTAGCATTCAATTTTAACCTAATTTATTTTCTTATATACAGCCGTCATCGATCTTCCAACAAAAAGAATGAAGCGATAAGGGGGTGCAAAGGGTCACAGAAATATATTGGGAGCTCACAGAATGGGATGCGATCATTGGAGTCCCGCCATTACCATGACTGCTGTCTCGACCCTAACTCACACACTCGATTATCTCCCTCTTTCTTTTTCTATGGTTGACGCAAGTATGACAGCCCCCATGGAGAAGAGTGCGATCGATTTGAGGGTAACAATGGGGTTTTGAGTCGTCGAGCGTAAAAGAATAGAATACGTGACCAGATCAAGTTTCATTTGGCTTCCGATCTATTGGCCAATTTTGATCTTATTGATTCATTCAAACAGGTGCGAGGTGATTTCTCGAGGGCTGAGGAGTATTGCAGCCGAGCAATCCTGGCAAACCCTATCGATGGAAATGCTTTATCAATGTATGCTGATTTGATTTGGGAGACACAAAAGGATGCATCTCCTGATAACTAGTTACTTCGATCAAGCAGTCAAAGCATCCAATTTCGTTTTTGTTGCTGATCGATTTATGTATTATCACATCACAACTTCTTCCCTGTTGTCTCACCTTTCTTCTTACAATCACACGCAACACGCATCCGGTAAGTAAATTTGACCCTCTTTCTATTTTCCCCGCTCTAATTTCGTTTGTGTTGTTGAATGATCTATTTCGGAATAGTAATTGGAATTAGGGCATGATTTGGATTACATGTATCTTACAAACTTGCTAGAATTTGGAATGAATTGATTACATAACTTGCATTAAATAGTTCAGTTAGGTTAGTTTATTGTCTAATTGTTCTCCCCCCTAGATTTTTGAGGTTTTAAGCTTTATGGTATTAGAAAATTGTCATCTTTAGCATACTTGATTGATGAAATTAAATGTATAAAGATCTGGTCAAATGGAGAAGTTATGCAAAAGCAAGTTGTAGGCATCATAAATAGTATGGGGTTGTTCAAAGTTCATATCCAAAAAAGTTGTATCACTTAGAACATTTATTCAGGGAAAGGGGAGATAATTGCAACATATGTTTTGATTGAGATATATTATGAAGTTTTGTAGCCGACTATTGAATCATATCATAGAAGCAAGGTAGCTTACATACTTGCAAATCATGTTATTTTCACTTCAGGTCCGGTAGAATTTGCAAATTAACAATCTTTTGGTGAAATTTGTTATAGAGCTTATTATGATGCATGACAGGTGTTTGTGGAAGTTCCTGAAAAATAATCTGACCAGACCATGTGGTATTCATTCTGTCAGATTTACTAAAATTTTGTGTTATTTATTTGCCACGTAAAAGCATTCTCAAAGAATATTATTCTTACATGATTTGATTCATGGCAGTTATTTTCGTAAAATATCTAATTTCATTGATGATCAAGGGCCTGAAGATTAGATGATGGTTGAACAAGTGTCACCGGTCTTCACAAAGGAAAGAGCTATTCTTCTGATAGAACAATCTACAATAGAATGATAGGAGTATATGTAATAATATATTCTGCTAGAATATTCAGGTCGAATAATATACATAGTTTTGTTTGTTATTAGTGAGTATTTCATTGTCATAGACTATTATATATAGTTTTTACTTTTTTAAGAATGTAATGAAAATTTTGAAGTTGTATCCAAAAATATATTAGTAGTCGGTGTTGGCATTCTCATAGAATATCATTCTAATAGAAATATGTATCTTGAAATTCCTAGAAAATATGATCCTACCAGAATGTCATTCTAATAGAATAAAATCGGGTTTAATTATAAAAATTACGTTATACTTAAAATTAAAGTAATTAAAAAAATTAGAATTCGTAAAAATTAGAATGTCATTCTGTCAGAATGTCCGAATTAAAAAAATTATAATTTGTAAAATCGGTTTTTTAAAATTAATAGAATCTATATTCCCTTAAAAATGCAATTTTCCTTTAATAAATCTATATTAATTGACTAAATTACCCTTGTAATTAATTAAGAGGATATTTTTCAATTATATTTAATTCAATAATATATATTAATCACTTTCCATAAATAAGTAAATTTGATTGGCCCACATTTATGCATACAATAACACAATAGATACTCTAAACAAAATAACCTAAGCCTATATATATATATATATATATATATATATATATATATATATATATATATATATATATATATATATATATATGGATTTCAGTTTTGGGAATCTAATCCCAAAGCCAAAACTGAAAACCCTAAATGATGAAAAGCTTGGCCAAAATCTCCTTTCTACTTGACCAAAAACCAAAATTCATACATAATCTTCATATCTTCAAGAGTTTTCTTCCAGATCACCATCCAATCTTCAAATCTTCAACCGAAATCATCATATCTTCAAGTGACTTTACCCAGATTCCTTCAAATCTGTATATTTCCATCAAGAACATTCATAACCATCTTCATATCTTCAAGTTTTTCCCCATGAACACCAAAAACACCTTCAAATAATTCCCAATAAATTTTGTAAGTATTTCTTACATAATTTAGTGTTGTCTAACACTTTAAATTATTATTTAAATTATTTTATTAATTTTCATACGATATCGTGAATAATTATTATTAGGATACGACTACTTGCGTGGGTTCTAACCCGAGGATCATCGCTACTACTTTGTACCCAATTGAGAACGCACATTCGAGGTGAGTTCATACCCCTATATTTTCAATATTTTTCAATGTTTTTAGAGGGGGGGGGGGGGGGATACAAGTAAAACACAAGGAATCTTGTGTTAACATTCAACCGATTTCAAACCGTTTCAAGCTATTTTTAAACTGTTTCAAGCTAACCTGAATTATTTCAACTGTTTCGACTATTGCTTTATTCAAACATAATTATATATATACACACACACACACACACATATATATATATATACATATGTATATATATACATATAAATGTGATTCAACAGCCTTAGGACTGGTGTTTTCGCCTTAACTCCTGCTCCTTGTTTGATTGTGGGGGCTTAGGGTAAATTCATGTGTCCGACTGTCTTTTAATTACAATTATGTATGTTTATATATATGAGTATAAAACTTTAATCCTTTTGTAACATGCTGAGCAAAAGGGGTATTTTCATAAATAGTTTTGTAACATATAAACTATAATAGGTATAGCTTATGAAACATACATACTACCTTACTAGTACAAGAACCATACAAGAACATACATGATAAATTATAATAGGTATAATTTATGGAACACTTACACTATTTTACTAAGTTCAAAAGTACATTACTAAAATAATTATTTAGGTATAATTATTTTACACTACAAGTACACTACAAAAGATGTATACATATATTTACAAGAACAAGAGAACATTTACACACTATACGTAAACAAGTTAATACAGGGTTGTGTGGCACTAATTCATTGTACCTATTAGGGTATGCGTTAAAGTCCTTATTATTGATGGGTTTTATACAAACAATCCTATGTGTACATGCAACCCTAATTTGGATCTATGTTTTCACTATTAGATACACAACATTATGAACACATGGATAAAACCCTAATGTAGCATGCTATTTTTGAAATTCATATATAAGGTTAGATCACATACCTCTTGTTGTTATATTGCAATAACAACTTAAATCTTCAAACCCTTAGTCTTGAAAGCAAGCACCACAAGTGTAGTGCCTCTAATGGCTCACAAACACCACAAGCAATTGGAGAGGCTATAGAGAGAGAAGGGAGGAGGTAGAAATCATCCTTGGGAGCTATTAGAAGTAAGTGGACGAATTATTAAGGCCTAGGGGTCTTTATATAGGGTTGGGATTAGGGTTTCAGTCCTTATCCTTATCCAGTTACTTGCCCACCAAGCAACCACAAAATAAGCCTTGAAAAACCCTTATCTCTTGGACCTTGGACGATTTCAAGGATATCCTTATCCTTGAATTCGTTCATCCTTTAACAAGGATAATCATTGCCCTACTTTGCAACTATCACATAATTACAATTCAGCCCCTCTAGTTTAATTAATTACACTTGATCACAAAATTAATTCTTAATTAATTATTGACCAATATTAATTAAACAAATATGATTTCTAGCTCCTTTAATATATTATTCTTATAACATATTAATAAATCATAATAAGCTTTTTCTCTATTTATTTCTCCAGTCAAGTTGCTTTGGTGAAGGCAATCCAAAAGGACCATGCACAACCGGGTCAAGTATTTACCAAATATGGTTACGGGCTTAGACACTAATCCAACAGTCTCCCACTTGGATAAGTCTAGTAACCACAAATGTAACGTACAACTCGATTAGCAATCGTAGCTCTCAAAGACGTTGTCGAACTCTGATCTCATCAGTATCCTGTCCTCTAGATAAGGGATCGTATAGTCCTCTGTTTAGATATTGTGCAAACAATCTCATGGAACTAATTATCCAACAGTTGGTTTCTCGATCTCAGATTCATTTGACATGGAACTTAATTGAACACATCAATTCAGTCCTGACCGGGCCCGACACATAAGTCAAATCAAATCATCGAGCGGCCGTGATATCGCTTTTACCCTCTTAGGATAAAAGTAATAGATAAACTTCGACTTATATGCATTTACTTATCCACTAATCAACTATACACAACAATGCGTTTTATAACATCAATTTACTGATGCGGTTTCGCATTATCAATGCACAGCCAATTAGTAAATAATAAACCATATATCTAGGTTTTAAGACCATATGATATTATCGTCTTGCGATCACTTTTTGTCACATTCCATAAAATGATTCCAGCAAGCGCGGGTTTATTCCAATGCTCAAAACATGTTCATAAGTACTCATGAATGTTGCAGCAAACCTTTGCTATGTCTAATACCCTTTGGACACTCTACATACCAATTCATGACAATCTTCATTCATACCTACTTCCAACATATGAACGCTTTTGGACCATTTGAATAATTCGATTATTCTTAATAACTCAATTATTCATGAAGTCAAAACATGCAAATCGAAACAATAGTTAAACAATCAACATAAGACAATAACTTTACTTATAAATAATACTCCTTTATTTAATCATCAAAATGTCAATTACATTTATCTATTATTATGTTACTAAAACTATCTAATCTAAACTAATATCATCCTTCAGCCCAATGCTCCTAGCGTGCTGCAAGTGCTTAACCCTACTCAGTCCCTTCGTAAGCGGATCTGCTGGGTTATCTTCTGATGATATCCTCTTAACCACGAGGTGTCCTTCTTCTACTCGATATCTAATAAAGTGATACTTTCTGTCGATGTTCCAAGATCTACCATGATCCCTCAGTTCCTTCGTCAAGGCAACCGCTCCTTCATTATCACAGAAAATTTCCATAGGCTCCTTTATGGCAGGCACAACTCCAAGGTCACCAATGAAGTTCTTCAACCATATCGCCTCCTTTGTCGCTTCGCTCGCTGCAATGTACTCTGATTCGCACATTGAATCAGCTACAGTTTCCTGCTTGGAACTTTTCCAAGTCACTGCTCCTCCATTTAGGGTAAAGACCCAGCCTGACTGCGAACGGTAGTTGTCCCTGTCGGTCTGGAAGCTGGCGTCACTATACCCTCGCACCTTCAAGTCATCACTCCCTCCGAGGACTAAGAACCATTCCTTGGTCCTCCGAAGGTACTTAAGTATATTCTTGACCGCAATCCAATAAGCTTTGCCCGGGTTCCCTTGATATCTACTGACCATGCTCAAGGCAAAGGCCACATCAAGGCGAGTACAAGTCATAGCATACATGATCGAGCCAACTGCGGAAGCGTAAGGTACTCGGCTCATCTCTGCTATCTCAGCTTCGGTACTCGGACTTTGAGTCTTACTCAACTTGGCATTACTCTGTATCGGTAGTTCTCCCTTCTTCGAGTTTTCCATACTAAAATGTTTTAGTACTTTATCCAAGTAAGTATTCTGACTAAGTCCTATTAGTCTCTTACTGCGTTCTCTCACTATCCTTATTCCCAAAATATAGGAAGCCTCTCTGAGGTCCTTCATAGCGAAGCACTTCCCGAGCCAGGACTTAACCTCTTGCAGAGTCGGGATGTCGTTTCCTATGATCAGTATGTCATCGACATACAAAACGGGGAAGCTAACTATACTCCCACTAGCCTTGACATATACACATGATTCATCTTTGCTTCGTACAAATCCAAACTCTTTGACTTTCTCATCAAAGCAAAGATTGCATCTGCGAGATGCTTGCTTAAGTCCATAAATGGACTTCTCAAGCTTGCACACTCTATTGGGATGCTTCGGATCGACAAAACCCTCTGGCTGAGCCATGTAAACATCCTCAACCATCTTCCCATTAAGGAAAGCGATCTTGACATCCATTTTCCATATCTCATATTCATGAAATGCAGCAATGGCTAGCATCACCCTAATAGATTTTATCTTAGCAACTGGTGAGAAGGTCTCATCATAGTCAACTCCGGGAGTTTGAGTAAATCCCTTCGCCACCAGTCGTGCCTTATACGTGTGCACATTCCCATCCACGTCGGTCTTCTTCTTGAAGATCCATTTGCACCCAACCGTCTTACGTCCGGGCACATTGTAAGTCCCTAATCTGCCTGTGTATCAGTCAGATCCGTTTGATGGTGCGGAATCCCAATCAAACGGATGATGTCAGATCAAATAGAAGAGAAGGAGAAGAAGAATAATATGAATCTTTGTATGTATTTATATGAATGAAGATCCGGATACAAAAGATTCACACACACATAAAAACTCCTGTTTCTCTCTGGCCGTAAACTCTCTAGGGTTCATCAATCTTTACTCCTCACCCTAACACCTCTATTTATACTTGGAATATGGGCCGGATAACACATGGGCCGTAAATGAGTTTACGGCTGTAAGGTGTTTACGGCCGTAAACTCATCCGTAAACTAGACCATAAATTCACAAATATTACAGAAAAATACAACTTCCTAGAAAAGTAAAGTATAAACCATATTTTGACCCAACAATCCCCCCCTTGGTTTATAGCTTTCTTTTCTTAATTGACCCAACAAGCTCCCCCTAAAAAGTAGCTGGCTTTCTTTATAATCTTCATTGGGAACTTGGCTTCAGCATTAATCCTCAAATTCTTCCCGACTTCAAGATGAACTTGATGAATCTTCAATGAATGACTTCATGTTGAGCAGTTGGGCTTTTCTCCAGAATTTGGCATTGAACGCACGTTGGGTGAGGAGGCTTGATGTACTGAATCTTGAAAGATAGCGCTTTCAGCTTGAGAATCTTCAGAGAGAACATCAGAGAGAACAAATCTTATGGATCACTTCAGCAGGTACGAAGATAGCAGCAGACTGATTGAGGAGGCTTCAATGCAATCCGTCACATAATCTTCAATTGCAGCTTCACCTTGCTTCTGGGGTTGAAAGATTGAATGTCGAAAGAATAATCTACATTTCTTGCTCCTTTGAATGAGAATTCTTCGATGCTCACGAACGAAGCCTTTGGCTCAGAAATTTTCAACACAAACTCCATGAGTCTTATCTATACCTGAAATCACTCTTCAAGACAAAACAAAACTAAAAGAAAACTTAGCACACAAAATAAAACAAAAACAAAAATATTTTTGGATTTTTGATTTTTCTAAACAAGAAATAAAACAAAAATAACACTATTTTTATTATATATATATATATATATATATATATATATATATATATATTTTAATTCTCCCCTAATATTTAAATTAGAAGAAACTATGAAAAATTTAACAAAAATAAAAAAGATATCTAACTTTAAGAGTGATTTGGGATCAAAGTTTTTAGATAGCCTTTATCCACTTGTCGGTACCTTTTATATTCACATCTTTGTCTGGTCGATCGTCGGTATTGTTGTCCACTTAAACACGAAAAATTGTGACAAATTTAGGACATACTATTTGTTACAATACAGGGTAAACTTAAAATCCTAAAATTTATATATGATCCCAATTCCTTAAATACTATATCTTAAGGACCATTCATCTGACGACGACCAGGGATATTGTTGTCCACCTAAATTGAGCAGCGAGATCTATAGACAATCTGTATGAGTTCAATTTTAAGTGTACTGGAACGTGTTTCCCGCTTCCTGATATGCCCCAGCCATCAAGAACTTCCAGAGTACTCCTTACATCGGGTGAGCAGACAACCATTCAGAGAGAGAAGAGATTCAGAATTCTATTGCTAACTACTTCAGAGGGGTTGAGAAGAAGAAGGTTTCATATGCTGTGTACCAGGTCGAATTAAAAGTCGCGCAAAGGAGACATCATATGGCTAACAGATAAGAAGTATTTCACACACACACACACACATACATATATATATATATATATATATATATATATATATAGCCTGCAGATAATAGAGTTGCATATGTTGTGTACCAAGTCGGATTGGAAGTCACGCAAAGGAGACAACATATGACTAACAGACGGAAAGAAAGAAAATGATATTCTACAGACCTAATTTATTGGAATTTACCAGTCGTCCCATCCAATTGGAATTAAGGACAGAATCTGCACATCGAGGAAAAGTTAAACCACGGTTCCAAGTATGGGTTCACTTAATGTGACGAGTAGATTCCCATATATATCTCCCTGCTCAATCTATCCGAGCGTCGTATTGTCAGGCTGAACGGATCTAACTAGGTCAAGATTTGTCAAGTCTATAAATTTCCTAAGTTCAATTCTGCCTAGTCAAGTCCATTTTAAAATTTTTCGTGCCTACCAACGCATCAAACCAGAGCATAGACCCTTCAAACGGACGATGTCAGATCAAATAGAAGATAAGGAGAAGAAGAATAATATGAATCTTTGTATGTATTGATATGAATGAAGATCCGGATACAAAAGATTCACACACACATAAAAGCTCCTATTTCTCTCTGGCCGTAAACTCTCTAGGGTTCATCAATCTTTAATCCTCACCCTAACACCTCTATTTATACTTGGAATATGGGACGGATAACACATGGGCCGTAAATGAGTTTACGGCCGTGAACTCAGCCGTAAACTAGACCATAAATTCACAAATATTACAGAAAAATACAATTGCCTAGAAAAGTAAAGTATAAACCATATTTTGACCCAACACACATTGTCAACCAAATTCCAAACTTGGTTGTCATATATGGACTGAATCTCGCTGTCCATCGCCTCCTTCCATCTTACAGACTCTGGGCCTGCCATGGCTTCCTTATAGCTGTTAGGTTCATCTAGATTTACTAGTGTACTATCACTAATATATGTGTCCCCTTCAGTAGTAATATGAAAACCATACAACTGGGGTTGAACTCTAACTCTTTTAGAACGTCTAAGAGGTAACGACTGGTCAATTGGTTCAACCGGAGTTTCCTCCTCGGGTTGAGCGCCAGCGGTAGAGGTTCCTTCATCGCTCGATTATTGAATCTCTTCAAGATCAATGTGCCTCCCACTGTCTCCTTGGCTTATGAGTTCTCGTTCTCGGAAAACCCCTCTCCTCGCAACGAAGACAACATTGTCACTCGGTCTATAGAAGAGATATCCAAAGGATCTCTACAGGTAGCCGATGAAAATACATCGCTCACTACGGGGTTCGAGCTTTTCGTGAGTCTCTCGTCTTACGAAGACCTCACAACCCCAAACCTTGATATGTGCCAACGAGGGAGCCTTCCCTGTCCACATCTCGTGAGGTGTTTTGGCAACCTTCTTTGTAGGGACTCGGTTAAGGATATGGATGACAGTCTCTAAGGCATACCCCCAGAATGAGATAGGTAGTGAAGCACGACTCATCATAGAATGGACCATGTCTAACAAGGTTCGATTACGCCTTTCTGCCACACCATTCAACTGCGGTGTCCTAGATGGCGTCAATTGCGAAACTATTTCGCATTCCTTGAGATAGTCATGGAATTCAAGACTTAGGTACTCTCCTCCTCGATCGGATCGAAGCATCTTGATTTTCCTGCCCAATTGATTCTCCACTTCATGCTTGAACTCTTTGAACTTTTCAAACGTTTATGACTTGTGCTTGATTAAGTAAATATACCCATGTCTACTATAATCATCGGTGAAAGTCACGTAGAAGCGGTTCCCATCCTTTGTGGTGGATCTAAAGGGCCCACACACGTCGGTGTGTATGAGATCCAATAAACCCTCACCCCTCTCACAAGTGCCAGTGAAGGGTGACTTGGTCATCTTTCCAAGTAAACAAGACTAGCACGTGTCATCTTCCCTAAGGTCGAATGACTCTAACACTCCATCCTTTTGGAGTTGGGCTATGCGCTTCTTGTTGACATGTCCAAGACGACAATGCCACAAAGATGCTTTATCCATACTATTGGAAGAATCCATACACAACACATCATTTCCTAGGTTATCTACAACCATAATAGTTTCATAAATTCCATTACAAGGCATTGCTTCAAAATATTAAACACCATTTAGATAAGCATAAATTGAACCATTCTCATTATTAAACGAATATCTAAATCCTTGTCTAAACAAACCATGAAAAGAAATGATGTTTCTTGCCATATCTGGCGAGTAGCAACAATTATTTAAATCTAAATTCAATCCATTACTAAGCACTAAAGAATACACTCCAATCTTGGTAACAGCTGACGTTCTTCTGTTCCCCATGATTAGATTTATTCTTCCAAGCTCCACATCCCTATTTCTTCCTAGTCCCTGCAAATCAGAACAAATGTGGTAACCACATCCTGTATCAAGAACCCAAGAAATAGAATGAGATGAATCATTAGATTTAATTGTGTATATTCCTGCATAAGATGGCTTGATCTTTCCATCCTTGATGGCTTGCAGATATTCTGGGCAACTTCTCTTCCAATGCCCTATTTTGTGGCAATGATGGCACTCTGCCTCCTTTGGGTTAGGGTTGGGCTTAGCAGGATCAACCTTGGTCCCACTAGAAGAGGAACCATCTTGGGATTTTCCCTTGCGGTGGCTCTTGGACGGAGCCTTCCTCTTCTTGCCCCTTCCCTACCCTATAGCCAAAACAGGAGCAGCGGATGGATTAGGAGTTGGTGCAACAGACTTGTCCTTAAGGTTGCTCTCAGCAGTCCTTAGGATCCCTTGGAGTTTGCTTAGGGTGACCTTTTCCTTGTTGATGTGGTAGGTCATCCTAAATTGGTTG
The DNA here is from genome assembly GCF_002870075.4 of Lactuca sativa. Taxonomy (NCBI): domain Eukaryota; kingdom Viridiplantae; phylum Streptophyta; class Magnoliopsida; order Asterales; family Asteraceae; genus Lactuca; species Lactuca sativa. Next base: position 104,272,569 of record NC_056631.2, read on the forward strand.
TAGCATGAGGGCAAGGAGTGAAGAACAATGTCAATAGCCAAATCTTCCCCAAAGTTGACATTCAACTTGCGAAGACGATCAACATACCTTTGCATCTTTTGCAAGTGCACGATTAGAGACTCTCCACTTCCCATTTTAGCAGTGATCATATTCGTAATGATCTCATAGCGCTCTTGCCTCGCGCTTTGGTGATATCTCTCCATCAAGTCTTTATGCATTTTATAGGGATACATGTCCTCATAGGACTTTTGGAATTCGGAGTTCATTGTGGCTATCATGATGCAATGAACTTTCGTTGCATCACGCTCATGGGTCTCAAAGACATCCATCTCTTTGGGAGTAGCAGTTTCCGGATTGATCTTTTCGAGCTTCTCATCGAGAACATACTCTTTGTCCTCGTAACGCGCGATTGTGCGAATGTATCTTATCCATTCGCTAAAGTTCGATCCATCGAAAGTCACTTTTTGACAAAGGCTCATTAGCGTGAATGAGCTAGCAGCAACGTTGTTTGCGTTAGACATCTACAAATAGAAAGGACAAAGTTTGATTAGAATTGAATCCCTAATTAAACACCCAAAATGAAAAATTAGGGCTAGGACCCAACAACATTATTTACATATTAGAAAAGGGATGCCGTAATCCAACACGCAAATAATTTGGAGGTAAGTGAATGAAGATTCACTAATTCTTCACCATGAAAAACATAAGCTTAAGTTTTAAATGTATTTAGAATTCCTAGATTTTTCTTGAGATTCATTGAACCTTTCAATGGCATGTTTAAATCTCGATATGCCCCTCTCGTTTGTGACTGGGATGCAGAGGATCACAAAGTGGGTGTGAATAACCATGCAAATCTACATGGTGCCTTCATTGTTACAATCACTTATTCGATGTGCCGGTAAACCACACACGCTCCATCGAACTATGTCAAACAATGAATCACCCTTTACCACCTTTTCTTAGAACTAATTAGTGTGCCGGTAAACCACATGCGCTCCACTAACTTCTTAGCAAAGGTGCAAAGTGTAATTTCATGGGGTTGCATCAATTTCACTTTTGCCTAAAGTAACTAGGATTGAGAATTTTAAAAAAATGTTTAGTTACTTTATATAGATTCATTATACTTATTAATGAGGAGAGGATTGCCCTATCCTACCTGTTCGGCTAATGACCCTCCACCAGTCAAGCAAGCGGTGGGTGTGAGTGTACACCCATTAAGCGCCATTTTATAGGCAACAACCTTATACCCACCTTATAGACCGGCTTCGTGAATGAGGCCTACTAACGGTAAGACTAGCATTTTAATTATACATATATATTTATTAAGCTTGTAATAATATAATAGTATAGGGTGTATTTTAAACATTTCAAAAATACTAGGGTTTTAATCTTCAATTTAAAATTTTCGAAATTTAATACCATTTAAATTAAAATTTTAAATATTAAAAGTCTTGATTTAATAATTATCACAAATTAAACTATTAATTTAAATTATTAAATCATAAGGGATTATCTAAATCATGAGGATAATTACCATTTAAACAATTAACTTATCCTAATCCCTTTTATCCCTCTAAATTTCGAAAATAATGGGAGGGGATAATTCAAAATCTTTAATTACCATATTTAACTATTAAAAGATAATTACAAGACATGGGATTATCCAAATCCCTAAAATTTAGGATCTTATCTTAGGGAAGGAGGCAAATATTGAAATCTAAGGGTTTGCAAACCCTAGATTTTGAAATCTTGGATTAAAAGGAAAGGATTCAAAAAACCCTTTCAAGATTTTCGCAAATTAGGGTTAGGAAACCCTAATCTCGAAATCTATGGCCTCCTAGGGTTTATTGGCTATAAACCCTAATTTGTCAAGTTCATACAATTGAATAATACTAATTTGAAACAAGTTAACCAAAGGCTCTGATACCACTGATGGGTTTTATACAAACAATCCTATGTGTGCACGCAACCCTAATTTGGATCTATGTTTTCACTATTAGATACACAACATTATGAACACATGGATAAAACCCTAATGTAGCATGCTATTTTTGAAATTCATATATAAGGTTAGATCACATACCTCTTGTTGTTATATTACAATAACAACTTAAATCTTCAAACCCTTAGTCTTGAAAGCAAGCACCACAAGTGTAGTGCCTCTAATGGCTCACAAACACCACAACCAATTGGAGAGGCTATAGAGAGAGAAGGGAGGAGGTAGAAATCGTCCTTGGGAGCTCTTAGAAGCAAGTGGACGAATTATTAAGGCCTAGGGGTCTTTATATAGGGTTGGGATTAGGGTTTCAGTCCTTATCCTTATCCAGTTACTTGCCCACCAAGCAACCACAAGATAAGCCTTGAAAAACCCTTATCTCTTGGACCTTGGACGATTTCAAGGATATCCTTATCCTTGAATTCGTTCATCCTTTAGCAAGGATAATCATTGCCTTACTTTGCAACTATCACATAATTACAATTCAGCCCCTCTAGTTTAATTAATTACACTTGATCACAAAATTAATTCCTAATTAATTATTGACCAATATTAATTAAACAAATATGATTGCTCCTTTAATATATTATTCTTATAACATATTAATAAATCATAATAATCTCTTTCTCTATTTATTTCTCCAGTCAAGTTACTTTGGTGAAGGCAACCCAAAAGGACCATGCACAACCGGGTCAAGTATTTACCAAATATGGTTACGGGCTTAGACACTAATCCAATAATTATAACTAGAGTCTCCTGGAGGGAGAGCGTGAATTTGTGTATAGATCTATACGATACTGACAATCCCGCACCTAAACTATTAGCTACAGTTAGGCCGACAGGCCTGGGGTGACAAATATAATGTTAGTGACCCATTAGTATCATATGTTAATTATAAGAGTTTATTGAATATTAATTATATATAATTTTATTTGCTAATGAAAATTATTATTTCTTAGAAATATATATAATTTCCAATTTAATTATAAGAGTTTATTGAATATTAATTAAAACCAATTTCTAATAAATATCAATTGTATCAAGTTGTTGTTAGTGTGACCCATTAGTATCATATAATTAGCAATATCACTTTAATATGATTCTTGAGCATACTAGATCTTTCATTACTTACCTCAAGGTGTTTACATATATTTGAAGATTAGAAGACATGGATCTTGCTCAAAATTAAAGACAAAATTAGTGGGGTTTGAAGGTGGTGAGGATACCAAATTCCTCCATGGAATGTTGAGCCATAAAAACGAAACTTTCCATTCACAAAGTAATCGTTATTGGAACTGGAAACCCAATCGGTGTTAAAGAATAATTTTTTTTTCAAAAGTAAGCTTAGTGAAGATGTTATCATTCATCCACTTCAACAAAGTTCCATGTTTAAAGGTATGAATCCAAACCAAGCTCCATTTCCAAAAATATTGGTCATAACTTTGGAAATCAAAATCGCAGTTTAGTAATGTGGTAACCATAAAGCTTTGAATCCATATGGTTTCACATTTAGTTTCATTAGACATTTTTTTTGACCTTTTGGAGTTCTACATAGTTGCACTTATTTTTCATTTTATGATCAAGGGTTTATTCCTAGAGGTGTAACACCTCTTTTATATCCTTATCCCAAAACTTTGGACCATTTGTTTGTCAAAGCCTAACGGTTGATAAGTCTAATAAGGTACCGATAGGTTTTCTACATACTAATACATAATTATGCACAACAGAATCATTTAACAATTCTTATGTGTTCATGCAACCTATAAGGATCTAAGTTTCATTATATTATTGAAACTACTAGAGTATTGAAAAATAATTACATAACTCTTTTGAAGCTAGAGACTGCCTTGCTTGAGATCGATTTCTTGCCACATTTGATTAAATATGAGGACCCAAAGTAGAATCTCTCTAATGGTTCACACCCAAGAAAACCAAAAGGGCGAAATTTATCATCATGGAGCAAAGAGTGATGATAGATATCAAGTTGCTCCATTAAGATTCATCCTTTCTGAATCGTCAAAATCAATTTTGTATATCTCGATAGACCTTCAACAACTTTGATTTATCAAACCTATAAAATGAGTCAGAAGGACTCAAAGTCACCATGTTCTCTATCAATTTCGTGCCAACTTCACTAAATCAATCACCAAAATTTTGAATTTGCATATACAAATCTGTGTTAAAAACCACAACTTTAAAATGATCCTATTATGATTAAAGATCAACAAAAAAACTTCGATAATCGATAAAGTAAAACCAAATTGAGTTAACTAATTAACTTAATTGTTTCATTGTGATTGTGATGATCGTCGGCCGGAAAATGGAGATGATGTTGATCAGCGTTAGACTCTACTAGAGCAATGGTGATAAAGGTTGGGCATAAGGGAAAGGCACAGTGGGTTCGATCGAGCTTTCTGTTTTGTAACTTTTTTTCGTACATCATTTTTTTTTTTTGTAATTTTGTTATTTCTTATCATTAAAAGATCGGACTTATATATTTTGGGCTATTTTAAAAGAATTAGATTTGGACTTTAAATATTTTAGATTTATAATATAAGGTAATCCATATTTTTTACCGGGTTAGCTCCGTAATATTAAAAAAATTACAAAAAGATATATACTTCTAGACGAAATTTGTGAGATAACACGGGCTACCCATGCACGAACATAAATCCTCCCATGCTTGATCTCCTTGTAATTGGTTATTCAGCTGTTTTCTAGTTCTTTTTTTCATTTTAATATTTATATGGTTGTTTGTTTCAAGGAAAAAAAAACATCGGAAGTAAAGCAATTCATGAGGAATAAAATCCACTGCAAGACCTTATTGACATATCTTTTGGCACAAAATGATCCATATCGCAAATTCTCAGAAGTTATTTCACAGTTTCGTGGTTGTTTTTTTATACAAAAGAGATTAAAATATTTTTTTGTGTATGATGGGGCTTTCCTATAAGCGTTGAATACTTCATGTAATAATTTTATCAATGATTAATAAAAATAAACAATAGTAAAAGATAATGGAAAAGGGTATATTAATAATTTTGTAGGGATTTAATGGTAAACTTTTAACGGTGTTCATGATTAAAAATATTAATATTTTTTTTGGAAGAGAATATTAAAATAAAATGAAACCACAAGTATTCTATATTTAAGAAAAATCTTTCTACCCGGTCTATAATTCTCATATATTCGTTTAGATGCGAGAGAAATAGGATAAAAAAAATAAATAAATAAAGATTATATATAAGATAAGATGTGGCCTTTCCTTTTCTAATTTTTGTGTTCCATCCACTCTTGTTTCCATCTCTAACTCACATGCATGCACAACCATATATATAAATATGCACCACCACCTTCTCTCACTACTTGTACATATTGCTTCCTCTAACCCTATATTTTCTCTCCATGAATTTTTCTATCTTTATGTGGTTGGTATTATGGTGGTGAGTGGTTATCATTTGCTTTGTAATTTTACACCTAGCCAGCCATGGAGGCTGCCATAGAACAAACCACCACCACCACCACCACCACCACCGCTGGTGGTGGTGGTCTTGATGGTGATGGTGATGCTCCTCCCAAAGATATCACCAACATCTCTAAAGGCAAACGAACCAAGCGTCAAAGGCCACAATCTCCAATTCTTTTCACAATTGCATCCGCAAACAATAACGATTCAAATGACTCTCCTGTATCCTCTTCTGGTTTTCCGGCAGGTAGCACCACCACGGAAGATGAAGACACTGCCGAATCCCTAATCCTCCTCTCCAAAGGCCAGTCCTTGGACCTTTCTTCAAGAAAAAGCAAAGACGATTACGATGGAATGTTCAAGTTTAATAGCAAAAGGTACATACATACGTCGACCACCGGAAACACTGGAATTTTTGTTTATGAATGCAGGACATGCAACCGAACTTTTTCTTCATTTCAAGCTCTCGGAGGCCATCGAGCGAGCCATAAGAAACCTAAAAACAATGAAGACATGAGAAAACCACCACCCTACATTGCCGATAACATTAATGAATCACCAACAGAGTTTCCATTCAGGAATCACAATTCTTCCGTTTCTCTTCAATTAAACAACCGAGTTTCATTCACCAAGTCCTCCTCCAAGCTTCATGAATGCTCAATTTGTGGCACAGAATTTAATTCTGGACAAGCGTTGGGTGGTCATATGAGGCGTCACCGGGTGGCAGGCGGCGGCAATAAAGGTGGCAATAACAGCACCACCGCCCACGCAAACACCACCACCTTATCTTTGATTCCGTTCAGTCCGATGACCACCGTGCGCGCAGAGACCTATGATAATAAGTCGAAGAATAATGCGTTGTGTTTGGATCTTAACCTTCCGGCCCCACGGGAAACCACCGTAGCAGCCGCCGATGACGATCAACGTCAAAAACGGGGATTTACATTCTCACCGACGGGGAAAAATGAGAATAAACAACAGGCCGTTCGTTTGTCCGCTGCCCCAAAATTGGTGGATTGTCATTACTGAATACTTATTTATTTATTTATTTATTTATAACTTGTACTATCTTGTGATTTTGTGAAGGTAGATGTGAAGTCATCATCATACCCCCACCAAAAATTGTAAATTATTTTCTCACCAATTTAGTTTGTTGATATTTTAAAAATATGTAAACGTATGAAAGTTCAATTTTGTTGAAATACCTTTGTAATATTATTACCGCATTTTTTTGAATTTTATATTGTTTGATTCACGATCAATGAATTTATGATTACTAAGTTGAAAAATACTATGAATTTTTGTAGGATTACCAAGTAGTTAGGTATTTTTATACTATTGGCGTATATAATAATCATAATATATTATATAATATGTTTTAAAACTAGAACTATAAAACATATGCAACCGTTAGTTATGTGCATGTTTTATATATCTTTCAAACTAGATGATTTGATTGTAAATCATTTATATATGAAAAATGATACATATGCAAGAGAGATCTGAGACATAAATAGAATCATACAAGTTATTAACAAAAGTTGTTTGAGATCCCGTAACACTAAGAATTATATATTGGAATATCATTGATAATCAATATCTACCTAGTTTAATTCAATAATGGGATAAATGATATTTATTATGAGATTTATAGGTTGCAAAAATCATATTTTGGCGGAAAAACTTAAACCCTAAGTTCAAATGCAACCTAAAGGATCTATGTTTTCACTATTGAATGCAATAATCAATTGAACATCAAAAACCCTCATATTTTCAAAAATAACAAAAGAGTTTAGGGTTACATACATTTTGATTATACTAATAGATAATCAATCACAATCCCTTTTGTAGTCACTTGGAAGCTAGCACCAGAACTCCCATGCCTCTACTAGTTCACACCCAACCCTAACAACAAGGAGGCTTAAAGAGAGAGGAGAGGGGAAAAGTAGAATTTCGGCTATGCTTGGAATAATCAAGTGGCCGAAATTTTGAAGCCCTTAGGGTCTATTTATAGTCAAATTAGGAAAGCCTACATAACTCTAATTTGAATATTATATTAATGTCTCCAATTAGGTAATTATCTACAATCTAATTATCTATAAGGGGTATTCTAGAAACACTAGAATATTCGCTCTAGAAACTGTCCACCCTAAGGGAGGAAGGTTTTGGAACCTCTTGTTCAGCTATTTAATAATTACAATTAGACCCCAATACTTTTAATTAATCAAGTTAATCCTAAAATTAATTTCTGATTAATTATTAATTAAACAATATTATTTTTAATAAAGTATTATTAGCATAACATATTAATAAATTCATTTATTGTTTTTTATTAATCATTTAATAAATCAATAAATCAATTTCTTTTCCTAAAAGTCATCATATTCAATTAATGGATTTGAGGGCAACCAAAAGGACTTTACTAATAATTCAAATATATGCTAATTTAGCTATTGGCGTAGACACCTAATCCAACAGTCTCCCACTTGGATCAGTCTATAACTGTAATTACCAGTATAACTTCTAAATTAAACAACAAATAGTGGTTCCATAGTAACCGCCGAACTCTAAACTGACCAGACATTGGCCCTAAGATAGGTGATCTAATATTCTTTTGTTCTTCAAGATATCGTTCGAACATGAGACATGGATTAGAATCAATCTCATTGTCCAAGTTTTGTTTCCCGATTTTTGGTTTATGATGACATCATAAGACTTTTAATTGAACACATCAATTTAGTCTTTGTAGGGCCCAACACTATAAGTCAACATCAAATTACTGAGGGCCCCAAAGATATCGCTTTTTCTCATTAGGACAAAAGGAACGAATAAACTTTAAATTACATGCTTGTATCATTTAATTACCAAATCATACATGTGTTTTATAACATCATGTTACTAAAGTGTTTTCGCAACATTAATGCACAACCGACTTGTAACTTACAACTCATATATCTCTATTTTAAGAATATAAGATATTATATTCTCAGAATTACCTGTGATATAATCTATGAAGTAAGTCTCCGAGCGTGGGTTTATCACTACAAAAAATGACATTTAGTGGCACATATTTTTAATGGCACATATTGTTTATGCCACTATAGTATATTTTTAGTGGCATATTTTATATGCCATTATAAAATTAATAGATTTAGTGGCATTTAATAATTTATGTCACTAATATTAATATTTATTAATGACATAAAAATTCTAAATGACACCATAAGGTCTATATTTTGTGGCACGTATTCATTTATACACCACAAAAGTTCTGTTGTATAATTTTACCCATTTGTTTTTGTGTCACTAAAAAAGTTAGAATTTCCTTTTATTTTTCCCCATTAGTAAATGGATCGGCGTTTATTTCTTAAAAAATGAAAGAAGATCGGTGTTATCACATAAGAAATTTGAGTGTTTCCCCTTTTTCTCATACCCTAATTCACCGTGTTTCATAGCTCCAACTAGCAATATACATCCTGCCAATAATTGATTTCATTGGATCCTTATCTAGATTACGATCAACAAGCTCCAAATCAAAATTGAAAAGATGAGAATCAGAGCTCCTTATTGCCTTATCACTCTTCTCCAATCTCCTTTTCAAATCTTCTCAACAAGAAAAGAGACGAGGATTTTTTGTATCCTGTATCTGACGCCTTGAGTCACGCACGATAAGAAAGGTTCTTCTAGGAAAAGAGAGAAATATTGATTCAGAAATATGATCTTCCATGTCGATCACCTCCAACGGTTCCTGGTTGAGGTTCAGACTAATGACAAAACTACGATCGAGGAAGATAGAGCAATTATTACATAAAATTCCCCTTTTATCTACCACCGCAAGGGTTTCAATCTTGAAGCCTTCTTCAAATACCTCTTCGGTGTTTCTAATCTTTTTTATCTCCATCTGGTTCGGTAATCATACTTTAATTTAAATTTCATTTGATTTCATCCTTTGTTTACTCGCACTGCTAAATTATTGTTCAAATTTCTACGATTGAACTATTTTTCTCTCCATTGACTTTCAATATAGTCCTGAAACGCATTATCTTGTTTCTATTGTTTTCGTGATTGTCTAGGTGTGAGTCAATAATGATTCATGTGGAGGTTTCCGCTTCTCTTTTCATAAACACTTATTTTAAATGCAGATAGATTACTTTCAACTCATATATTCTCTTCTTAGTTGAGTAATCTGAGTCATCAAACATCAGGACGTTTTTATAGCAGTTCATGCCCTCCCTACACACACTCACACACCTGATAGATGGGGATGGTACTTTCAATGCAATTGGACTTGATTTCAAACAAATCAAACTAGCAGAATTTCGAGTTTCTTCAAGCGCTTGATGCTCCGTGAAGGATTTCCAGATAGTGTTACTAGTGATTACTTGGAGTATTCTCTCTGGAGAGGCATTCGGGGAATCGCTGCTCAAGTTAGTGGTGTTATTGCCACACAAGTAAGTTTAGTTGATTGGGTTTCCCTTATTGATTCATTAGATTTGATTCTATAGTTTTGCATCAATTTTGGATTAGGGTTTGTTTAACTAGATGATAATTGTATCTTGTAGTCTTTGTTATATGTTGTTGGTTTGGGTAAATGGCCGATTCCAACTGCTGCAGTTGTGAATTGGGTGCTCAAAGATGGAATTGGGTATCTAAGTAAAATCTTTATGTCAAAATTTGGTCAACATTTTTATGTGAATATAAAGTGATGGAGATTGTTTGTTTATTTCAGGGAAAATGTTGCTTTTGGTATGGAAATTTTGACACCTACTTTCCCACATCTTTTTGACCCATTGGTGATGTTGATGGAGCAGGGCAATCTGCAACTGCAGTAATTCAGATATTTTCTTGATTTCATCAAAATCTTTTAGGTGAATAAAGGTAGATCACAAAAAATAGGGTTAAATGCAAGTCATATCTGTAACGCCCGCGGATCCGGGCTAGTCAATTTAGAGATAATAAGCATCAAAAATGATTTTTTGATGGAAGATTATTTAGAAGGATTAATCTTAGCCAAGTTGTAGTATATGTTACAAGGGTTCAGTACATATAAAGAACGCCAAAATCCGAGTTATAACGAAGAAGTTATGACCCGTCGAAGTTTTTCAGCAAAACCGACACGACACCGGGAAGACGTAAATAGTTAATTTATGATAGAGCGACTTTTAGCCTTAGTGATACAAATAAAAGTCGTAGAATATGTTAACCTGAGAGTGTCCATAAAAAGAACGCCCAAATCTGACTTCGTATGAGGAAGTTATGATTTTTCTAAGATTTGGCTTAGCAGTGCATGACCCGAAACTCGAATTTCAGTTCGAGCGATTTTTGGCTTACGCGACCTAAATGAGAGTAGAAGACATAATTAATAGGAACTCAACAGTAAAAATACAGACGAAAACGGAGTCCGTATGAAGGAGTTACGAAATTTTCGCGGTCATTTAACAGTCTAATCACCTCTGACTGTTAAATTTAAGATTGGTCGAGAATTAGCCAACGGAGTGAAAATGAAAGTTGTAGATCTTATTTTTACCTACTCTTGGATATAAAGAACGTCGAAAATGGAGCTCGTATGCGAAAGTTATGAATTTTTGAAAATCGGTTGATTACCACCTTGTCTGCGATGCCACGTGTCAGCACCAGGTTGTGCCTGGCTGTACCCAGCTGGCCCACGACGTGGGCATCAATGGTCACGACATGAGAGCCTCTTCATCCTCCTATAAATAGAGACACCCCTCTCCTTCATTCTTCACACTTTAGCCTTTCATTCCTCTCTCTATACTTTCTCTCTAAGCCCTAAAACCCCCTGAAAAGCCTAGGGAACCTCCCTAGCACGAGGCGGAAGCTCCGGAGTGCCCGACAGCCCTGAGAAGAAGAGCCTTTCGGCTCGGAAACGCTGCTCCAGCGAAGCCCGGTTTTGAGAAAAACCCGTTGTAAGTGAGCTACGCCTAACCTTTCTTTAGTATAGCTTATGATTCAATATAGTAATGTTATTAGGTCCTTATAATAAATATTTGGGCTATTATTATGAGTTATATAAGTGTTTTTATAATATCTTTTTAACCACTCACGGTACGGGGAATCTGTTTTAAAGGGCCGCATAGGGTTGTTGGATTTCAGAAGTACTATACGCCAAAATGGTCCTGCCCTCCGGTGTTTTATGTCTGGCCCCTGTCTCTACATAGTGGGTGAAGAGTATTGTTTAACGCTTATATAATAGTAATAATAGTTAGACTATTAATTAGTCTCGATGAATATTAGACTAAACTCTAGTGATAATGATACTAGGTTTTGTCAAAGGAAAATTATGTTAAGAAACGAAGTGTTGTCCAAGTGCCGAGTCACCACCTTTTCAAGTGAGTGTAGAGTTACTTTCATCTTACACATAGATATGAAGTATTTAATATAAATTACATGCTATGTGTGCATATTGTCTGAATATTTGTTGTCTATGCTGGGTGAGAGATTTTTATACATGTTTTAAACTGTATACGTATTTTTATATCTACAAAATATGTTGGGTAAAACATGGGTGGATGAAGGACGAGGGGTGAAAGCTGAAGTAGAGGAATATTAGTGGTATGGACCTAGTGCCCTATAGTTGAACATTGACAGCAATGGACCTAGTACCCTATAGATAAGCACTGACAGTTGCGCCACAACCTGTAGATGTTGTTGATATACGATAAACATCCTAGTAGCTACGCTCTAAGGATAGTATCGACAACTGCGCTTAATAGAGAACATTATAACCATGACAGTAGCGCCTAAAGGACAATATCGGTAGAAGCGCCTCATAGAGAATGTCACAATTCTGGCAGCTATGCCTAAGTGATAGAACTAGCAGTTGTGCTTGACAGTTGTGTCATTGACAATGATGGACTTCGTACCTATTTCTTAGGATAATCCTTAGGAATGAATGAATGAGAAATAACTGATTCTTAGGGTAGATCCATAAGAGTAAAGAAGATAATGAGGAGGGGAATTTGGGTTAACTGTTTGATGATTAAACATAATAATTATATTATTGTGGGTTGAAAACCCTATGTACTCATCAGGTTTCCCAACCTGACCCACTCAGTTTATTTATATCACAGGTGTTGATATGAAGTCACATTACACTGAGAGATTAAGGAGATATAAATCACTAGTGATAAATGAATGTAAGTTCTGTTTATGCTTATGTTTCTGTATTGACAAGGACATCCTAATATTTTAAAATAAATAAAAAAAATACATTTCTTCGGAAATGCTTTGATAACGTATTTATCATGTTTTACTGGGATCAAATTCCGCAACATTTTTATTAAAAGAGGTACTCTGATTTTTATAAAGTATAAACAAAATCGGTCTTTTTTGGTCGTGAAAATGGGGATGTCACAATATCAATGTACCTTTATTCAATTGTTTATTATAGCATTCCACTTCTTCCTATTACAACATTGTCCTTTGAAAATCATACACAATTATAGCAATGTTATCTCATTCCGACTGCTATAATGAATGAGCTTTTTCAGTTTTCAATATATAATGTTCTAATAAGGAAAAAATTAAACATCCAATGCTATAACTATGTATCTTTTGCAAAGTACAATGCTTTGATAAGAAAAAGTTGATAGTTAATGTAGTAATAGAAAGAAATGAAAGTAGCATGCTATGATAATAATAAACAACTAATTGAAAGTATCTTGATATTTCTTGCAATTTGTTATTAAAAAAAAGTTGAATTCTTTACATGACATGCTGCTACCAAGAGTTGTTTCTATGCATGATTTACTGCCAAAAGGAGCTTTGTTGAGGTAATTTCCAATTGCATACTAGTAACAATTGAACATAACAAAAAATACATACATTTATAACTTTTAAATTATTTTTCTAAATAAGTTTGTGTTACATACGTAGTGTCATGATATTGGGTGTGAACAGGCTGAAAACAAACCTCTTCTGAAAATTGTTTTCCAGATATGTTTTTTGCACCTATATATTTATATTTTTATTATTCTTTTACATTATTGATAATATGTTTATTGATCTAATGGTTCATGTTTTTTAGGTTGCAATTGTTTAGTCCAAATAAAATAACTTAAATGGTTTTTATACACGATAAAACAAGGGTAATTTTGTCTCTTTTACGCTAATTTTGTTTGCATGTATTTTATATAATCTAATGAAAATATTCTTTTTTTATTTATATATAGACACTTCTTCAAAATGTAGAGCCTATCTTGAGGGAAGGTATCAAGAAGATATCTTTTTGGTTTTCGCATATTTTCTTATTTCATAATGGTACAACTTTTAATGACATGTCATTTTCTGTAGATATGAGATTATATTCCTAAGCCATAAGCTACAAACACACCCTAATGGTATATATATGGTAATGTGGATATTTTGGTATTTTTTTGAACAATAGCCTTATAGAAAACTACTAATAGTAGTGACTTATGTTTTTATTAATTTATTTTAGTTAACCACCTAGGATCATCTTCCGCAAGTCACCATAATGAAGGTAATCAATTTTATGTGCTTTTCTCTTTTGTTTGTTATTATAGACATAGTTGATTTGTGTTTAATGCTATATTATTTATTTCTAATCTGTGACTTATGTAATTATATCTTGAATAGCCTTGGTTTGTTTTTTGACAGGAAATTGCTATCATTGATTTTAGAGTATGAAATAACACAATTTATTCAACCTAACATGGAGTTTGGGGTAGCTTACTTGCAATTAAGTTTCAAGTTTATTTATTTATTTATTATTATTTATTTACTTTTGTTCGTTACTTTATGTTTAGCATGTATTTGGTTTCACATTTATACATATTTGACATTTACTTATGTATTTGATTCAAAAAGATTAAAATAATTGATAAAAAAAAATAGAATTTGTATTATTTTTTGTATGTGCTACAATTTGATTATTGATTTTATCGTATATTATCGATAAAAATTATATAATAGCCTAAATTTTAAAATCTTGTGAGTATTCATCGGTGCAAAATGTGTCACAAAATATTTATTTATATTGTGGCAAATAAAAAAATGTCACTAATATCTTAAAATGTGTAACTAAATATAGAATGAATTATTGAATCAAATGAGTATTCAATGGCACAAAAAATGTGCCACAAAAAACCTTTCATCTACCGTGAGAAATAAAAAAGTGCCACTAAAAGCCTAAAAAGTTGCAGCGACAAAATAAAAGCTATCACTAATGGGTTTTAGTGGGAGGGTTTCTAGTGACAGTTATTATGTGTGCCGCGGATACTTTGACATGCTTTTAGTGATACTTTTTTGAGTCTTTAGTGGCACTTTTTGCGTGCCATTAAATGACATATTTTTTTGTAGTGTATCCAATACATAAATCTCCATTTCTAACTACTCATGAATGTTGTAGCAATACAATTGCTATGTCTAACTCCTTAGACAATCTACAAGCCAATTCATGACAGTCTTAATTCACTAATTACTTCCAAAAATATGAGTGACTGTGGAATTTGACTAATTAAATCATTCAGGAAGTAAAACATGTAAAACGAAACACATGAAAAAAATGACAAAGGCAGTAAACAAACTCATAAATATTCTCTATAATTTAATCACCAAAAGTCAATTACATTTATTTTATTACAAGTTTCAAATTACTCATCTAACTACTAAAACTAATATCATCTCTCAAACCAATGCTTCTAGTATGTTGATTATGCTTAATCTTACTCAAATCCTTCATCAAAAGATCTGCAGGATTCTTTTCTGATGATACCCTCTTTACAATGAGGTGACCTTCTTCTACTCTCTCTCTCTCTCTGTGTATATATATATATATATATATATATATATATATGATGTAATGGTACTTTCTATTGATATGTCTTGACTTGCCATGATCTCTCGGTTCTGTAGTCAAAGTAACCGCACCTTTATTATCGCATAAAAGTTCCATTAGCTTCTAAATGGTTAGAACTACTCCAAGATCTCCGATAAAGTTCTTCAGCCAAGCTGCTTCCTTTGATAATTAACTTGCCACTATGTACTCTGATTCGCACGTAGAATCAGCCACCGTGTATTGGTTTGAACTTTTCCAAGTAACAACTCCACCATTTAATAAAAACACCCATCACAACTGAGAACAAAAGTTGTCTCTATCTGTCTGGAAGTCGGCGTCACTATACCCTTTTACTCTCAACGTATCACTACCTCCAAAGACTAGAATCATATCCTTTGTCCTTCGGAGATACTTGAGAATGTTCTTTGTTGCTATCCAATGAGCCTTGCCAAGATTTCCCTGATAGCGACTAACCATGCTTAAAGCAAAGCAAACATCAGAGCGAGTACATGTCATAGCGTACATGATTTATCCTACAGTCGAAGCATAAGGGAATCGACACATATTAGCTATCTCTACATCCATTCTTCAGCTTTGAGTCTTACTCAAATTGGCATTGCTTTGTGATGTGTATATAAATGCACTAGTTTTAGTCCTACTTTTAAGATATAATTTAGACACACAAAGGCAGTGGACCTATCAATTGGTGGTATAGATGAATAAGTAGGATATCGAACACAGGGAACGGTAATTAAACTAATGACTAGAATTAACTAAAACAAGTAATAAAAGTAAAAGGTTTTCTCTAGTTTTGCAAGACTACAAACTTAAATAATTAACTAATACGCTAATTAAGTAACTAACAACTAAAGCTAGTAAAAACAAACTAAATTCAATGTTAAGAAGAATTATGTTTAGGTTCGATTCATTTACTCCTATGGTTGTTTTTATGGCAAGTGCAATGGATTAATTGTTATTGGCTACCGGTTAAAGTGATTAGGTCACATTCGCTATTATCAATCCTTAGAAAAAAATTAATTTAAGCAGTGATCAAGTGATTAAACTAATGAATTTCCTATTTTATTTATTTGGGTTAAATAAGACTTGTAATTAGCTAATCAAATTACTAATTCAATTAACCTCTTGTTGATGGTTTATCACACAAACTCACATATTAATTTACCCATTTTCTAGTTAACCCTAGTTTCACATTCGCTATTCCTAGGAACATAACAATGTTTTCACATAAATCATATGAGATAAGCAATTAAGAGATGTTCATTCCACTTAATTACTTGTTAATTTATAGAAAATAGTTGTGGTTAATGCATAAGATTTTTTTAACAAGCTTAATAAAACAAAATTCAACAATAAACAAATAATCCAACCACAAATCAATCCATAGTCATAAATTATCTACCCTAAACAAAAGATATAAGGTTTAGTTCATAATTACAGCAGGAAGAAACTCATAAACAATATCTAGTAGTTCACACATGGTTAAAACAAGAGATAAAGTAAAGAGTAAGCTTGGTTTGCCTTTTATCTCCTTAAAATCGAAGGTTAGGGTTTTCTCCACAAACTCCAAAGCTCCAGCAGCACCTTTAGTCGCAAAATAATCCCCAAAGGTTCCAGAAAAACATTTGGAATCGGCAATTGGCTTCTATTTATAGACTTCAAAAAACAGGGTCTACTCGTCGAGTACATAACCGACTTGCCAAGTACCCCTTGTAGAGTCTGTGTACAACAAGGACTTTGTATTTGCTTTGCAAACATTCATGTGGACTCATCGAGTAGACGTCCAACTCGCCGAGTCCTTCAGGATTTTGACTCTTTTCTTCTTCTTTTCTTCTTTCTTTAATTCCCGAGTTCCCAATCGCATTTCCCACTTCCTTTTGCTTCCAAGCTCATCTTTTAGACTGAAAATACAGTTTAAACATAATTAAGTACCTTTTGTCCGTAAATTGCTATAAATTAGCCAAAAAGTAATACAATTTTAATTGAAATATATAGCTAAATATGCACATATCACTTTGAATAGGTAGCTCTCCTTTCTTGGAATTTTCCATACTAAACCATTTTAGTACCTTGTCCAAGTATGTACTTTGACTAAGTCCAATTAGTCTTTACTTTTTATCTCTCAAAATTCTTATCCCAAGAATGTAGGCAGCCTTTCCTAGATCATTCATAAGGAAACACATTCCAAGCCAAGATTTCACATCTTGCAAGGTTGGAATGTCAATTCCTATAAATAGTATGTCATCGACATACAATACTAGAAAAGTTACTATAATCTTACTAGCCTTAACATACACACATGAATCATCCTCACTTCTATAGAAACCAACTCTTTGACTTTCTCATGGAAGCAAATATTCCAGCTGCAAGATGTTTTTTTCAATCCATAAAAGAATTTTCAAACTTACACACTCTATTAGGATACTTTTCATCTACAAAACCCTCTGGCTAACTCATGTAAACATCTTCAGCAAACTTCCCATTAAGGAAAGTAGTTTTGACATCCATCTGCCAAATTTCATAATCATGAAAGGTAGCTACGGTGAGCATTATCCTAATAGACTTTATCTTGGCCAGTGGTGAAAAGGTCTTATTTTAGTCAATCCTTGGGGTTTGAGTAAAGCCCTTCGTAACCTGTCACACCTTGAATTTGTTCACATTTCCATCCATGTAGGTCTTCTTCTTTAAGATCCATTTACAACCAACTGTCTTCCGAATCGATAAATGATCAACCAAATTCCAAACTTGGTTATCATACATGGATTTGATCTCATTCTCCATTTCTGCTTTCCTCTTTTAGGCCTCAAGGCTCGCCATTGCTTCCTTGTAGTCAGATAGTTCTTCCAAAATTTACAAGTATACAACCGCTGATAAACATATCCCCATCTGCAGTTATATGGAAACCATAAAACTGACGTGGCATGCTAACTCTATTGGAATGACGAAGAGGTAATAAATTTTCAACTGGTTTAATTGGAATTTCTTCCTCTGGTTGAACTCTAACGTCTTCTAAGGTTCCATAATTGGTTGAATCTTGAATCTCTTCAAGGTCAATTGTGCGCCCACTATCCTTTTTGCATATGAGCTCCCTCTTTCTCTTTCTTTCTTTCTTTCTCTCTCTCTCTCTCTCTCTCTCTCTCTCTCTCTCTCTCTCGTGCGCGCATGCGCACGAAAGACTACTCTTTTTGATACAAACACCACGTTCTCACTAGGTCTGTAGAACAAATATCCAAAACACTTTTGTGGGTAGCCAATGAAAATAAACTTCTCACTTTTGGCTTCGAGCTTGTCATGAGTCTCTTGTCTAACGAAAGTTTCACAACCCCAGACTTTGATATGTGCCAACAAGGGAACTTTCCACATTCTCATCTCGTGAGGTGTTTTGGAAACCTTCTTAGCGGGTACAAGATTGAGGATAATGGCTGCTATCTCTAAGGCATACCCACAGAAGGAAATGGGAAGGGTGGCTCGACTCATCATTGAACAGACCATGTCCAACAAGGTCAGATTGCGCCTCTCAGCTACACCATTAGGTTGTAGTGTTTTGTGAGGATTCAATTATGAAACTATTCAACATTCCTTGAGGAAATCATGGAACTCGATAATAAGATACTCTCCTCCTCTATCATATCAGAGCATCTTTATCTTCTTGCCTAATTGATTCTTGAGTTCATGTTTAAACTCTTTTAACTTTTCAAAGGTTTCTGATTTATGTTCGATCAAGTAGATGTAACCATATATACTATAATCATCCATAAATATTATATAAACCGATTAGCATCTCTTGTGGTGGATCTGAAGGGTCCATACACATCTATGTGTAAGAGGTCCAACAAACTTCCACCTCTTTCACTATATCCAGTGAAAGGTGATTTTGTCATCTTGCCCAAAAGACAAGACTCGCACTCATCATTTGACCTTAAGTCAAATGATTCTAACACTCCATTCTTTTGGAGTTGGGCGATGCACTTCTTCTTAATGTGCCCAAGATGAAATGCCACAATCATATCTTGTTTAAACCATTAGATGATCAAATCTGAAGTACAATATTTCCTAAACTATTAACACAAGTCACTATTTCATACACACCATTTCAAGGTAAAGCTTTAAATATAAAAACACCATTTTTATAAGCTAAAATTGAACCATTCAAATCATTAATTGAGAAAAGAAAACCTTGTGTGAACAATGCATAAAATGAAATAATGTTTTGCATCATTTTTAATGAATAACAACAATCAATCAAACTAATCCTAACATCACCACTAAGCACAAGGTGATAAGTTCCAATCTTGGTAATAGGCAAAGATTGCCTATTTCCCATGATCAGATTCATCCTGTCATGCTCCACCTCTTTGCTTTCATTTAGTCCCTGCAAATTAGAACAAATGTGAAAACCACATCCTATATCCAGGACCCAAGAATAAGTGGATTATGAGTTATTAGTTTGAATAGTATATATACATGCAGACGATGGCTTCACATTGCCATCCTTGATGTCTTGCAGTCACTTGGGGCAGCTCCTCTTCCAATTTCCCTTGTCATTTCTATAGTAAATAGTGGCCCGTTTGGGGTCACTAATAGTCGTAATGTTTGAACTGGGCCTTGCTTTTGGGATATTTGTAGATAACCCAACATGGGCCTTGTCCTTCCGATTAGCTTTAGTTGCCACCTTCCTTTTCTTCCCTTTTCTTTTCTTAATGGCGAGAATAAGAGCATTAGTGGATGGGGATGGATTCTTTCCCTTCATTCCTAACTCAACAGTCCACAACAAGTTATGGAGTTAGGCCAATGTGGCTTCTATGTTGTTCAAATGATAAGCCAAAATGAACTAATCATAACAACTTGTCAAGGAGTTTAAGACCATGTCAACGGCCAAATCCTCAACGAAATCCACATTGATCCTAACAAGATGTTCCACGTATTTATGCATTCTCTGCAAATGGTTGCATACAGACTCTCCCTATTTCATCTTGCAAGCAATGAGAGCTATAATCGCCTCATATTTATTTTGATGATCTCTCTTGTGGTACTGTTCAACAAGGTCATTGTTCATCTCATATAATCGCTTCATACATCCTTGTACACTTAAGGGCACATGCAACCTATTAAATCTAGTCATAACTCTATTGAAATAACATTCTATTGAATAACAAGAACCCTAAAACCCTAAGTAATTTCAAAGTTCATAGAATAAAACATACATCTTAATTGTGGTAGTAAGAAATCAAACAACCCTTTTTTAGTTGCTTGGAAACTAGCACCAGAAATCTCATGCCTCTAATGGTTCACCCCCAAACCTAGCAACAATGAGGCTTAAGAGAGAGGAGAGGGGATAATGGAATTTTAGGCTATCTATTGTAAAGGAGGAGTGGTTTCCGAAAATCCAAGTCCAAGGATCCTTTATATAGTGTAACTTGGAAACCCTAGATAATCCTAATTTGAATAAAATAATATAAATTCAAATCGGTAATTATCCAGCTTCCTACTTATCTACAGTGAATATTCTAGATGCACTGGGATACCCTAAAAACAGTCCACCCCTTCCAAGGAAGGTTCTAGAACATCTCTTGTTTAACTATTGAACTATTATTCTTTAATGCTTGCATTTTTAATTAATCCAATTAATCCTAAAATTAGTTCTAATTAATTTCTGATTAATTCTTAATTAAATATGACTATTTCTAATTAATATATTATTTTCATAACATATTAATAAATTCATCTATTTTGTTTATTAATCTTATAATAAATCAATAAATCATTCGCTCTATCTATCTAAAATTCATCCTATTCAATTACTAGGTTTGAGGGCAACCTAAAAAGACTTTGCTGATAATTCAAGTATATACTAGTTCGGTTATTGGCTTAGACACCCAATCCAATAGTCTCCGACTTGGAAAAGTCTATAACTGTAATTACCAGTATAAATTCTAAATTAAACAACAAAGAGTGCTTCCATAACAACTGTGAAACTTTGAACTAAACAGAAATTGGTCCTAAGATAAACAATCAAATATTCCTCCGATCTACTAGATATCGTATAGACGTGGGCCATGGATTACAATCAATCTTATTGTCTGAGTATTGTTTCTCGATTTCACGATTTGTGATGACGACATAAGACTTCAAATTGGACATATCAATCGAGTCCTGGTCGGGCCCAACACTATAAGTCCACACCAAATCACTAAGGGGCCCAAAGATATCACTTTTCCTTAGTAAGGTAAAAGGAATGTATAAACTTTGACTCATATGCTTGTATCCTTTACTTATCAATTCATACATGACACTGCATTTTATAACATCTTCTTACTGACATGTTTTCGCAACACCAATTCACAATCGACTTACAAATTAAAAATCATATATCTCTGTTTCAAGAATATTATATATTATCATCTCAGAATTACTCGTGATATAGTCCATGAAGTAATTCTCTGAGTGTGGGTTTATCCAATACTTAAATCTCCATTTCTAAGTACTCATGAATGTTGTAGCAATACAATTTCTATGTCTAACCTCCTTAGACAATCTACAATCCAATTCATGATAGTCTTAATTCACTACTTACTTCCCAAAGTATGAGCGACTGTGGAATAAAATTATTCGAGAAGTAAAACATGCAAAAATGAAACACAATAATATATAATTAACAAAGGCAATACACAAACTCATAAATAATTTCTACTATTAATCACCAAAAATCAATTACATTTATTTTGTTACAAGTTTCAAAATAATCATCTAACTACTAAAACTAATATCATCTCTCAATCCAATGCTCCTAGCATGCTGGTTATGCTTGACTCTACACAAAGCCTTCGTTAAAGGATATGCAGTATTCTCGTCTGATGATACCCTCTTCACAATGAGGTGACCTTCTTTTACTTTATGCCTAATATAATGGTATATTTTGTCAATATGTCTTGACTTGCCATGGTCTCTCAGTTCTTTAGTCAAAGCAGCTACACCTTCATTATCGCAGAAAAGTTGCATAGGCTCCTAAATGGTTGGAATTACTCCAAGATATCCAATGAAGTTCTTTAGCCAAGCCGCTTGCTTTGATGCTTCACTTGTCGCTATGTACTCTGATTCACACGTAGAATCAACCACCGTGTCTTGCTTGGAACTTTTCCAAGTAACTGTTGTTGGATTAGGTGTCTAAGCCCATAACTATAATTGGTATGTACTTGGCCTGAGAGTAGCATGGTCCATTTGGGTTGCCTTCACCAGAACAATCTGATAAGCTGCACATTTGAGAAGGAGGTTATTTATGATTTATTAATATATTATAAGGATAATATATTAATTAAGGAAACATAATATTTAATTGGTAATGATTAATAATTAATTTGGAAGTAATTTAGTGATCAAAAGAGACCAATTAAATTAACGGGGACAAATTATGTAAATATATATATATATATATATATATATATATATATATATATATATATATATATATATATATATATATATATATATATATATATATATATATATATATATATATATATATAGTTTGGGCTATTGATCCATGTTCAGCTAAGTTTATGTAAGTATCCATGAAGAGTTAGCCCACATGAGATATGGATCATAACCTAAGTGTACGGATTAGGGAGAATATTCAGTTACCCGGCAGGGTCAAACCAACAGCACAGAGGCTCTGCAGCAACAGGAGGTACAAAGACGATTATAGAAAGATACCAGGATTCTACTCAAACAAGAGCAGTAGTACTCTCTGAAGTCCTTCAAATAATTATGCTAATTGTAGTAACCTGAACAGGTAAAAACGAGAGATGTTGTGGAAAACCTTTCCTTCCTTTCCAAGGGCAGCTGCTCGACCAAGTAACCAATTACCACCCTAAAACGTAGCCGGGGAAAAATGTCTGCTCATATCTCAATCCTAGACTTTTTATCTTAATAAGTTACCTTAGGTAAGTTAAAATTTAAGGGAAAGGCTCCTAGATTACAAGCCATGATCTAAAAAGTGATTGCCCCAACCCTTTTATAGTTCTAGAAGCAGAGGGAGCTGCTTCAGTAGTTCCATCTCTCTAGCCTGCAGAAGTCCCGGGAAGATATATGCAACGCATAAGTAAATATATAACCTACAGAAAAGTGGGATAATCCAACCAATCTTGTACAATCGAAAGTGCCACAAATTTATCTCTCCAACGAATGAAATTGGCCTAAGGTGTGCGTTTATGAGCCCATGCTAAAGTTTCAATCAATTCCGGCCAATATCTACGCTAGGAAATAAAAAACATATATCCAGTAGCCCAAACCAGATGTCCAAATAAAAACATTCATGCCCAGACTGATAAACTGTTCATACCAAAAGGGTTATATCCATTAATAAGTTGTGAAGAGTTTAACCATAAATAATCTCTGAACCAGCCCATCAAATAAGTGGAAGATTCATTAAACTGCGAAACACCACCCTGCCATAATGTAATGTGCTTTTAATGCCAATAAAAAGTAACCCATCCAATGGTATTTAACATCCAAAAAATGTAACATCCCGAAATCCTGG
Source organism: Lactuca sativa (assembly GCF_002870075.4). Taxonomy (NCBI): domain Eukaryota; kingdom Viridiplantae; phylum Streptophyta; class Magnoliopsida; order Asterales; family Asteraceae; genus Lactuca; species Lactuca sativa. The sequence goes on from NC_056631.2 coordinate 104,296,405, forward strand.
TAAAGCTATTTAACCCTACCATTTTATCAAGTTGTCAAAATTGGTCCCTTGAGAGAGTTCTTGTAGCAAATGAGTATGTTGGGCGTACTGGGGAGTACGTTGCGCGTACTCATGTGCTTAATTTGGAGGCGGACTCGCCTGGGTACGCTGGGCGTACCCAGGTTTACGCTGGGCGTAATGGGTCTAGATGAAAACCCTAAATGTTTTGTTTGTGCACTATTTAAAGGATGCTAAGGCTCATTTCCCAGCCTCCGTCCAGAGAGTGAAACCCTAAGAGAGAGCCTTCCATCGTCCATAGCTTAAGTGTGTGTGTGTGTGTTTTGGAGCTAAAAGTGTCTTGGTGTGCTAGTGAAGAAGAAAGAGAAGAGCTTATGGAGGCTAGGGCTTGAAGTGCAAGGTAAGATCTGAGATCTTCAAAGAAAGGAGCTTCATCTAGAGGTATAAAGTTCAAAACTTTCCTCTTTATTTGGTTTGATGTTGCATGGACCATTTCTAGGGTTAAAAGCCCCACAGGTGGAGACTTTATGAGTGTAATGTGCTCCATGGACCTAGATCTGTCCCATTTCAGTGGTATTTGTGTTAAAGATCCATAAAGTTTCCATCTTGGTCGTTGATATGAGGGCATGCTTGAGTTATGAGCTTTTTAGAGTTGGGAAATGGAATATTATGGGTGTTAGTGACTTGTCCAGCCAAGCAAAGGCTTAAAGTCACCAACTTTATGGATTAAGAGGTTTAGAAATGGTCAGATCTAGAAGTTGGACGTGGGACTTAACTGTTTAAGACCCCAAAAGCTTAGAGTCTGAAATTGGGAGTTACGTGGGGCGTAATCCCAATACCCGCGGCGTAAGGGGTTGCACACCCCGTTTTGTGAAGACACCAGGTACGCCCAACGTACATGTTTGGTACGCGCAGGGTAACCCGAAGAATTGACTTTTGTTGACTTTTAGGATTTGGTCAACTTTAGGGTCTTGGAGCCATGAGAGGGGTAAAATGGTCTTTTACCCTTCTAAGAGTACTAAGAGAGGGAGTAGTCTATCCTTGAGAGATGCATTGATTTAGAGTGTTTATTTCATATGATTAGGCGGAGGCTAGACCAGATTTTTACAGAGTTCGAGATTACCGAGTTACCCGAGGTGAGTTTTCTCACTATACTTTACCTATAGTGGTAATTAGAGTTATGTGATAGAGTATTTGTATGTTTTTGCATGATGAGATTTCTATGTGCTTTATGCTATGTATGTTACAAAGTTTATAGAGTTTGGACCGTAGGGTCCACAGAGTTAGGGCCAGAGGGCCCTTAGAGTTATGGGACCGGAAGGTCCAACTAAGACACATTGACCAAAGGGTCAAACAGAGTTATAGCCTCGAGTGGCTAATATGTGTTACGTGTGGTATTTTGGGGAACTCACTAAGAATTTATGCTTACAATGTTATTTTATGTGTTTCAGGTACCAGTGAGGATCGCGGGAAGGCGTCGGCTTGATCAGTACACACTGGAGGAGCTTTTACATATTATGATCTTGGGATGTGATATTATGAACTGATTATGTGATACAATGAGGTTTTTATAACAATTATGAATGAAAGAGTATTTTTAAAATGTGAAAATCTAATTGAAAATTTGGGCGTTACAAGTTGGTAGCAGAGCCTTGGTTTGAGGGATTCAGGTGCACCTTCGGGCGTATCTGAACTCAAACTGAGGATTTGAGAGATTTTCAAAATAAAAATTCACAAAATTTTCTTAAGAGTAAAAGGTTTTTGAAAGAGCAGAGTAGAGCAGTGTGTACGATTAGCCAGCGCCTGGACGGTGATTTCCCAAAATACCCTTACATTATGAGTTATGAGATATGTTATGATATGATATGCATGCTAGAGTAGGCTAGGTATTCTTATTAGGACTAGAGTGGCCTGATTTGTGATGCCTTAGCCTAGGGATTTTGCTGCTAGGAGATGCTTGAGAGTGAATAGATGGTAGCGAGGAGCTTATGAGAGATCTGCTAGAGGACTTGGGACTTGGATCCTAGGATGAGGACTTGGGGTGAACATTGATGCGGTGTGGACGGTAGTATTGGACCCGTACTACTGAAGACACCGAAGCAGTGCCCAGCCCAAGTAAGAATCCTTGGGGTACCATGGATCGAGTAGGTTCAGGTTATCGAGTGCGTGTATATTCGAGCGAGTCTCTGATATGTTTTATGTTGTATTTTAGAGACATCATGGTTGGGACACACCACAAACTAGGGACCAGCAGGGTGAGTGATGAGGAGCTCCGCCAAATGATTCATGAGGAGGTGGTTGCGGCCATCCGTGCGGAGATTCCAGAGATGTTTGGGTCTATCAAGACCACTCTGATTGAGACTTTCGATGAGAGATACGCGGCGGTTACTGTGGCTGCAGCCGCTGTAGCTGCCAGACCTCAGGGTGGTGATTCATTGCTGTTCTGGGAGTTCAGCAACACGAAGCCACCAGAGTTTGATGGGACGCAATATCCAATTGCTGCGATGAGATGGGTTTTTGATATTAAGGGATGCTTCTATACGTGTTCATGTCCAGCGCATCTGAGGGTCCAGTTCGCGCTGAACTAGCTTCGCTTGGGAGCGAAGGACTGGTGGAAGTTTGTGACGACGCACTTTTCTTCTACTGAGCTTGCTGCGGTGACCTGGGAGAGGTTCACCGCTATGTTTCGTGATGAGTACGTTCCCCCGGTGGAGAGGGAACGTTTGGCCCTGGAGTTTCTGACCCTCAAACAGGGTACTGAGTCTGTTACTGTGGTCACCAGGATGTTCCATGAGAGGGCAATGTTCTGCCCTGAGCATGTGTCTACCGAGCAGGCACGTATGAGCCAGTATCTGAGTATTCTGAGGAGGGACATATGAGAGTTCGTGGCGAACTCGACGCAACGGACATTTTCTTAGCTTTAGGCAAATGCCCGGAAGATGGAGATTGAGCTCAAGACTCAGGCCAGGGAGGAGGCGGAGTCTCAGGGGAGGGATCGGCGACCGGCACAGTCCCAGCCGATTGCCAAGCGGGCTTAGCCCGCCGATTCGAGATCAGGGAACTAGAAGGGTCGCCTTATGGCAAGTGCGGAAAGAGTCATGAGGGAGTATGCAGAGCAGGGTCTTGCTACAAGTGTGGCAAGGAAGGGCACATGGCCAAGGATTGCCCCAAGGGGTTTGCAGTTTGTTTTCACTACAACCAGACCAGACACCAAAAGGCCGAGTGTCCGCAGTTCAGAGGGTCAGCTCAGGGAGCTTCTCAGGGATCTATCCCTGCTGCGATTCGAGCTACGGAGAGTCGGCCGGAGAAGGCCGAGGCGCCGAAGGCTCGCGGGAGAGGCTTCCAGTTGACAGCGGAGGAGGTCCGCGCAGCACCCGATGTTGTGGATGGTATGTATTCTTTCATCTATTTATTTTGAGTTTGTGGTGTTATGCTTATATTGTGATATGCGTAGGTACATTTCTTGTGTGTTTTGTGCCTGCTTTGGTGTTATTTGACTCAGGTGCGAGTCGGTCTTTTGTGTCGTTGGCCTTTAGTCAGTACATCAGTATCCATTAAGAGGTGTTGAGTCTGCCTTTGCGAATTTCCATAGCTGACGAGAGAGCAGTGTATGCCACTGATGTGATTCGGGGATGTGTACTCGAGATCTTTGGCGTTGAGTTTCTGATTGATTTGGTCCCGATTGCTATGGGATATGTCTGTGTCATCGTGGGCATGGACTGGTTGAGCAGATTTGGAGTGGTTATCGACTGCGAGCGACAGTTGGTGACCATACGAGACCCTAGTAGGGGAGTTATTACAGTTTATGGTGAGGGTACCCATTCTGGGTCGGCATTTTGTTCAACTGCAAGTGCGAGGCAGAGTCTACAACAAGGCTGTAATGGGTTTGTGGCTTATGTGGTGGATACAAGGGTAGGTGTAGAGAGACCGAGGACGGTCGATGAGGCCCCGATAGTGTGTGAGTTTCCGAATGTTTTTCCCGAGGAGTTGCCGGGTGTGCCTCCTGAGAGGCTGGTGGAGTTCCGTATCGATTTGGTTCCGGGGGCAGCGCCTATCGTCAGGGCGCCCTATCGCCTTGCACTTCCAGAGATGTAGGAGTTATCCTCGCAGCTTCAGGAGCTGCTGGGAAAGGGGTTTATACGACCGAGTAGCTCTCCGTGGGGAGCGCCGATCCTTTTTATCAACAAAAAGGATGGTTCACACTGGATGTGCACTGATTACCGGGAGTTGAACAAGCTGATGGTCAAGAACCGTTACCCTTTACCGAGGATCGACGATTTGTTCGATCAGTTGCAGGGAGCGTCGTGGTTCTCCAAGATTGATTTGAGGTCTGTATATCATCAGATGAGGGTGCGTGGTGAGGATATCCAAAAGACAGCATTCAAGACTCGTTATGGGCATTACGAGTTTGTGGTGATGCCTTTTGGGCTCACCAATGCGCCGACGGCGTTCATGGATCTCATGAACAGGGTGTGCAGGCCGATGTTGGATCGTTCGGTGATCGTGTTCATTGATGATAATTGGTGTATTCGAGATCCAGAGAGCAGCATGAGGAGCATTTGAGGGAGATCCTCGGAGTCCTGAGACCGGAGAGGCTCTACGCCAAATTCTCCAAGTGCGATTTCTGGTTATGAGAGGTCCAGTTTCTTGGACACCTCGTCAACCAGAGTGGGATATTGGTCGATCCTGCCAAGATTGAGGCGGTGATGAGTTGGGAGGTGCCGAAATCCCCTTCGGAGATCAGGAGTTTCCTGGGGTTGGCTGGTTATTATCGGAGATTCATCCAGGTTTTCTCCAGGATTGTAGTTCCTCTTACCAGACTGACCCAGAAGGGCGTTGCTTTCAGTTGAGGTCCGGATCAGTAGGCCTCATTCAAGACACTTCGCCAGAGATTGTGCGAAGCCCTAGTGTTGGCCCTTCCAGAGGGAATGGAGGACTTTGTGGTATATTGTGACGCATCGGTATCCTACTCACGATATGGAGTTGGGGGATGTGGTGTTCGTCCTCAAGATCTGGCGTCACTATTTATATGGGGTTCGGTGTACCATATACACGGACCACAAGAGCTTGAAGTGTCTGATGGATCAGCCCAACCTGAACATGCGTCAGAGCAGATGGTTGGATGTGGTAAAGGACTATGAGTGTGAGATCCTGTACCACCTGGGCAAGGATAACGTGGTAGCTGATGCCTTGAGTCACAGAGCAGAGAGTGCCCCTTTGTGAGATGTTTGTCTGAGGTTGACAGTGATGACTCCGGTGTTGAACACCATTCGGGAGGCCCAGGTAGAGGCCATGAGGCCGGAGAACCGTAGGTGAGAGCGGGTGATTGGATAGGTATCTGAGTTCATTGCCGATAGCCGGGGGCTTATGACCTTCCAAGGCCAGATTTGGGTGCCATTTGAGGGCAGGGCAAGAGCCATTCTGATGGAGGAGACTCACAGGTCGAGGTTTTTGATCCATCCCGGGGCCACTAAGATCTATTTGGACCTGAAAAGAGACTATTGGTGGCCTTTTATGAAGAGGGATGTGGCGTGGTTTGTAGAGAGGTGCTTGACCTGTCGCAGGGTTAAGGCCGAGCACCAGTGTCCACATGGCAAGTTGCAGCCGCTTGAGGTTCTCCAGTGGAAGTGGGAACAAATTTCCATGGATTTCATCACCAAATTGTCGAGGACCGCGAGAGGCGTCGATGCAATTTGGGTGATCGTCGACCGGCTGACAAAGAGCGCTCATTTTCTTGCTGTCAGTGAGAGCTCTTCCGTAGAGAGGCTGGCAGAGGTGTATGTGAGGGAGGTGGTATCGCGACATGGTGTACCGATCTCGATTGTGTCAGATCGAGATGTGCGTTTCACTTCCAGGTTTTGGAAGAAGTTCCATGAAGAGTTGGGTACTTGGCTGCATTTCAGTACCGCTTACCACCCATAGACGGAAGGACAAAGTGAGTGGACGATTCAGACACTCGAGGACATGCTTTAGGCATATGTGTTGGACTTCGGAGGGAGTTGGGACACGTATCTTCCTCTGGCTGAGTTTTCCTATAACAACAGCCACTATTCGAGCATTGGTATGCCTCCCTTTGAGTTGTTGTATGGGAGGAAGTGTCGGACTCCCATCTGTTGGGGAGAGGTACGGCAACGAGTGATGGGCAGCACTGAGTTAGTGCTTTAGATGACAGAGCAGATACATCCGGTTAGATAGAGGTTGCTGACGGCCCAGAGTCGCCAGAAGAGTTACGCGGATAGGCGTAGATCTTAGCTTAAGTTTCAGGTGGGGGATTTTGTACTCCTGAAGTTGTCTCCTTGGAAAGGAGTGATCCGATTCAGGAAAAGGGGCAACTTGGGTCCCCGGTACATTGGACCGTTCAGGGTGATTGCGAGGGTGGGCAAGGTAGCATACCGATTGAAGCTACCTGCAGAGTTAAGCCAGATTCATGATACCTTCCACGTGTCTCAGCTGAGGAAGTGTTTAGCCGATGAGTCAGCGGTGGTACCGTTGGAGGATATCCAGGTGGACGCAGGGTTGAATTATGTTGAGAGAACAATCGCGATCTTGGACCGGAAGGTCAAGGTTCTAAGGAACTAGGAGGTGCCTCTGGTTCAGGTCCAATGGCAACATCGGAAGGGGTCCGAGTTGACTTGGGAGACGGATTCAGAGATGCCGGAGCAGCATCCGGAGTTGTTTTTGGCATGATACTTCGAGGGCGAAGTCTGGTTCAAGTGGGGGAGAATTGTAACATCCCGAAATCCATGTAAAGCTATTTAACCCTTCCATTTTATCAAGTTGTCAAAGTTGGTCCCTTGAGAGAGTTCTTGTAGCAAATGAGTACACTGGGCGTACTGGGGAGTACGCTGCGCGTACTCATGCGCTTAATTTGGATGCGGACTCGCCTGGGTACGCTGGGCGTAATGGGTCCATATGCAAACCCTAAATGTTTGGCTTGTGCACTATTTAAAGGATGCTAAGGCTCATTTCCCAGCCTCCATCCAGAGAGTGAAACCCTAAGAGAGAGCCTTCCATCGTCCATAGCCTGAGTGTGTGTGTTTTGAAGCTAAAAGTGTCTTGGTGTGCTACTGAAGAAGAAGGAGAAGAGCTTGTGGAGGCTAGGGCTGGAAGTGCAAGGTGGGATCTGAGATCTTCAGAGAAAGGAGCTTCATCTAGAGGTATAAAGTTCAAAACTTTCCTCTTTATTTGGTTTGATGTTGCATGGACCATTTCGAGGGTTAAAAGTCCCAAAGGTTGAGACTTTATGAGTGTAATGTTCTCCATGGACCTAGATCTGTCCCATTTCAGTGGTATTTGTGTTATAGATCCATAAAGTTTCTATCTTGGTCGTTGATATGAGGTCATGCTTGAGTTATGAGCTTTCTAGAGTTGGGAAATGGAATATTATGGGTGTTAGTGACTTGTCCAGCTATACAAAGGCTTAAAGTCACAAACTTTATGGATTAAGAGGTTTAGAAATGGTCAGATCTAGAAGTTAGACATGGGACTTAACTGTTTAAGACCCCAAAAGCTTAGAGTCTGAAACTGGGAGTTACGCGGGGCGTAATCCCAGTACGCGTGGCCTAAGGGGTCGCACACCCCGTTCTGTGAAGACATCAGGTAAGCCCAACGTACATGTTTGGTATGCGCAGCGTAACTCGGAGAGTTGACTTTTGTTGACTTTTAGGGTTTGGTCAACTTTAGGGTCTTGGAGCCATGAGAGGGGTAAAATGGTCTTTTACCCTTCTGAGAGTACTAAGAGAGGGAATAGTCTATCCTTGAGAGATGTATTGATTTAGAGTGTTTATTTCATATGATTAGGCGGAGGCTAGACCAGATTTTTACAGAGTTTGAGATTACCGAGTTACCCGAGGTGAGTCTTCTCACTATACTTTACCTAGAGTGGTAATTAGAGTTATGTGATAGAGTATTTGTATGTTTTTGCATGGTGAGATTTCTATGTGCTTTATGTTATGTATGTTATAGAGTTTATAGAGTTTGGACCATAAGGTCCACAGAGTTAGGGCCAGAGGGCCCTCAGAGTTATGGGACCGGAAGGTCCCATTGAGACACATTGATCAGAGGGTCAAACAGAGTTATAGCCTCGAGTGGCTAATATGTGTTGCGTGTGGTATTTTGGGGAACTCACTAATCATTTATGCTTACAGTGTTATGTTATGTGTTTCAGGTACCAGTGAGGATCACGGGAAGGCGCCGGCTTGATCAGTACACACTTGAGGATCTTTTACATATTATGATCTTGGGATGTGATGTTATGAACTGATTATGTGATACAATGATGTTTTTATAACAATTATGAATGAAAGAGTATTTTTAAAATATGAAAAATTAATTGAAAATTTGGGCGTTACAAAAAACTACCAAAGAAAATGTGTCCCAAGCCAAAATATCACAAGTATCACCTTGTCCTATGCCATCGCAAGGAAAACTATAACTGAAATCCTTTTTATCTGGCATTAACTTGGAACCACGTGCATCTAATGCACCTTTTACTAAGATCAACGTAGTTGTATGTAAACCCAAAGCAATAACATTATGAACCATAAAGTCTCCAGGACCTATTGTTAAGAATAGTGCATTATAAATCTCATTAATAGCATTTAACCAACCCGACAACCATATACTTCGACCCGCATTGGATGTTGGGCTATTCATTGAAGATAAAAATATATTGAACCCATATGAAGTTTTACCATGAGCAGATTGTATCCATTGAGAAAATATAGGTTCGATTAAGATTTGATTCTCTAGAGTACCAAAGGCAAGCATGACATCATTATGAACATAAAGTCCTAAGGTATGGAAACCCAAAAAGAGGCTGGCTGAACTTAAATGAGATATGATAGCTTCTTTATGTTCTAACATTCGTGCCAATACATTATCCTCATTTTGTTCCAGATTGTAATCCCTAATAAAAAAATATAGCCCCATGACCCTTGGAATCCTACACTATATAAATGTCACCCCTTAGCCAAAATCGGTTTCCTAAGTGTTCTAGGAAGAGAGAAAATCAATTTTAGAGTGTCTAACCTCTCTCTCAAAGTCCTCCTTTGTTTATGGTGTTTGTGAACCATTTGAGGCATCACACTTGAGGTGCTAAGATCTTGAAAGGCCAAAACTACAAGCTACAATAAAGAGGTATTCTTCTAATTTGATTTTATAATTCATGTACCAAAATTGTATGCTAGTTGTAGGCTTCATGCTTTGGAAATTTTATTTCATGTATAACTAGAGAAAACTTAGATCCAAAGCTACTAGGGTTGTATGTGCACATAGGAGTGTTATAGTACACAAAACCCAATAGTGGTATCAGAGCCATGGGTAGTTTTCTGTTATATTTGATGCTTGGTTATTTTTCAAAGCTGAAAATTTTGATTTTCTAGCCTCTGACTGATGAACTCACTGAGTCCACTGGCTGAATCGATGAGTCCACTCAGTAAAAGGGCAACTCGACGAGTCCAGTTCCTATACTCGTCGAGTAGAGGCTTCTGGTTGCAGAATTTCGAGTTTTTGGCCAGAATTGGATTAGGATCATTACCACAAAATGTTTTGTAATCATAAAAATCGTATTTTCTGATATGGTAGTGATTATAATCATCCAATCAAAAGATAATTGTCAAAGTTTTAAGATAATTGTTGCTTTATATGATAAACAAAGTTACTTGAAATTACTAATTTGATATTATCTTGCTATAGGAGTTTAGTTAGTTCAATCATGAATTATATGATAATTATATTTGTTGAAATTGATCTAAATGTTTTTTTAATGAATTCCATAACTTGTCCTCATGTTATGGATCATGAGAAGTCTCACCCATTAAAACAACATTAAACTCATAAGTTATGGAATTCAAGAGTCTTGTATGGTTACAAAACTTGTCTTCAAGTTGGAATCCAAAAGGTTTTGAAGAATTTCAAAACTAGCCCTCAAGTTTTGGAATTTGAAAAGGTTTAATTAAAAAGTTTTAATTTGTAGTATTGAATTCTAAAACATCTAATAATTGAAAGGTTTTAAAAGCGGCATCTCTAGGATTCATAACTTTAAAATTGATTAAATAGATTTAATTTTGAATTCTTATAACCTAGATGCTTTGAATAGTTCAATTACACCTTATGGACTTTATTAAATTAATTAAAATGTTTAATTAAAAGACGAGTTTAGTAAATCCATAATAACATGGTTAATTAAGAGTATAATTTATTAATAGATTAAACCATCTAGTATTTTAAATGTTTAAAATACACCGTTATACTATATCAAAATTAAAAGTTTAATATATTACATATGTATAAGTAAAAGGCCAGTCTTACCTTTAATAGGCCTCATTCACGAAGCCGTTCTATAAGAGGGGGTATAAGGTTACTACCTTTAAAATGGTGGTTTAATGGGTGTCTACTCTCACCCACCGCTTCCTTGACTGGTCGAGGGTCGTTAACCGAACGGGTAGGATAGGACATTAATTCTCATTAAAAGTATAATGAAATACCAAGTAACTAAATACTTTTATAAATTCCCAATCTTGATTACTTAGGAAAAATTTGAATTTGATGCTAACCCATGAAATTGCACATTGCACCATATTAGTCGTTAGTGGAGCATGTGTGGTTAACCGGCACACTAATCTGGGACTAATGAAGGATGACAATGGGTAGCTCGATATTAATCAAGGATCAATGGAGCATGTGTGGTTAACCGACATGTTGATTAGGTGATTTGTAACATTAAGTGTACCAAGCTAACATTGACAAAGGTGTCGTGTATCATGATTGCAATTGTGACTCCTGAGCTTCAGATGTCCTATGAGGACTTCTGGCCTTTTGAGATGCACCAAGAATTGATGGAAAGATACCATCAAAGTACTCGATAAGATGTGGTTTTCACAGGTATTTACACTATTCAATCTAATAACTCATCACATGCTAGTTCTTGGGTCCTTGACATAAGATGTGGTTTTCACATTTGTTCTGATTTGTAGGGTCTAAGAAGAAGTAGGGTTGTGGAGCATGGGAAGATAAACTTGATCATGCGGAATAGGAAAGCATCGCCTGTCATCAAGATTGGAGTTTATTATTTAGTGCTTAGTAGTGGTTTAGGATTAGAGTTGAATAATTGTTGCTACTCGTCAGAGATGACGAGGAATATTATTTCCTTTCATGGTTTGTACAGACAAGGTTTTAGATTTTTGTTTATTAATGAAATTGGTTCTATAAATGCTTTCTTTAATGGTACTTTCTATTTTGAAGCATTTCCTTGTAATGTAGTATGTCAAACCATGATGGTTATAGATAACTTAGGAAATAATGTGTTGCATATCGATTCGTCCAATGATTTGCACAAAGCATGCTTGAGACATTGTCGTCTTGGAGATGTCAACAAGAAACTTATAGCCCAACTCCAAAAGGATGGAGTGTTGGAGTCAATTGACCTTAGGTCGGATGACACGTGCGAGTCTTGTTTCCTTGGAAATATGACTAAGTCACCCTTCACTAGCACTTGTGAAAGGGGTGAGGGATTATTGGATCTCATACACATGGTGTGTGTGGGCCCTTTAAATCCACTACAAGGGATGCAAACCGCTTCTATGTGACTTTTACCGTTTATTATAGCAGATGTGGGTATATCTACTTAATCAAGCATAAGCAGAAACTTTTAAAAAGTTGAATGAGTTTAAGCAAGAAGTGGAGAATCAAGTGGACAGGAAGATAAAGATGCTTCGATCCGATCGAGGTGGTGAGTATCTTAGTATCGACTTCCACGACTATCTTAAGGAATGTGGAATTGTTTCACAATTGACGCCGCCTAGGACATCACAGCTGAATGGTGTGGCTGAGAGGCGCAATCGAACCTTGTTGGACATGGTTCATTCCATGATGAGTCGAACTCCGTTACCTATCTCATTTTGGAGGTATGCCATAGAGAATTCCGCCCATATCCTTAATCTAGTCCCAATTAAGAAGGTTGCGAAAACACCTCATGAAATGTGGACAAGGAATGTTCTCTCATTAGCACATATCAAGGTTTAGGGTTGCGAGGCTTTCGTAAGACGAGAGACTCACGACAAGATCGATTATCGTAGTGAGTGGTGTATTTTCATCGGCTACTCGCCAAGGTTGTTGGTTGCCGAAGGGAACAAAATTAATACCCTAAATATTTCACACTAAAATAATGTATAGTGTTAAAGGGATCGTATCTATGGAGATTGGTTCCATTTAAATCTCTATGTAAATCACTTGTTCAAGTACTTGTAAAACAAAAGTAAAAGTAAAATGGGGGGGGGGTAATTCTTTTTGATTGTTTGACAAAATTAAAACTAGCTAGGATGTAAATATGACAAGTAAACAAGTAAAAGATTTGATTAAATTCAATGAAGTGGAATTGGTTGATTTTGGGATACACCACATGGATGACATTGTTGACTTATCATTAGACTAAAAGGAACAACACTTGTGAATTGGTTTAACTGGGCTATAACAATTCATAAGCACAAATGACCTAAACTCTTCGTAGATATTAAAATGGTTAGAGGAGATCTAACACATTCCCTTAATTAAAGTCACAAAATCAATGAAGCATATAATCTTATGAAAATCAATTGGTTTTGAGTTCTAATAGTTACCAAGTCCATAAGATAATCAAATGCTTACATTATCATTATGGAGGAAACATTCCCATGGTTTGAATGAAATGAAAACAAAAATTGAAACCATTGGTTGCTTACTAATCTCAAAGTCCATTACTTAACCAAGAAATTGATCAACAAAAATATATGTTTATTCATCCAAGCTCATGATCAAAGATTAACAAACATAAAAAGATGTTTAACTAGAAAACATTTCCATAAACTTCAAACACTAGGTAATAATAGTCTTCAAAGCAACCAATCATGCATGGGATTAAAACCTAATCAACCAAATGAAAATCTAGCCAAGCATGGCCAAGATAAGAGAAATACAAGGTAGTTTAGAAATACCAAACGTTGTTCTAAGTGCAAGATGGAAATAAATAACACTAGTCTTCAAAATATTCAACTCTTCCAAAGCCTTCTTGAGAGAAAAGTCAGTGGTTTCTTCTAAGTTTTGATGATGAATAATGCTCCAAATCTCCAGAAAAAAGTGTTTAATCCCAGATTCAAAAGCTCCCCAAAATCCATCCACCAACCTTCAAAAAAATAGGGTCAAAGAGTCAAAGCCCGGAATCACCTCAGCACGATCCACGCGGACCGTTTGTGGATCCACACGGACCGCGTGGGTCTTGCTGATTGTGGGACTTAGCCTAATTAAAATATATTCCAGCCCAATCTTTTCAGTTACACTTCTGCCCACATGCATAACTCTTGGGAGCCCAATTGCACTATTCCAAAGCCTCCATAGATACTTCAATGCTCCTTTAATCTTCCATAGCTCGAGTTCTCTTCACCTCGTCATCATTCTTCATCTAAAATTAAGACCAACTTGCTCCTTTTATTATGTTGACAACAAGCCCAATCACACCACTTCAAGTCCGTGAATGAATTGCAAGCCTCCAATAGTCCCGCACACCTTCCACACCTCCAATAACAAATAGTCTTTGATAAATCCTGTAAATAAGCTCAAAAGACTGGAAAGCACCTGGTAAAGGAGAAAAATAACAAAAAGTGAAAATATGCATGAAGATTAACTAAAATGAGATGGTTTTAACTCAAAATAAACTATGAAAAGAAATAATAAAATGAAACTATCAGAAGTCTTTTGGATATCTCTTCTATAGACCGAGTGACAATGTTGTCTTCGTTGCGAGGAGAAGGGTTTTCCGAGAGAGAGAACTCATATGCCAAGAGGTCAGTAGGAGGCAAATTGACCTTGAAGAGCTTCAAGAATCAAGTGATGAAGGAACCTCAAATACTAGCGCTCAACCCGAGGAAGTGTTTCTCTATGAAGGACCTCGGAGAGGCTGCTGATATTCTAGGGATAAGGATTTTTAGAAATAGGAGTAAGAGACTAATATGACTTGTCAAAGTGGCTACTGGATAAAGTGTTGAAACATTTTAGCATGGAAAATTCCAAGAAAGGAGAATCTCCTGTCCAAAGCAATAGCAAACCGAGTAAGACTCAAAGTCCGAGTACCGACGCTGAGATAGCAGAAATGATTCGAGTACCTTATGCTTCCGCCGTTGGCTCGATCATGTATTCTATGGCATGTACTCGCCTTGATGTGGCTTTTTCTTTGAGCATGGTTGGTCGATATCATGGGAAACCTGGTAGAGCTTACTGGATTGCAGTAAAGAACATTCTTAAGTACTTACGAAGGACTAAGGATTGGATCCTTACCCTTGGTGGGAGTTATGACTTGAGAGTGACAGGGTATAGTGACGCCAACTTTTAGACTGACCGAGATAATTTCCGCTCTCATTCATGCTAGGTATTTACTCTAAATGGAGGAGCAGTGACATGGAAAAGTTCCAAGCAAGAGACTGTGGCTGATTTAACATGCGAATCATAGTACATAGTAGCAAGCAAAGCGTCGAAGGAGGCAATATGGCTAAAGAACTTCATTGGAGATCTTGGAGAATCGCCTGTCCAGAGCAATACCAAACCGAGTAAGACTCAAAGTCCGAGTACCGACGTTGAGATAGTAGAAATGATTCGAGTACCTTATGCTTCCGCCGTTGGCTCGATCATGTATTCTATGGAATGTACTCGCCTTGATGTGGCTTTTGCTTTGAGCATGGTTGATCGATATCATGGGAAACCTGGTAGAGCTTACTGGATTGCAGTAAAGAACATTCTTAAGTACTTACGAAGGACTAAGGATTGGATCCTTACCCTTGGTGGGAGTGATGACTTGAGAGTGACAGGGTATAGTGACGCCAACTTTCAGAATGACCGAGATAATTTCCGCTCTCATTCGGGCTAGGTATTTACTCTAAATGGAGGAGCAGTGACATGGAAAAGTTCCAAGCAAGAGACTGTGGCTGATTTAACATGCGAATAATAGTACATAGTAGCAAGCAAAGCGTCGAAGGAGGCAATATGGCTAAAGAACTTCATTGGAGACCTTGGAGTTGTACCTGCCATATAGGAGCCTATGGAGATTTTTTGTGATAATGAGGGTGCGGTCGCCTTAACCAAGGAACTGAGGGATCATGGCAGATCCAAGCACATCGACAAGAAATATTACTTCATTAGACATCGGGTAGAAGAAGGACTCCTCGTAGTGAAGAGGGTATTGTCAGAAGAGAACCCAACAGATCCCCTTACGAAAGAACTGAGTAGGGTTAAGCACTTGCAGCATGCTAGGAGTATCGGGCTGAAGGACAATATTAGTTTTAGTGATTAGATAGCTATTTGGAAACTTGTAATAGATAAAATGTAATTGACATTCGATGATTGAATAAAGGAGTTTTATTTACGAGTAAAGTTACTATCAGATGTCAATTGTTTACTATTGTTTCATTTTGCATGTTTTGACTTTGAGAATAATAAGATTGTTCAAATTATCCACATTCAATCGTACTTTGGAAGTAGGTATTGAGGCAAGACTATCATGAATTGGCTTGTAGACTGCTTAAGGTGTTTAGACATTGAAAGAGTTTGTTGCAACGTTCATGAGTACTCCTGAAATAATATTTGAGTATTGGATTAAACCCCCGCTCACATGAATCGCTTCATGGAATTTATCACGAGTGTTTGTGAGACGATAATATCATATAGTCTTCAAACCAAGATATATGAGTTGTTGATTATGAGTTGATTGTGCATTGATAGTACGAGAACGCATCAGTAACTTGATGTTATAAAACGTATTATTTTGTATGATTTAACAAGTAGTCCGTACAACCATAAAGATTGAAGTTTATCTGTTCCATTTATCCTATGAGGATTAAAAGCAATATTTTGGATCACTCGAGGAGTTTGTGTTGACTTATGTGTCGGGCTCAGTTAGGACTGGATCGATGTGTTCAATTAAGTTCTATGTCAAACAAATCGGAAATCGGGAAACAAACTGTTGGACAATAAGTATGAATATGTTCCATGTATTTGTCCACACAATATCTTGATGAATAGAGGACTGTATGATCCCATATTTAAAGGACATGTCGTTGATTTGATCAGAGTTTGACTGCGGCTTTTGAGAGCTACGATTGCTAATTGGATTTTGAAGTTGCCTTGGCAGTTATAGTTATTAGACTTATCCAAGTGGGAGACTGTTGGACTAGGTGTGTAAGCCCATAACTATAATTGGTATGTACTTGACCCGATAGTAGCATGGTCCTTTTGGGTTGCCTTCACCATAACAGTTTGATAGGATGGATATTTGAGAAGGAGGTTAATTGTGATTTATTAATATATTATAAGAATAATATATTTATTAAGAAATAATATTATTTAATTAGTATTGATCAATAATTAATTTGGAATTAATTTAGTGATCAAAAGAGACAGATTACATTAACAGGGACTGATTAGGTAAATCGGTAATACTTATAGTTTGGGCTAATGATCCATATTGATTAGGGTTGGACGAAATCTATGTGACGGTCCATGAGGATTTCGTCCATAAGGGCCTATCATAAGGTTTATTGGATTTCTTAAGGCCTAAACAAATGAATTAGGGTTTCAAGGTTAAAACCCTAAGGATCCTACACTATAAAAGATCCCCTAGCATACCCAAAATCGGCCTCTATGCTTCTAAAAGAAACCCTGGACGATTTTGAGTGCTTCCCAACCTCTCTCTCACAATCTTCCATTGCTTTTGGTGTTTGTGACTTATTAGAGGTATCTCATTTGAGGTACTAAGCTCTTGAAGGTTAAGGATTGCAAGCTACAACAAAGAGGTATTAATCTAACTTGTTTTATGTTGTAAATCTCATAAATTGTATGCTAGTTAGGGTTTATGCTTTGGATAATTAAATATTGCATGTATAACTTGAGAAAACCAAGATCCAAAGCATTAGGGTTGCATGTGCACCATAGGATTGTTGTAGTGCTCAAAACCCATCAACATTGTCTTCATTGTACCTATTGAGGTATACACGAAAGTCTTGTTTTATAACCAGAATATCCCGTAAGAGAGCGTGATACTTGTGTATAGATCTATACGGGACTAATGATCGCACACCCTAACTGTTAGCTACAGTTAGACCGACGAGTTATCGGTGACAAATGTCATAAACATTTTGACGCCTGAAGAACGTCGCGACAGACAACCTCATCCTTAGCACAGTTATGAAAACTCACATGGGGAAATGACGATATGCTTATTTTTCCCGAAAACACATTTCTTCAAACAGTTTTATATACGAATAAAACTACATATTACTATTTTAAGTATGGAAAAGACTTGTACATTTCGGTCTTGGAACATTTAAGACTACAACTCATTTCTATAGAAAATATTGGCTTTTCTGGAACAAACACCATCATTTTACAAGTAAACAGCTTACAACTCATCTTATGGAAAATATCGGATTTTCTAAAAACAAATACGATTACTTTACACATAAAGGCTTACAATTATTCATACAAACTCTTATGAACTCACCAACTTAATTGTTGACACTTTTTAAAAACAACTTGTATTTTCAGGGAATCAGTAAAACAGGTAACCACCAGCTTTTGAGGATGGGATGCTAAGGCGTCAAGCAAATCTTTTGTCATCATATTGTAATTGACTTTTGAAACATGTAAAACTTACAAAAATGTAACTTTATCAATTATAATTATGATGGTTGTGTTTTCTTTGATCATTTATATTCAATTCTTCTGATAATGTACATGAAAGTCATCCACCCCGGACGTTTCCGCCATCCTAGGTTTGAGGGTGTAACAGATTGGTATCAGAGCATTGTTTATAGTGAACCAGGTATATCAAACCACATAAGATATGCAAACTATAAATACAATGGGACTAAAACTCCCTGACATAACTTTTTCATACAAGTATACTATAAAATATTATGATACTTTTCATACTAACTACTTCAGTGTCATAACAGTAACAAAACAAATAGTATTAAGATAAGTTGAACACTACGATTAGGCCTTGAGGTATGTTACCAGATCTGGGATGAGTACAGTCTGATCAACTTTATTTATCCGGGATGTGACTAACGTATGCCGAGGAATGACTGTGGTGAACGACGAGTCTAAAACCTACCAACAAACCACGCACTCTAAATTTAAAATACTATAGGAGTATTTAATGATACTATAAAACCACACACTTAGATTCTTTATATACCTCTTACCCCTATTCTCGAATAGACTCTATGGTAGGATTTCACCTACCAGGAGATCCCTACTTCCCTAACTAGGGAAAAGGCAGCTGGATAGAGGAGGACCCAGAAGAAGATCCTAAAGAGAATTTTGAAGAAGAAAAGGACGAAGAAGAAGTCAAGGAAGACACTGATTCAGAACCTGAAGTTAACAACCCACCATCCATCGCCCAAAACCCTAGATGGAACTTCCAGGGGTCGGCACCCCGATGGGCAGTAGATTTGAAGAGATGGAGCCAAGAGCAGGGCCATCGCCCACCCTATAGTATAGAACAAGGTTTCTGCAACCTCGATAGAGGAGGTTCTGCAAACAGGGTCTCCGTGTCATGGTCCGTCACATCACCCGCCATGACGAACAAGCAAGGGCATCCACCAACCAGATCATGGAGGTTGGTGCTACCACTGAAGTTACCACCATTCGTCTTCATCGTATGGACGAAGATCAGGATCAAACACGAGATCATACCGAGGCCCTTTAGAAGGACGTTACCATGACTCAAGCTGAGATGAGAGAATTGTGGGAACATCAGGCCATAATGAAGATGCGAAATATTGAGGTTGAGAACCAAGTGAAGGAGATGCAGACCTTCATGACTTCATTCTAGGGCTCATAGGATATCATGCACCACGATTAGTTCCTATACTACTCATGTTTTGTTATAGATAAGGTGTGTTTGAGTAAGCGTTAGTGCTACCCTTTCCTGTATGTAGGTTCGACCCTACGAATAACTGACTACACTATTCAAGGGATCGATATGCTGTCAAAATTTTCCTTACATTGATGTATTGTAGACCTGCTTAAAAGGTCAAAATTTTCCAACACTATTTACTAAAATATATCAATGAAATTGGCATGCATTTTATTTCATTTGAGTGTCACTGTTAAATTTATAAATTGATTATAATCGTTTAATTAACTATGGTAGACTTACCATCATTCCTCTTTTAAACCTTATGGCAGAAGCATGCCACCATAGAAGTCAAACAAGCACAAAAATAACACACCACCAACTACACTACCACCACCACCCCCACCGATGGATACTGTTATCTTTCAAGCTGTTGTCACAACCATTGTAAACTCTGTTATAGCACAGATTAGCTCCAATAGTACCAATGGGGATGGAATTGGTACTAATAATTCTAACAAAGGCGACAACCATGGTTGATGAAGAGGATGCTCCTATAAAGACTTCTCGAACTGCAAACCAAAAACACTCTATGGTAACAGAGGCGTCATCGCCCTGACAAGGTGATTCGAGAAGACTGAGTCAGTGTTTGAAATATGTTCCAGTCTGGAAGAGAGTAAGTTCAAATTCATGGCCTGCACTTTCACCGACGGCGATCTCTCTTGGTGGAACGGCCAGGTCAAATCGCTAACACTCCCCGTGGCCAATGCTTTGAGCTGGGAGGACCTAAAGTTAATGATGCTAGCAGAATATTGCCCAAGGGACGAAGTACAAAAACTGGAACAAGAACTCTAGAACCTCACAATGGAGGGTTCCGGTTTAACAACATATACCACCAGGTTCAGTGACCTGGCGGTGCTTTGTCCCGGGATGATCACCCCGGAAAGCAAAAAGGTGGAGTGTTACATCTGCGGACTATCCCCCCAGATTCAAGGAAATGTGGTTGCTTCAATCCCCTCCACTTTTTATTGTGTCCAATGCTTGGCACGAATGCTTGTGGATCATTGAGTCCGCCAGGGCTTTATGACGGCCATTGTAACGCCCGTAGATTCCGGCTAGTCAATTTAGAGATAATAGGAGTCGAAAACGACTTGTCGACAAAATATTATTTAGAATAAATAATATTAACCAAGTTGTAGAATATGTATCAAGGGTTCCGTACATATACAGAGCACCGAAATCCGAGTTATACGAATGAGTTATGACCGGTCGAAGTTTCGCGACGAAATCGACACGGCACCGGGAAGACGTAAATAGTGAATTTATGATAGAGCGACTTTTAGCCTTAGTGATCTAAATGAAAGTCGTAGAATATATTAACCTGAGAGCGTCCATAAAAATAACGCCCAAATCTGACTTCGTATCAGGAAGTTATGATTTTTCTAAAATTTGGCTTGGTAGTGCACGACCCGAAACTCGAATTTTAGTTTGAGCGGTTTTTGGCTTACCCGGCCTAAATGAGAGTTGAAGATCTCTTTAATAGGAACTCAATGGTAGAAAGACAGATGAAAACGGAGTCCGTATGAAGGAGTTACGAATTTTTCACGGTCATTTAACAGTCTAATCTCCTCATACTATTAAATTTAAGATCGGTCGAGAATTAGCCGACGGAGTCAAAATGAAAGTTGTAGTTCTTATTTTTACCTACGCATGGATATAAAGAACATCGGCTGATTTCCACCCTATGTGCGATACCACGTGTCAGCATCGGCTGTACCCAGCTGGCCCACGACGTGGGCATCAATGGCCATGGCGTGGGAGCCTCTTCAGCCTCCTATAAATAGAGACACCCCTCTCCTTCATTCGTCACACCTTAACCCTTCATTCCTCTCTCTATACTCTCTCTCTAAGCCCTAACCCCCCCCCCCCCCCCGAAAAGCCTAGGGAACCCCCCTAGCACGAGGCGGAAGCCCCGGAGCGCCTGAAGGCTCTGAAAAGAAGAGCCTCCGGCTCAGAAACTCTGCTCCGGCGGACCCCGGTTTCCAAGGAAACCCGCTGTAAGTGAGCTATATCTACCCTATCTTTAGTATAGCTTATGTTTTAATATAGTAACGTTATTAGGAACTTATAATAAGTACGTGGGCTATTGTTGTGGGCTATATAAGTATTTTTTTAACGCTTATATAATAGTAATAATAGTTAAGCTATTAATTAGTGACGATAAACATTAGACTGAACCCTAGTGGTATTGATACTAGGTTTTGTCAAGGGAAAATTGTTTTGAGATAACGAAGTGTTGTCCGAGTACCGAGTCACCACCTTACCAGGTGAGTGCATGGTCCCTTTCATCTTACACATAGATATTAAGTATTTAATATAAATTACGTGCTATGTTTGCATATTGTCTGAATACTTGTTGTCTATGTTGGGTGAAATATTTTTATACACGTTTTAAATGATTTAAACTGTATAAGTATTTTATATCTACAAAATGTGCTGGGTAAAACATTGGTAGATGTAATAGTTGCTATGTGACCAAATAAAATAATGAGAGGCCTCGATATAGATGTTATTGATGATCCAATCATCTAGCCGAGTATAGATGACGACCACAGACTATTCTAGACAGTCCCATGGAACGCTAGCAGGCTCGCAACCTGTATGTGTTTATTTAAACTGTGTGCTCACCACCAGTACTCCATCCCCCACATGGTTGCCTTATTTGACATGAATTGTTGAGGAACCCGCGAAGCATGTGTTGTCACCCCAATGAAAGTGCTTAGACTAGGTCCCTTGTGTTAGATGTTTTAGGGACGTAAAGTGAGGATAACGGGAACGCGTAATCAGGTTTGTTTGGTTTGATAAAGTTAATAAACTTATTTATTGTGGGTTGAAAACCCTATGTACTCATGTAACGACCCAAAGTTTCACGTCCAAAAATTTCATTTATAAAACATTACATAGAAAACGTTAACAATTAAAACATTGTTTAGTTGAACCACTTCACATTGAAAACCAAATTAAAAACCACAACATTCGATCGATCAAAATATCAGAGTATCAATCCCAGAATAAACTTGTAACTGCAGAACCAAGAGAGTGTGTGTGACATGCTGCTACCGTGCCGGCTCCTTTCCCCTAGCTGAGGAGGTACCTGAAACCAAAACTGAAAACCGTAAGCACGAAGCATAGTGAGTCCCCCCATAATACCTCATACCATGCAAGCATATAACAAACAACGTTCAGCTAGGAGTTACGGGCCCCGCCCACACTCGGGAAGATACGGGCCCTGCCCACACTTCGCTAGCCGGGAGATACGGGCCTCGCCCACACTTGTGAAGATACGGGCCCTGCCCACACTTCGCTAGCCAGGAGATACGGGCCTCGCCCACACTCTACTATCTGGGAGATACGGGCCTAGCCCACACTCCAACCTCGGAGAGATACGGGCCCTGCCCACACTCAACCGCTAACCAATAATATACAAGTATCACACAGACAACAAGTATAAGCAACTCTATCATATTGACACATATATCATACTCGACTAAACCCAGAGATACGGGCTCGGCCCACACTCTCGTACTAACATCTCGTCTACACGGGTCCGCCTTGGTGCCTTAGACCCGTTTCTACTGAAAAGGAAACTCACCTCGAATTAGCTGCTAATCTGGTCGAGAACTGATTGCCTACTGCTGCTCCGGAAATCCTCCGGCTGCAAATCCCACAACATACTCAGTCAATCACTGCCAACTGCCTATTGGGTAAAATGACCATTTTACCCCTGA
This sequence comes from Lactuca sativa, assembly GCF_002870075.4. Classification (NCBI taxonomy): domain Eukaryota; kingdom Viridiplantae; phylum Streptophyta; class Magnoliopsida; order Asterales; family Asteraceae; genus Lactuca; species Lactuca sativa. The sequence goes on from NC_056631.2 coordinate 104,319,073, forward strand.
TCATGTCATAAGTCAAAGTCACTGAGTCACACCCCGTGACTCACTACACCCACTCGGCACAAGGAAAATGGGACAACTCGGAGACTCGCGAGCAGACTCGCCGAGTCGTCGCCATGCATTCACTATATATGCGATTTTGCTCGATTCTAGTCCATGCCATTTACAGATCTGGGTTCCTAGAGCATGAATGACACGTAAAGTTTCCAACTTTACGTGTAGATACTCACCAATGAGGGATTTAGGGGTCAAAATGCCTCAAAAGGGTAGATCTAGGGTGAACAAGCAACATGGGTCCATAAAGGTAACAGATCTGAGCTCCTGGAGCTCAATCTTGCCTAGATCTAAAGGCCAATCAACTTATTACGACTTATTTTGCACATACAAGCTTGGGGATTGGCTCAAGAATGACTTAAATGAAGTAATAAGCATAAAAACAGGGGGAAAATGGGTTATACCTCAAAGGAACTGCTGAGAGAGCACAAAGATGCTTGGATTCCTTCCCTTCCTCTTGATCTACTCCCCTTTTGCTTCAAAACCTTCAAGAACACACAACAATTTCTTCAAACTCTTAAAGAAAAAGCTTAGAACGAGGGTTGGGAGCTCTGAGGGTGAATAGGGGCTGGCCTGGGGCGGATAAGACGTTTAAATAGGGTGCAAACCCCTGAAACTTAGGGTTTCATCGAACAACGATGACTCGCCGAGTCCAGGATATGGACTCGCCGAGTCGCCAACTTAAACGTGTCCCGGGTCCCGTATCTACTCGGCGAGTCGGACCTATGACTCGCCGAGTCCAAGGCTACAAGAAAAGAATACTCAAATAAGATTTACGTACCAGGAACCAGGTGCTACAAATCTCCCCCACTTATTTTAGACTTCGTCCTCGAAGTCTGCTGCTCGATCCTGAAACAGCTCGGGATAATGCTCCATCATCTCATCCACCAACTCCCAAGTCCATTCCGAACCCTTGCGGTGCTACCATTGCACCTTCACTAGCTCCACCTTCTTGTTCCTCAAATCCTTCGACTTCCTGTCGAGGATTGCGACTGGGCGCTCAATGTAATTCAGGCTGTCATCAACCTGTATATCCTCTAGCGGCACCACCGCTGAATCGTCCACTAGGCACTTCCGCAGCTGAGAAACATGGAAAGTGCTGTGGATTTGGCTAAGCTCGGCTGGCAGATCCAGCCTATACACCACCTTACCCACCCGGGCTACAACCCTGAACGGTCCGATGAATCTCGGGCCTAACTTGCCCCGCTTCCTGAATCGAATGACGCCTTTCCAAGGCGACACCTTCAGGAGAACCATATCCCCGACTTGGAAATCCAAGTCGGATCGACGCTTGTCGGCGTAACTCTTCTGTCGACTCTGAGCAGTCTAAAGCCTGCTCCGAACCTGCTGGATCCTCTCGGTCGTCTTGAGCACCACTTCGGTGCTCCCCATGACTCTCTGGCCAACTTCACTTCAGCATATCGGGGTCCTGCACCTCCGTCCATACAACATCTCAAATGGAGGGTGGTCGATACTCGCGTGGTAGCTGTTGTTGTAGGAGAACTCGGCCAAGGGAAGATAGGTATCCCAGCTACCACCGAAGTCCAACACGCACGCCCGCAACATATCCTCCAAGGTCTGGATGGTCCGCTCGCTCTGACCATCCCTCTGCGGATGAAAGGCAGTGCTAAAATGCAAACGAGTGCCCAACTCGTCATGAAATCTCTTCCAAAATTTGGAAGTAAAACGCACATCCCTGTCCGAGATAACCGATACTGGCACCCCGTGCCGCGCCACGATCTCCCTGATATAGATGTCGGCTAATTTCTCGGCCGATATGCTCTCCTGAATCGGGATAAAGTGATCACTCTTGGTCAATCGATCCACGATGACCCAAATCGAATCCACTCCACGCGCGGTCCTGGGAAGCTTCGTGATAAAATCCATCGTGATATCTTCCCATTTCCACAGTGGAATATCCAATGGCTGCATCTTGCCATGCGTTCTCTGATGTTCGGCCTTGACCTTCCGACAGGTCAAGCACCGCTCAACGTACCATGCCACATCCCGCTTCATGCAGGCCACCAATAATCTAGACGAAGATCCCTATACATCGTCGTCGCCCTAGGATGAATAGAGAATCGGGACTTGTGCGCCTCCTCCATCAAAATCTGGCGCACGCCTCCGTCATATGGCACCCACACCCTACGGTGTAGTGTCAATAGTCCTCGGCTATCGTAATCAAAGGAGGAAACCTGACCCACCACACGCTCGCTCTTCCAATGCTCCTCCTTGATAGCCTCCTGTTGAGCCTCCCGAATTCGCTCCAACAGGGGAGTCACCATGGTCATCCTCAGGCATACGTCCCTGATCGGCGCCGCCTTGCGGCTAAGTGCATCGGCCACCACATTGGCCTTCCCCGGGTGGTAGAGGATCTCGCAATCATAATCTTTCACGATGTCCAACCACCAACTCTGCCTCATGTTCAGATTCGGCTGATCCATGAGGTACCTCAAACTCTTGTGGTCCGTGTAAATGGTACATCGAACCCCGTAGAGGTAATGTCTCCAAATCTTGAGGGCAAAAACCACCGCCCCCAACTCCAAATCATGCGTCGGGTAGTTCGCCTCGTGAGGCTTGAGCTGCCTCGAGGCGTAGGCAATGACATGCCCCCTCTGCATCAATACCGCGCCCAACGTTGAGATGGACGCGTCACAATAAACCACAAAATCCTCTATGCCCTCTGGCAGGGCTATGATCGGTGTCTCGCACAATCTCTGTCTTAGTGTCTCAAATGCAGCTTGCTGCTCGGGTCCCCACCGAAAGACCACGGCTTTCTTCGTCAGCCGCGTCAGGGGTACGGCTATCTTGGAGAAATCCTGAATAAATCTCCGATAGTAGCCTGCTAATCCCAGGAAACTCCGAATCTCAGATGGAGACTTCGGAACCTCCCATCTCATCACGGCCTCGACCTTGGCCGGATCGAACAGAATCCCGTTCTGGTTGACGAGGTGTCCAAGAAATTGCACCTCGCGCAACCAGAACTCACACTTGGAGAACTTGGCATACAAGCTCTCCCTCCTCAGGGTCTCCAACACCTCCCTCAGATGTTCCTCATGCTCCTCCTGAGTCTTGGAATAAACCAAGATGTCATCGATAAAGACTATCACAGACCGATCCAGCATCGGTCTGCGTACGCGGTTCATGAGGTCCATGAACGCGGCAGGAGCATTGGTGAGCCCAAACGGCATCACCACAAACTCATAATGGCCATAGCACGTCCGAAATGCGGTCTTCTGCGTATCCTCCTCCCTGACCCTCATCTGATGGTATCTCGAACGCAAATCGATCTTGGAAAACCAAGACGCTCCCTGAAGCTGGTCAAAGAGATCATCAATCCTCGGGAGTGGGTAACGGTTCTTCACCGTTACCTTATTCAGCTCCCGATAATCTATACACATCCGGTGCGACCCATCCTTCTTCTTCACAAACAGGATCGGGGCTCCCCAGGGTGAACTACTCGGACGAATAAATCCCTTGTCTAGCAGCTCTTGCAGCTGCGTAGACAACTCCTGCATCTCGGGAGGAGCCAACCGATACGGTGCCTTGGCTATCGGAGCCGCACCAGGAACGAGGTCAATCCTGAACTCCACCTGTCACTCCGGAGGTATCCCAGGAAGCTCCTCTGGGAAAACATCTGCGAAATCTCGCACCACCGGAACCTCGCTCACTGTCGCCTTACCCGCCTCTCGGGTATCCATCACATACGCGACATATCCTGCGCATCTCTGCTGAAGGTAGCGCCTCACCCTCACTGCTGAATATATTGCGGGTCCATACTGTGGCCTCTCGCCATGAATCACTAACTTTCCCACGCCTGGGGTCCTGACCCGCACTAGCTGCTGAGCACAATCTATCACCGCCCCATTAGGGCTCAACCAATCCATGCCTATAATCACCTTGTTCCCACGCAGCGGAATAGGAACCAGGTCTACTAAGAAACGCTCCTCAAACAGACGCAATACGCAATCCCGAAACACCATTGATGCTCGCACCGATCGATCATCAGCAATCTCTACCTCCAAAGGGCAATCTAACATGCCCGAAGACTCATGAAACTTCTTGCTAAGCGAAAGGGACACAAATGATCGGGATGCACCCGAGTCGAATAACACCTGAACGGGGATACCGTTCACATGGAACGATCCTAAAACATATATATATATATATATATATATATATATATATATATATATATATATATATATATATATATATATATATATATATATACCGAGCACATATCAATATCATAGCATCATAAAATAAAAATAGAGGGAAAGAATCATACCCGTCACCACATCGGGTGTGGCGCGTGCCTCCTCGGTAGTCAACTGGAAAGCTCGGCTCCTCACCACCGGAGCCTCTGCCTTGCCCTGCCGGCCATCCGTGATCCGCAGGGTCGCTGGAGCTGGCACCTTCACCGGCGCTGAGACTGTCAACTAGGGGAAATTGGCCTTCTTGTGGCCCCTCTGGATGCAGTGGAAACACAACAACTCAGACGTTTGAATAGCCGAAACTGGAGTAGTACAATCCCTGCTAAAGTGCCCCGCCTTGCCGCACTTGTAGCAGCCTGCTGATCCCATCCTACATGCTCCCTCATGCGTCATGCCGCATTTCTCGCAGCGGCCGGGTCCTCCTTGGCCTTTCGGCCTCCCATCTGATCCTCTGGGCTTCTTTCCTGAAGCCCCAACCACCTGCCCCGCCTCTTCCTTCCTCTTCCGAATGTGCTCTAAATCAATCTCCCTTTCCCTCGCCCTGGCGATCATGGACTCCAGGGTAGGGCAAGCTGAAAAGCTGACATGCTCCCGGATGTCAGCCCGTAGCATATCATGATAACGAGTCCTCCTCATATCCTCGTCACCCGCATACTGGGGTACCAACAAGGCCCTCTCCCGGAACTTGGCGGTGATCTCCGCCACATTCTCCGTCGTCTGCCTCATGTCCAAAAACTCCATGGGCAGCTGCTGAAGCTCGACAGCCGGCGCAAACTCTGCCCTGAACCTGGTCACAAAGTCCGACCAGGTCATAGCCTCAATAGCTGAGGCTCCCAACGAGTCACCCACTGACTCCCACCAATCGTGAGCTCGGTCTCGTAAGCACCCTGCTGCATACCTCACCTTCGACCCCTCGGGGCAGAAGCTAGTCAACTGTGCAGACTCGATGTCTGCGATCCATCTCCTGGCAGCAATGGGTTCTTTCACCCCGTGGAAACCCGGCGCACCACTGCCCCTGAAGTCCTTAAAGGACAGTGTGCGAGATCCTGACTGGCCAGATGCCATGTCGCTCCTGAACGCCCTGAGGCGATCCTCCATCAACTCGATGATCCCTTCCTTGATCGACCCGAAGATAATGGGAGTCGACTCATGGATGCCCCTGGTGATCTCTGACGCGATGAACTCGTGTAGTCCCTCATCTACCGGCTCGGAACCTGATCCCGAACCTGACCCCTCTCCTGAACCGCCATCTACTAGCCTCGATTGAAGTACCAGCATTCTGCAATACATAATAACACACATTAGTGATACTGATATTTCCTGAGGGATCACAACTACTTACAAGTTCCCTGGTCTTATCTTGGCCATCCTTGGTTCGGGTACGGATCCTCTGCTTTCAGTAGTACGGGCCCATACTACCTTCCACATCTATCCGTACCTTCTTCAAGGACTGCCTCGACTCCACCAGGTCCTTTCCATTGCGGCTGATCACTACTATACTCATCCTAAGCTTGCCCTAGGGAAATCTCAGACTCCACCCTACCAGGTCCTCAACTGCTGAAGGCCTCTTAGTAGTGCCAATTAACCATTACCTGAACACCATCACATGCGGTGAGGCTCGGATAATCCTTCGAGTAACAGGTTCACCCCTACAACGGTTAGACTCAAACGAGAGTTGCGCAATAGGGCCAAATCCAGCACTCTAAGATTATTCAACCCTGATCACATGTGACGTGACGTATTCACCTAATGGCTAACTCCCACCACTCAGAGTCCCACAAAACACAAAGCAAGCAGCATTCGAACTAAGGGAACAATCTCATTCAACTCTATCGGCTTACAGGAACTGTACTAGCAGATAATGCTAAGCTCATACCATCAGGAATAACCTAATCAAGCTATCCTACTTGCTGTCTACTTAATACTAGCATGCAATTCTCATACAGCTGAAACACATAAGGCAGGCACATAAGGCATCACTCCTAGATCCTTAGTCCTACTCTAGCATGCTGTTCTACAAAAGCTGATAAACATAACATAAACTTGTATGGGTACTTTGGGGAATACTTACTCGAGCTCGGCCGGTCGCGCACATCACACACTTCGTTCTTTCTCAAAACTCTTTTCTCAATTTTTGAAAACATTTTCTTTTAGAAAATATTTTAATCCCTCGATTTGAGTTCAGACACCCCCGAAGGTGTGTCCGAATCCCTCAAACCAGGGCTCTGATACCAACTTGTAACGACCCAAAATTTCACGTCCAAAAATTTTGTTTATAAAACATTACATAGAAAACGTTAACAATTAAAACATTGTTTAGTTGAACCACTTCACATCGAAAACCACATTAAAAACCACAACATTCGATCGATCAAAATATCAGAGTATCAATCCCAAAATAAACTCGTAACTGCGGAACCAAGAGAGTGTGTGTGACATGCTGCTACCGCGCCGACTCCTTTCCCCTAGCTGAGGAGGTACCTGAAACCAAAATTGAAAACCGTAAGCATGAAGCATAGTGAGTCCTCCCATAATACCTCATACCATGCAAGCATATAACAAAAAACGTTCAGCTAGGAGTTACGGGTCCCGCCCATACTCGGGAAGATACGGGCCCTGCCCACACTTCGCTAGCCGGGAGATACGGGCCTCGCCCACACTTGTGAAGATACGGGCCCTGCCCACACTTCGCTAGCCAGGAGATACGGGCCTCACCCGCACTCTACTATCTGGGAGATACGAGCCTAGCCCACACTCCAACCTCGGAGAGATACGGGCCCTGCCCACACTCAACCGCTAACCCATAATATACAAGTATCACACAGACAACAAGTATAAGCAACTCTATCATATTGACACATATATCATACTCGACTAAACCCAGAGATACGGACTCGGCCCACACTCTCGTACTAACATCTCGTCTACACGGGTCGGCCTTGGTGCCTTAGACCCGTTTCTACTGAAAAGGAAACTCACCTCGAATTAGCTGCTAATCTGGTCAAGAATTGACTGCCTACTGCTGCTCCGGAAATCCTCCGGCTGCAAATCCCACAACATACTCAGTCAATCACTGCTAATTGCCCATTGGGTAAAATGACCATTTTACCCCTGATCATGTCATAAGTCAAAGTCAGAGTCAACTTTCAGTTGAACCGACTCGCCGAGTTGGCTCTCCAACTCGCCGAGTCCCTAACCAAACGACTGTCCTGGATCCCGACCCTACTCGTCGAGTTAGGCGTTGCCTCGACGAGTTCTTCTTCTTAACTGAGGTTCAAGTCCTTCATCCTACTCGCCGAGTTGTATGAACAACTCGCTGAGTTCATCTTCATCCGAAGAACACTTTATGCTGTGACTCGCCGAGTTGTATGAACAACTCGCCGAGTCTGTTCTTGATCTAAGGAGATTGCCTTGAACTCGCCGAGTCAGGGCATGGACTCGCCGAGTTCCTCCATGGATGAGTTTGGATTCCAACTCACTGAGTCACACCCCGTGACTCACTACACCCACTCGGCACAACGAAAAGGGGACAACTCGGAGACTCGCGAGCAGACTCGCCGAGTCGTCGCCATGCATTCACTATATATGTGATTTTTCTCGATTCCATTCCATGCCATTTACAGATCTGGGTTCCTAGAGCATGAATGACACGTAAAGTTTCCAACTTTACGTGTAGATACTCACCAATGAGGGATTTAGGGCTCAAAATGCCTCAAAAGGGTAGATCTAGGGTGAACAAGCAACATGGTTCCATAAAGGTAACAGATCTGAGCTCCTGGAGCTCAATCTTGCCTAGATCTAAAGGCCAATCAACTTATTACGACTTATTTTGCACATACAAGCTTGGGGATTGGCTTAAGAATGACTTAAATGAAGTAATAAGCATAAAAACAGGGGGAAAACGGGTTATACCTCAAAGGAATTGCTGAGAGAGCACAAAGATGCTTGGATTCCTTCCCTTCCTCTTGATCTACTCCCCTTTTGCTTCAAAACCTTCAAGAACACACAACAATTTCTTCAAACTCTTAATGAACAAGCTTAGAACGAGGGTTGGGAGCTCTGAGGGTGAATGGGGGCTGGCCTGGGGCGGATAAGACGTTTAAATAGGGTGCAAACCCTTGAAACTTAGGGTTTCATCCAACAGCGGTGACTCGCCGAGTCCAGGATATGGACTCGCCGAGTCGCCAACTTAAACGTGTCCCGGGTCCCGTATCTACTCGGCGAGTCGGACCTATGACTCGCCGAGTCCAAGGCTACAAAAAAAGAATACTCAAATAAGATTTACGTACCAGGAACCAGGTGCTACAACTCACCATGTTTCCCAACCTGACCCACTCAGTTTATTTATATCACAGGTGTTGATATGAAGTCACATTACACGGAGAGATTAAGGAGATATAAATCACTAGTGATAATGAATGTAAGTTCTGTTTATGCTTATGGTTCTGTATTGACGATGACATCCAAAATGTTTTAAAATGAATAAAAATACTTTTCTTTGGAAATTCTTTGATAACATATTTTACATGTTTTATTGGGAACAAATTCCACAACATTTTTATTAAAAGAGGTAATCTGACTTTTATAAAGCATAAACCAAATCAGTCTTTTCTGGTCGTGAAAATGGAGATGTCACAGTTGGTATCGGAGCATTAATTTAAGCGAACTAGGAATTTGTAGGAAATTTCTAGATTTAAACTTAGAATGCTAAGCAATGATTGTGAGGAGTGTGTCTAATAAATTTAGGTAATATACGTGAATAGACACAAGCACTAGCTTGTTTAGGGAAAATGCCTAACATGTTTTTATGTGCTAAATGATTTATGATATGCATTATATGAACGAATCTATGGTCTGTTGCCGACCAGATCTGGAAACTTTATGTGTTCAGGTTTCTAAACGTATAATTAATGTATTAGAACTGGCATATAACTTTTAGAAGTGATTGAAAGAAATATACGTCGATCGTAAAAAAAGCTTCTCTATCTAAATTCTCGTCACTCCGCACCAAACGTATGACTTGGTATATAGATCGACATGGTGAGCACTCGAAGTGGATTTGGAAGTGGAAACCCGCATCCGGAACCACAAGTGATTGGGAATGCACCAGAGCCAATCACGATGGCAGGGGTACAGGCAATGGTGCGGATAATGATGAATCAACAGATGGAAGAAACAATGTGTTTACTTCAACAAAGTAAGGACGAACTTATGGTGCCAGTACGCCAGGCACCCACTCTCGAGGTAACCATTTAGGTTGCTAAGATTGTCGAACAAATGATCAACGATAGGATCGCCAACAAGGTTGAAGTTGACAAGAAGAGGAATTTTGAGGGGTCTTCAAGGTCTAACAAGAACAACATGTTCTTAAAGTCTAGAGGAGGAGGTGAAACAAAATGGGGTGACAAGTATGGAAGGAAACACAATGGGAGATGCCCTAAGGAAGTGACCTGCTTCAACTACAGGAAGACTGGTCATTATGCCCACAAATGCCCAACCAAGGAAGAAGTTTGCTTTAAGTGTGGTAAGGAGGGACACTTCAAGCAAGATTTCCCGATGAGAGCTACAAAGCCAAGTGTAACACTGAAACACTGTGGGAGGTGCTATGAAGAAGTGACTTGTTTCAAATGTGGGAAGACTGGGAATTATGCCAATGTTTGTACATCCAACAAGAGGTTATGTTACGGATGTAGGGAAAAGGGGCTTATGTCGAAAGATTGCCCGGAGAAAAATAAAGCCACAAATGTGCCACAAAAGCCGAAGGCAAGAGCATTCTAGACGAAGTAGATAACAACACGAGGAATCAAGGATGAGGACTTCATATCCAAATATCGAGTTAGGCAGTAGCGATGTGGATAGTTTCATATGATGTATCCTATTATAGGCATAGTCTAAGGTGAACTTGAACACCTATGTAATCTTTTCAAGGAATAATATAAAACCTCCGTTTTGCTATCTGATGTGTTAAATTGTTTTGCGATTTTAGGACTTGGGGACTGCGAGACAATACTTGGGACAAGTATGAGTAGGTGTGAAAGGTAGTAGATGCATAGACTACCGGAAGCACAGGACTCACGCTTGGATCAGGGAAAGTCACAAGGTTACCAAGAAGCTAGTAATTAATTCCGTTTTGTTCATGTATGTCGTTAACATTGTTTCGGTAATGACTAAGAAGATTGTTGTTATTCCGACCCTAGTGGTCATATCAAATTAAGTCCGATTAAGAAGAGTATGTTAAATGGTTCAGAGAACCAAGTCCGTTGTGGCATCTGACCTAAGCTAGAAGCTTGAAGGGAAAGACAATCAAAGTGATCAGTAGAGGTATCGCGATAGCTGCTTGTAGCTAGGAATGCTACCTTTTAATATGTGATTATATCACATTAGAACATGAAGAAATGTATAGTCTGTTCTAGAATTTGACTCTAAGAGGCCTGAGTCTAAGAGTTACAACATACGATGATAGGTCATTAGAATATGACACATCGGTCCATGGTAGTAATAAAATAACTTATCTTAAGTTTGTTAAAGAAAGAGTCTCCAATAAAGATCGAGATCGTGACATGTAGATCATGATTGGAAGTCTAACATGAGATAGAGAGAGGGTCCAAGATCAGGCACCGCCTGCAGTCAGGAAGTCTTAGAGTTAGATACTCGTCTGAAGAAACATCAAAGTTATAATTATTACTTAGGATGCATAGATAACGTATGGAGTCAGCATACGAGCCCTGTTTCTTTGATGATTCAGGGACATAATCATCCTAAGGGGGAGATAATTGTAACGCCCGTAGATCTGGGCTAGTCATTTTAGAGATAATAGGGGTCGAAAACGAATTTTCGACAAAAGATTATTTAGAATAAATAATCTAAACCAAGTTGTAGAATATGTCTCCATGGTTCCGTACATATAAAGAGCGCCAAAATCCGAGTTATAACGAAGAAGTTATGACCCGTCGAAGTTTTGCGACGGAACCGGCACGGCACTGTGAAGACGTAAATAGTGTATTTATGATAGAGCAAATTTTAGCCTTATTGATCTAAATGGGAGTGTTGTTAGATCACGTAAGGAACAGTAGTACCCACCAGTTCGGGTGCAGCAGTGAGGGCGTGACAAATCCACAGATTGAGTTACGGAAGTACCCAGATGGGTTAGATCTGGTTGAGCCAGTGATAAGGCTGTAGGGTCACCACTGCAGTCATCGGAACAAGGAAGCAATGGACCGCATGAGGTTAGGTTCTGATATAAGGCTACCTTTAGTTATGTAGCAATCACTTTCAGCCTTGGATTTGGTGATGTCAGGATTCGATGTAGGGCCATAGTGGCAAGATAACTAATGGCAACTATTCACAAATGAGGATTTCGTTCGAAATTCGCATAGGGCAACTGTATAGGAGCCTTTGGCTTAGTAACCAGGTAGGAACTCGATATTTCAGAAGATGGGTGGACGAGTTGAGGCCAGGGAAGTCTCTATGGATTTTGGAAAGAAGCCGGGTGGCAGTATACCGTGTCAGACAGATCAATGCTTCAAGCAGTTCAGTGTTTTAGGTAGTTCAGTATTTCAGGCAATTATATGTTGCAGGTAGTTTCAGAGTATCGGATAATACTGGTGTTTTAGGATTTCATGTACAGACGTAGTAACTGATTGATTGGGAAGTGATGAGTTACTCGTAGTGGGATTAAATTATCTTAGAGTAGTTGATTTGACTTTGTTGCGCAGCTCTCATATAAGTCTAACCGGCGTAAGGATGAATCTTTTACTCGAAGGATTATCTGAGCCTTTTGTCAAGTATAAGAATCCTGCAATAGGGTTATGGTAAGGACTTTGTTTTCGAGGGTTGCATCAAAGTCATCAGAGTTGGAAGTTTTGTGATTGATCAGTTGATCGATGATGTTTGTGCATGGTAACATTGCAGTGTAGACGGTCGGTCAGGGAGACAGAAAACTATAGATTTCAGATTTCGGAAGGGTAACATGACGATTTGTGCTCTAATCGGAGGGTTCATCCTTCATAGGATTAGGATACGATCTTGTTAGTTGGGTTCGTTTGCCTTGGGAAGGTTATTGATTGTGCAGGTGATGGTTGTACCCTCAGACGGATGAGTCGAGTGGGAAGACGATTCAAACTCTTGATGATATGTTGCGTGCTTGTGTGTTGGATTTTGACGATAGTTAGGATACGTATCTTCCATAGAGGAATTTTCATATAACAACAGTTATCAAGACAACATAGATCAACCTCCCTTCGAGATGATTTACGGTAGGAAGTGTAAGACCCCCCATCTGTTGGGGTGAGGTCGGTCAAAGAGTCATGGGAAGTACTGAGGTGGTACTTAAGACCATGGAGAAGATCCAGTAGGTACAGAGCAGTCTCCAGACTACTCAGAGTCGACAGGAAAGTTATGCTGACAAGCGTCGTTCAGACCTAGAGTTTCAGGTAGGGGATATGGTTCTCCTGAAATTGTCACCTTGGAAAAGTGTCATCCGGTGCAGGTAATGGGGCAAGTTGGACCCCATGTACATCGGTCCTTTTAGAGTTACAGATTAGACGGGCTGTGTGGCCTATCGTTTGTATCTTCCAGCACAACTCAAATAGATCCACAACATTTTTCATGTCTCCCAGCTACGGAAATGCTTGGTGTATGGCACTGCAGTGGTGCCTTTAGAGGATATCCAGGTGGATGACAGCCTGAGCTACATTGAGAGGCCAGTGGAGATTATAGATCGCAAAATAGAACCCTTGAGAAGCAAGAACGTCGAGTTAGTGAAGGTGCAACAGCAGCACCACAAGGGCTCGGAATGGACTTGGGAGCTGGAGGACGAGACGAGGAAGCACTGCCCCGAGCTATTTCCAGGCACAGCAGACTTCGAGGACGAAGTCTAAAATAAGTGGAGGAGATTTGTAACGCCCGGTTCCTGGTAGGTAATTTTAATAATAATTCTCATTTCTTTTTGAAAAGGGACTCGATGAGTTGGAGGCCCCAAACTCGTCGAGTAGAAATGGAAATTTGGACGCGGGATTTGAGAGACCTACTTGACAAGTTGGGAGCCGCCAACTCAACGAATAGGGATACCAGAGTGAACCCCTAAATTTCAGAACCTCCAAAGGTTGGCGTCATTTGCAGCCTCCATCGCCTCAAAACCTAGCCATGAAACCCTAATATGTTTTTGAGTGTTTTGAGCCATTCTTGGTGCTTTCTTGAAGTTTTGAAGAAGAGGAGACTTAAGGAAAGAGCAAGGAAGTGAAGGAGAAGAGTAGATCCGGCAGTAGAACTTCATTTCTGGTTCACCTAAGGTATAAAGCTCTTACCTTACTTATCGAGTGTTTAGATCTAGTTTTAGGGCTTTTTCTCCATGTTTGGTTAATTAATGGTAACCTTTGGGATTTGGGTGTCCCTTGGGAAGAAACCTTCAGATCTAGAGCCTTTGAGGGACTCCATGGCATAAAGGTGCCAACTTTATGGCCATGGGAGTCCCATGGAACTTGTAAACCACCTTTTACGGTATTTTGAGCTAAATAACCCATGCATGCACTTAAAGTTAGTAACTTTACATGATATATCGACTCTAGGAGACCAGATCAATGGCTTGGATGCTTTGAGCCCAACATAAAAGGACTTAATGGATTAAGACTAAGGGGAATCAACGAGTTGATCATTGAACTCGGAGAGTTGGACCGTGATCCCCCGTTCTTCGGATTTTTGAGCAACTCGATGAGTCTAGAAGATGACTCAATGAGTTGGCCAAGGTTTTCTGAGTCTGAAGAATGAAGAACTCGACGATTTCAATGAAGGACTCGACGAGCTATATGGAAAAGTCTCGATTCTGTTATAAGAAAGAACTCGGTGAGTTAGAGTAGTACTCGGCGAGTTGGATTGCGATTTAGGATTTCTGATTCATAGGACTCGACGAGTTGATGGACTAACTCGACAAGTTGAGTCACCTAGGATGTTGAATTTAACCAGAATGTTAACTTTGACGTTGACTTTGACCAAGGTTGACCGTTAGAGTATTATGAAGTATGAAATGCATTCTAAAGGGTTGTCCCATGCAAGGTTTTGGGCCCAATTTGGAAAATTGGTCCATTAATGGGTTTTCATGGATTATATAGTATGGATATCGATGGGTCGGGGGCAAAACGGTCATTTCACCCCAAGTAAGGGTTTTGGATCATGGTTTGAGACCCAATTGCTAATTGGGTGATGTTTTGGGTATTGATAGCTCGAGGAGTTGCCAGGACAACAGCTAAGGAACTCTTGTAGTGGACTTCATCAGTATGAGGTGAGTTACCATCTAGTAGAAGTAGGTCGAAGGCACCAATGCTGGCCCACTAGTAAGAGTGTCACACCCCCAAACCAGAATGGCGGAAACGTTCGGGGGCGGAGGATGTCATATTCAATATCATAACAGTTTATAGAAAGGAAAGTACACACCACCATATATAAAGGTTTTTAAAAAAAATGTTTACATCGTTGTATTCATTACATGTTCAAAAGATAAATGCATAAACATCTTTCAAAAGAAGTAAATAATGCCAGCGCGTTATTCACCAAAAGTTGCTTTCCAAACCTGCTTAACGATTCCCTGAGAATACAAGTTATTTCAAAGAAAAAGTGTCAACAATTAAGTTGGTGAGTTCATAAGTGATTTAGAAACATTGAATGCCATTCCAAAAGCGAGTGTATATCTTCCAAGAAAATCCCATATTTCCTTATAAAAGTGTGAAATGCATGAGAATATTGATGGGTTTTGGTCATAAGACATCCTATGTGCTCATACAAACCCTAATGCTTGGATCTAGGTTTCTCTATTGTACATGCTTTGAATCCAAGACTATAAACCCTAATTCTAGCATATGGAAATCAATATTGACATATAATTAGGTTTAAGATATTACCTTGATTGTTATGTAGCAATAACAATCCCAATTCCTCCTTGAATTGACTTTGGAAGGCTGAGAGTCACAAGTGTCACTCCTCGAATGGCTCACAAACACCATAAGCAAGAGGATGAAGAGGAGAGAGGTTAGAGGCTGCCCAAAAACGTGTGAAACCCTAGAAGGTTGCTTGTCCACGTTTTTGAGGCATAAGGGGTCTTTATATAGTAAGGCTATTAGGGTTATCTAACAAGGAAACCCTAATTTGGTTGCTTAAGCCCTAAGCAACCCATGGAGTCCTTTTCATAGAGCCTTGGACGACTTCATATGGGCTTCCCCATTAGAATTCGTCCACCTTATAATAAAAGGCTATCCATGGCCCAAATTGCAATTATCTTATAATTACAATTCCAGTCCCTTAAGTTTAATTAATCTCTTTTAGTCACAAAACTAATTACCAATTAATTATTGACTAATATTAATTAAACAATATGATTTCTCCTTTTATATTATTCCCATAATATATTAATAAATCATATTTAGTCATTTCTCTCCATAATTCATCCTATCAAGTTGCTTTGGTGAAGGCAACCCAAAAGGACCATGCACCATCGGGTCAAGTACATACCAAAATAGTTATGGACTTAGACACTAATCCAACAGTCTCCCACTTGGATAAGTCTAATAACTATTCTGCGTATGACTTCAGATCCCAACCTGCAATCGTAGCTTTCCAAAACTGCTGTCAACTCTGATCATATCAAATACGCGTGTCCTTAGATAAGGGATCATATATTCCTCCATTCTAGATATCATATGAGATATGATTTCAAATCATTCTCTTTGTACTATATCGCGATTTCCGATTTATGACAACTGACTAATTGAACAAATCAAATTAGCCCTAGCCCGGCCGAGCATTTACGTTTGTCATCACTAAACCATTGAGGGGCCCAAAGATATTGCTTTTATCCTACTTTGAATAAAAGGAATGGATAAACTTTGATACAATGCTTGCTTGCACTCACTAACCAAATCACACACAACAATATGTTTTATAACACCAAGTTACTGGTGCGTTTACATATTATCAATGCGCAACCGATTCGCAAGATACAACTCACACATCTCGGTTTCAAGAATATAAGATGTTATCGTCTCACCAATCACTCGTGATACAATCCAAAGAGTGATCCAAGTGAGCGTGGGTCTAATCCAATGCTCAAATCACATTCATAAGCACTCATGAACGTTGCAGCAAACATTTGCTTATGTCTAATACTCTTTTAGACAATCCACACACCAATTCACGACAGTCTTCATTCATATCTACTTCCAACATATGAACGACTGTGGCCCGTTTGAATAATTTGATTATTCTTAATAAACTCAATTATTCTGGAAGTCAAAACATGCAAAGTGAAACACAAGAATAATACTAATCCCATATGGCCTCAAACCTTTGAGTATAAATAAAACGCCTTTTATTTATCACCATATTGATTACTCATTATTTGTCGTTTCGGGTAATCAACTTCTCACTTGAATTCCGACACTTGTCCCATGCTCCTAGCATGCACACAATGTTTACCTATGGTTCTTACTTTGTGAAATAGATCACATTGAACACATTTCCAATCATTCTCATTTCGCAACTCCAAATCCTTTTTCCATAAGTTAAAGAATATCAAATTCTTGCTACTTATAGAATATGCCAGATTCTAACATTCTATGCAATTTATCCTTTCGTAATGTCACTGCACCAAAGTCACAAAGACTATTGTCAATGATATTACAAAGTCCTCTATTGGAGATTGTTACAAGACAATTCCATAGACGTGATGTCTCTCACTCAACGTACATTCTTTGAACATCCTTTTGCATAGAAGTTTCTAATCTAGTCATAGATTTTTCAATATTCAATTCCCAATATGGACACACTTCCATATGTTCCATATGACAACTCATTCTTAATAGAATCTTATCTATTCGTAATGATGTCGATACGGTCCATCCAATATGGAAACATTTCCATATTTTCCAATACTATACTTCCAACTACTCACAAGCGACCAATCCTCGTCGAACTTTGGGTTGTCCTTTGATAGTTGTTTAATTGTTTTAGTCAAAACCAATTCTAGTCCCTTTTCCCTCTAAATGCGCTCGACATTTGGAAAATTTTAGAATGGTCAAACATTAAAGCATTTGCAATCGATCCTATACCCGAAGCGTATGGGACACGACGCATAATGTTTTATTTGCTATGTTCTCAAAATTCGAATTGTGAAGAGGGATGCTGAAATCATAATCGAAATTTTAAGAACACACTATGTACCTTTGACTAAATTTATTAACATTACTCAACCTAATCCTTTAGATTTGAAATGAAGCATAATATTCTCTCCCTTAATTATAGCAAAACAACCTTTCAACTCTTACAACTTTGCAAAGTATGACTCTTGTTTTCTATAATTAATGTTGCTAACCTTGCAATACTTTTCTTAATAATCATACAATCATAACTTTTATGCTCCCACTATCATGATGATTATTATAAAACATAACACTTATGCTCCCACTAGCTTCGACATGTATTCATAAACATTTTAACTTTCAGGAAAACAATACTTATTGAATTTCTTAAGTTCATGTTTTTAATACTTAGTGCTTTGATAATCTTTTATCAAGGCTTCTTGAACTTATACACCTTTGCCTTCGATAGTTCATATGTGTGTCTAAACAATTAAGACTAATTGCCAAACCTCACAATTCAAATTATGGAAAGGGATGCCGTAACCATGCTTGAATTTGAGAATGCAATTTTACAATCACTATCTTCTTAAAATCTCTCTTAGTGAAAGCATTTCTTCACAATCATTTTCATGAAGGAGGAAATCTTATGACACTTAGATTTGAGCGGTGTATGTGTTCTTATCCATGTGAATTTGTTAAAACTAAAGTTTACGACAAATTCAAACTCATATGGACCGAGCTTTCTTAATCTTGATTTCTTGCCTTATGGTAGCACAGCTGCCCACCATGTCTTCCAAGTAGTTAAGCAGCTCACCTTTTCTTATCAATGTACCTTTCATTGATTAAGGTGCTTTGCCTTTTATGCGTTCAAAATGAGAACTCATAGAACTCTCATGCATAATTAACTCGATTGGATTGGTACAGAATCAAAATAATGTCATCACGATAGGTTGTAAACCTTAACTCGTGTGCTAGTGATGATCGATAAGGTTTATTTGATTTGTTCTTGAGACTTTTCAAGACCATTAAGACTCCCACTGACTCCTTGACATATAAGGTTCTCTTGTCAATAACCATTTCTTGACAAACAAATATTCAAGAGTTAGTGTAGTTTTTATCAAAACTCCTCATAAATTAGTCCTAGTTGATCTTTGTCTTATCTAAGACATCACAACTTACCACATTTAATGAATGTTTTAAACCTTCTTAATACTTTTCACTCATTGTCACAATCTTAACTCTAAGACTTGTTTTGGAACGAAGTATGATTGACTTCTTGATTTGACCATTTCTTCAATCTTTGATTCCTCTTCTTGGACATACAATTGTACCAAGACTCACTTAGAGGATCAATTGAGATATGGTTCTTAATCATTAAGACCTATCATAAAGCATAAAAGGTACTCTCCCTTCTTTTTAGAATGGAGAAACTTTTATCTCTTTGCCTACTTGACTCTTGTTATTCATTCTACTATTGATTTAAACCTTTTCAATCAATTCAGAATTACACTTAATCTTATAAGTATAATCATATTTATCAAACCTTTAGTAAATCATGACGGATATCTCGTTACTCTTATGGTGGACTTTGATCACACAACTTTGTGTATTCGATCTCCTAGTCCTTCACTTGACACTTTGTCAATGAATTAGTCTAATTTCCAAATACGAAATTTCTCATTCATCGTGCATCCACGTTGCATGATTCCAATTTTCTGTCCAATTAAAACTTGGGCGATGAGAAACTCTCCCTATTTGGTAAATTCTCGACTTTCCATAAATAACATAATAAGAACCAAATCCATTATTGCTAATAATAGAACCATTTTAACATCAATTTTTCATACACGCCGTTGTAAGGATAAATAAATAAAATTTAAAATCAAAATTTATTTTATTGCGGAAAAAATTTGTCCTTACAATGCAACTCATTTGAAAACTTATGCTAATACATTTTTCTTAGCAATCTAATTCTAACTCTAAGTAGTAGCTCAAGAATCTAATCTTCGAGAAATGCGATCGAAATCCATTCCTTTGCGGTTAGATTTTGCTCACTTCTTCCCTTAATCTCCCTTTCTTTTCTTCGATCCTACAAAACATCAATTGTAATCTTATTACATTATGTATTAAGAATCTAGAATAGAAGCTTAAAAGAGTTAGTAAATGGATTTTACCTATATTAGAGCCATACGTTTCGACTCTCCCATCTCTTAGATCTCTTAGGTAAATGGGGCAGCTTCGTCTCCAATGCCCCTTCTCTTGGCAATAAAAGCAAATCGACTCTTTTGGAACAGGACATGGAACTACTTCAGACATCGCCTTTCTCTTATGATCAAACTTTTCGATCATTAGCATGTCTTTCGTTGCCATTGTCTATATCCATAGAGGTCTCGAAGGCAGATTCACCAATCAACTTTTCTTTTCTATTGCGCTAAGTCATTGCAGATTCAGCAGCAACAAGCATATAGGTGAGATCTATAAGGGTCACGTCGTAGTTCATCATATAGTATTCTCTTACGAACTCACTATATGAGTTGGGAAGTGACTGAAGAACCCAATCAACAACCATTTCCTCACAGACAACGGATCCCAACATTCTTAACTTATCAATGTGTGACTTCATCCCTAGGACGTGTGCACACACGGACTTACCTTCTTTATGTTTACTTGCCAAAAGGGCTTGAGTGATCTTGAACTTTTCAAGCCTTTGAACTTGTGGGTTAGGGAGAATAATTGGAGGAGGTAGAGGAAGTGAAGCATGATTTCTTGTTCCTCGATCGAATCGTGGAATATCATCTTCATGTGGAATGCTTGTTCCACGGGCTTTGGGAAGACCATAGTTGTCGAACTTTGACATCTACAAAACGGGAGAAAAACGAATTCAAGTTAGTTGATAGATTGAGTCCTTGGTAGATCACCCAAATGAAATTCCAAGGCTAGGACCCAACACAATACGCTACAACCTAGAAAAGGGATGCCGTAATCTAGTTGCAGAATATTTGAAGGTAAGTGAATGACGATTCACTAATTTCCACCATGAAAAACGAAAAAGAAATTTAAGTTTTAAATCTATGAAAACTCCTAGATCCTTTGAGATACATTGAACTTTCAATGGCATGTTTATATCTCGATATGCCCCTCTTGTTTGTAACTGGGATGCCGAGGATCACAAAGCGGGTGTGAATAACCATGCAAACTACATGGTGCCCTCACATGTTACAGTCACCTATTCGGTGTGCCGGTAAACCACACATGCTCCATCGAACTATGACAAACATTGAGTCACCCTTTGCTACCTTTGCTTAGACCCATTTAGTGTGCCGGTTAACCACACACGCTCCACTAACGTCTTCGCAAGGGCACAAAGTGTAATTTCATGGAATTGCATCAATTCACTTTTTCCTAAGTAACTAAGATTGGGAATTTCGAAAAACATTTAGTTACTTTAGTAATTCATTATACTTATAATGGAAGGTTTCGTCCTATCCTACCCGTTCGGCTAACGACCCTCCACTAGTCAAGAGTGCAGTGGGTAAGAGTGGATACCCATTCAATCGCCATTTTATAGGTAATTTCCTTAAACACCCCTTATAGACTAGCTTCGTGAATGAGGCCTACTAACGGTAAGACCGACTTTTACTCATACATATATATAATGTTAGACTTTTAATGTTATATATATAGTATAGGGTGTATTTTATACTTTTAAAATATTAGGTGGTCTAATTTAACAATTATACTTTTAATTCAATTAAATTGTATACCTAAACTTTTATGTTAGACTTTTATTAATTAATAAAACCATAAGGGTGTGATTTGAACTTTTTCAAAACTATACTAGTTTTAGAATTTAACATTCCTAATTAAACTTTTAATCAACTTTTAAATTCCAAAACTTGAGGGCAAGTTTTGAAACATTTCAAACCATTAGGGTTTTAACTATTTAAATTTCAAAACAACAAAACTTTTGGGTTCAAATTTAAACTATAAAACCTAAAGGGCAAAATATGAAACTTTTCATAACAACAAGGATCAAATAACAAATAATTCAAATTAACATTTAATCACATAATTATCCATATTTGATTTATTTAATGATTTCTTGCAAAACAATTTATCAAATTACTCAAAATAATTAATCAATTATCTTATAAGGAAACAATTATCTTATTAATTGATAAATATCTTCAATTAGATCAAAATTATGGTCAAATATATCATATAATCGGATTAATATTGATCTAACATGATAACGTAACTATCCATAAGCAAAAACAGCAAGAAATCCCGAAGTACCCTCCTTCTGACGTGTTGACTCGTCGAGTCAGACTTGGACTCGTCGAGTCACCTTCGACTCGGCGAGTTCAGCCATGGACTCGGCGAGTCCAGCCTCCAGAATGCAAAAAATCGAATTTTTCAGTTACAACAAGCATCAATACAATTGAAACCAAGCTAGGCTCTGATACCACTGATGGGTTTTGGTCATAAGACATCCTATGTGCTCATACAAACCCTAATGCTTGGATCTAGGTTTCTCTATTGTACATGCTTTGAATCCAAGACTATAAACCCTAATTCTAGCATATGGAAATCAATATTGACATATAATTAGGTTTAAGATATTACCTTGATTGTTATGTAGCAATAACAATCCCAATTCCTCCTTGAATTGACTTTGGAAGGCTGAGAGTCACAAGTGTCACTCCTCTAATGGCTCACAAACACCATAAGCAAGAGGATGAAGAGGAGAGAGGTTAGAGGCTGCCCAAAAATGTGTGAAACCCTAGAAGGTTGCTTGTCCACGTTTTTGAGGCATAAGGGGTCTTTATATAGTAAGGCTATTAGGGTTATCTAACAAGGAAACCCTAATTTGGTTGCTTAAGCCCTAAGCAACCCATGGAGTCCTTTTCTTAAAGCCTTGGACGACTTCATATGGGCTTCCCCATTAGAATTCGTCCACCTTATAATAAAAGGCAATCCATGGCCCAAATTGCAATTATCTTACAATTACAATTCCAGTCCCTTAAGTTTAATTAATCTCTTTTAGTCACAAAACTAATTACCAATTAATTATTGACTAATATTAATTAAACAATATGATTTCTCCTTTTATATTATTCCCATAATATATTAATAAATCATATTTAGTCATTTCTCTCCATAATTCATCCTATCAAGTTGCTTTGGTGAAGGCAACCCAAAAGGACCATGCACCATCGGGTCAAGTACATACCAAAATAGTTATGGACTTAGACACTAATCCAACAAATATTGGTATTGAAAAAAAAAACGTAGATAGTTGAAACAAGAAAATCCCTTATTTTCTTAATAGTTGTTTGTTTAATGTTCAAGGCTAACATTTTGAAGCAATCCACATGCTTTAGAAAAGTTTTAAACATGGATGTATATAATAAACCTATTAGAAGTTTTCAGCTTGTTAGATAATGAATAACCGTAGTAACTACTTATTCACTATTCAAAAGTACTATAGTAGTTGTATATCCGATGAGTTTTATAACCATACTGAACATAATATGCCTGCAGCGACATTCTTCAGGCGTCGTAGCGTTATGACAAACTGTCACCCCAAAAGACGGACTGTAGCTAACAGCCAGGGTGCGGGATCATGACTTCCCGTATAGATCTATACACATTTGACACGTTCTCCGAACGGGAGACTCTGGTTATAGACAGGACTTGTAGCGATACCTTTTATCTAAAAGGCAGTGTTTGAAGATATACACGTCTCATGGATTCTCAACTAAATCTGTATTAAAGTGATAGTTTTGTATGCAAAGTTTATCCTTTTTCACAATGTTTGACCAACATAAATCACAAGTTTTTAGAATATATGAAACGGTTTAACAACGAAAGATATTTTGGTGTTACTAAATACTTTATATAAATCTATTGCATGCAAAGTATAGCAAGAGTTTTCGCATAATAAAACTAAATCACAAGTGATTCATTTGATAGAAACGAGTAAATGAGATTTTTACGAAATACACGATAATAACGGTATGTTTACTTGTATTCCTCCCCTTAAAAGAGTATAAAAGCATTTAAAATGTATTTAAAGAGTGTTCAAATGGGATATGAACTCACTTGATAGTTTGAAGATAGCGAGATGGAAAAACGGACAGAGTTTCGTCTCGGGAAACGGATTTTCCTCAGGATTCTCGGGAATCTCGGGAGTAAAATCGACCCTCGGGACTTGAGCAAAAAGACCAGAGCTTCGGGTTTGAACGGGCATGGAAAACGAGGCAAGATTGTGAGAGAGAGGAGAGAAATGAGCATTTTTCTCGGAAGCCCTCGCATTCTATTTATAGGAAGGCTGAACCGCCTCGGTACGCGGGGCGTACGCTCGTACGCAGCGCGTACGTGTACGTCATGCATGACTAAAGCCTCGACTGCCTCGGCTTCGGATGGGACGGGTCGGTGGGGAGGCGGGTCGGATGGGACGGCGGGTCGGATGGGACAGCAGGTCGGACGGGTCGGTCGGACGGGCGGGTCGGACGGGTCGGAAGCCTCGGATAGGGCGACGTGGACGTTCCGAGGCCAAGTCTCTCGGGTACGCAGGGCATACAGGGGTACGCAGCGCGTACCTCGGATGAGGACGCTGACTCCTCTTCGGATAAGGTCCGAATTTTGATTTAAATAAATATATAATTTATTTAATAAACTTCAAAAATTCATATCTTCTTCATACGAAATCTGTTTTCGATGGTCTTTATATCCACGCGTAGGTGAGACTACGCTCTACAACTTTCGTTTAGACTCCGTCGGCAGATTCCGAAATTATTTTTTTATTATTTATATTAAACTCATCGTGTTTAAGGAATTTCTTTGAAAATTCATAACTTCTTTATCTGATGTCGGTTTTTGCCAGACTTTTTACCGCTGAAATACCATTGTCGAGACCTTCGATTCTCGTTTAGGTCATTCCGGCCAAAAGTCGCTCGATCTCCGATTCGAGTTTTTAGCTGTCTACTGCTATATTCGGATCTTGGAAAAATCATAACTTCCTCATACGAAGTCAGATTTGGACGTTCTTTTTCTGTACGCTCACGGTTTAATGTTATATATAACTTTCATTTAGATACCTAAGGCTAAATGCTATCGTATTGAAACTTTGCGTTTTCCGTTTAATCGGTGTTGTCGGAAATCTTAGAATGGTCATAACTTCTTCGTCATAACTTGGATTTTAGTGTTCTTTATATATTTGGAAACCTTAAGACGATATCTACTACATAGTGTACTCCAATCAGAGCTTTTGAATAATTCATTTATCGATGATATTCCTATTACATTCCAAAGAGGTTACAAGACTCGATTTATAATGCCCGAAATAACGGGTTGTTACACAGAGTTATAGTAGAGATGATCGTATTTGTGATAATTATCCGGTATGTCGCTATCTGTTATGCTTTATGTGCTAGTATACTATGATATTATGTAATAGTGGTAGGAGGGGTATGATAGACCCCAGTACCGGTCAATAGGGTCGAAGGGGTATGCCAGCTCCCTGATAGGCTAGGCAGTATATGACTTATGTGTTTATGAGCTAGTATGTTATATGGTAGAATTACAGGGTGAAATAGTCCCCGATACCGGTCGAAAGGACTGAAGGGGTTGGCCAGCACCTAGATATGCTAGGCAATATGTGAATTAGGCGTATATGTTAGGATATTGTATGGTAGTTGCAGGGGGTGAAATAGTTCCCGGTTAGCAGTTGAAAGAGACTAAAGGGGTTGGCCAGTACCCAGATATTCTAGGCGGTTATCGGTTGAAAGAGACAGAAAGGGTAGGCCATCACCAAGATATGCTAGGTAGTTACCAGTTAAAAGAGATCGAAGGGGTAGGTCGAGCACCCAGATATGCCTGACAGTATGTTATATGTATGGTATGTGGTATGATGGGGTAACTCACTAAGCTTCGTGCTTATGGTTTACATTTTTGGTTTCAGATACTTCGTTTTCAAAGAAAAAGGAGTCAGTATGATCACAACACATCACACTATGTTTTCCGCACATGAGATCTTTGGGATTACACTCTGATATTGTTTTATGATAACAAGTTTTGATTAATGATACTTTGGTTTTGACATGGGATGTTATTATGTATGTTTTTATACAATGGGTTTTATAATAACTTAATTATAAATGAAATTTTTGGTCTTAAATTTTGGGATGTTACAAGAGGCACGATATTTGTGGTGCTTCGTCTCTAAGCTTCAACAACACAAGGGTTTCTTGTTATTCATCAATAACAATCAAAGGTATGCTTTGTAACCCTAAATGTAAATTTCGAAAATAATATAGGACTCTTTGGGTTTCCCAATTGATGTTCAAATGTTGTATATTCAATTAGAGAAAACATATATCGGGAAATTTAGGGTTGCATGCACACATAGGTTTTTTGTTCGTTATGCTAAAAACCCATCATAGTTGATAAAGTTTCCAACTATCCTAGTCCATGAGGTCCAAGAAGCATTTCCCACTGATCAAAAGATATTGGAGTCCACTCAACTCCAAGATCACCCATAAAATGGACTAAAAATGCCAAAAAAAACACAAAGGACAAAATATAATGAAATAAAGAGCAAGATATGAACTTTATACTCACATTAGGCCAAAAATGGATTGAATTTAATGGATTCAAAATTGAAACAAAATTTCATGGATCCAAAAGAACTTTCTTGATCTACAAGCTTCATCAAAACACCACTAAATGCATCCAAAATAGGAGAGGGAGAGAGAGTGAGAGAGAGAGAGAAGAGATAATGATCTCAAATCATGAAGTGGGATACTAGGGTTTCTCCCAAGTAGTTCTAGGGTGAGGGTGGTTGTGGAAATGCCCTATAACATGAATTCTTACCTTTAAATATGTTGAAAACCCTAAAAGAATTATAGGCTTGGGCTGCCCAGCGTCCAGTCATTGGAACCTATTTTTCTCTATGTGGTCATCACCACACCATGGAGATCTGTTTTCCATTTCGTGCCATCGATTTTCCCCCAAATCCATTCTAGCTTTAAACAGACGTAACTTCTTCATTTGAACTCCATTCGGTAATCTTTATATACACGCAAAGGTATTGACAAGCCCCATGTTTCTGTCTAACTACTTTTGACTTAAAACATACCAAAATAGAATTCAAATTAATTCGAGCAAGAAGTTTGAAATATCACTTTTTTATTTTACCCTTTTTCTTTAAAGCACAAGTCACGGGCTTAGATCACTTAACCAACATTATCGTCATACAATAAGGTTTAAACCCTATTCCCTTTAACCCCTAGACCTCTGCATGGTCGAATTACGACCAAAAATCCTAAAATTAGATACATCCCGAAACTGGGTATTACACATGAATTTATATGATATTTAGAAAATATGGACAAATTACGTAAAATTATAACCTCTTCTTATTCTTTAATTTATATAAGCCCATACACATAAGCATAAACCAAAGGAATTTATCCATTAAATTGTTACTATACTAAACTCTATATATGTTCATTTAGACCTGGTTTAAAATCCTTTACATGTGGTTATAAAGGGTTGGACAATAAGGTTGTACTCAAGACCATTCATGGTAAATTACATGACTAGTTATCAACATAGATTCATCGTCATTGTTCTAACGAGGAATGGAAACCTGTGTATGGTTTATTAATAAGAAAAAAATAAAAAAAACGTATTTTAATAGTTGGAAATCAACATAAATGCAAAAATAACAAACATTTCTTCTCCTTCCCTGGAAACCCCGGCCGTAACTCCCTCTTGTTCTCCACAAATCTTCCAAAATCTTAACCTTAATCGATGACCCATATCTCAATCTTTAAACCTAGAAATCAAAATCCCTTTAGTCAAATCCTTTTTATATGTGTTACAAATTTTCAATATAAAAATCACAATGATCCAACGATTTAATCTATGTATATATCTCCAAACACTAAGTCCTAGTCTTTAAAAATGAGAATGGAATGGGTAAGAGTATCAGAGGCTATTTGGTTTAGGGTTTACTGATATAAGGGCGTCAAATTTCCTCCTTCTTGGGCTGCAAATCAAAAAAGAGAGGAGGTCCTAAAAGACTTTTCCATACATCTTATACCTTGTGGCAACATTCGTTCTTATGATTTGCTAAAGGCACTACTATAAAACAGCCCTTTAATGATACACGAACAATGACATGCAGTGATTTACGATATGATTTTTATGGGTATCGTAAAAAAATGTTAGTTTTAAAAAATTTGAAGGATAGAGGACATGCATTTATGTGTACCCTAAAATTGGTTTCCAATCGAAAAAAATCCAAACGCGGAGGGCACTTATATCTAAATTGGGTGTCTTGTAGAAATAATGTCACTTTTTAATTTTTTTTCAAAGGCGCACATTGCAGAAAATCATAGGACCATTAGTTAGGGATTTTTCAT
Source organism: Lactuca sativa (assembly GCF_002870075.4). Classification (NCBI taxonomy): domain Eukaryota; kingdom Viridiplantae; phylum Streptophyta; class Magnoliopsida; order Asterales; family Asteraceae; genus Lactuca; species Lactuca sativa. The sequence goes on from NC_056631.2 coordinate 104,346,898, forward strand.
AGGGCTTTTTTCAATAACTCTTTCTCGGTGCTATCTTTGTAACAATCGATGCTCTCATCACTTCACCTTGCCTCAACTCGCCTCACCTTGCCTTGCCGAAAACATCAGTTTCAATGACGTTCTTAGGCTTAGTTCTCATCGGCGACCCCGGGATCACTTGATCACCTCGTCGGAGACTATGACATTTCTCTACAAGCCCTAGTACGACTAAGGTATGTTTTGGTTCTTCTCTCTTCCTAATGTTTTAATTTTTCTATCCTCTCCCCCCCCCCCATAATTTCTGAAACAATAAACCTCCCTAAATTGAAATCATGTCTCTGTTTCTCTCCATTCAAACCGGCCATATATAATCTGATATAAAAATGATGAAATGAGTTTATATCTTTGATTCTCTTTCTCCTATAGTTCTTGAACAATAAAAACAAGATCAAAATTCAATTCTTGATTTCTCTTCAGCTATAAACACAAATCAGTGTTTGATTCTTTATGAGCTTTTAGCTCGATTTGAAGTTCTTTTAACAATTTTAATCTACTTTTTGACTTATATGTTGGCTCCACTTTGACCTTCTGTTTGACCTCCACCAATCATTTAAGACGGTCCACTTCTTTCTTCTATCTTTCGAAACTCTACTTTCAACTTCTATTTGACTCCACTTTGACCTTCTGCTCGACTTATATGTGATGGTTCTTGATTGTAATTTTGTTTCGGTTCCAACTCTCCAAGACTTATATGTGATGACGCTTGACACTTAGATAACAAATCTTCCTTAATTTTTAGATTTAAAAGATGGTAGTTCTTACCACACTGTCCTAATTTCATGTCCATAAAATGGTTCCGATAAACATGAATATTGTGATTCAGTGTCAAAATAAAGGATTTCCCAAGTTTTAATTTGGAGTATATTAATTAGACATTGGTATTAAAAATAGTTAAATGCAAGAAATAGCAGTATTCTTCCATTGATTTATTTATCATAGTTTTCTACTTTCATTTCTTCATATTACATCATTTTAATTTATAAAATATAGCAAAGCAATTTTTACTGCTATAGTTGGGCTTATTTTTCAAAATCCAATGTTCTAGTGAGAAAAAAATGAAAGTAGACTGCCATAGTAAGCAAATAAATGGAAGTACATTGCTATTTCTTGCATTTAACTCTTTTAACACTTAAAGCAAGTGGATATTTGAAAGTAGAATGTTATGATAAAATAAGACAAATGGAAACTAGGTTGTTGAATGTTGTAATATAACAAAATGAAAGTGTGATGCTATATTAAACATATAAATAGAAGTACATTGCTTTATTTCTTATTTAAAAATAAGTAGTGAAATCAGCACATGGCAATCCAGCCGCCTTCTGCTTCAACCATAATATGCATCCTCTTCTTAAATTATTTTTGTTTTACATTACAAACATCTCTTTGTTTAATTTATCTAAGTTCTTTTCAGCAATCTACTAACACATCATCATATATTAATCAAGAAACAGGAAACTGGTACTTTTCTTCATATATATATATATATATATATATATATATATATATATATATATATATATGCTACATTAGATCTATTAGATTTAAATTATGTAGAATCTAAACTAAAAATCATCAGATTGTTTACTCTATTTTGCAGTTTATGGTGTTCACTGATGGAATTGTGTTTCTAACAATCATTGTAATTGGATCAACTACGCAGTTTGGTTTATAGATGTTAAAAATGGATAAGATGTCATCTACTAAAGTGCTAAAAATGGATAACATGTTGTACTAATAACATGTTGATTATACGAAGAAACTTGCTAAGTATAACAACATTATTGTTATTATACTTATAGATGCAATTCTTATTGTAGGTGATAGTGAAAATGTTTTGGCTTTGAAAGTAATTAATGAGAGTGAGATGGAAGGAGAGGAAGCAAAAAGGTTCCTGGAAGATGTTCGCATCACTTTCCCATAGGTTACTTAATTTTCCGAATGTTTCTTTTATATAAAGATTTATCACTTGAGTTGTAGCGTACATCGAGTTGTGTCTTTTGTAAATTCTAAGCCACATTAGGGATATTTTATTTATAGCCCAAAGCTTTCAGTAATTTTGTGTCTCATTTTGGGGTTGAAATCAGATTTTGGTCCTATTTTCTCTTATGTTTTTGTGTTAGAATTTGAATTCATAGAACATAATCATATACATCATAATGATGGTTTTTTTTTAGGAATTATGTGTTTAGAAACAAGGCAAATGACATATTCAGTGCTAAATCATCTAAATGAATACCTTCAAGATCTTAACAAGTCTGGATTGTTAGAAAATATGGAATTGGTTCATCTCCATGATTCCATTCAGGTATTCCTCATAGATATGTAGTTAATTAGCACAATACAAGTTTTTCTCTTCTGTTGTGTTCTTTTGTTGGAAATAAATTTTTATTTTGGATTTAATGCAGAGTGACTTAAAGAAACTTGCATGGAATCCTTGTTTAGTTAAGATTCCCAAATCACATGAACATCAATGATTAGTGTAAATCCTTCTTCCATCTACATTACATGAGCAAATTGTGGGGACCATATCTACCAATAAGTAATTAGTCTATATGTAAAAGTTCATGAAGGAGATAATTGAAAAAGGAATTGAAGTGTTGATAAAAAAAACAATGTAACGAGATAGCATTCTACTTTCACTACTTTAATGTAATAGGAAAAGAATTGAAAAAAGTATCATTTTATGGTTATTTGTTTAATATAACATCCTACTCTCACAATTATAATTGAAATATTAGGTTATATGCAACCATAGCAACGTACTTTCATTTATTTGAATGTATAATGCTCTAATAAAAAAGGATAATTTAAATTTTATGTTTATTTGTTGAATACTTGAATATAGCATACTACTCACTGCTAAAGAAAGGATCATCTTTTTATAATTAAAACATCATATGCAATTTTTTTTCTCATGTCGAGGGTGGCAAAGTTCACTACACAAATGATGATATCGATGCAATCTGTGAAGAAAGGCTAGAGTTTGTTACATGCTTCATTTATCGGTGATATTTTATAACCACAAAAAATATTTTTGTTAGCAGTGAAATGTTAGGTAGCATTGTGTTTTGAGATGTGATGTACAATGTTTTTGTTAACTTTGTGAAATGTTAGGTAGCATCCTCTTTTGACATGTTATGTTGGACAATGTTTTTGTTACCTTGTTTGACATTTAGATGAAATTGAATGTTTTGGTATACATTTGTTTCTGTATTATGCATAAATGCACGTTATAAATGTGTATCGTAAATGCATGTTGTAAACATGTATCTTAAATGGTTTCAGAAATTTATGACACGCAAATGCATGTTATCTTCATTTATGACAGGGAATTTAATGATACGCAATGCAAGTCGTAAATGCGCCTCAAAAGGATACGACAAACAAATGCGTGTCATCTTCCTTTATGACAGGGCTTCAATGACACACATTGTGTGTCGTAAATGCGCGTCGTAAATGCATGTCGTAAGTTTATGATACACAAATGCGTGTTGTATTCCTTTATAACAAGGCCTTCCTTGACGTGCATTTATGTGTCGTTTGTGCCTTTTTACGAGACGCAATGCGTGTCATTAAAAGGTATTTTTGCAGTGGTGAGGCATCATAAACCCTACTAGGTAGTGTTTTAACATTATAAGTATTTCTATTATTCCATTTTAATCCCTCTATTATTTTCTAACCTATCATGTATTTTTGTTGTTGTTGTTGTTGTTGTTGTTGTTGTTGTTGTTGTTGTTGTTGTTGTTGTTATTATTATTATTATTATTATTATTATTATTGGTATTATTATTATTATTATTATTATTATTATTATTATTATTATTGGTATTATTATTATTATTATTATTATTATTATTATTATTATTATTATTATTATCATTAAATGATTATTATTATTATAACTATTATTATTATTTATATACTTGATTATTCTTTTTTACTTATTAAATTCCTATTAAACTAGTAGAATTAACACTTTAATTCAAGAAATCTATAACCTTCTAATTATTTAGAAAAATGAAAATGGGGTTCTACAACCTACCCTATTTAAAAGAAATTACTCATTTGATCTTCCTGAACCTATGAACCCAACGGCTATTGAAGCGGTAGTATCCCAAAGAGTTGTCACTACAATGGCTAATTTCGAAACCAACAGAAACGGGATCAGGAGGTGGAAATGGAGGAGAAAGTTCCCAGGAAGACAACCAAGGTCCATCTAGGGCTTGTACTTATAAGGAATTTATAAACTGCAAGACAAAATCATTCTACATGAATAAAGGTGTAGTCGGTTTAACCCGTTGGATAGAGAAAATGGAGTTCGTCTTTGTAATTAGCTTTTGCGCAGAGGACTGCAAAGTAAAATTTGCTACTTGCACCCTGACAGATACAACCCTAACCTGGTGGAATAGTTATACGAGGACAATGGTTGTTAGCATTGCTAATTCCATGTCTTGGAACGAACTGAATCAGTTCATGATAGAGGACTATTGTCCATGCGAGGAGATGCAGAAGCTTGAGCAAGAACTATGGAGTTTGGATATGAAAGAAGCCGATATGGTATCCTACACGAATTGTTTTAATGATCTAGCTACCTTATGTCCCATAATGGTCACTTTGGATTACATGAAGATAGAGATAGATTTGGGGTTTGCCCCAACCAATTTAAGGTTTAGTTACCGCCTCTAAGCCGACCACCTATGATAGTGCCAAAAGGTTGGCCTTCAGCCTGCCAAATCAAGAAATATGTTGTGACACCATGGACCAAAATGTTGATATCCTAAAATAAGGGAGTAACAAGAGGAAGGATCGAAGAGATTCCAAGGTAAGGGCTAGTCAGCCATCACAGAAGAAGTGTGAAGCAGTATAGACATATGTAGTTACAACAATAACAATCAAGACTACCACCTCGAGATAGTATTCAGGGGTAGTATAAAGTGCAATCAGTCTGTTTATCATCAAACTAGTGCTTGTTGGATTTGTAGAAACTATGGTAGGAAGGGCCACCTTGTTCAGAAGTGTAGGTTCTCCACACCTGCACCAACACCTATGAAGAGTCAAGGAGCCGCAGCAGCAACAAGAAGTAAAGCTTGTTATGGATGTGGAGAGGTTGGCCATTACAAGAGGGAATGCCTAAAGTTGAAGGGACAAGAGGGAAATTCTATAGGAAATGAATTTGTAATAGGAGCAAAGGACGTCGTCCATAACCCAACAGTGGTTAGTGGTACGCACTTAATTTACAATCTATATGCAAACATAGTTTTTGATTCTAGTGTTGAAAGAAGATATATTACCCCTGAGTCTAGGAAATTACTAAATCATACATATAATAAACTTAGGAAAAGCTATATAGTAGAAATGGACAATGGTCAAAGCGGTAGCCCCCAGGAAGTACTAGAGAATTGCACTTTAGAGTTAAATAATCACACATTTCTCGTCGACCTCATGTCTAAGTCGTTGGAGGCTTCGACGCCATAATAGGAATAGATTGATTATCCCCTCATCACGCCGAAATTTTATGCTTCAAGAAAGCAGTGCGTCTTTCTTTACCAAGTGGAAAATCCTTAATCGTCTATGGAGACAAGCCTAGTAGAAACCTTAGGATCATTTCCTATATGAAGGCCAGGAAATAGTTACAAAAGAATTATTAAGCCTTTCTAGACCATGTTCTCGATAAGAGAAACAAGAAGAAATAGATAAACGAAGCACCTCGGGGGTGTGACTACCCTGATCTATTCCCTGAGTATCTACCTGGATTACCACCTACACATCAAGTCAAATTTTGGATTGATCTGGCTCTAGGAGTAGCCCTAGTAGAAAAGTATGTTGGATTAGTTGTCTAAGCCCATAAATATAATTCGTATAAACTTGAATTGATAGTAGCACAGTCCTTTTGGGTTGCCCTCAAACTTAGCAATTGGACAAGATATTTTGGAGAGAGAGTTTAATTTATTATTTGATTAATAAATTGAAATGAATTATTTGTTAATATATTTTAAGAATAATATATTAGTTAGAAGTAGTAATATTTAATCAGAAATTAATTGGAATTAATTTTGTGATTAAACGAATTAATTAAAAGTGTAGGGACTAAAATGTAATTGTTCAATAATTAAACGAGAGGCATTCTAGAAACTCCTTGAAGCCTAGAGCCGTTTTGAGGAGGCTTTAAGGATTCTAAAATTATCCTTGGGGGATAATTAGGATGTTGGATAATTGCCCAATTCAACATAATATTATTATATTGGGTTTGGGCTTATTAGGGTTTCCTTGTTGCACTATATAAAAGGGGCTAACCCCTAGCAATTTCGGCACTCATTCCATAGAAGAGATAGACCAAAATTCTGACCACCTTTACCCTATCTCCTTAATATCCTATCTTTTCTTTTGTTGGGTGTGAACCACTAGAGGCACGATGCTTGTGGTGATTACTTCCAAAAGATCAATAACAGGGATTCTTAATTGTTTACTTTAACAATCGATAAGGTGTGTATTCTATCTTATGAAGATAAGAACTTTTGTAGTTTGATAGTTCATAGTATGTTGCCTTTATGTCTAAGACATAGATCCTTCATAGGTTGTATGTGCCCTAATCATTTAATTGTTAAATGTTTTTCCGCTTAGAGCGTAGAATTTTTGTACAAAATTTTTGTAACCTACGCTTTCCATCAAAGTCTCCTTATAGATTGGCTTCATCAAAGATGCAAGAGATCTCTAGCCAACTACAGGAACTTCTTGACAAAGGCTTCATTAGACCAAGCTTTTTGCCTTGGGGAGCACCAGCACTATTTATATAGAAAAATGATGGATCCTTCCGAATGTGCATCGATTATCGCGAGTTGAATAAATTGACCATTAAGAATCGGCATCCAGTTCCATGAATTGATGATCTTTTCAATCAGCTTCAAGGATCAAGTTATATCTCTAAGACGACCTGAGATTGGGATACCATCAACTCCGATTCATAAAGGAGGATGTTCCAAAGACTATTTTTAGGACATGATACAGTTATCATGAATTCTTGGTCATGCCATTTAGATTGACCAATGCCCCAACTGTTTTCATGGATCTCATGAACCGTGTATGCAAACCATACTTGGAAAAATTTGTGATCGTATTTATCGATGATATTCTAATATACTCACGAACCAAGGAAGATCATGGGAAGCATCTATGGATGATCCCAGAATTGTTAAGGAAAGAAAATTTGTACACCAAATTCTCTAAGTATGAATTTTGGATTAGAGAATGACATTTTTTAGAGAATATAGTTAGTAATAAAGGAATCCACGTTGATCCTTCCAAGACCGAAGCAGGGAAGCGTCCAAGACACCAACCAAAGTGCATCAATTCTTTAGTCTCGCAGGATATTCTAGGAAATTCATAAAGAACTTCTCCCAAATAGTCAAACCTCTTACAACATTAACGTAGAAGGGGATAAAGATTTTTAGGGAGACAAACAAGAAGATGCTTTCCAAAAATTAAATGAAATGTTGTATAGTGCATCAATATTCTCCCTTCCAGAAGGCACCGAAGACTTTGCCATGTATTGTGATGCTTCACATTAGGGATAAGGATGTGTATTGATGCAAAGAGAGAAATTTATAGCTTATCGTTAGAACTATTGAACAATTACGAATATGACATTCGTTATCACCTGGGAAAAATCCAATGTAGTGGTTGACGCTTTAGTTCTAAAGGAGTAGGTCAACCCCCGAAGAGTTAGAGCAATCACCATGACTATCCATTCTAATCTGGCCACACAGATTCTGGATGCTCAATGAATGCTCTCACGGAAGAAAACATAAGTATGGAGGATTTGCGAGGAATGGAAAAGCAACTTGAGATTAAGGATAATGGAGTAAGATATTTCATGAACCGAATTTAGGTTCCAAAATTTCGTGATACTAGGAAGCTAGTCATGAATGAAGCTTATAAGACTAAAAGAAGCAGACAAGATATACTTAGACTTGAAGAAGCACTATCGGTAGCTAAACATGAAGGCAGAGATTGCTATGTACCTGAGCAAGTTCCTGACTTGCTCTAAAGTCAAGGTAGGGCATCAAAAGTCGTCACAATTGTTACAACAACCAGAAATCTTAGAATGGAAGTGGGAACAGATTTCGATGGACTTTGTAACAAAGCTACCAAGAACATCTAGTGGTTTTGACAATAAATGGGTAGTTATCGATAGACTGACCAAGTTCACCCACTTCCTACCAAAAAAAGAGATGGATAAAATTGTAACATACACGTTTTGAAATCGTGGTTTAAGTAACTAATATTATGAAATATTAAGTGAATTTGAATGTTGAGTTCTAACGGACAGTTTTACTAGAAATAAAGTAAAACTATGTTTAGAATCACTCATAAAATGTTGGAAGTCTTATGAGATTCCAATTAAAAGCCAACTAATGAAATATAGCGAAAATATAAAATTTGGAATAAGTAAAATTATTATTGAAAGTTGTAGAAAATCTCATTAGAAACATTTAGGCAAAACCCTCGTCGAAATCCGATTTATAACGAAGAAGTTATGACCAAACGAAGATCCGTGATAAATCCGAAAAATACGTTGTCGTGTAAAAATTTAGTTTTCGATAAACTAAATTTTAGCCTTAGTGATGTAAATGAAAGTTGTAGAACTCGTGAAAATAATCAACTTTCATATAAAGAACACCAAAATCTGACTCCGTATGAGGAAGTTATGATTTTTCGAAGTTTCAGCTTAGCAGTAGACAGCTAAAAACTCGAATTTTAGATCGAGTGATTTTTAGCCGACACAACCTAAACGAGAATTGAAGGTCTCGTCATTTTTAATACAACGGTAAAAAGTCTGACGAAAACGGACGGCGGATGAAGAAGTTATGAATTTTTAACGGATTTTCCTGTCCCGGTCTGTTAAAAATAATAATATTAAAACCATGGTTGCAGAAATCGGGATTAATCGGCGATAAATCTTGGATTAATCGCTTGGCGTTCTCCAACCGTCGAGGATTAAGGCATTAATCGGAAATTTAGGATTAATCGGGTTTGGCGGGATTAATCGGCCTTGACGGGATTAATCAGTCAACAAAAGTAAAAAAATCCGAAAAAAGTCAAAAAAATCGAAAAAAAATCAAAAAAAGGTCAAAAAATTTTAAATTTTTTTTAGAAAAATTCAAAAAACCAACTTTTTTTTTTACTCCAAAATTTTCAAATTTTCAAAATTTCAAATATTATACCAAAATGTTCATATTTTCGTATTTCTAAATTACAACTTTTCTTATTTTCTAATTTTGAAGTACTTGTTTTTCTTATGATATATTAATATTTAATTAATTTTAATATTTTATTAATAATTTATGGTCCCCGATTAATCCTCGATTAATCCCCGTCAAGACCGATTAATCCCTTAACATCAGTTGACCGTCGAGCTACCGTCAAACGATTTTTACAACCTTGATTAAAACTAAAGTCAAAATTAGCTGACGAAGTCTAAACGAAAGTTGTAGAGCATAATTTTTGCTTCGCGTGCATATAAAGAACGTCAAAAACGGAGCTCGTATGCAAAAGTTATGGATTTTACAAGATTTGGCACATTTTTCATTTAATTTTTGTTGGAATAGTGTCAGCCACGTCACCCTTGCTCTAAGCTGGCCACGTGTACGAAGCTGCTACGTGGAGCGTCTGAGAAGCGACGCGTGTCGCACAGGAGTCCGAAGTCGTCACGTGATTCTCGCATGCCTGCCTCGTGCCCAACTCGCGTGTCGCATGCTGATTCGACCGAGGGTGCGGTCCAATGGCTATCCGACGCGCCTCGCATCGGCCTCCACTCCGCGTCCGAGCCGAAGACCCAGCCGCTGACGCGCCTGAAGCTGATGACGCCTCGCATCCGAGCCTCGCCGAAGCTGCCATCTGGTCCGAGCCTCGCAGCCACCTGCCCTTTTCTCTTCGCTTCGGATCCGAACCTCGGCCCGATATAAGGAGTGCGAGACCTCCCGGGTAAATTTTTGAAATTTGCCCCTTTTCACCCCTAAACTTATATTTCTTCTACTTCCACTTCCCCCGAAGCCCCGGTACTGATTCCAAAGATTGAATCAAGCCCCGAGACTCCCAAGAAGCCCGAAAAATTTATCTTTTCGGTTTCGAAGCTCTACCTTCGTAGAGCCCGGTTTTCAAGAAAACTCCCGGTTTTCAACGACGAAAGTCATATTTAGAGCCGAAGTGCTGCCCAAATTAATATTTTAGCCCCCGGTTATTTCACGATGAGTTCATTATATAGGAACAATTGTATGTTATGTGTTATATGTGCTATGTGTTTTTCAGTGTTATTATTCCGGGTTATTTTTATTCGCTATTTTTAATAGCAAAGAAATACCTTTGACCATGTGATCAGTGAAAGGACTTAGATTCATGTTGGTACTAGTATGTAGCCTCTGGCCATGTGGAACATGTCTCCGTAAGAGAATGAATTCTATTCTATGGTAGTGGCAGAAGGTTAGACAGGGCTATAAGCCTAAAATCTATCAAAATGTTAATCTGAAGTTGTATATCTTCTGTGCCGTTTGGGCCAAAGCTTTATTGATGTATATCAAGCATAGAAATTGTTATGTCTCATTGATTGTATATCTTTAAATCAAGTCAATGATTGATATGGAATGTTGATCACATGATTCACATATGCCCTTGTTGTTCCCTGTTTCTCTTTGCTTCAGCCATATTGAAGTATATATATGGCATAACGTTATATTGTATCTATTATTGAACTCACTAAGCGTCACCGCTTACCCTCTCAATGTTTAACAAATTTGCAGGAGATAGGCATCTAGTATAGTTATATACTGGTAGAAGATTTTTGAATAGTTTGAAACTATTGTATCGATAGAAGTTTATGAATAGTTTGAAACTATTGTATTTTGCACTCCCATATGTATAAAACTATAGAATCCTGGGAAGTTATGTAATATATAACACTTTAAAATAGTCGGTTTGTTTCTAGTAGTTTGTAACCTCTTTATCAATGTAAAATATTGTTTTTATGAATATGCAAGTAGCATGTTTTGGAGTAACTATATTGTCGTGTATGAAAGTTTGGGTCTTTCATAAATACGAAAGGTAGGGTCTTTCAATCATGGTATCAGAGCAGTAGTTTGAGTGAACTAAATTCCACGAATTGGTATTTAGACTTAAACTATTGGAAGTTCAATATATGAACTAAATCGTTATAATTATAGGGATACAAACCATAGGAAATACATAAGTAAAAGTATTAGGTAATAATAAACCCTAATATTCTAAAATATAATGTTACTCCGTATTGCAGAGCAATGGCTAAACAGGTTAGTAGCCATAACCATGAGGTTGGTGGAGGTCCTCAACTCGAGGAAGTGAATACTCCAGTATCTCCTCGTGAGGAGCGACTCTTGGGTAAACTTACCGGTGGTATTCGACAGACTCTCGAAGAACACAAAAAGAATGGTGATAAGGGAAAAGAGAAAGCCACTGGAGAATCTTCAAAAGGAGAGGTGAAGCGTCCCTCGTTCAAAGATTTCAAGAGTAGTGGTGCTACAGAGTTTTCCGGTGTTCTCAATCCCATTATTGTTCTTACTTGGATCCAGAACACAAAGAAAGTGTTTCGCATTTCTCATGTGGATAATGAAGACAAGGCTAACTATGCTTCCGTAATGCTCATCGGAGAAGCCTTGGTCTGGTGGGAAGTAACATATGAAGCTCTCAATGGGTTTGACTAGGAGAATTTAGCCTGGGAAATGTTTAAAACTTGTTTGCTAGAGAAGTATTGTCCTCTAGACATGAGGAGGAGATTGGAGAAGGAATTCCTCAAGCTTAAACAAGGAAGAATGACTGTGAATGAGTATGAAACTCAGTTTAATCAAAGAGCAAGGTTTGCTACAAAGTATATTCCAACTGAAGACGAGAAAATTCAGTTATTCATGGAGGGACTACGACACGAAATCCACGATTTCGTTGCCAATCGAGAAGTTCTGTCATTCGATAAAGCCGTTGAATATGCTCGAAGACGTGAGCATGACTTAGAAATACGTGGTGCCACTGTTACTGCTCCGAAGCATCCACGTACTGAAAGAACTGTTCCTGTTCCTTCTTTTCTACCAGCTCAATCCGTTCGGACTGAACCTGGTAATCAAGTTCAAACTCAAAGTGTCTCTCGTGGACGCGGTAGATCACAATCTTTTTCTATGCAATCGCCTTTATGTCGTATTTGTGGAAGGAATCATCTGGGCCAATGAAAAATAGACAAGGAATCCATTGTCTGTTATGGATGCGGAGAAAAGGGTCATGTAAAGCTAGCTTGCCCAAGAAAGGATGTTACTTGCTATGCATGTGGTATTACTGGCCACAAGAAGCGTTTTTGCCCTACTCTTACTAGTCAGATGACGGGAAGTCAAGCTTCTGTTCAACAATCGGCGAGAAGCCAAGTCCCTGTTCAACAATCAAAGAGTACTCCAACTAAAAAGGAGGAGGTGCCAAAAGCTAGGGGTCGTGCATTCCAGATTACCTCAGAGGAGGCACGCGAGGACCCGAATGTTGTGACGGGTACATTTCTTGTCAACTCTAGGCCTGCTCACATCTTATTTGATTCTGGTGCCTCAGATTCTTTTGTGTCTTACGAATTTGCGCATGCCTTTCAAATTGCTTGCTTTGTACTCGCGCAACCATTTAACGTAGATATTGCGGGAAGTATATCATTACTTGCTAATAAAGTCTATAGGGATTGTGTTATAGAAATTGAAGGCTATACTTTTCTCGCTAACCTGATCCCTATCTCCTTGCCCAACTTTGATATTATTCTCGGCATGGATTGGTTATCAAAGAACCATGCAGAACTCTTGTGCTATGAAAAGATAGTACGTATTCCTATTGAAGGGGAGAATCCTATCTATGTCTACGGTGAACAAAGACTCTTAAAAATAATCTCTTTCCTTAAAGCTCGTAAATTCATATCGAAAGGGTGTTCTATCTATCTAGCCTACACAGTTGATGTCTCAAAAGAGGAGAAGAAAACTGTAAACGATGTTCTCGTCGTTAACGAATATCCTGATATTTTCCACGATGACTTGCCTGGCCATCCTCCGGATAGGCAAGTAGAATTCCGAATTGACCTTGTGTCTGGTGCTGCTCCAATTGCAAAGACTCCTTATCGTCTTGCGCCAGCTGAGATGAAAGAAATGATGATCCAACTGCAAGAACTACTTGACAAGGGTTTCATTCGACCGAGTACCTCTCCCTGGGGTGCTCCGGTACTGTTTGTCAAGAAGAAATATGGATCAATGCGGATGTGCATTGATTATTGTGAGTTGAATAAGGTAACTATCAAGAACAAGTACCCACTACCTTGCATCAACGATTTGTTCGATCAACTTCAGGGTGTTAGCTATTTCTCAAAAATTGATTTAAGATCTGGCTATCATCAGTTGAAAGTTCACGAGCAGGATGTACCGAAGACTGCTTTATGTACTCAATATGGGCATTATTAATTCCTTGTTATGCCGTTTGGTTTAACAAACGCTCCGGCTATATTCATGGATATGATGAATCGGGTATGCCTCCCAATGCTCGATAAATCAGTCATCGTATTCATTGATGATATTCTAATCTATTCCAAGTCTGAAGCTGATCATGCCATTCATATTCGTACGGTATTGGAACTTCTTTGAAAGGAGAAACTATATGCTAAATTCTCGAAATGTGAATTTTGGCTTCGCCAAGTTCAATTTCTCGGCCATGTTATTTCTAGTGATGGTGTATCCGTAGATCCTATCAAAATCGAAGCCATTCAAAATTGGGAAGTGCCCCATAATGCTTCCGAAATTCGTAGTTTCTTAGGTCTCGCGGGATATCACCGGAGATTCATTAAAGACTTTTCTTGTATAGCCGTACCTCTCACAAGTCTTACACGGAAAGAAGTGAAGTTCGAATGGGGTGAAACCCAAGAAAGAGCTTTCTCAACTCTAAAAGATCTTTTGACTCATGCTCCAATCTTATCACTCCCAGAAGGTGATGATGACTTCTCCGTATATAGCGATGCTTCAAGATTAGGACTCGGTTGTGTGTTGATGCAACGTGGCAAAGTGATAGCCTATGCCTCAAGAAAACTAAAAGATTATGAAAAGAATTATCCCACTCATGATCTCGAACTCGCTGCAGTGGTATTTGCCCTAAAACTTTGGAGGCATTATCTTTTTGGTACAAAGTGTCAATTATTTACCGACCACAAAAGTCTCAAGTACATATTCAGTCAACAAACTTTGAATATGAGACAACAACGAGCCATGGAGCTGATCAAAGATTATGATTGTGAAATCCTATATCATCCTGGAAAAGCTAACGTGGTTGCTGATGCACTTAGCAGAAAAGTTTATCGCAATAGTATGTGTTATGCCATTACTCATACTACAGTAAAATTCACTATTTTAGATGAATTAGAGAAATGGCAAGAAGAGGCCCTAAAGCCAGAAAATGTGAAGAAAGAAGGGATGATACATTATAATGATGCTCTACTTGATGATCCGCGAGGATTAAAAGTATTCAAGAATCGGCTGTGGATTCCAAAGATTGATGGATTGAAACAGAAGATTTTAGATGAAGCCCATAAATCTAAACTGTCAATCCATCCTGGTACAAGTAAAATGTACTATGATGTAAGAGTTGATTATTGGTGGCCTGGATTAAAGAGAGACATTGGAAAATATGTACACGAATGCTTAGTATGCTTACAAGTCAATGCAGAGCACCAAAAGCCTTATGGAACCCCAGAAAGTCTTAGTGTTCCAGTATGGAAATGGGAGGAATTGTCCATGGATTTCATTACCAAATTGCCAAAGACTACTAGACAGCATGATAGCATTTGGGTAATTGTCGACCGCCTGACTAAAAGCGCTCATTTTCTTGCCATGCGTAAAACGGCTCCAATGGAGAAATACGCACAACTATACTTGGATGAAATTGTGGCAAGACATGGTGTGCCACTAAAAATCATTTCCGATCGTGATACTCGCTTCACTTCTCACTTTTGGGTGAGTATGCAATGTGAATTAGGATCTCGAGTTGCTCTCAGCACAGCTTATCATCCCGAGACAGATGGTCAAACGGAGAGAACAATCCAAATAGTAGAAGATATGCTTCGTGCATGTGTTTTGGAGTTCGGTGGTAACTGGGATAAATACTTACCTCTTGTCGAATTCTATTATAATAATAGCTACCACGCTTCAATCAAAATGCCACCATATGAGGCATTATATGGTCGCAAGTGTCGTACTCCATTATGTTGGCGAGACACAGGACAGAAGATCCTTGGAGGCCCTGAAATGATTCAAGACACCTCCAACAAAATTCAAATCGTACGAGAAAGAATGAAAGCGGCCCAGGATCGACAGAAGTCCTATACAGAAAAGAGAAGACGACCCATAGAATTCCAAGTGGGTGATTTCGTGATGCTGAAGGTATCTCCATGGAAAGGCCTTATGAGATTTGGGAAGAAAGGAAAGTTAAGTCCTAGATTTGTTGGTCCTTTCAAAATCATCCAGAGAATTGGAAAGCAAGCATACCGCTTAGAATTACCTGAAGATTTGGCAGGTATTCATGATGTGTTTCATGTGAGCTATCTGCGCAAATGCTTGAGCATCAATGATGAGACAGTTCCATTATCCGAAGTGAAATTGGATAATAAGTTAAGATATGTAGAAGAGCCGGAAGAGATCGTAAACGAAAGAACAACTAATCTACGTAATAAAGAAGTGGAGTTGGTGCTTGTCAAGTGGAAACACCATCGAGGCCCAAATTATACTTGGGAAAATAAGAATGAGATAAGAGCAAAATATCCCCATTTATTTTAATCGATGTAATTTCGAGGACAAAATCCTCAAAAGGATGAGGTATTTGTAACATACACGTTTTGAAATCGTGTTTTAAGTAAATAATATTATGAAATATTAAGTGAATTTGAATGTTGAGTTCTAACAGATAGTTTTTACTAGAAATAAAGTAAAACTATATTTAGAATCACTCATAAAATGTTGGAAGTCTTATGAGATTCCAATTAAAAGCCAACTAATGAAATATAGCAAAAATATAAAGTTTGGAATAAGTAAAATTTTATTATTGAAAGTTGTAGAAAATCTCATTAGAAACATTTAGGCAAAACCCTCGTCGAAATCCGATTTATAACGAAGAAGTTATGACCAAACGAAGATCCGTGATAAATCCGGAAAATACTTTGTCGCGTAAAAATTTAGTTTTCGATAAACTAAATTTTAGCCTTAGTGATGTAAATGAAAGTTGTAGAACTCGTGAAAATAATCAACTTTCATATAAAGAACGCCAAAATCTGACTCCGTATGAGGAAATTATGATTTTTCGAAGTTTCAGCTTAGCAGTAGACAGCTAAAAACTTGAATTTTAGATCAAGTAATTTTTAGCCGACACAACCTAAACGAGAATTGAAGGTCTCGTCATTTTTAATACAACGGTAAAATGTCTGACGAAAACGGACGTCGGATGAAGAAGTTATAAATTTTTAACGGATTTTCCTGTCCCAATCTGTTAAAAATAATAATATTAAAACTAAAGTCAAAATTAACTGACGAAGTCTAAACGAAAGTTGTAGAGCATAATTTTAGCTCGCGTACATATAAAGAACGTCAAAAACGGAGCTCGTATGCAAAAGTTATGGATTTTACAAGATTTAGCACATTTTTCATTTAATTTTCGTATGAATAGTGTCAGCCACGTCACCCTCGCTCTAAGCTGGCCACGTGTACGAAGCTGCTGCATGGAGCATCCGAGAACCGATGCGTGTCGCACAGGAGTCCGAAGTCGTCACGTAATTCTCGCATGCCTGCCTCGTGCCCAACTCGCGTGTCGCATGCTGATTTGACCGAGGGTGCGGTCCAATGGCTATCCGACGCGCCTCGCATCAGCCACCACCCAGCATCCGAGCCGAAGACCCAGCCGATGACGCACCTGAAGCTGATGACTCCTCGCATCCGAGCCTCGCCGAAGCTGCTATCTGGTCCGAGCCTCGCAGCCACCTGCCCTCTTCCCTTCGCTTCGGATCCGAACCTCGGCCCTATATAAGGGGTGCGAGACCTCCCGGGTAAATGTTTGAAATTTGCCCCTTTTCACCCCTAAACTTATATTTCTTCTACTTCCACTTCCCCCGAAGCCCCGATATTGATTCCAAAGCCCGAAACACGCCCCGATATTGATTCCAAGAAGCCCGAAAATTTATCTATTCGGTTTCGAAGCTCTACCTTCGCAGAGCCCGGTTTTCAAGAAAACTCCTGGTTTTCAACGACGAAAAAGTCATATTTAGAGCCGAAGTGCTGCCCAAATTAATATTTTAGCCCCCGGTTATTTCACGGTGAGTTCAATATATAGGAACAATTTTATGTTATGTGTTATATGTGTTATGTGCTTTTCAGTGTTATTATTCCGGGTTATTTTCCCGGGTTATGTTTATTCGCTATTTTTAATAGCAAAGACATACATTTGACCATGTGATCAGTGAAAGGACTTCGATTCACGTTGGTACTGGTATGTAGCCTCTGGCCATGTGGAACATGTCTCCGTAATAGAATGAATTCTATTATATGGTAGTGGCAGAAGGTTAGACAGGGCTATAAGCCTGAAATCTACCAAAATGTTAATCCGAAGTTGTATATCTTCTGTGCCGTTTGGGCCAAAGCTTTATTGATGTATATCTAGCATGGAAATTGTTATGTCTCATTGATTGTATATCTTTAAATCAAATCAATGATTGATATTGAATGTTGATCACATGATTCACATATGCCCTTGTTGTTCCCTGTTTCTCTTTGCTTCAGCCATATTGAAGTATATATATATATATATATATATATATATATATATATATATATATATATATATATATATATATATATATATATATATATGGCATAACATTATATTGTATCTATTATTGAACTCACTAAGCGTCACCGCTTACCCTCTTAATGTTTAATAAATTTGAAGGAGATAAGCATCCAGTATAGTTATATACGGGTAGAAGATTTTTGAATAGTTTGAAACTATTGTATCGATAGAAGTTTATGAATAGTTTGAAACTATTGTATTTTGCACTCCCATATGTATAAAACTATAGAATCCTAGGAAGTTATGTAATATTTAACACTTTAAAATAGTCGGTTTGTATCCAGTAGTTTGTAACCTCTTTATCAATGTAAAATATTGTTTTTATGAATATACAAGTAGCATGTTTTGGAGTAACTATATTGTCGTGTATGAAAGTTTGGGTCTTTCATAAATACGAAAGTTAGGGTCTTTCAAAAATGGAGAAGCTGACCAGGACGTACCTCCAAGAGATAGTCAGATTAGATGGGTGTCATTTTCCATTATCTTGTATAGAGATAGTAGAATCACCTCATGATTCTGGCAAAACCTACAGAAATCTATCGGCACCCGTCTATACATCTACATAGTCTATCATCCTCAGATCGACGGTCAAAGTGAAAGAACGACCCAGATGATGGAGGATATGCTCAGCGCATGTGTGATAGATTTTGGAAATGCATGGGACACTCATCTACCCTTTATCAAGTTCTCATACAATAATAGGTCGTTCCATCTAAGGCTCTTTATGGTTGAAAGTGTCGATCACCTATATTTTGGGTAGAAGTAGGAGATACGTAAATAGCAAAGGAATTCGAAGGAGACACCTTGCTAACAGGCCCAAAAATCATCTGTGAGACCACTATGAAGATTGTGCAAATACGAGATCGTTTGAAGACTGCTCGTAGTTTTAATAAGAACTAAGTTGATATCAGACACAAACCCCCCGAATTCCAAGTTGGAGATAGGGTTATGCTAAAAGTCTCTTCATGGAATGGATTCATAAGGTCCGAGAATCAGAGTAAGCTAAATCCAAGGTACATAGGACCATTCGAGATCCTCGCCAGGGTCGATCCAGTAGCTTGCCAGCTAAAGTTGCCCCAAGAACTCAGTAGCATGCACGACGTCTTCCATGTGTCAAATCTCAAGAAGTGTTCCTCTGATGATGTAATTATCATTCCTCTCAATGAGATTCAAGTAAATTTTAAACTGGACTTCGTTAAATAACTGATAGAGATCTTGGATCGAGAAGTGAAAAGGCTTAAGCAAAGCCGCATCACCATAGCGAAGGTACGATGGAACTCTAGGCGAGGACTAGAGTACACTAGGGAATGGGAAGATCAAATGAAGAGCAAGTACCCTCATTTATTCAAAGGGATCCTAACCAAAAGCTAAATTTCGGGACGAAATTCCTTAAACGGCGGGAGAATGTGACAACTAAGAAAAACTTCGTGACTGACCTCCATAAGAAACTAGCATAGATAAATAAATGTAATAGAGTATCAATGTAATATTTCATTTTTATAAATAAATATGATTGAGCATACTCTTTCATATAGAGATAAATCGACTCATAGGCTCAAAAAATGAGTGTCCAAAAAGTCGTACCGTCATCTAAGTTGGTTAATATATTTGGAAAGTACACGATGATGTGATTCTAGGGATATAAGCTTCATAAAAATCTAAGTTTGATTGGAGGAGGTATGATTTTTGCAAAAGGTAAAATCAATTGAATAATTAAAATTATTAATGTCAACATAGGATTAAGAGATCGGTCGAGTTTTGGCTAGTGTCACCAAAAGGAAAGTTGTAGTACTTCTCGAGGTGAGAACGTTGAGACAACGAACGTCGGAAGCAGAGCTTGTATAAGGAAGATATGATTTTTATAAAATCATATAATTATACCTCTGTTAGGCCAAAAGATGAAAGTTAAAACGAGCCAAAAACAACCTAAAGGAAAGTTATAGTACCCATTGAGATCATCACATATATTAAAAGAGGGTAAAGATCAGAGCCCATACGCACGAGACATGATTTTTCCAAAATCATCTATGTGCACACCGTGCATGCCATGCATGGCGTGCATTCTGACCCCAAATATGATTTTTCCAAAATCATCTCTGTGCACACCGTGCATGCCATGCATGGCGTGCATTCTGACCCCAAATTCAAGAAGATTATGAGTGGCATGGCCCGACGAGAGAGTGACATGTAGCAACTCTCTGATGGAGCCACAATGCTCATGTATGACAATAACATATATCATGTACGCCATGCACCTTAAATTTCAGCTATAAATAGAAGTGTCCGTAGAACCCTTCCGCACACCTCCAAAGCAATCCTCCATCTCTATCTCTCTTTATTTCTCTCTCTCACTCTCTCTCCCTCTCTCTCTCTCTCTCTGTGTGATCATTCCATCCTGAGGGGGTCTCCAAAGTCTGAGTCTCGAATCTACCCTACATCAACGAATCTTACTACTAGTATTAATTCACGGCCCTACTTTTACTATTTTAAATGTTTCATGGGGAGGAATACATGTTATAAAACTATATCATTGACTTTACAAAAATATTATATTTGTAATATATTAGTTGTTTTTAAAATGCATGAAATGTTAGGATGATATTATGACTCGTAGTTACCATGCCTATCTTTAAGAATGATATTATGACTAGTCGTTATAATGCCTAAAATTACACTGGAGGATTATACCTAGTTGTTATGCCGGCCGATTCCCTAGAATAACATAATACCTAGTCGTTATGCTGGCAAAATTTAAGGATAAACATTGTACCTAGTTGTTACTATGCCCCAATGTCCTATGAATATCAAAATCATAATAATTATTATATGCATTTGGTTAAATATATGTATGTATCAAAATAATTATGGAAGAAAAATATATATGAAAGGAAAACTTAAGGATGAGCAATGTACATAGTTGTACTATGCCCTAATATCCTATCGAAGAATATCAATATATATATATATATATATATATATATATATATATATATATATATATATATATATATATGCGTGTGTGTGTATGTGTGTGTGTAAGGAAATCATACTAAAGGAAAAACAAAAGGGAAGAATAATAAAGATAAATAATCATACTTTAAAGGTTTATCAAAATTGTTGGTAAATGAGTCTTATTATTCATCCTTTAGCCGATTAAGTTCAGCTAACCCCGGGCCCATAATCGTTTATATTAAGTGAGCATTAAAGGTATGTATAGATCTATACGGGGTTGTCACCCCCACCTGCGGTAGCTAGCTACAACCCCGACAAGCATAACTTTATAGTCTAGTGACGTCCAATTATGCGTCATGGCAGGGAAATATTAAGTCATATAGCTCGATTATAAGAATTCACTGTAACATTGTTCTCCAACCTTAATTAAATAAACTACCTACATGGGAATACCTTGAAAGTAGTCAAAGTATGAAAAAGATAAGAAAAAGGATAAAAAAAACTTTAAAGGAAAGGTTATATGATAGGGAAAATGGCATAAAAGCCCTTAGATTTTCAAAAAAATTGTCGGTTTTACCCTTTAGCCTCTTTTGTGTTCATTAAATCCGAGTATTTGATTCAATTTTTGCATTTATACCCTTTTAGGGAGTTTCCCAGTCAACTTCCGGTCACAATGTTGAAAGAAATTGACTGTGCTCTTTTTCTTCACTTATTTGTTCTCTTCTTTCTTTTGCTTGAATAAAACCCGCAACAAAGAAACCATCCCCAGCCTACATCATCCACACAAATAACATCTCTGCCACCCGAGATATTCAAATCTCGTCATCCCAGCCTCACACATTCCTAATAATTATCCAACCATCACCGTCTCTATGGAAACAAAAATGATTGTCTTAACGTATAGACATATAAACCCCATATATATGATTATGATAGAGACAAAGAACAGAAGCTTCCAAAATGACGAAGCACGCCCTCTTTCTCTCATGCAGGTATAAGAAAATGATGCATATGTACAACTGTGTACAACTTATTGTATAAGAGCAAAGGGGCTTAGATATTTAACTTCCCCTTCATGCAATACCCATGAATCAGATGTGTAAATATATGAATTAGGGTTCATGTTTCTTGAAAGAACCAAATACCAATCGAGCAGAATCCATCAAGCAAAGCGTTAGCTTCCATGGTCTTTTTCAATTTACACAATCTCTGAATCCTAATGTAAAACCCAACAATCATTGTGCTTGTTTGATGTCGAATGTGGTTGTAATTGGCTTGAATTTCTTTCTGACCATCTCAACAGCCACTGAGAAGCATGAACTTGATGAACCTAACCGAGGCATTTTATCGAACAGTTTGAATGCGTTGGTTAACGACGTGAGTACAGTTGCCCGACAGATTTCAATAATTCCATCTGGGGTGTGAATGAATTTGAGTGTTGGTAGCTCCCCTGTTCATCAAATATGAAAACAATAGAGACATAAGTGATGGGGTTCAAGATAACATCCCCAAAATCACGGCCAAAAAAGACCGATTTCATTTATGCTTTTTAAAATAATTTCAGAGTAAATCCTTTTGATTTAAAAGTGTTGCGGAATTTGTTCCCAAAACAAAACATGATAAAATAATATTTATCAAAGCATTTCATCAAGAGATGCATTTTCATTATATAATCAAAACTCGGGATGTCATGTTCCGATACAGACCATAAAGCATAAACGATAACATTACAAGTCATTCAACAAATATATACATATACAGACTTGTAAACAAAACAACTTGATGATTCAACCATCTTATGCGCCTCGCGCCACTACCTGTAATACAATTAAAACTGAGTGGGTCAGGCTTGGGAGCCTGGTGAGCATATAGGGTTTTCAACCCACAATAAATAAATTATATTTAATTTCACCAACCAACAATAACCCGATTACCCATTCCCGTTATCCTCACTTTACGTCCCTAAAACAACATCTATCTCAAGGGACCTAATCTAGGATTTTCATCGGGACGGACATTACTGCTAAGGGGTTTCCTCAACAATAGATATCCTAAAGGCAACCATGAGGGGGATAGAGTACACCGGTGAACACATCGTTCACAACACCTACATGTTATGAACCTGCTACCGTTCCACAGGACTGTCTAGAAAGAGTCTGTGGTCGTTATCCATACTCCGCTGAATAACTAGATCAACAACAATAACAACATCGAGACCTCTCATCTGTTTATTACACACCAACTATCTACCCATGTTCTACCCAACATATTAGTAGATAAAAATATATATTTTCATACATAGTTTAAAACCTGTATAGCATTTTCATTCAATACATATTCCACATAACAGATGAGGCACACCCACATAAAACGTATTTCATAGAAAATAAATCAGATCTATGAGATAGAAGAGAATGAATATACATTCACACATATAACAACAAAATTATACACATAACACGTATTTCGTATAAAATACTTCATAATTATGTGTTAGAAGAAAGTAACTACACACTCAGTTGATCAGAAGATGATCGGATAGCACTACAGCTTGTAGAAGTATTATTCTTCGGCAGATCTGGAAGATCTTCACAAAAACCGGACTCCTCGCATGCAGAGATTCGGCTCGGGAATCTTACTTCTCGGGATCTTCGGGACCTCGGGACTTGCTTCGGGGCTCGGGAATGATACCGGGGCTTCGGGATAATTCTTGCACGAAAAACGATGCAAAAACACGAGAAAAAGGGAAGAAATGAGCAATGAACTCGGTTGCCCTCGACCTCCTTTTATAGGGGCTGGAAGGTCGAATTACGTTGGGCGTAACTTGAGATTACGCTGGGCATAATGACGATAAGATCGCTGACTCCCCCCCTTCGGATAATATCGGAATATATATATATATATATATATATATATATATATATATATATATATATATATATATATATATATATATATATATATATATATATATATATATATATATATATATATATAAAATATCGAAAACATTTAATAAACTTCAAAAATTCATATCTTCCTCATACGAACTCCATTTTCGATGTTCTTTATATCCACGCGTAGGTGAGACTACGATCTACAACTTTTGTTTAGACTCCTTCGGCTAATTTTGACTTTATTTTTATTATTTATTTTTAGTAGGTCGGGACAGGAAAATTCCGTTATAAATTCATAACTTCTTCATCCGACGTCCGTTTTCGCCTATCTTTTTATCGTTTTACTCCTATTAACGAGACCTTCGATTCTCATTTAGATTGTTTCGGCTAAAAACTACTCGATCTCAAATCGAGTATTCGGGCTGCATACTGCTAAGTCGAAACTTCGAAAAATCATAACTTCCTCATACGAAGTCAGATTTGGGCGTTCTTTTTATGCACGCTCTAGGTTTAACGAACTCTATGACTTTAGTTTAGATCACTAAGGATAAATATTGCTCTAACGTAAATTTCACTTTTTACGTCATTCAGCGTTGTCGGTTCTGTCGCGAAACTTCGACATGTCATAACTTCTTCGTTATAACTCGGATTTTTGCATTCTTTATATCTTCGGAATCCTTGTTTCAACCACTACATCTTTATGCAAAGATATTGGGATTATCCCACACTTCAAATTTGACACTTATTTTATTCTTAATTCATTAAATTATAATAATTAAGAAAATAAACACATAATTCACATAATACTCAAATATTTCATCATTAATACTTCAAAAAGAGTTACAAGGATTAACCTAGACTATTACATCAATGATAATGCCTAGCCTGGAAACACGGGCGTTACAATTCTCTCCCCCTTAGGATGATTCCGTCCCTGGAATCACACATCAACAAACAAATGCGGATAGCGACTCAACATGTCACTCTCCGTTTCCCAAGTGAGATTTGGCCCATTCGAATGTTTCCAACGGACAAATGCGGATAGCGATTCAACATGTCACTCCCGCCGACGGTATGACAGAAATGGATCTTCTTTACTCGTGGGTGCATAAAATTGGATCGAACACACCCTCTTCCTCTGTTTTTCCATCACCACTGATAATCAGTTATCACTCACTTGGATTCAAATTCAATCTTTTTTGTTGATCGCCTAAAATCATATCATGGTGTCGCAGCCTTAACGCACGTTGACCACCTTTAACACTTTACCATCTACAATCTCAATGGTTATAGAGTTGCCTATAACTGTTTATGGTATTGTCTTGGTTTCCTTATTAGTAGGCTCAAAATGTTTTCCGAGTCCTCGGGCTTCCGTCTTCCCCACTACTCCATCTGATCACATATATGCAATGGAATATAGATGTTCCTCTTCTCTTTCTACATGTTATATAATCTAGTTATTTTCCTTCTTTTTCTGTATGGTCATTCAAACAAAAAATTCTTTAATGTTTCCCCTTTTAGATACAACCTTTGATCTCTGATTTGTAGGTGGTCATGTCACCACTAGTCTGGTCATGCCCATTCTTATGTGTACTGACAGTTTAGCTTATTCAATGAAGTATTAAGAATATGGTTACTTCACGTCCGACTAAAATCTACTAAATCTTACTATATCAATATATGTAGGTTCTGATCATTTCTTACTATTAATGAGTACTGAAGTATAAGTATGCAAATACTACATTATAAGTAGGACACATCAATCTCTATTAGGCATCTTGTCTTATCTAGTATGTCGCACTATCACCCATTAGCACTGAATTGATTCATGAAAATCATTATGATTCTGCCAAGTCACATTGACTACCACGCCTCAATCATTGATACGTACAGCATAACATTGCATACACATTAGCCCATAAAAAAGTTCTTCCTGAGGCGCTATCCTGAGCCCCTATCAACCACAGGGGACAACTCCCCCATTACCCTTCCTTCTTTTTCAAGAGTTAGACTTCATGTTTTACCTATCTTGCGGATATAAGGTCAAAGAGTGAATTGGGCTCCACAACTTAATAATAAAGAGATTTTGAATTTGTTTGGTAGGACCTTCTATAGTTGTTTGTTTACATCCAAGATCTAACAAACCGACAAAATCATTGGTAATGTCCATGCCAAGAGGTTTTTAACTAACGTTATGTTTGGTGGACTAGTTGATAGTGAAATGCTAGTTGTTAGTTGAAAAAATAGTTGTTAGCTGATAACTAACAAAGTAGTTGATAAAAACTGATATTTTGTAAAAACTAGCTATAAGCTAGTTGAAATATGTAAAATTATATAAATGATATTTAGAATATTGAAATTTTTTATAGAAAAAACTACAAAAATGGTCATCTGTGGTTTGCATTTTTTTTTTCAGGAATCAAATTCAAACCTTTAAAAAATTGTTAAAAATGTCATTTTTAGCAAGTTTCTTTGTGAAATTGGTGCCTATGAAAATTGAAAAGTCTATTTTAACCTTTTAATTTTATTTTCCCATTATTTTTAATGTTATACCTATTTATTAATAAAAAAATAAAAATAAATCTCCTACCTACAACCCATCCCAAGCTCTCTCTCTCTCTCTCTCTCTCTCTCTCTCTCTCTCTCTCTCTCTCTCTCTCTCTCTCTCTCTCTCTCTCTCTCTCTCTCTCTCTCTCTCTCTCTCTCTCAACCTAAAAAAAATTTAATCATCATCATCTTGGGCCACCATAGTTAGATATTGGCCACCAAGAGCCACCAACATCTCCACACCAAGTGCTATGATTTGTATTTCTCGAGAAGGGGAAACAGTCGGTCTCGGTTTCTTTATTATCTGAGTTTTTGACCATATTAGGTTGTTTAAAAAAAATATTTATAATTTTAGTGTACTTAAAAAATCTTTACCATATTAGTATTTTTTTTTTCATTCTCTTTTATTTTTCATTTTTTCTGAAAGTTTTTTTCATTTGTTTTAATTTTAAATATTCGATTTTTCTCTTTTTCTCTTTTATTTCACCTTTTTACAGTTTTTTTTAATTTTTATAATAGTTTTTTTTATTATTTTACTTTTTTTACTGTTTTTTTTAATAACAATTTTTTTTATCTTTTTTATTTTTGTTTTTTTATTTTAAATATTACATATACAATCTTTTTGGTAGTCAAACATAAAATCTTAAAGTTTGGTATATTAAATCGTCAAAAACTTCTTATATGATGAGTAAATTATATAAAAAAAAACAAAAACGTTGTTTATAATTTTATATATTCGAAACTATTTTACAATTAAATTGGTTCAAATGATAAGTTCGAAGAAATAAAGTACATGTAACATCAAATTAAAATTAAGACAATGTATGTATTGACAATATAAATATTAAAAATGCAACAAAACAGAATATATATATATATATATATATATATATATATATATATATATATATATATATATATATATATATATATATATATATATATATATATATATATATATATATAAAAGGCAATCTAGATAAAATATGTAGTTTATAAAATAAGGTGTCTTTAGCCGTACTAAATTTTATTTTTTTTAAAACAAAAACATATGACAAAAAAGCTCTTTTTATAAGAGTTTGGAGCTTTTTTTTTAAGTTTTTATGTAATCTTTACACATTCAAAGATTTATGGCTACTTTGCATATATTTGAAATAATAAAAAAAACAAAAATAAAAAGATAAAAATAATTGTTATTAAAAAACAGTAAAAAAGATATAAAAAAAAAAAGCTGAAACGCAAACTATTATTTTAAAAAAATTAAAGTAAAAGGGTAGAAAATGAGGAAAACCGGACATTTAAAATATGAATAATTAAATAAAAGGGTTTTATAAAACATTTAAGATAGATAAGGATTAGTTAGTTATTTTTTTTAAAAACTGTCAGAAGAGTTTAACCATTAAATAAGTTATTTAATTAGTGTTAAAGTTAATGAAATAATGATGTGACAATAACTTTAAGTGATAGTATATGTTTATAGTTGAAGATGCTTTTATATGCAATTTTTTAGTTTACAAAACATGACAACCTAAAATAACTTAAAAAATAAAATAACTTATAAATTAGTTGTAATAACTTAAAAAATAAAATAACTTATAAAGTAGTTGTGACACGTAAAACATAGTCTAAGAAGTTCCTTAAAAGAATTTAAGCTTGAAAACCTTCATTGTAGCTTTTTTTATGAAAAAATTATATTATGGATGATTTTACTAATAGTCCATTTGGTTTTGTAAAACTTTTTGGACTCAATTCTAACTCTAAAGAATAATTTCCTTCTATAACACAAGTTAAAAATAAAATCAATGAAATTTCAAAGTAAGTTAACAATTTAAATTCTCAAAATTATGGGCCTATAAATGATACATTGCATTTGGAAGTTTTCTTTTGCATTAATTAGCTTCATTTAAAAATCTGCAGTTTTGTTTTGTAGTTTTATGAATCGAAAGAAATAGAAAAAATAGATACGAAATCTATTTAAACAAAATTATCAATCCGTGAACCAAGACATTTAGAAATTCCACAAACATGACCACACTTACATACTCCCACTTCTTGCTTATTATTGTTATTATATCAGGTCTGTCAACTCAATTCTCTCAATACTTATATTGTAATTTGAAACTAGATGTTGGTTATATATTTTGTTACAATTTTCTCAATACTTATATTGTAATTTGAACATCAAGATGATTCTAAATCCATCCCTATATAAAAAAAGTTATTTATACATTGCAAGTAATGATGTGATTTTAGATGTAATTATGTATAGGAATTAGTCATAAAACATATATAACACTTAAAAACAATAAAGCGAGTGGTTTTCATAGGAATCTATCAAACATGATATCATATTATGTTTGATTAAATTTTTTGTCTATTTGATTTCAAAATTGAATATCAAGGTAAAAGATTATTTTTATAAGGCAATCTTATGAATTTTTATTGATATGAATATCACGGTAAAAGATTCTTTTTATAGGGAATTTTATCAAGTGATTTACAATTTAAATATCCTCAGCGTGTTTGAAAGCTTCTATATTTTAACTTTTAACAAAAAGTTCGATCCAATAGCTTCCCACAGTTTTTGTCAAACACTTATATAATAAATAAAAGGTACAATAAACCACCAGTGTTCTAAAAAGCGCGTCATGGCGTGTGCCAAGACATGGTTCACTGTTACGAAAAGTCTCATAATGTTGCTGTTAGGCGTGACGCGTGGCAATGTGTGATATGACGTGTCATGGCGCGTTATGACGTGTTATGGCGCATATTTTTTTCGTTTGAGACACGTTTTTTTTTGCTTTTTGTTATGTCTTTTCTAATTGGGGATACAACTATTGTATTTTTTGTTAACTTTTTGTTATTAGTTATTAATATAACACTTCTAAAAAGTAGTTATATTTAATACAAATTTATATTTATGTGGTAATATAATTATAAATTAATACAAAATCGTCGTCTTACATCACACCTTAAAAAACATCATAGTTCGCTATGACTTGTTAACCTTGAGGCTTGGCCTTGCTGCCACGCCATGCTTTACTTCATTTAGAACCTTGGTTTCAACTATCAACTACCGGTTAGTTTTCTTAAACACACATGCAGGATCTAATATTTTATGATTCATATTATATTATAATGTGTTTATTCTTTCTTTTCTTTTAGTTGGAGTCCCGATTGTCAAAGGAGTGGGAACATGTGTAGAGTTGTTGGATCCGTCCACTTGTATTAATAATGTTAACATGTGTGCTGGACTATGTTCTGAAAGACACCATGGCGAAGGAGTTTGTAGAGAATCAAGTGATGCAAGCCATACTTTTTGTGTTTGTACTTACAATTGCTACTGAAATATATGAAAACCCACAACAATAAATTTACTTTAGTTAAAAACCCAACACATTATTTGTTTATTATGTGATTTCATAACTAACTAATGATTTCAATCATCAAATTAAAGAACCATCAACTTTTGATGATGACTTGAACCCTTCAATTTCAGCATGACTGTTTTTTTTATGACATATCATTTATAATTTCAAATAAATTATAAATGATCCAACCAAATGACAATTCATTTTGATCGTTTTTACAATTGGGTTTTAAAAGCCTCTATATATATATATATATATATATATATATATATATATATATATATATATATATATATATATATATATATATATATATATATATATATATATATATATATATATATAAGAACTATAAGAACTACTATTTTTACGTTGTAACTTAAATCATCAGATATATTTACTCAATCTTATCTCACAAGATAACTTATCTCTCACCTCTCTCTCATCTCTCTCTTTCTCTCTCTTACGTCCTACCGCTGCCGACCACCACCACCATCGTCGGCACCGTCGTCGTCGTCGGAATACAACGATCTTCAGATTTGTAGCCGCCACCTTCAGATCTGAAGCATTCACCTTCAGATATGGTGCATTCGCCTTCAGATCTAGAACCCATGACTTTAGATCTGTCAACACCACCGAGCGCCGCCTCCTTCCACCGCCATCTATCTCACCAGTACCGACTATCGCCTTCAATCAGCCGCTTTGCTTTGCTGGAACACCTAGAAAACACTAAACTCGGTTTTGAAGTTTGAATATGCTTCTTCTCCAAATCTATAATATTTCTGATATGATGAAGCACAAGAAAAACTCTTTGATCTGTTTCACCGGAATAACAGATGTGATGGAGTATGAAGCTCTTTGTTGGATTTGTACCAGATCTGTTATGTGTCTCCCCCTTCCCATCTATAACTCATTTTCGTCTCTGTCTCTCTTATTTCTGGTCAAAACACCACCAAATCGACACCTGATCTGATGTGTTTGTCCATTTTCAGGTTAGCTCTGGTGTGTATGGTGTTTACATTGATGGTGTTTACAAAAGGAAGTTCTGAAAAAAAAGATGTAGACAAGGTGTATGATGAAATGCCTCAATGAAATTTGGTAAGTTATTAAGCTGTGAATTTAGTTGTGAATGCATATTTTTGTATATTAAACTATGAAGTTTGTGTATTTAGTTGTGATATTTGTGGTTAAAATTGTGAATTAAATGCATTAAGCTGTTATTTTGTTGTTTAAACTGTAAATTGACTATATTAATCTGTGAGTTTTGTATATTTAACTAGGAATTAATTGTATTAAACTATGAATTGATTGTATTAAAATTTTAAGTTGATAATATGCTTTTGAATACATACTTTTTTTTGTATTAAACAGTGATTTTTCTATATTTAACTATGAATTAAAAGTTTTAAGTTGATAATATGCTTTTCTACTGATATTTGTTGTGGATCTCTATGATATAGTTCTTTTTTTTTCTGTTAATGTGTGAATTTGATGTTTTAATCTCTCATTTGTCGTATAATTTTGGTAATCTTAGTTTTAACTGCTATTAAGTTGTCATTGTATAATTTTTTTTGAATTAAACTTTAAATTTATTATACTAGTTTGTGAATTTTCTATATTAAATTGTGTATTAATTGTAATAAGTGTTTTAAGTTGATAATATGGATGTGAATACTACTTTTTTAGTATTAAAATGTGAATTTAGTGTACTAAGCTGTCATTTTTGTGTTTTAAACTGTGAATTGATTGCATTAAGCTTTGAATTTTCTTTTTAAACTACGAATTGACTGTATTAAGCTGTGAATTTTCTGTTTGAACTGTAAATTGACTAGATTAAGTTGTGAATTATTTGTATAAAACTATGAAGTTACTTGTATTAAGCTATGAATTTTGTATATAAACTTTGAATTGACTATATAAAGAGTGTTAAGTTGAAAACATGGTTGTGGATGCATACTTTTTGTATATTAAACTTTGAATTTTGTGTATTAAACTATGATTTTTATGTTTTAAACTGTGAATTGACTGCATTAAACTGTATAGTTTCTTTTTAGACTATGAATTGACTATATTAAGCTGTGAATTTTGTGTATTAAATTATGAGTTGATTGTATTAAGCTGTGAATGAATTGACATTAAGTTGTGATTATTTTATAATTTTTTTGTTTTCTTTTGAAATAATGTAAATTTTATTCACGGCTTAATATATTAAATTCAAAATTTTAAAATATGAATGGTTTATGTATAAATTTTTTTGTTAATTTTTTTTTAATATATTTATTTTTTGTGATGTATAAGTATGTAAGAATACATTAGTTTTAATAATAATTTTGCATTTAATTCAAAATGAGTGAAATAAATGGTTTTATTAGACTTTGAATGTAGTAGATATGTTATTAATGCATTATTTTGTTTACAAATCTGATTTAGAAGAAAATAATGGTTGCAATGCTGGTACATGTGATTGGTGGCAGCGTGTGGTGGTGGTAGTAGAGTTTGATTTTTTATTTCTTTAAGTTTGTGAATTATTATAAAATGGTTTGTACTAAGTTGTGAATTAAACTATCAATGTACTGTATAAACTTGTCATTTATATAAGTTTTGTGTTCAAATATGAAAACATATAATAATGAAAATATTATACTGCAAAAATTACAATTTTGCCATTTTTGTATCAAAAAGAGAAAAAAAAAGGATTTTCACATGTTCAATAAGAATATCATGTAAATATTTACTAACTAATAGGGGTTCTTAGGGTTCTTAATCTTTTATGGTTCTCATTTGAACCACTCTCTCTCTCTCTCTCTCTATATATATATATATATATATATATATATATATATATATATATATATATATATATATATATAACTTCAATGTTAGTCAAATCTGGAAAAAAAAAATTAACTACAAGCAAATTGTTTAGTTGCAAATTAAAATTTACAAACAATTATCAAAAATATGTATATTATAGTTTAATATTTGATAGATAAAAAAACATTTGATAAGTACATATCAAAATATTTTATTTGTTGAAGTTTACCGATCTATTAAAAAATAATTAAGTACATTTATAAATAATTAAATATGTATATTAGAAATAAATAAATAAATAATTGATATTTGGGTTTTTTTGGACTATTCCCTTATTATTTTATAAATCGAAACCAATCTATAATCCAAAATAATAATGCAGTTTTACTGAAAAATAATCCAAAAATCTAAATATCCAAACCAAATTACACAATCCAAATTGTCAATTTTAACAATTCGGTTTTATCCAAATAATGAACAATCATAATCATAATATTGATTTATATAAAAATATAAATAATACTTTATCCGTCGTTTTACTTATTATTTCAAAATTACACATTTTTCTTTTATTTACTATGTAATTTCTTATTAAAATTATTATCTAACATTAATGACTTTTATTATAATTCATAATTTCGAGCAATATACATTTGGTGTTATCTATCCCTTTAAATATTTGATCCATGACGATAACTCGGTGATAAATTGGTAATTAGGGGTGGTAACTGGTAATTTTCGAAGTAATCTGTATTCCGATACGAACCAGACACAAAAATAAACAAGTTTAGATTGAGATTTCTGATTTGTCAACATGTTTATGTTATGGGTTAAGTTAAGTTATATGTTTGGATTCGCGGGTCAATTCGTCAATCCAACTATATATATTATATTTAAAAATAAAATTATTTATGAATTAATGCCTTAATGGAATATACAACGTGCCCTAACACTCCTAACCCTGAATCCAATTCTTGATCCATTCCTAACACTCATGACCTGTCAACTCTTTGAACCGAAATCGATTAAGTGACTTGCGAACTCTTGAACTCATATATTTAAACAAGTTATGTGGATTGGGTTAGGTTGATATTTTCAATCTGCCAACCTGTGCCCCGCTAATCCGTATTTTATATAGGTTGGATTGGATCAATGTATTTTGACCCGTCAACCCGAACCTAATCCAATTGTCAGACCTATTGGTAATAACCAATATGACAGACATCACCGTAAATTTAACAAAGTTTTTCAAGCTTACGGAGGGTATTAAAAGTTAGAATTTGATTATTGATAAAATTTGTAAAAACCAATAAAATGGAAGATCAAAATGCTTTTTGATAGAAGGTCGACCCGTTTTGATAAAATCGGTCTGGAGTCGTTTGGAATTTATTTTATGTCAAATTTTATGCGAGAGTTTGTAACATTTTAGTGCTCTTAGATCTCGGTTTTAATGGGTTGTGAATCAAAAAAAAAATTTACTTGGTTGAGATATGAGAAAGTGTTTTAGCTTTGAGAGAAAAAGGGGTATCAAAATAGGTAGTCTAGCGATCATAAATGTCGCATTATTAGAAAAGTGGCAATGGCGCTTCTTGATAATCAAAACGTTTTGTCAAGTTAGTCATTTCTATTCATGGTAGTTGTAACGGTTGCGTTTCTGACTAAGAATTATCATAACTATGTAATAGTTACAAGCAACGATTGTAACCTATTTTGAAATAATGAAGATGAATTATTTAAGTGTTATATAATTTATGTGATTTATGTGCATTATACTTGCTTATAACGATATAATAAAATAATAATAAAAATAAACGTCAAATATAAAATGATAGATGACCCAAAATCTTTGAAGAAAGTTGAAGTAGTCGTAACAAGGATTTCGGAGATATAAGGAACACTGAAATCCGACTTATAATGAAAAAGTTATGACATGTCGAAGTTTTACGGTAAAACCGGCGCGACACCGCGAATCGTAAAAAATAAGTTTGCGATAAAATATTTTTTAGCCTTGGTGATCTAAACAAAAATCGTAGTATACGTTAAACCGAGAGCGTGCATTAAAAGAACGTCTAAATCAGACTTCGTATGAGGAAGTTATGATTTTTCAAAGATTTGACATAGCAGTATGTTGTCCGGAATTTGAATTTTAGATCGATTGATTTTTAGTCGACACAACCTAAATAAGAATCAGAGATCTCGTTAATAAGAGATCAACGATATAAAGACAGACGAAAATAGACGTCGGATGACAAAGTTATGAATTTTTAACGTATTTTAAATGTCTAAGTCTGTTAAAATATAACTTTAAAAATAAAGTCAAAATTAACCGACGGAGTCTGAACAAAAGTTGTAGAGTACGTCGCCACCCGTGGAGATAAAGAATGTCAAAAACAGAGCTCATATGTGAAAGTTATGGAATTTAGAAGTCGGAGGCCGATGTGAGGGTACACGTGTACGCCCCGCGTAGAGAAGCCCTACGCCCCGTGGTCTCGCATATGCGGCCCAACAGCTTCCACATTGCCCCATCCAAAGTTTGACACATGCCCCCTTGTACGCACAACAGCTTCCTGCTTGTTTCGATAGACCTAGCGTGTGTCAAGAGACTTTTTGCCCTTTGGCAACTCAACCAACTTCCAAACCCCAAGTTTTTCAAACTGATGTAACTCTTCATGCATAGCATCTACCCAGCTGGGCTTATTCAGAGCCATTTCAACATTCTTGGGCTCTATCTGAGAAATAAAGCAAGAGTAAAGACAGGTACTGACATCTCCACTCTGACTTCTGGTTTTAACGCCTTCACCCAGCTGACCAATGATGTTCTCGATCGGATGATCGCGTTGAATCCTTGAGGGTATCTCTTGGCTAATATCATTAAGTGAGACAGGAAGATTGTGAATATTGACACCTCCTTCATTTGTTGATTATTCCACACCAGATGACTCTGCTACAAACTAATTAGAAACGTTTTCAGGAAAGAGTAGTTCCATAAAAGTTGTAGTGACAGCGGAAGCATCTCTAGACATGAACTCTCTTTCTACAGGAGTACGTGGTGTAGTCTCAGCATCAGGAGACACATTTATGGACTTGAACCAGAGAAAGATCCAGATAAGCTATCCGAAGACACATTTATGGACTTGAAAAGCGATGTGTAATCAAACAACCAATCTGGACCCACCCGCACATCCGTTTCATTCTCCTCCAACCAGCGCACATCATAAGATTCCACAAACTGCTTTGTATTCTTATTGTACACCCTATATACGGTGCGTATAGCATACCCTACGAATTAACAATCATTGGCTTTGGCATTAAACTTTGGGTTGGTCTCTAGGTGAAGAAGGGTGCAAGAGCAGCCAAATACACGAAAATGACTGACTGAAGGCTTGTGACCATATAGAATCTCATACGGAGTCTTCATCTGAGATTTGTTGATCAACACACAATTCTGAACGTAGCAAGCAGTGTTAATCGCCTCGGCCCAAAAGAAAATTGGTAACTTGGAGTCACACAGCATCGTCCTTGCAGCGTCTTTTAAAGTTCTATTTCTCCTTTCAGCAACACCATTTTGTTGAGGGGTGTGTGCGGAGCTGTATTGACGCATAATACCCTTTTCTGTGCAAAAATGATCTAGAATAGAATTCTTGAACTCTATTCCGTTTTCGGTACGAAGCGCCTTCACCCGATTGTTAATTTGGTTCTCAATCAACACAATGAAATTCTTAATTAGATTAGCAACTATAGCTTTGTTGGATAGAAAGAAAACCCACGTAAAACGAGAGAAGTCATCAATCACAACCAGACAGTACGAATTTATGTTAATGTTGAGAACGTTGACTGGTTAAAATAGATCCATATGCAGTAATTGAAGTACCTGACTGATTGAGTTAACCTGTTTCGGCAGGTGTGGTTTTCTATGATGTTTTCCTTGTACACATGACACACACTTTTCAAAATTTATAAAGTCTTTGATAGGAAAACCACGGACCATCTCATTCTTCGCAAGACGATTCAAGTTTTTGGCGTTAGCATGACCAAGTCTTCAGTGCCACAACATTGCATTTTGTTCTAAGACCTTTGAAAAGAGGCATATAACTTGTTCTGGAAGGTTGCTATTCATATCAATGATGTAGGCATTTCCACTCCTCTTAGATTTGACAATAATCCATTCTCCTGGGATGACAATGCCTGGCTTGAGAATCATACATTCCTTGTTAGTGAAATGTGTAGAATAGCCTTTGTCACGTATTTGAGACACACTCAACAAACTATGCTTTAATTTGGGAGCAAAGTTCACATTCTCGAAACTTAACACTCCATTTGTGACGGTTCCTCTCTAACTGATCTTGCCACCTTCTCCACCCGTAAAGGAAACATATCCCCCATTAAAAGATTGAATGTTGTTCAATTGAGAGATATCTCCGATCATATGCCGGGAGCAGCCGTTGTCGATGAACCAAGGTCTGACGACATTCCCCCGCAACTGTCCCTGCAAAATGTGCAGGATCATTCAGATTTGGGGACCCAGGTCATCACTTTCCTGGGTGAACCCATTGCTTTTTTAGATTTATCATTATTTACTAATTTTCCTGAGGATACTGATGATGGATTGGAGCTTATTTTCGGCAACAATTGGTAATTAGGTTTTCTAACAGTCCCCGATGGTTTTGAAATAGGATTTTTATCAGTTTGCCTTGAGCACTTGGGCTTTCTACTTGAATTGGTTGAAGACCCATAGTTGCTTCTTGATGAAACCGACCTTAGTTTAGCCATGTTCGGTTTTGGCAAACTGTTTGGGACTTTGTTATGAAAGACCTTTTTATTCTTTTGAAAAATTTCCCATTTTCTACTACGATCGTCCTTCCAATCATCATTCCGAGAACGAGTTCTAGAGGACTTTCTAGTTAAAGACCTTCCTCTAAATTCGTTCTCTCCTCTTGGTGACATATAATGCACAAACAATCTATTACGACAATTCCTAGATATATGGCCACCAATACCACAATTGAAACAAATCTATTTATTATTGTTAAAACCTGTACTGCTCTTTTCAGATTTGCTTTCCATACCGACACCCTTGCTTTTCTCACATGAACAAGAACAAGAAGTAGGTTGTGAGATAAGTGAGGGTGTACCAGATGGAGAAACTTGTGGAACTGGTGTATTTGTATTAGTATCATTACAAACATCAGAATTTTCAACCATCTCATCAAACACTTTAAAGACATTCAAACCAGTATCAGAAGGTGCAGAAAAATCACAAAAAACATTGTCACTTTCAACATCAGAAAAATTAAAGTCTTTATTTAAAACTAAAACTTTAGGTTTAGACTCAGTTTTATTTTCAGAAACAGATCCTTCAACTTCGTGCTTTGACTAATTTAAGGATTGATCTGCAGGAGAAGAAGAAATGTTAGTACTTTCAACATTAACAAT
Organism: Lactuca sativa; assembly: GCF_002870075.4. Lineage (NCBI taxonomy): Eukaryota > Viridiplantae > Streptophyta > Magnoliopsida > Asterales > Asteraceae > Lactuca > Lactuca sativa. The sequence goes on from NC_056631.2 coordinate 104,384,861, forward strand.
TCCTCCCGAAACAAAACCAGATGGCTTGCCATAAACCATGGATGGTTCATTGGCAATCTCCTCCTTGGACAAAGGTTGAAACTAATATGAATGGTTGAAAGGAGGATGCACTTTATCATACCCTAGACCCTTTGACTGATTATATTTAAACTGCATGCAGTGGTCTATCATGTTGGCAACTACCTCACTTAATACAAAAAATTTTATAAAATCAAAATCAGCAGTTTCAAATTTGCCCTTTAATGTTTCAAGTTCAGTAATTAACTCAGCGTTCTGTCTCTTTATGTAGTCATAATTTACACATTTATTATTGTAGTCTTCCTGAAGTCTTCTAAAGTCCTTTATTTTAGTTTCTAACTAGGCCTTAAGGGGTTTTTGTCCTTTTCTAAGTTGATAACCCTCATATCTAAGGTCCTCTACTTCTCTACGTAGTGTTTCAATTTCCTCATGAAGAATTCTAACATAATCAATAAAAGCTTGAGAGCAGGAAGGCAGACTTGCCTCATTTTTCTTTGGTTCAGAAGCAGAAGAGAACATCAGTGCAAACTGCATCTCCATCACTTGATCTTCAGCTGCAACACTCTCTGTGGAAGCTTCACCACCAACTTGAGCCAAATGAGCATTCTCAGGTCTTGATATATTCAGGGCATGCATCTGATCCTCCCAGTCAAATGACTGAGCAACCATAGCCTTCTCACTGTAGACCTAAGCACCGCCCCGATTGTTTCATACTGCAACCATTGTCCAATCATGGTTTAATCTTCTATCTGGCTTCAGGCCCTCACAAGCAAAATGACCTGGCTCGTGGCAGTTGAAACAACGCAGCTTTCCCTTGCTGAACCCTAACTTTTTATCAGCACTCATCCCCCAGTTATTCTTCCCTGTCTTTTTCGCAAACTGCTTTGCCCTGAAAACTACCATGGCAATTTTCCATGTAATATCCATTTCTTTTACGTCTTCAGGATGAATCTGATCAAGATCAGAAAATGACAATTGTGGCAGAAGATCTCCAGCTACAAGAGCATTGTAGTAGTTAACAACAACCTGTAGCGAGAGTAAGATTTTCATCACACTCATTGGCATTTGAGGACAAAGCCACATTAGAGGGAGAAGCAGCTTGAGTGGCAACAAATGATTGGTTCTGAGAGAAAGGCATGGCTAATGCAGCAGGAAGTAAAGTAGCTGATGGAGTGGAAAAGGATTGAATCTGAGTTTGTTGAGCAGCAAAGGGCTGACTTGTAGCGGAAAAGGTGAGAGATGAAAGAGCATTGTTAGATGAGATCCCAAGGTTTGCAGCTGAGTATGAATTCACATGAATTATCTCCCGCTGTTTGTCATCAATATCACAGGCCTTGATGGCTGCCATCATTTTAGTAAGAGTAAGGCAACTTAGATCTTTGGTCTTCTTGATAACAGCCACATTCATGTCCCATGACTTTAGGAGAGCATTCAGTAGCTTTTTATTTATTTCAGACTTTGTGAAAAAGATCCCGGCTACAGTCATTTCAGTGGTAAGAGTTGTGAATCACTGCAGCTGTGCCTCCAGGGTTTCTCCAGGAATGTAGTTGAACATGTTAAACCTTTGTCGCAGCATATATTGTCGGCTCTCCTTCATGTCTTCATTCCCTTCATATACCTCAATTAGGGCTTCCCACAAAGCCTTTGCTGAGGTATACTCCCTAAAACCTTGAGCAATATCTAGAGATAGGGCCATGGTAAGAGTGGCCAAAGCTTGTTCTTGCTTCTCAACCTTCTCAAAATCTTCATCAGTGTAGTTCTCAATAGCTTTGTCGGTGACTTGTCCGGCAAAAGTGGTGGTTATTCTGACAGGATTCTTAATGATGCTTCTCCAAATCTTGAAGTCCTTCATTTTAATGTGCTTCTCTATCTTGTACTTCCATTCTGGAAAACGTTCAGCAGACAGCAGTCTTGGAATGCGTGTGGTTGTGCCAATAACAGAGTCCAGCTCATGGTGATGTGTTTGACTTTGTGAATCCATTGATTATTAATTTAAAAAAACAGATTTTATTTATTATTATTATTTTATTTTTATTTTTACTTTTTTAAATTTGAGTTTCCGGTCAACACAGAGGTTTACGGTCAGAGGCAGTTTGCGGCCGTAAACTCTTTTTACGGTCGTGAACTCTTTGCGGTCTAAAGATTATGGTTTTTTGAATCTTGGTTTACGGTTATTGAAGATACTTGATGAGCTTAGTTTACGGTCTAAGAAGGATCTCGAGTTTGCGGCCGTAAGCTGTGTTTACGGTCGTAAGCTCATGGTTGTAATCTCCCAGAAATTCAAGAAACCACATTTTTTGGATTAAACTTGATTCCCTTTCGCAGTAAACACCAACTCCAATCTCAAACAGTGAGGAATATAGCCGAAAACTCGATTGTAAGATGCCTTGACATTGGTTTTGCTCTGATACCAATTGTAAGGTCCTGAAATGGATCTTACCAGTGATCAAGCAAACCGAACAATCAATAATAATAAGAATGAAGTAGAAATAGAAATCAGAACAAGCTTGCACACGCTTCTATTAATGAAAAACGTTTGGTACAACTCGTTTACAGCAGTCGTAAACTCTATGGCATCAACAACCATTAAATGAACTACAAGACCTCTATATATAGTGACCTGGGCCGACACTGGGTTTACGGCCGTAAACTCACTCTCTGACCGTAAACTACAAAACAGGCTACCAAAATTACATTCATACACAAAAGAACCTATTACAACGAAAGCCTAGACCAAACCATTAATTAGACCCTTCAGAAACAGCTGAATTCTCAACCTATCATTATCCCAAAATGGTTGAAGATAATCAAGATGTGTTTCCTACTATTTCTCGTATCCCATATTCGATATTGAGAAAAGTTTATCGAACGAATCTCATATTGGTAGCATACTTGCATACTATCAATCCATCAATAGAGACTGGAGTGTTGTTGCAAAAGTCTACTGAAGGTCTTTCGAAGAAGCGCAGAGGATCAAAGAAGGATGATCTGGCTAATCCAAACAAAGTTGAAAAAATTGCAAAATCGTCTCCTAAGAAAGTTGAAAATTTTGTTAAGTCTACTTCAAAGAAATTCGTGCAAACTGTCCACCTCTGAAGGTTGTTTCTAAGCCAGTTCATGTCGAATCTTCTCAACCTAATACAAATGTTTTACCTTCGAGATCTGGGATTTTGAAAAGACTGAAAAAATGGATCATAGACCGCCTCATTCACCAGAAAGGTCTAGCAATTTTTCATCAAAGTTCACACGCAAACATCATGTAACTCGACAAGGAGTTGTTCTTCGCGATGTACCAATTCCTGTGTCTCTGGCTTCGAAAAAGAGAATAGAAAATGATTTAGAAAAGAATATTTTTAAGAAGAAGAGAAGGAAGGTGGTTGAATATTCGTTGGAAGATGCTGTTCTGGAATCGCCACTTCGAGATGTTGATATGGGTATTCCATCACCGACGAGGAATTCTTCAATCAAGTCGAATTTGAGGAGATTGGAAATTCTGGTGGCTCTGTGAAAGCATCTAATGTGGACACAACCACTAAGCAAGATGATACCAAATTAGACATTTGGTGTGTAATGACGAGAATTAGGAAAGATTTTATTTACGATCGACGTGTAAATCTCCTTATCACTCCAAAAAGTTACATGTCAGTTCTAATACCATAATTCAACATTTAGAAATCTGAACACATAAAGTTTCTATATCCGGTCGGAAATAGACTATAGATCCGATCAATCAATGACATCATAAAGCATCACAAATCATTTAGCACATAAAGCATTTTAGGCATCTTCCTTAAATAAACTGGTGCTTGTGTCTATTCAGGTATACTACCTAAAACAAGTTAGACACACTCATCACGATCATCGCTTAGCGTTCTAAGTTTAATTCTAGAAATAAATCATTATTCATAGTTCGCTTAAACTAATGCTCTGATACCAACTATGACATCCCCATTTTTACGGCTAGAAAAGACCGATTTGTTTATGCTTTATTTTGAAAATCAGAGTATCTTTTAAAGAAATATATTGAGGAATTCGTTCCCAGAAAAACATGATAAATATGTTATCAAATCATTTATGACGAAATGTATTTTATTCTTTTTAAAACGTTGGGATGTCATCGTCAATACAGAAACATAAACATAAACAGACCTTACATTCATTTACACTAGTGATCTACGTCTCCTTAATCTTTCAGTGTAATGTAGCTTCATATCGACACCTGTGATACAAATAAACAGAGTGGGTTGGGTTGGGAAACCTGGTAAGTACATAGGGATTTCAATCCCACAATGTTATATCATATTTATAGTTTAGAACTCACAAGTATACAATTTCACCTTGTATAAAAAAAACTCTTACCCCACCCCGTCAATCCTTTCAACGACACTGTCCATACTCTCGGATCTAAAATTTACCTTTTTACTTATTCCATACTCTCGGATCAAGTATGTCTAATCCATGCTCTCGGATTAATAATTGTGCCCATTCCATACTCTCGGACTAGGGACAATTAACTATGCCTCAATCCATAATCCCGGATTAATGAAAAATAACTATGTCCTATCCATACTCTTGGACTAAGGACAATTGTCTATGTCTAAATCCATACTCCCGGATTAATGACAAATAACTATGTCCTATCCATACTCTCGGAATAAGGACAAATGACCATGTCTAATCCATGCTCTCGGGTCAATGACATATTTTAAATTTCTATTCTCCGTGTATATATCTCACTCGTACTCATAAGAAGATACTACACAATATGCCTCCTAATTAATTTAGGTTTACTCTTTATCCTAAATCATCATATATTATCATGTATGTTCTTTAACACCTATTTCAGGCAACATCAAATAATTCGCACATAAACATATATTTAATACTTCAATCATTACTTGTATTAAAATCATGTTCATAAAAGGGAACTATGCACTCACTTGTTAAAGTGATGATTCCAAACTCGGGTAGCGCTTCGCTTCTAATGATTCTATTTTCCTTCAACGAAACCCAACATTATTATCGCTAAGTTTTAGTCTAATATTTATTGCGACTACTTATTATTCTAGATTCATCATTAACTCAAAGTCTACTTTCATGATCTATCAACTAAGGAACAACCAGGTAGGATCATATCGGAGGTAGGGTCCATTTGGTATACGAAGTATACTGTTTGGAAATCCTACTTTAAACATCTCACTAAATCATAGCCTAGACATCATCCTCGTAAGTAGATCAATCAGTATAATGACTTGGAATCACTGATAAATCTTGTTTGTAAGTTCATAACAATGATAATGAACTTAAACATAAGTTATACTTAAAGTAGGGTAAGCATAACTCATTTATCGGGGGGGGGGGGGGGGGGGGGGGGGGGGGGGAGGGGGAGGTTGGCTAGGAACTGGGCTCTGCGGGGCAGAAATTCCGAGTCGAATGCTCTTCTTCTCTGATCCTTCAGGAGCTCCAAGGCTTGCCTCTAGCACTTGGTAGTTGCTTGGGATTGAGGAGGAGAGGTTTGGAGTATTGAGAGAGAAAGAAGGATGAAGGTGTGAGTTTTAGGAGTGATTTACGCCTCTATTTATAGGCTGAGTTCGGTGTGAACGCAGCGCATTTGCAAACGTGGTGCATTCCCTAGACGAACGCAACACATTCTTTGCCACCTATCACCATCTCATTCCAAGCCGTGGGGAAGAAGGTGTGCCCCAGATTGTGTCACGTGTCACTCGCAGATTACCTCAAAAACTAATTATCTTCTAAATTTTGTAACTTTCGTATACAAGCTCCGTTTTTTACGTTCTTTATATCCACGTGTAGGCGGAAACATTATCTACAACTTTCGTTTAGACTCCATGGGCTAATTTGACTTTAATTTTAAAGATATATTTTTAACAGGCCGGGACAGGAAATGTCCGTTAAAAATTCATAACTTCATCTGACGTTCATTTTCGTCTGTGTTTTTACCGTTATGCTACTAATAATGAGATCTTCAACTCTCATTTAGGTTGTGTCGTCTAAAAACCGCTCGATCTAAAATTCAAATTTCGGGTTGTGCACTGTGATACCAAATCTTAGAAAAATCGTAACTTCCTCATACGAAATCAGATTTGGGCGTTCTTTTTATGCACACTCTCGGTTTAACGTATACTACAACTATAGTTTCTATAACTAAGCCCAAAAATTCATCTATCATAAATTCACTATTTATGTTTCCCGGTGTCATGCCGATTTTGTCGTAAAACTTCGACGGGCCATAACTTCTTCGTTATAACTCGGATTTTGGCGTTCTTTATATGTACAGAACCCTTGTAGCATATACTATAATTTGGTTAATAATAATGCTGCTAAATAATCTTCCATCAATAACTCATCTTTGATGCTCATTGTCTCTAAATTGACAAGCCTGAAACTGCGAGCGTTACAGTCATGCTCCTACTTGGGTCCGAAAACCCTGCTTAGCTATCTATTGGCAATACTCAGGCTTAAACCTGGTCCATTAACTGAAAAGGTACTTGGGACTAACCCCAATCCACTAACCAACAACAACACTTAGGCTATCAAAAATTAACTGATCCTACCAGTCTCCGGGTCGTAACTTGGACCTCCAAGCGCCAATTACACAATAATAGACAAGGAACCCCTCATTACATCCCTCAACCTGGGTACCTAACACCCTAGATTCTAAATCACAAGCATGCCCTACATATGATGTCATAACTAAAACTAATACGGATTGAAGGGAAATCCAATAGTTGATGATGACGTTAACGCGAAACCAAAAGATTCAGTAGTTGCGCGGAAGTCTTGAACTTGAAGAAATCAGACTGAGAACCGAACCTTGAAATAAGGTCTTCCAGCTATGAGGTTCTACTCTCCCCCACTTGAAATATACTGGAATTTGAAAACTTGACAGTCCTTTGGTTCCCTAATACTTGATCCCAACCATTGATATTTACATACACAAGAGAATCTATACCCACACAACATTCACAAATTCCATCACGCATACAATCTAGGACAAGATAATTAATCCATTCATAATAATAATTCAATTAAAATAGAGTGAACAAGGCAATTCCATTTAATTGATCATCCATGGTTACAACCGAACTTCCAAACATAAACGAGAATTATAGATAAATACCAATACCACAGCCATTGCTAACTAGAAGAACTGCTAACTTAAATCTCGTTCACCAGGACTCCAACCGTCCCATGACAACCATCGGGTAACTGCCAAGCTAGGGGTGAGGAATCCAACACCTCACCGAAAATGAGAAAAGGACAACGAGCTGATTTGGCCTTCCTGGCTGTAATGGAAAAAACTCACACACTTCGAGTGCAATCTCTACCAAAATGTCCCTCCTCACCACACATGTGACATACAAGAAATATGCACCTCCCCTCAGCTGATCCCGAACTCTGGCCGACAGAATTGAACTGCTTTTTTGTAGGTTGGGACTGAATTGGAGCCTGACGTTGCTCCCTTGTATGGGTCTCTATCTCAATATCTTGCCTCCTCGCAGCATCCAGAAGCTCAGCGAGGGTATTGTATCGTTGGGTAGACACAAACTATCGAATATCCGTCATAAGCATACTCGAGTACCGAGTCATCTGAACTTGCTCAGAGGCAGCAAACTTAAGGTAGAAGAAAGCCCTCTATGTAAACATCTTGATGATCTATGCCACCGTCTTAGTAGTCTACCTCAAATCCAAATACTCCTGAGCCAACCTCTCCCTCTCTACCAAGGGAACATACCTCGTATGGAACATCTCTGAGAACTGCTCCCAGGTAACAGCAGCTCTCTGCTTAAAAGTGTAAGCACTAGTCACCAATCTCCACCAATCCTTCACCCCCAACCTGAGAAGGTTCGGGGCACACTTAACCTTATATTCAGTAGGGCAAAAGCATGTGAAGAACCAACCCTCCACATTATACAATCATCTCATTGCTACAATTGGGTCCCTGACCCAATCAAACTCTGGGGGCTATGTATTGTTGTAGTCCCGGTACTCGAAAGATCTCTCCCCTCATATCCCTGCCGTGGAAACTGTTGCGGGGGCTGCAGTAACAGCAACATCCGAAAGAGCTATGTACGGATCATCAAAAATCATAATCATGGCAGTCTTTATAGACCCAAACATTTCCAGCATAGACCTCCAAATAAAAAGAGCCACCTCATTGGCGATTATCTCCTGAATCTGATCATCAGTCAACCCTAGCCTATCCTAGCCACTCACTCTAGACCCGGAACCAGATCCTCTCGTAAACACCATTCTAAAAATAAACCAAAATATATCAAAGTTTCACACTACACATTGCTACAAACACGAGAGTAGACTTGATTCCTCAGGGTTTGTGACTTCCTTGCTATGCGTACGGGTCCAGTACTTTCAGTAGTAAGGGCCCATACTACCTTCCACACCTACTCGTATTTGTCTCAAGGATCATCAAAACTGCCCAACACAAATACAATAACTAGGATATGCATACATCATATCCTCACTCTCTCATGAGTGGCTAAACACTCCGCATCTGGCCGGCTACTCATATATATACTCATACATGAAACTTCCACCAACCCTACAACACTCATGTATGCTAATCATACATAACACTGGATCCTATAGACAGTTGAATACTTGATTCTACCCTAAGCCCACAACCAAACAAGGAACATGAAATAAGACAAAACCAAACATTCTCAGGCTATAAAATCTTAGTTATGTATGACCATGATGCACTAATCAACTAACGTAATCATGTCGATTTCATACAAGATACACTCCTAGGCTATTAGGCATCATAGATCAGGTAATTCTATCATACAATGCTAGAAGATCCCTAGCCTATCACTAGCATGTTGTACTATCATAAACATTCTATCAACAAAATCAAGAACTTGGCGCATATAACAAGTATGGGTATTTTAGGAACCACTTTCATGTTCAGGCTCTGGCTGACTGTTCACACCGTATCTACCTGTGAAACCAAAGTTAGAACAAGGTCCACATTCCCGATCATAAGCCAACAATAAACCAAGAACATGAAAAGATATTGAGCTCATGTCCTTAATCCAACCCTTTTATTATAAATTATTTATCAAAAACCTTTTGCAAAAACTCTCAGATCCTATTTTGAGACTGGATACACATAAGTGTTCCTCCAATTTACTCAAACTAGGGCTCTGATACCAACTTGTAACATCCCATTTTCACAACCAAAATTTTCATTTTATTTAAGTAAATCTTCCTAATTATAAATTCGTTATGTCAAAAACCATTTATTCTAAATACATTTATAAAAGTCAGAGTAACATTAAAGCACATAATCTTAATTGTTGTTGATGAATGTGTACAGCCACGCCTTCGCCTTCCCATGATGACTGATGCTACCTGAAATAATAAACAACTAGGTAAGCACAAATCATAGTGAGTTTCCCCTAAAATACCCCAAACAATAAACATACAAGCATTCATAACGGTCGCTCTTCGGGTCTTCGTTCTGACTTGACCGCCTTGTAGGCCTTCAGTCTATCCGGGCCGGAATACCAGCGTTTGCTGGCCTATCGCCTTAACCCAACCGCTCATCCTGAGCCTTCGAGCCTTCGTCTTACATCCGACCTGCACCGGTTATCTTGGCGTACAACACAAAGCAGGATCGCCTCAACTCACCACTACCATATTTCGACATATAAACAATCAAGGATCAAGTAGGCACATAATATAGGCAAACAACAATCAAACAGCTCCCTACCACTTACTAGTCCTCACACCTCACACTATCCATCTACCAGCTATCCTCCATGAAATGTGTAACCATAAGTAACCAGCGGTGAGATAGCTACCCTAACAGATGATCCTACTCTAGAGCCATAACCAAACAAGGAACATGAAAGAAAACCTAGATCAAGAGTTAGTAGGGTATCCTACATGACCACATACAGTCCCTAGGCCACTCCACTAGATGATAAATAGAAAATACAAGTAAACATACAGATCTACAGATCACTACCGCATAGCAACATCCTATATACCAGGATATAGATCACTACAGCATAACAACAAGCTATATACCAGGATACAGATCTAACAGATCACTACATTATAGCAATATACTAAATACTAACAATCCAAGGAATGCATAACCGTATATATTCAGAGGTGAGACACACACCCGGACAAATGATCCTACTCTGGAACCATAACCAAACAAGAAACATATAAAAGAGCCTAGATCATGAGTCATTTGTCTATCATACATGACTATATACAGTCCTTATGGCATCCTTCTACTAAAGATAATCAAAACTAATGGGATGGCATTAGTGCCTTCGACCTACGGGTCAATGAGGCAAAACTCACTTGAAATATAGAAACCCGAGAACACTATGATACATTCCCTTATGCACTGCTTGCTCATGCGGATCCACTAACATCAGAACCATATAAAATCGTAATCACCAATCAAAACCATCAAGTTTGGGCTAAAGTCAAACTTGGTCAAATAGTCAACAATCAATAGAGTCAACAAAAGACAAAGTCCAGGCCTATTTGAGTACGCCCTGCGTACTCAACTTCGCCCCGTGTACATCAGATAGCTTAGTACACCTAACGTATGAAAATTATGCCCAACATACTCAAGCTAGTTCCATCATTTCCATTAAGTAATTAATCCATTAAGTACTTTTCACCCAAACTTAGATCTAGCCTCAAAACATTGTCTTAAGTCATAAAGTTTCCACCTTTATGACTTTCCATGGCTAGGGAAGGTCCAAAAGCTAAAACCCTAACTTATTAATCCATTAAGAGATCACAACTCTTGCATGGAAGGGATAGAAGGACTAAGATCACATTTTTATGGTTCCTGATATCTCCATAATTGATAATATCTCCAACTTTATCCATTAGAATGGTCCCAACAAACAAGATCTAGTCTTTAAGTCTCAAAGAGACCAAAAGTGCATCTTTTTCAACTTAATCCATTAAGTCCAAGTCTCCAACCTTCATAGCTAAATCAATATGATGTTCAGATGGATAAAGTTTCCAACTTTATCCATAACAAGGTCACAAACTTTAAATATCTAAAGTTTATGCGCTTATAGTGACTAAAAGATCATAACACCCAAAACCAGCTACATCTAACAATTCCATCATTAAGATTCAAACTTTATACTTCCAGAAGAAATATTAAGGTGAACAAGGTGTGGATCTACAATCTCCAGTGCAACCAATGCTTCTTCAATGAGTTCCTTCTTCTCTAAGGTGCACAAAGAACACTCCAAAGCACTTAAAAACACCTTCTTTTTGCTCACAAGGCTCAAACAATGGTTTGGGTTTCAAGAGACGGCGTTGGAGAGGTGCAGGCTGAGAATGAAGTGGGTTTGAGGAAGTTAAGGAGCTTAAATAGGGCTCAAACCACAAAAATAGGGTTTGGAACTGATAGACTATGCCCAACGTACTCCTGGTACCCCCAACATACTAGGGATTCCCTAGTACACCCAGAGTACACGGCTAACCCAAAAATCATCATAACTTCAAACGGTCGTAACTTCTTTGTTCCAACCCTGTTTTCAATGTTCTTTATATCCATGGAAAGGTGTTTAAGATCTCTACAAAATTATATAAATATCTTGAACTAAAAACTTCTTGAACAAAAATCCATATTTCATGCAAGAACCCAGCCTATAACTTTTCCACTTTTTTACCCTTCGGCTCAAAATACAATTCAGGGGTTAGATCTCTCAAAAATCTTAACCTTCTTCCACAAGGTATAATATTTACCTCCTTAAGGCCCAAAGATTTTACACAATAGACTTCCGACTCGCGGCCTTGAAATAATAATTGACGGGAAACAGGATGTTACAACTCAATTGATGTGCTCAGTTTGAAGTCTTATGTCGTCATCACAAATTAGAAATCGGGAAAACAAAACTTGGATAATGAGATTGATTCTAATCCGTGTCTCATGTGTATATTATATCTTAAAAAATGGAGGAATAATTGATCGCTTATCTTAGGGCCAACGCTTGGTCACTTCAGAGTTCGGCAGTTGCTATGGAAGTACTCTTTCAGAAGTTATACGGGTAATTACAGTTATAGACTTATCCAAGTGGGAGACTATTGAATTAGGTGTCTAATACAATAACTGAATTTCCATATACTTGAATTATTTGCAATGTCCTTTCAAGTTGCCCTCAAACCTAGTAACTGAATAGGATGACTTTTAGTGAGAAAGACTGATTTATTGATTTATTATATAAATAGCAATAAATGAATTTATTAATATGTTATGGAAATAATATATTAATTAGAAATAGTATTATTTAATTAATAATAAATCATAATCTAATTAGAATTAATTTTGAGATTAATTGGATAAATTAAAAGTGTAGAGGTCTAATTTCAATTGTTCAATAGTTGAACAAGAGGTTCCAGAACCTTCCTTTTATGGAGGTGGACGGTTTCTTGGAGGATAATCTAGGTTATCTAGAATGTCCCTTATAGATAATTAAGAAGTAGATAATCACCAAATTTGAGATATTAATATGATATCCAAATTAGAGTTATCTAGGGTTTCCTAATCTAACTATAAATAGACCCTAATAGATCCAATTTTCAATCGTCCTCCTCTTACCAAGGCATAAACAAAATTACTTCTCCCCTTTCATCTCTCTTTAAGCCTCCTTGTTGCTAGGGTTGGGTGTGAACCATCAAAGGCAGGATATTTTTGGTGCTACCTTCCAAGGGGGAATCATGTTGAGAGGATTCACCATCTTTGGTTCTCTTTTTGGTTCTGAATTTAAAAGGAGGTGCCTTACAATTGGAAATATGTTTATTGCATCCTCCAGAGGTGGTGAATTTGTTTTCATCCAAGGTTGTCTCATCCGAGATCGAGGAAGGTTGTGTTGGGTTGAACACAACTGAGATCTCAAGATGATGTTTGAGATGTGGTAAGTCAGATGGAATAATGGACAACATATCCTCATGTAGTCGTCTAATAGGTATAAAATTATATTGATTCGATAACCTATAAGTCTTAATAGTTTTAAAAGTGCGGTATACCTCTTGGATGTCCGATTTGAGTGGAATTTCTTCATGTCTCTTAGAGTAGAGTTCTTGTAGTTTCAGAGCCTAGAATCTTGGACTCGAAATTTTGTTCAGTTTCCTCTTGACTGTGAACTTCCGAAAATCTTGACATAGAACATCTGGTAGGTTGACAACGTTAGTTTTTATGGTGAAGATACTATATACAACATTGAGCCACTCTTTTCTCATAGTGTCTATACCACCATGTTTATCGGAGAAACCACGAAGAATTAGGTGCATTAGAATGATCTGAAGGCCAGGAACGGCTGATTTCTTGAATTCCATTGCCTTGAACTCACCATTATAACTGATTTGGGTTAGAAACGACTAAAACTCTTCAGATGTTGGTTCCTACACTTGAAAACCTTTGGAGATTTCTGCAATTCCTATGGCTATGAGGAAGGTAGATTTGTGAACCGGTACAATCCTTTCGTTTATGGTCTTTGTTTCAAGAACATCTTAGTCGATCTTCACTCATTCAAAAGCTTTGTGCAAAAGTCGTAGAGGAAAATTAGGGTTAGGAATTTTGGTGAAAGGAAGACAATGGGATGGCGATAGATGAACTCGATCATGATGCATACAGATTCATAATAATCAATGGGATCAAGAGAGGACAATTGAGTTTTTTCTCTGAGAATGAACTCATTAGTTGAAGATGAAGCAGATCCCTTGGATGATTTCTTCTTAATTTCAGGTTTAGAAGCTTTGGATGTTATTTGAGTGGATTTATATGCCATTGAAGGAGTTTGGAAAATCTTTAAAGAATAGAGTACAAAAGAAATCGTTCTAGGAAGAAGATAGCCAAACTGAAAAGTGGGAACGGTTAGGATTCAAAATCCTTTTATAGGTTGGATGTTTCGAGTCGGGTTAAAGAATGAAATGATGACACACAGGAAACCAAAATGTGTTGCATTTAACACAAAGACCATAAGGGATTCCTAAGTGACAGTTGGAAACAAAATATGGGACGTTTGTTTGTTCAAAAAGCGTAACCATCAATTCAATTCTAAAAACACTCATTACTTTATTGGAACATGTGCCAAAGCATGTTTATTGAGAACTAAGAGGATAATTATAAAGAGAACTATTGTTAATATATCTATGAGAAACATTTCGGAATAAAAACTTTAATAATGACCTTAAAATTCATTTACTGTAGAGAATCTCAGAATTATCAGATTTTGAGATAGGATGTCATAAGATACTTCGGAAGAGATATAAACATATCATTAGTACATGATATAGAATTCGAGATGGAACAATCACAAACTGAATATCAGAGGTAAAAAAATGTATGAAGATCTTAGAGGAAAAGTTTTGAAAAAGAGTAGAAATTCCAAGAGATGAAGGAACAGAGTTCGGAGGGAAATAAGTGACAAAATCACATTACCAATTCGGATTAAAATTCTGAGGTGTACTTCACAGGTATCATTCTGAGGTGAAATATTTCCGATGAAACTATTTCGGACTAAGATTCACAGGATGGGAATGGCTGAAAAGCTTAAGACTAGAGGAAAGATTATAAAAAAAGACATATAATGATCCCTTATTTTCTGAGGAGAAACACTCGAAGGAGAATAAGTTTTAGTTCAGAATTATTGAACATTTTAATGTTTCCATTAGAGAGTGCAGGCTTCTTGGAAAAATTAAGGATCAGATATCATCATTCCCATTTTGTTTAGGAACCCATTAAATTTGGTTTCATATTATGCCTTAGTAAAGACATTGGCATTTTCATTGTTAGATGGAACAAAAATAAGCTCAATGTTACCTTTTAGAATATGATCTTTAATAAAATGGTACCGAATATCAATGTGCTTGGTCATGGAGTGTTGAATTGGATGGTAAGATATCACAATTTCACTTTGAGAGTCACAATAGAGAGAGTCACAATAGATAGGAATCTCTTGAAATCAATAACCATAGTCCAAAAGCTAAGATTTCATCCATAAAACTTGCGAGGTGCAGCTTGCAGTAGCAATGTATTCTGCTTCAACTGTGGAAAGAGCAATACAGTTATGTTTCTTGGATCACCATCTAACCAATCTTCCACCCAAAAAATTGACAACCACCATACATGCTTTTTTCTATCAAGTTGAAGTCATCCATAGTTTGAGTCGGAATAGGATTGAAGAAAGAAACTTTCATTTCCAGGGTACCAAATTCCGAGGTGCTTAGTTCCTTTGAGATATCGGAAGATTTTCTTAACGGACAGAAGATGAGACATCATTAGATTAACTTGGAATCTAGCACACGGACATGTAGAGAACATGATGTCCGGACGACTTACAGTGAGGTAGAGTAGCGATCCAATCATTCCTCTATACTTCTTTTAATCAACAGCAACACCTGATGGGTCCAAGAAGATCTTGTGCCCAAAACGCATTGGAATCATTGTAGAGAAACAGGTGTCCATAGAATATTTCTTCAGATGTTCGAAAATGTATTTCTCTATGAATAACTGTCATATCTGATTGAATTTGAGTTAGATAAGGTTCAAAAACAGTCAAATAAAAGTTATTATCAATGATGATGGATTTTACCTTTCGGATGATGCTTCAGCCAGGTGGATCGTTTGTTACCATGTAGCAGTAGTTTGGCTCAACATCATCATTATCATCTTCCGAACTAGAAGACCAATACCATTCATCACATTCAACTGATTGTCTAGCCATCAAACACAAATTCCTTGTAGATTTTTATTCACCCTCATCTCTGAATGACCAATACCCATCAACATTCCTTGAAACTCTGGTAACAAAAGCCTTTTCACTTTCAATAAGTTCTAGTGCTCTACGCGCATGGTAGGAAGAATCCCTCACCTTTGGTTTTTGAGGTATATCATCCAAACAGTCTTTTGCAAAGAGGTTTTGAGACCACATTTGTGAAACACAATCTTCGTTTGACTGACTTTGGAACTTTCAAAGGTTCTGAGGGGTGATTTGGAACATTAGGTTGATAAGCATGTAGTTTTTCATTAGGTTTGGGGTAAGGTTGAGGATTGTTGTGGTGAGGAGATTGAAATCGATTCTGAGGTGGTTTTTGATTTGGATTCTAAGGACGTTTGTACTTCATGGATAGAAGTGCAAACTCTTGCTGGAAATGAAGTTCTGAATCAGCAGATTCTAGATCAAATTCTACATCGAACGGATAGTTTGGAATCATAGAACTACGTACAACTGGTTGAGTGGGTCAAGTAGGTTAAACATGTGGAACAAGTGGGATAACTCCAAAGGATCCGAAACAGATGGGTTCAGAATCAATGGATTGATAGAGCTTACTAAAGCAAGAGGACCTCTTGAGTGTTCTCTCAACATTTGAGAAACATTGGATTCATGACCTTGCAGTTCATCAAAAAACTGATAGATTTTCAGTTTCTTCAAAGATCCATTACTCTAAAGACAGGAATTAATGTTTCCCTATCCTTTTCTAAGGATGTTGATGAACTTGAGATAATACTCGAGTAGAGTTCGGACTACTCCATGTGCTGTCATATTGTTTACAACGATCTTGTACCGATTTGATGCAAAGGCTACAGATTCACCAGGAGTTGTAGTAAAAGTATCAAAGTCGTTTACAACTGATGTCAAATGCTTATCTTTCATGTTCTCAGACCCTTCTAACAAGTCTTGAAGTGTATCCCAAATCTCTTTGGCAGATTTGCACAATTTTATGTGTTCAAAAAGAGAAGGAGGAACACCAAACACCATTTTTGAGAAGGCAATTTGATCAAGATGAAGCTTTTCAAGGTCTTATGTAGTTAGAAGCATTGGACAAAGTTCTTCTTGATCCATGAGTGTAGTAGCAACATCTCTG
Organism: Lactuca sativa; assembly: GCF_002870075.4. Lineage (NCBI taxonomy): Eukaryota > Viridiplantae > Streptophyta > Magnoliopsida > Asterales > Asteraceae > Lactuca > Lactuca sativa. Next base: position 104,401,781 of record NC_056631.2, read on the forward strand.
ACTATTTTTCTAAAACGAACATAAGAACCTTCTTTTACAAACCTCCATATCTCTTCACCTTTTTCTTTACCAAGAAAAAATCTATCCATTCTAACTTTCGAATGATCATACTCTTCGACAACTTGCAATGGGTCACACATTGGGCAACCCACGCTATTTGTTATTTGCATTAAAAACATTTGTTGAGTTTGATTAGAAGCATCCGTTGAAGTTAAGATATTAGAGCTGAAGTGGTATATAGAAGAACTTTTATCCTGAACACAGAAATGATTAAGATACCAAGGTTATCTTCAATCAACTATAATCTGTTCTTATGTATTCAAAGGACAACCACTTAGGCTCTGATACCAATTGTGAATTCAAGAAACGATCTACACGGACAAGGTTAGGAAACACAAACCTTGAATTAACTTAAGATCAATGTCTACTGCTAAGAAGGTCCACTCAAGTCTGGTAAACATATCTTGTCACGGTATAGAGATATTCAACAAAGTATTCGAGATATAAAATGATTAAGAAGAAGTAAAGTAACTTAAGAACAATAAGAATGTAAGAGAGTGATTTAACTTAATGATTATTGGTATTGATATGATAGAGAATGTTGCACTCATACATATGTAAACAATCAACCTTACATCTTCTTAAATAGGCAAAGAGTAAGACAAATAAGACAAATCCAATAAAGTGCATGGACTAAAAGACAACTGAAGATCAACAGGCTGTCAAATCCACATCTGATGATCGTGTCCCATGTATTGTACAACAAAACAACTACTAAAAGATAAACTAGTACTAGGAACAAATAATACACTATACAGACTCAGATAGAAAGTAATAAAAAGGATGTATCTCTAACAAATATTTTTTCGGAACAGGTAGCATCTCGGAATTCTTCTACCTCGGAATAGGCTTCACTTCGTATTGCTAAGGGATCACTTTTCATGTATCAATAGATAACCCATGACACTTGCTTGTAAGACCGAGATGTAGCCACTAGCATTTCAAGGAAAGACAATGGGGGTAACCCATGGCACTTACTTGTAAGACAATGGGGGTAGTCCATGGCATTGCAGGGAAAGACCATAGGGGAAGCCCATGTCACCTTCTTGTAAGAACATTGGGCTAACCCATGAAATTACATGGAAATACCATGGGGTAGCTCATGGTAGGATATAAGACTATTATTTGGCTCATAGCATTCACTTGGGGTTTGGAACAGACCCGTTATTTCATGTATGATTGTTACATATATTTATAGGAGATTGGTTCTTCAGTGCTACAGGCGAACACTTGTCTGGATGCATTATATGTATGATGGAATGTGTACTATATTTGTGAACTCACTAAGTTTTACGCTTCTATTGGTGAATTAAACATTTTTCAGGTCATTTGTGAGAAGAGCTCGGTGGGATTGTACATGTGCATCGAAGGTGTTCATTTTCCGTGATTTTGTAAATTTAACTCTCATTATGTATAGTTTCAATCAATCAAATGTTACTCAATGTTTTTTGAGCAAAGGTTTAAGTGGTTATTATACTACTAAATTCAAAAATCTATTTGTAATTTTTGGGACGTTACAATCAAATTAATCGGAATGTCCCACCACTTCAAAAAAAATGAGAAGTCAGATCTATAGCCATCTAGAATAAGAAAAATAGGTGGGCTTTTGTGACAACCCAAAAATTTCCATTAGTTTTAACGTCGAAATTAATTACGTCAAAATTAGCCAATTTATCCCAAAAATATTTTTGACCGGATTTAAACCCGTTGGAATATTTTAATTAATATTCATCAAGCGAAAATAAAAACACGTAAATTATCTTTCCATTTATTTGGAAAAAGTTTATTTTTATTCACGGCCATTTAACCGGGTAAAATTTTAAACCTCGTTAAACATAAGTATCGGGTAGTCGTATACCGGGTACAACACCCAAGCCCTATATAAGGGTGGGTGGACACTCCTTAGAAGCCTTTTCCCACCTTAGACTCTCTCTCTCTCTCTACTTTCTATCTCTACAAACGGGTTTTGGTCAAAAATCGCCCCTCTGAGCCTCAAATCGGTAAGTAAACCTTCCTAGCTTGTTATCTAACTTATCTAGCTTGCAAATTCGTGACTTAATCATCCAAAAACCCCAAAAACATGAGTTTATGGTCTTGGGAGCCTCCCAAAACCGTAAACCCCTTTGAAGAGGGTTTTAATGCTCAAAAACCCTTCCAAAACACTTCTCATGCTTAGCAATGGCTTAGAGGCTTACCCGAAAGGACTTAGAATACCAAAATCAGACCAAATGGGGAGTAAACATGAGTTTATAGTCTAAGGATGTTCTTAGACCATAAAACCATATGCATGGACCATAAACACTTGTTTAAGTGTTAAACTACCCCTCAAACACCTCCGAGGGCTTCCACGAACTTCCTTGAGTGCATAGAACCTTATTTTCCTTCATTATATGCACCAAAGCATACAAAAACATGTCACACTTGAGTTTACGGCCCAAGAAGGTTCTTGGACCGTAAACACCCATTCTTAGACCATAAAAACCCCCAAAGGGTGTTAAAGTGCCCTTAACACTTTGTATGGCTTGGAATTGGACCTAGAACTTCGTATGCTTAACCTACAACCACCAAAACATAGGATTCATGGACAAAATGAGTTTACTACCGTAAACTCATGTGTTTAAGGTAGTAAACTCCCCAAGAACATCTCCTTAGACCGTAAACACCTTTCCAAGGTGTTTAAGTGCCCTAAACACCTTCCTATGCTCCTAAAAGTGACTAGAACCTTACATGCATGAGTTAGAACCACCAAACAACAAAAGAAATGGACCAAAATGAGTTTACTACTGTAAACTCATGTGTTTACGGTCATAAACTCCTCAAGGACTAGTCATAGGTCGTAAACTCCTTAAATGGCCCATTTTGAAGCCTTAAACCCTTCATAAGCACTAGAATTTTAACCTAGCCTAGTTCCACAAGTGTTATAAGACCTTAATGCATCAAAGAACACACCATTCATGAGTTTACGGCCGTAAACTCATGGGGATAAGGTCTTAGGGCCGTAAACTCCATAAAGAGTTTACTCTTGAAGAGTAAACTCCCTATCTATGCCATACACACCCTTAGATGTTACCCGGGACACTCCTAGCACTTGACCAAAGTGTTTTCCCGCATTTTAGATGCGTATACGTGTTTAATTAGTATTATATGTACTAACTGTATGTAAACATGTGTCATCATATGTTAATAGGTCTCTAAGTGTGTTCAAGTCTTGACACCGAGCACCCAACCGGCACCTCCGTCGGATCCACTTACAACAGGTGAGTTAATACCCCTGAATTAACCTTTTAAAGGTTTTTACATGCTTTTAGGGGGGGTAATACAAGTTAAAACATGCCATTTATCATATCAATCACATGTGATTTGATAACCCGCATGCACAAGCATTTATTACACTGTTAACTGTTTTACCAAGTATGATACTGTAAATGGTTTTCTAAAACGTCTTTACTTGTTCAAGGCTTTTCTCAAATTGTCTCTCGCGCTGTATGTTTTACTTCAGATTCAATTACAGCAGTATTTTAAACGAAGGATTTCTTTACCTATAATGTTTTATCAAAGCTTCATTTAAAATTTGTTTATGAAAGGTTTTCAAAGGATTTCTAAAGGTTTTCAAACTTATTTTACAAAAGAATACCAGGTCGTGATTTTTTTAAATGTAATGGTTTTCCAAAGTTTTCATCAAAGTTTTCCTCCATGTGTTTATACTCCTACTTCGTTAGATACTACTACTTCATTATACTTCTACTTAGTTAATGCTCCTACTTAGTTAAATGCTACTACTTGTTAACACTTCTACTTAGTGATACGCTTCTACTTAGTGATACGCTTCTACTTGTTAACGTTTCTACTTCGTGATACGCTTCTACTTCGTTAAACACTTCTACTTCGTGAAATGCTCCTACTTTGTTAATGCTACTACTTCGTAAACGCTTCTACTTTATTAACGCTTCTACTTCGTGAAACGCTCCTACTTTGTTAATGCTACTACTTCGTAAACTCTTCTACTTTATTAACGCTTCTACTTCGAGAAACGCTTCTACTTTGTTAACGCTTCCACGTAGTTAAATGCTTCTACGTCGTTAAATGCATGCCTGTACTTGTATAATTATATAAATAATGCTTAAAGGACTTAGGAAGGCTAGCTCTCCCTATTTCCTTTTCCTCGTTTGGATGTGGTCTGGTGGGATCGGATATCCGTCAGAAGGTCGTTTAATCATTAATTATATATCATGTATACACTTATAGACATGAAGGTTTACATCGGTCAGTTCAGTTGTGAGTCTCTATCACTAGTCTAGTATTTTACATCAGAACTCACTATACGAGATGCATCTTCAGGACACGGCCTTCTCCGTTGTCTAGTTGGTAACCAGAGTCTCCTGTAGGGAGAGCGGGCATTGTGTGTATAGATCTATACGGGATTGACACCCCAACACCCTGACTGCTAGGTACAGTCCACGGCATACCATGCCAAGGGTTAACAAATGTCACATTCTTTCCGACGCTTGTAGGGCGTCACGTTCTCTAGTGTCTATCAGTATGGTTACGAGTATCTCGGGTTTACCTTATAATTCATGGCCTTAAGGTAATGGGAATTAACATTGTATTCACTGTTTTTAGACCTTGCTAGACGTATCATTCATTTGATACTGTCTGGGGTCTGTATTCACTGTTTTTAGACCTTGCTAGACGTATCATTCATTTGATACTGTCTGGGGTCTGTATTCACTGTTTTTAGACCTTGCTAGACGTATCATTCATTTGATACTGTCTGGGGTCTGTATTCACTGTTTTTAGACCTTGCTAGACGTATCATTCATTTGATACTTTCTGGGGTCTGTATTCACTGTTGTTAGACCTTGCTAGACGTATCATTCATTTGATACTGTCTGTGGTCTGTGTCTCCTTTTGTTAGACTGAGCCAGGCGTGTCGTTCACTCGATACTCTCCTGGAGTCTATGATTTCTTTGCCTTAGTCAGCAGTATCTTCTGCTGAGGCATATGTTATTTTCCCTAATGATATTGCTTGTGATATCCTTCTACTTCCTTGAAAATCAACTACCGTTTTATGGTAATGATAGTATTTCAGGGAAAATTACTCTTTAAAAACATATCACTATCGGGTCTTGGTAGAAGACTGTTTTTATTTAGAAAATATAGGATTTTCTGGAAAGAACTCTAATACACTGTTGATTCTAAACTACTACTTTTTATAAAGTTATTTGAATAAAATGACACTAAATACTTATGAACTCACCAGCATTTATAAAAATGTTGATACTCGCTTTCAAATAACTTGTATTCTCAGGTCAGCAATAGACAGGTACATCCCAGGAGCTTTTGGTGAAGACAGTTTAGTACCAAGCTGCACCTATATTATTACTTGTATTACTTTGATGTTTCTATGTAATGTAAACTATGTAAAACTATTACTATTAATGTAATACTTGTTGTACTTTGATTACTATACTGCATATGTTGTGATACTTGACATGACGTCATCCACCCCAGAACGTTTCCGCCGTTCCGGTTTTGGGGTGTGACAGATTGGTATCAGAGCATTGTTTATAGTGAGCTAAGTATATCAATTCATAAAATATATACATCTTATAAATACTTAGGGATAAAACACTCTGACCAAGAATTATACTTTAAAATATAACCATATTATACCAAAGTATAAGAACATCTAGAATCTAAACACTCGAACACAAGTATCACAAGAAGAACAAGAATAAAAGTCTTCGGATGTTGAGCATTACCGTCAAACCTGGGCAGTTATATAATCGTAAGCTGGAATAAATGTAACCTGATCAACTACATTTATTCGAGATGCGATGAACGTGTGCTTGGGAGTGATAGTGGTGTTGCAACAGGTTTGAAACTTACCAACTAGGAATGCTAGAGCCAAACATAAAGTTTAAAATACTATAGGAGTATTTTGGAATACTAAAAGACTCACATTAATCCCATAATCATATTCAGAAGATAAGAAACAAACAAGAAATTGAAATACCATAGGGGTATTTTAGGATCCATAGATAACCTTGTGTGAAGAACTAAAAAGATCCTTATTGATATACCTACAATTACAGAGGGTATACTTCCAAGGTTATATATAATAAGGACCCCATAGGCTAAGAATGTGTGGTTTCACTCTACTTCCTTTTCCTCGTTGGGATGTGGATATAGAGTAGTATCACATATTCGAAGGCCTATCGGATCTAAGCTATATATGATTTGTATACCCTATGTAATCGTAGCAGGACTCGATATGGATCACGCAGTGAAATGTTAATAATCTCTTAGGATTCTTTAGACATTTCCATTCTCGCACGAACCCTGTAGAAAACCCTACCCACTTCAGTACTCGGCAGAAGAATTGATTCAGACCCCGAAGTAGTTCATTGAGAAGATTTCCAGTTTGGAAATAAATGAACTAGGTCGAGACTATTGAAACCACCAAGTGCCTATATCTTTTAGGGACACCAGTGGGAAAATTCGCCTAAACTTCTGAGATTCCCAATCGTCCATCATGAAGTGGTGACACCCAGAGTCGGAATCGGAAGTAAGACGGGGCAGAAATTCAATATGTCTATTGGAGAAGAGAACCCTAGGTAACTACCTGAAGGAAACCAACGCCGGTCCCAGTCAAAGATATGAGGTAGACAGAGGGAGCCAGTACATGGAACCTGAGAAGTGTCTTTTCCTCGTGTTCGTCACGCTAATGCACCCATAAAATAATACAATTTAGTGAGTTAGTGGTTACACTACTCACACTATGTGTTAGGTAAATCGCCTTTTTTCCGTTGCAAGTAATACGATTAGAGCGGATCCCCACACCTCTATTGAGGATGTTTAGCCATAAGTCTTCATGAGCCTTTATTCCCGCGGTCTTCGTTCTGAACTGTTCTCAAATCTTTCCAAGCTGGAGAGTGAAACCTTTCCCAGTATAAAGGTAACTTAGTAGGAACGTCTCCCATCTTACGGCTTTTTCCGACACTCATACTCTTACCTTGAATACCCGGACTACATCATAGGGGTGTAGGTCGACACTCAGACAACCAATATCTGAAGCACAGGAAAAATTTATGCCTAATATAGTAAGGGTTGATATGTCCAGGGTTAGCCATCGTCTTTCATTAGCTTGTGTTCCTTTTCGTGTAGGAAAAACCATGCCTCCAAAGAAGCGTAACCCATCCGCTGGCAAGAAACCGACTCTCCTACTCGATGAAGCTACGTTCCAGGCTGCAGTCTCGGCAGCCGTTGCAGCTGTCATGGCTCAGCTGATTGCTAACAACGCCAATGTTAACAAGAGCCCTATCAGGAATTTTGATCCTAGTAGTGGACAGCAGCAACCAACCTCTGTGTACCCAGCCACCCAAGAACCTCAGCCAACTCCAGTGAAGAGAAAGTTCAAGAACGAGGAGGGAAGTACCTCGGCTCAAGGACCTTTCGAAGGTCAACAAGCTGAGACAGACAATACCCCTGCCAGCCTTTCCATCTCGACTTCAAGAAGACCATACCTAGGAAGCCTTCCCCACTGCAGCAAGTGTAGCTACCATCATCATGGAATATGCCGGGAACTCTTTTGTGCTAGGTGCAACATGAAGGGGCATACTGCTTGCGTCTGCAGAACCCCGGTTGAGTTCGTTACATCAACCACCAATGTGGCGGCCAATACAGTTTGTCGTCTATGTGGTAAGATTGGGCACTTCAAAAAGGACTGCCCAACCGAAGGAAACAACAAAGACACATGAGGAGTCTAACTCCAATGCTTAGGGAGAAGCATCAAGGAACCGGTAGATTTTTTTTGTACGTCTCTCAATCTCAGATAACTAACCAAAAACATTAAAATACTAATTCTAAATGTAATTATTTCCCCATTAAGCCGAAAGTTGCAGCACTGTTATAAAATTTAAAATTTCATCAGGTAAAACTATAATGGCTAGATATATACGTTACGGCCATGTATAATTGAGATGGATAGACCTAGAGTGAGTGAATGCCGCCTCATTTCCTGTTCCTTTTTTGGTTGTGGATTTAGGGCGGAGTCGCTCAGTCAACAGTCCTACCCATCTTAATTATACATGACTAGTATATGTTTGGCGATTATAGAAATGCCTCGCGAGAATCCATTCATGAAAAGGTACTCTACTCAGAAACACTCAGGACTCTCTATAGTTCCGCATCAACTCTATCGGTCCAAGTATCCGCGACAGTGATACACGGGACGAAACCCGAGACGCCTAGAACTGGTGTGCCCGTTCGGCACAGGACTCTATCGAACCTCATTCTATATCAGGTCGAAGTATGCCAACTTCGACGCCTCTATTAATCATGGTTCGACTTCGTGCAACCATGTGTAAATCCTTAGTGTTGTGTAAAAAGAACTTTCTCCGTAGCCATTTCGGCAAATAAAGGTTCTTCCGAACCTAAACAAAATAAAAATAATAAAGACTAATACGATCCGTCAGTCGTCACTCGTATTTCAAACCTTCCGAAGTAGCCAGGAGAAGGGCACCGCGCGCTGTTAACCAACCCTTATTAGATAGATAAAAACCGAAGTGAAAGGCACTGCAGGCATTCCAAAAGACGATAACCATCCGATGTAGACACCGTAGAAACCCAGAGAGACCCTTCGCAACTCGCAAATCAGGTTCGTGAACCCAGAGGATAGAACTCATAGGACTGACCACTATAACTGAGTATATGCATAAGGGTGGTATATAATTGGGATCAAAAAGATTTAAGATGTGTGCTTCCTCCCTACTCCCTGTTCCTCGTTGGGTTGTGGGTCTGGGGTGGAGTCGCACAACTGAACATCCTGCCGACCCTAATTATATACGGCTTGCATACACCAAGTATTAGTGGTTAAGCCGAGTATGAGCTCTACCCCGAACCTCATAGTAAAAACCCTTCATCCTATCCCCCGGAATGGGAGCTAGAGTCAAGAGAACCACGGCGGGTCGAGCTACTATAATGACCACAAATCCAAAATTTGTTGTCATCCCGGTTAAGCCAACATAGTAGCTAACACCCTCGGTTGGTAAGGAAATCTGAGTCGTAAGAGTCAAGGACATTGACTACGACCATCCGTTCACGCTTAATCCCACGAATTAAGCATCTCAGCGGATATCCCGGAAATCCAGAAGCTGCGATAAGTTAAACTCTGAGAAGAGTGGATGAGGAGATTAAAGTTCCAAGTGATGGAACCCTATACTCACTAGATTTGACCTAGACCGAGAAAACTCAGAACCTTCGGGAGAGTAGTTGCAGAATATGTTCACACTACTCAGGCACTTCGTCCACCCCGTTACCGACAAGTAGTGCCTAGGACCCTCTGACCTCTCGCATGGAGGAAATCACCGTCGCCCTGTAGACGATAGACTGCATTCTCCGAAGTGAACACTAGAATACCGAGAACCACAGGATAACCTCCGCAGCTAAGAATACTTGAATAAAGTGCGAGAGTAGGTTGCGTTAAGCCTTATAACCCAGATCCTGAAGAGATTATAGACTTGACACCAGTCTAGGTGTTAGTCGATGGGTTATACAAGAGCACGCGCTTTCCGCACTAAAATAAACCAACGCATTGGAGAATAAGACATGTCTTAGAGATTCATTGGACTACTAGGTGTTCCACGAATACTATCTCACACAGAAATAGTAGAACCACCTCCCGAGACAGTCCAACACTCGTCTGGTGAAACCCTATCTCCCTGACCCTGAGGGTTTCCGTTAGAAATATCTCAAGAATCAAAAGTGCAGGTTCATTTTGCACAAGATTGAGATAGACACTCTACAGCAAACAGATACCCGTAGACACGCAATCCATCCTATGATCTAGAAAACCTCTGGAAGCCAAGCAGTAGAAACACGAATCCAAGGACAGCCCGAGCTTTATAAGAAACAACCTGAAGGACTACACTTTCAGTATGAGAGAGAACGGTTGGAATTTCGGAATAGCGATCACGCCCGTGATGATCTCGCCATAGAAGTACACTATGTTCTAAGTACTGAAAGGCTCTACCCTTTCGAAAGCTTAGGGCCATCCGAGATTCTTTACAAAGATTAGTCCAACCCTCGTTAGACCACTACTACTTTCGGAAATTCCTCAAGTTTCACCCCAGATCAATCCACTTCTTAGACTTGATAAGTGCTTGCCCGGCGTCACTCTTTGTATCCCACTCATCTTGATAGAAACCATTGGGAACCCTAACTCAGTAGACGAACCGGTAGGAATCACTAACTGCATGAATCAAAGTCCGCATCCCGTAAGTGAAGTTTGTCAGAACGCCAAGCGAAGGCCAGAGTTCACTTGGGAGTGCGAGGACCAACCGAATAGGAAGCGCCCTCATACCTCTACTCGATCATTCATACCTAGTTCCTTGCCTAAACCTGAATTTCGGGACAAAATTCCCTCTAACAGGGGGATGATGTGACAACCCAAAAATTTCCGTTAGTTTTAACGACGAAATTAATTACGTCAAAATTAGCCAATTTATCCCGAAAATATTTTTGACCGGATTTTAAACCCGTTGGAATATTTTAATTAATATTCGTCAAGCAAAAATAAAAACACGTAAATTATCTTTCCATTTATTTGGAAAAAGTTTATTTTTATTCGCGGCCATTTAACCGGGTAAAATTTTAAACCTCGTTAAACATAAGTATCGGGTAGTCGTATACCGGGTACAACACCCAAGCCCTATATAAGGGTGGGTGGACACTCCTTAGAAGCCTTTTCCCACCTTAGACTCTCTCTCTCTCTACTTTCTCTCTCTACAAACGGGTTTTGGTCAAAAATCGCCCCTCCGAGCCTCAAATCGGTAAGTAAACCTTCCTAGCTTGTTATCTAACTTATCTGGCTTGCAAATTCGTGACTTCATCATCCAAAAACCCAAGAACATGAGTTTACGGTCTTGGGACCCTCCCAAAACCGTAAACCCCTTTGAAGAGGGTTTTAATGCTCAAAAACCCTTCCAAAACACTTCTCATGTTTAGCAATGGCCTAGAGGCTTACCCGAAAGGACTTGGAACACCAAAATCGGACGAAATGGGGAGTAAACATGATTTTATGGTCTAAGGATGTTCTTAGACCGTAAACCCATATGCATGGACCATAAACACTTGTTTAAGTGTTAAACTACCCCTCAAACACCTCCAAGGGCTTCCACGAACTTCGTTGAGTGCGTAGAACCTTATTTTCCTTCATTATATGCACCAAATGTAACAACTTGGAATCTTAAGAGTAGAGTTGAAGGGCTAAAAGTGTAAATGGGAAAGGGAAACTCGGCGAGTCCACGAGTGGACTCGGCGAGTAGGGTCGCGACTCTGGTCGCGTGTTAAGTGACCAACTCGGCGAGTAGCATGGATGGACTCCGCGAGTTGGTGCTGAGTGGAGAAAACCCTAATTTCGGGGGATGAGCCCTATATAAAGGACATCATACCCTCTTCCCAGCCTCTTTACCCTCTCTTGAAGTCCAGAAAACCCTAAGACGCGATTGTGAGGGATTTGAGTACATTTGAACCTTGGAGAAGAGATTTTGGAGGAGATCTTGGAGAGTTAGGAGGCTTGGAGCAAGGGGCTTTGCTAAGATTCGGATTTCTTGTAATGCCAAGAATTTAAAAATAATTTTTCGCATTTAATAAAGACAAACTTCATTTAATATTCATAAAAACATCATTGTTTGTAATTCATTTCATAACATATATAAAAACCCCAAGATCACATAATATAAAAATCCCGCGTGTGTGCACTGATCAGGCCGGCGCCTTCCCGCGATCCCCACTAGTACCTGAAACAAATAACACCAACACTGTAAGCATAAAGCTTAGTGAGTTCCCCAAAATACCACATAACACATATTAGCCACTCGAGGCTATAACTCTGTGGGTCCGTGCACCCATACTCTGTGAACCCTCAGGTTCTGACTCTGTAAACAAGCATAGCATAAATCACATAGAAGAATGCAGTGCAACACGTAACATACATAGCATACAAATACTCTATCATGTAACTCTGGTTACCTACTCAAGGTAAACTATAGTGAGAAGACTCACCTCGCGTGTCTCGATATCTCACAACCTGGGAATCCCTCGTGCCCGATTCTCCGAGCTCTAATCCTCCTATAACATCATAATGTCCCTAGTTAGCACTTTATATCTCTAATGTTGACTATCCCTAAGAAGTCAACACAGGTCCACTCTGGCCAACGGTCAACGGTCAACGGTCAACTTTGACCGGACTCGGCGAGTGCTAGGGCGACTCGGCGAGTCTACACGTTCTCACCAATTCTCTAAGATTCCCTTTCTACACGTCGAGTATCCCCCCTGACTCGACGAGTTCCTCCTGGAAGAATCGCGGGGCCACCCCGACTCAACTCGCCGAGTTTGAAGAACAACTCGGCGAGTCCCAGTTCGACTCAGACCACCTGTTAACCCTCTCTAACTCGCCCTGACTCACCGATCCAACTCATAACCCGGACAGGACCACTCTAAGGCAATCTTCAAGCTACTCGCCGAGTCTGTTCATCGGACTCGGCGAGTCCATGCCATGCAACCGCATAAACTGCTTTCTAAGGTCAGATCTGCTCCGACAATTCACAGGTCTGGCCTTCCTAAACTGGTTCATCACGTAAAGCCCTCATTTCGGTGCTCATAATACACCCCATGACTCATAATTTACGTTTTGACCTAAGGCATAAGGATTCCAATCCAAAACCTCCATTGATTCCTGAAATGCTCAGGCATGGGACATTCTGGACTTCCAAGGGTCCCAATATAGGGTTCCAATCGCTTGGGGGACTAAGGAAACACTCAATCTAGCCACAAAAGGGTTCAATAAACCCTAAATCCATATACACATCAACATAGAAGAATGCAACTCAAAAATATTACCTGAATAACGTTGCTCTGTGTCCCCAATCCTCTGAATGTGGCTTCTCTTGTTGTTCCCTTAACCAAGCCTCCTCCTCCTTGCAAAATAACACTTCCAAGATCAATAATGGTCTTCTACCTTGCTCCAGATGCTCACAATCGAATTAGGGTTTCTCTCAAAGGACTAGGATGAACAATGACGGCCATAAGGCCCCTTATATATGTCCCAAACCTGGACGGTTAGGGTTTCGCTAAACAGCGCAGACTCGCCGATTCCATATTCGGACTCGTCGAGTCCAGTCGCGAACTCGCGACCAGATCCGCGATCCTACTCGGCGAGTCTGAGCCCCAACTCGCCGAGTCCCCTCTTAAAACACTCAAAAATCATAAATATAACGATACCTGGAATTCCGGGCTGTTACAACTCTCCCCCACTAGGACTAGACTTCGCCCTCGAAGTCTCACTCTGAAAATAGCTCCGGATGCTACTCCCGCATCTCACGCTCCGGCTCCCAGGTCATTTCCGATCCCTTCCGGTGCTGCCACTGAACTAACACCAGAGGTATCTCCTTATTCCTCAGAACCTTGATCTTCCGATCTCTGATGGCCACTGGTCTCTCGGCATAATTCAGGCTCGCATCCACCTGAATGTCCTCTAATGGAACCACTGCCGACTCATCGGCTATACACTTTCTCAATTGCGACACATGAAAAGTGTCGTGGATCTGACTCAATTCCGCTGGCAACTCCAAACGGTAGGCCACCCAGCCTACCCTCGTAATCACACGAAAAGGCCCAATATACCGGGGCCCCAACTTGCCCCTCTTCCTGAATCGAATCACTCCTTTCCAAGGAGAGACCTTCAGGAGTACGAAATCGTCGACCTGAAACTCAAGCTCGGATCGGCGTCTGTCTGCATAACTTTTTTGTCGGCTCTGGGCGGTCAATAACCTCTGTCTAACCTGCTGGATCTGCTCTGTCGTCTGAAGCACAATCTCTGTACTGTCCATCACTCTCTGTCCCACCTCTCCCCAACAAATGGGGGTCCGACACCTCCTACCATACAACAGCTCAAAGGGCGGCATACCGATGCTCGAATGATGGTTGTTGTTGTAGGAAAACTCCTCCAAGGGCAAATACGCATCCCAGCTACCCCCAAAATCCAACACACACGCCCGAAGCATGTCCTCGAGCGTCTGAATCGTCCGCTCACTCTGACCGTCTGTCTGGGGATGATATGCGGTACTAAAATGCAATCTAGTACCCAACACCTCATGAAATTTCTTCCAGAACCTAGAAGTGAAACGCACATCACGATCTGAAACAATCGAGATCGGCACCCCATGCCGAGATACTACTTCTCTCACATACACCTCCGCCAATTTCTCTGCTGAAGAACTCTCACTAATGGCAAGGAAGTGAGCGCTCTTCGTCAATCTGTCTACAATCAACCAAATTGCATCAACTCCTCTGGCAGTCCTCGGCAATTTGGTGATGAAATCCATAGTGATCTGTTCCCACTTCCACTCGGGAACCTCCAATGGCTGCAATTTGCCATGCGGTCTCTGGTGCTCGGCCTTAACCCTACGGCAGGTCAAGCACCTCTCGACAAACCACGCGACGTCCCTCTTCATGCAGGGCCACCAATATTCTCTCCTCAAATCCAAATACATCTTTGTAGCCCCAGGATGGATCGAGAATTTCGATCGATGTGCCTCCTCCATCAAAGTAGTACGCGTACCGCCCACAAACGGTACCCAAATCCGACCCTGAAAGGTCATCAACCCTCGAATATCAGTAACGAACTCTGAAACCAAACCAACGACCCGTTCCCTCTTCTGCATCCCCGGTTGCATAGCCTCAGACTGTGCCCCACGAATGGCATCCAGTACTGGAGCTATCACGGTCAACCTCAAACATGCATTTCGTAGTGGAGTGCTCTCCCCCTTACAGCTCAACGCATCTGCTACCACATTAGCTTTGGCTGGGTGGTACAGGATCTCGCAATCATAATCCTTGACCACATCCAACCACCTCCTCTGACGCATGTTTAGGTTGGGCTGGTCCATCAAGTACTTCAAACTCTTATGGTCTGTGTATATCGTGCAACAAACCCCATACAAGTAATGACGCCAAATCTTGAGGGCGAACACTACCGCCCCCAGCTCTAGATCATGCGTGGGATATCTCGTCTCGTGAGGCTTCAGCTGCCTCGATGCATATGCTATTACATGCCCTCTTTGCATCAGAACTGCACCCAACCCCGAAATAGATGCATCACAATAAACTACAAAATCCTCCATCCCTTCCGGGAGAGCTAACACCTGGGCTTCGCACAATCTCTGGCGAAGTGTCTCAAAAGAGGTCTGCTGCTCGGGTCCCCATGAGAATGCAACCCTCTTTCGGGTCAATCTAGTGAGTGGCACTGCAATTCTGGAGAAGTCCTTAATAAATCTCCGATAATACCCTGCCAATCCAAGGAAACTCCTGATCTCAGAGGGTGACTTCGGCACCTCCCAACTCATCACCGCCTCAACCTTGGCCGGATCGACCAATATCCCTTCCTGATTAACAACATGTCCTAGGAATTGGACCTCCCGCAACCAGAAGTCACACTTGGAGAACTTTGCATAAAGCTTCTCCGATCTCAAAACCCCAAGGACCTCCCTCAAATGTTCCTCATGCTGCTCTCTAGATCTCGAATACACCAAAATATCATCGATAAATACAATCACTGACCGATCCAACATCCGCCTACATACCCTGTTCATGAGATCCATGAATACAGTCGGGGTGTTGGTGAGCCCAAAAGGCATCACCACAAACTCATAATGCCCATATCGCGTCCTGAATGCTATCTTCTGTACGTCCTCATCCCGCACTTTCACTTGATGATATCCCGACCTCAAGTCGATCTTGGAAAACCAAGATGCTCCCTGCAACTGATCAAATAAATCGTCGATCCTCGGTAATGGGTAACGGTTCTTGACCGTCAACTTGTTCAACTCCCGGTAATCAATGCACATCCGGTGTGAACCATCTTTCTTCTTGACGAACAGAATAGGTGCTCCCCACGGCGAGCTGCTCGGCCGAATGAATCCCTTCCCCAGCAACTCCTGAAGCTGCGAGGATAACTCTTGCATCTCTGGAGGTGCAAGACGATAAGGCACCTTAGCGATAGGCGCGGATCCCGGAATCAAATCAATACCAAACTCCACTTGCCTCACAGGAGGTACTCCCGGCAGCTCCTCGGGAAAGACATCTGGAAACTCACGCACCACCGGTACCTCCTCAACTAAACTCGGTCTCTCGGAAGTCGCTCGCGTATCCATCACATACGCCACAAAACCCTTACAGCCCTGTTGTAGACACTGCCTCGCTCTGGCGGCCGAACAAAAGGCTGATCCCGAACGCGTACCCTCGCCGTACACCGAAAGAACTCCCCCACTAGGGTCTCGTATAGTCACCAGCTGACGCTCGCAGTTGATGACTGCGCTGAATCGGCTCAACCAGTCCATGCCCACAATGACACAGACATCACCCATCGCGATAGGAATTAGGTCAATCGGAAACTCAACCCCAAAAATCTCTAACACACATCCCCGGAAAACCCCCGTGGCACAAATCACTCTATCATCAGCTATGGAAACTCTCAGAGGCCGACTCAATGCCTCACGACTAACACTGATATGCTGACTAAAGGCCAGAGATACAAAAGACCGACTCGCACCCGAGTCAAATAACACTAAAGCAGGCACAGAATTCACAAGGAAGGTACCTACGCATAACCTAATATAAGCATAATATTTCAACATCAATATAAATACATGAAAGGAAACGTACCAGCCACCACATCGGGCATAGCGCGGACTTCCTCCGCAGTCAGCTGGAAGGCTCTCCCTCGAGCTCTCGGTGCCTCGGTCTTCATAGGCCGACTCTCTGTAGTTCTGATGGCGGCAGGAGCAGATCCCTGAGGTGCTCCGCGCAGCTGCGGACACTCAGCCTTCCGGTGTCCAGTCTGGTTGCAGTGAAAGCACACTGCAAACCCCTTGGGGCAGTCCTTGGCCATGTGCCCCTCCTTGCCACATTTGTAGCAAGACCCCGCTCGGCAAACTCCGTCATGCCCCTTGCCGCACTTTCTGCAAGTGCGGCCCTTCTGGCTCCCTGGTCTGGGATCAGCAGGCTTGGCCCGCTTGGCGGCCGGCTGCAACTGTGCTGGTCGCCGATCCTTCCCCTGAGACTCCGCCTCCTCCCTGGCCTGAGTCTCAAGCTCGATCTCCCTCTTCCGGGCATTTGCCTGAAGCTCGGCAAATGTCCGGTACGAGGAGTTTGCAGCGAACTCCCGAATATCCCGCCTCAAGACGCTCAAGTAGCGGCTCATACGTGCCTGCTCAGTGGGCACGTGCTCAGGGCAGAACATCGCCCTCTCGTGGAACATCCTCATGATTGCTGTAACAGACTCAGTACCCTGCTTGAGGGTCAGAAACTCCTGTGCTAAACGCTCCCTCTCCACCTGGGGAACGTACTCATCTCGAAACATGGTGGTGAACCTCTCCCAGGTCACCGCAGAAAGCTCGGCAGGCGTATAATGCGCCGTTGCAAACTTCCACCAGTCCTTCGCTCCCAAGCGAAGCTGGTTCAGCGCGAATCGGACCTTCAAATGCTCAGGAGACGAGTAAGTGAAGAAGTACCCCTCAATATCAGATATCCACCTCATCGCTGCCACCGGACCCGGGGTCCCATCGAACTCTGGTGGTTTTGTGTTGCTGAATTCCCGGAATAGTAACGCATCCCCACCCTGCGGCCTTGCAGCAGTCACCGCTGCGGTAGCCGCTGCAGCAGCAGCCTCAGTAAGAGCGGCATAACGCTCGTCGAACGTCTCAATCAGTGTGGTCTTTATGGACCCAAACATCTCCGGAATCTCTGCCCTGATGGCTGCAGCTACCTCCTCCTGGATGATCCGGCGGATATCCTCCTCACTGGTACCACTGCTCTCGGACGTGAAACGTGTCCTCACCATGATCTACCGCTGAAATACGACATACAATAAATTTAGAATCCCCACGAACACACTCACACTCGTCAAATCTTTCCTCCTTGATTCTTGGCATTCCAAAGATTCTTACTTGGGCTGCACCCCGCTCCGGTGCTTCCAGTAGTACGGGCCCAATACTACTGTCCACACCGCACCAGAATACACTCCAAGTCCTTCTCTTCGGATTCCAGGTCTCAAGTACTTTATCATGCGTAGATTACTCTCTAATAGATCTCTCATAAGTCCCTCGCTGCTACCTACTCACCCTCAAGCATCTCATAGCAGCTCACCTCTCCCTAGGCTAAGGCATCACAAATCAGGCCAATCTAGTTCTACTAGCAATGCCTAGCCAACTCTAGCATGCAGATACATCATATCAATATTAACATCACATAATGTAAGGGTATTTTGGGAAATCACCGTTCGGGCGCGGGCTGATCGTACACACATCTCTTGCTCTGCGTCTTTTCAAAAATCTTTTAATCTTTTGAAAATTACATCTCAAATCCTCAGTTTGAGTTCAAATACGCCCGAAGGTGTACTCGAATCCCTCAAACCAAGGCTCTGATACCAAATTGTAACGCCAAGAATTTAAAAATAATTTTTCGCATTTAATAAAGACAAACTTCATTTAATATTCATAAAAACATCATTGTTTGTAATTCATTTCATAACATATATAAAAACCCCAAGATCACATAATATAAAAATCCCGCGTGTGTGCACTGATCAGGCCGGCGCCTTCCCGCGATCCTCACTAGTACCTGAAACAAATAACACCAACACTGTAAGCATAAAGCTTAGTGAGTTCCCCAAAATACCACATAACACATATTAGCCACTCGAGGCTATAACTCTGTGGGTCCGTGCACCCATACTCTGTGAACCCTCAGGTTCTGACTCTGTAAACAAGCATAGCATAAATCACATAGAAGAATGCAGTGCAACACGTAACATACATAGCATACAAATACTCTATCATGTAACTCTGGTTACCTACTCAAGGTAAACTATAGTGAGAAGACTCACCTCGCGTGTCTCGATATCTCACAACCTGGGAATCCCTCGTGCCCGATTCTCCGAGCTCTAATCCTCCTATAACATCATAATGTCCCTAGTTAGCACTTTATATCTCTAATGTTGACTATCCCTAAGAAGTCAACACAGGTCCACTCTGGTCAATGGTCAACGGTCAACGGTCAACTTTGACCGGACTCGGCGAGTGCTAGGGCGACTCGGCAAGTCTACACGTTCTCACCAATTCTCTAAGATTCCCTTTCTACACATCGAGTATCCCCCCTGACTCGACGAGTTCCTCCTAGAAGAATCGCGGGGCCACCCCGACTCAACTCGCCGAGTCTGAAGAGCAACTCGGCGAGTCCCAGTTCGACTCAGACCACCTGTTAACCCTCTCTAACTCGCCCTGACTCACCGATCCAACTCATAACCCGGACAGGACCACTCTAAGGCAATCTTCAAGCTACTCGCCGAGTCTGTTCATCGGACTCGGCGAGTCCATGCCATGCAACCGCTCAAACTGCTTTCTAAGGTCAGATCTGCTCCGACAATTCACAGGTCTGGCCTTCCTAAACTGGTTCATCACGTAAAGCCCTCATTTCGGTGCTCATAATACACCCCATGACTCATAATTTACGTTTTGACCTAAGGCATAAGGATTCCAATCCAAAACCTCCATTGATTCCCGAAATGCTCAGGCATGGGACATTCTAGACTTCCAAGGGTCCTAATATAGGGTTCCAATCGCTTGGGGGACTAAGGAAACACTCAATCTAGCCACAAAAGGGTTCAATAAACCCTAAATCCATATACACATCAACATAGAAGAATGAAACTCGAAAATATTACCTGAATAACGTTGCTCTGTGTCCCCAATCCTCAGAATGTGGCTTCTCTTGTTGTTCCCTTAACCAAGCCTCCTCCTCCTTGCAAAATAACACTTCCAAGATCAATAATGGTCTTCTACCTTGCTCCAGATGCTCAAAATCGAATTAGGGTTTCTCTCAAAGGATTAGGATGAACAATGACGGCCATAAGGCCCCTTATATATGTCCCAAACCTGGACGGTTAGGGTTTCGCTAAACAGCGCAGACTCGCCGAGTCCATATCCGGACTCGTCGAGTCCAGTCGTGAACTCGCAACCAGATCCGCGATCCTACTCGGCGAGTCTGAGCTCCAACTCGCCGAGTCCCCTCTTAAAACACCCAAAAATCATAAATATAACGATACCTGGAATTCCGGGCTGTTACATTTCTCTTATGTTGGGGCTTCCTTTTGAGGTATTACTTTGTTTCTGGGGCTGTTATTCATCTAGATTCATCATTTTGGAGTGTGTGGAAAGTTTAGCTTGTGGTATTTCGAGTTTGAAGGTTAGATCTGAGGTTGCTACCTCAAATATGGAATGGAGAAGGACTAGAGTGCATTAAAGTCCCTGTTCTTGAGTGTTTGGTGAAGCTCTTTTGTCCCAAACCCTAGCCCTAGAGTGTAAAATGCCTAGATCTCCTTGGATCCACGTAAATTTTGCCAATTTACGTGATGGATGGCTTATAAAAGAGTAGATCTATGGTTTAGAGCTTCTGCATGGCTTGGAAAGCCTTTGTATGGTTTTAGATCTAAGGGTACTCGGCGAGTCACAAGGGTGTACTCGGCGAGTTGCTTGAAGATAGGCTGGAACTCGACGAGTTGGAAGAACAACTCGGCGAGTTGGTTGCAGATAACTTTGGACTCGGCGAGTCTGTTCTTGGACTCAGCGAGTCTGGTCATGAGGTCCTAACCTTTCTTCTGGTTGAGCTGTGAATCGGTGAGTCAAGGGATGACAAGGTGAGTTGAGTGTGAAAGGACTCAGATTTGTTGGACTCGGCGAGTCTCGGGGTGACTCGGCGAGTTGAGTCGTAGATTGGGGAAGTTCTGTGCAGGGGGACTCGGCGAGTCATCGGGTTGACTCGGCGAGTAGAGTCGGTCAGGGGTTGACTTTGACTTTGACTTTGACTTTGACCAAGGGTTGACCAGTTGATTTCCAAGGGCATTTTGGTAATTGTTGGCTTTTGTTTTGAGTTCAGAGTTTTGGTGTTGGCCAGTGTTGGAGATCGTATCAGTGGTCAGAGCAGCTTGGGTTTATCTGTTCAGTCGGCAGTTGCGAGGTGAGTTATCCTCACTATATCAACGGGGTCTAAGGCACCAAGGCCGACCCTTATCGGATTGTAATCTGGGTATTGTTGTTATGTTAATGCTTTCTTATGTTTGCATCCTGGTAGTTAGGATGATACATGTTAAAGACCTGGCTAAGGTCGGTATCCTGGTATATAGGATGATGCTATGCTAGTGACCGGTTAGGTCGGTATCCTGGTTAGGATGATGTTATGCTATCTGATATGTTAGATCGGTTTGATTGGATGTGATATGTTATATGATTGAATGTTTATGTGCACATGGTTGTTGGACTGGGGTTGGGTTGAGGCGGGACCTGCTTTGTGTTGTAGGCCAACATACCCAGGGCGGACCGGTTATCCCGAAGGCCCAGCGAGCGGTCCGGACAGGCTGTAGGCCCCAAGAGGGCGGACTGGACGTGTCGAGGCTCGAAGAGTGGACCAGACCGACTGAAGGCCCGGTGTGGGCGAACCAGTCATACTGTAGACTCAGAGAGTGGACCAGGTGGATTGAAGGCCTGGTGTGGGCGGACCAATCACACTGCAGACTCGATGTATATGGCTAGACTCGGAGGGTGGACCAGGTGGACTGTTGGCCAGTGCGATTGACCAGTCACACAGTAGACCCGAAGTGCATGACTGTTCTGTGTTCTGTTATGATATGGCATATTATGCATGTATGGTATATGTGGTTGGTATTTTGGGGATATCTCACTAAGCTTTCGGGCTTACAGTTGTGATTTAATGTTTTTCAGGTTCTTCGGGAGACCGTGGCAAGGCAAAGGCGTGATCGTACCGCTCCTCATGATTATGTTTTGTGATGTGATTCTGGGATTACTCTGAAATAATTGTATTGAAAACATTTTTGTAATAATATTATGAAATCGGGTTGTTTTTGAAAAGTTTAAATTAGCTGGAATTTTATGGTCGTTACAAGTTGGTATCAGAGCCTTGGTTTGAGTGAATTGGAGAAACATTCGTGTGAATCCAGTCTCAAATCAGGGAGAGTTTTTTTTAAGAGATAATTTAAAATGGTTTTCAAAATGAGTAAAGGAGGACGCGGAGGTACGATCAGCCGGAGCCAGTAAGTAACCCCAAAATACCATAAATGATATTTGTTTTGAGCTTTGATAGAACAGCATGCTAGTACTAGGCTAGGGATCTTCAGGATTTCATGATAATGTTGCCTGATTTATGATGCCTGTTAGTCTAGGGTTTCCTTTGTGGGAGATTTCCAGTGTTCCTCTAGGAGTGAGGATTGAGTGCTTGCTATGTATGTTCTTAACTAGGGTGTTGTGGTAGTACTTAATACAAATATGGGTAGGTGTGGAAAGTAGTATGGGCCCATACTACTGAAAGCACAGGACCCATACGCGTATCAAAGAAACCATGACCTCTAGGGTTGGATTGGGAGTTGGTTCCTAGGTTTGTGGGAAGTGTCTGAGATCTTGTGGTGTTTTTCAGTATGGAGGTTCCGAGGCATGCTGGGAGTGGATCCAGTTCAGGATCAGGAGCAGGAGAGAGAGTTCAGGGCGGGTCGGTACCGCCCGAGGTTATTGGTCAGGTGAACACGTGCGAGTTGGATGCGAGGATTCGTGAGATCCTGCATGATGAGGTTGTTGCGTTGTTTCGGGCTGAGTTGCTGGAGCTGTTTGGGTCGATCAAGACCGCCATGGTTGAGTATTTTGATGAGCGTTATGCGGCCCTCACAGAGGCGGCTGCCGCCGCGGCTACAGCGGCTGTAGCAGCGGTAGGGGGAGGAGCTGGTCGGGGTTTTTAGTATCAGGACTTCGATAATACGAAGCCTCCTACCTTCGACGGGGTTCAAGACCCGATTGTTGCTATGAGATGGTTGTCGGATGTGGAGGGGTGTTTCTTCACGTGTTCATGCCCTACTGATCAGAGGGTGAGGTGTGCTCTGAACCTGTTAAGGCTCGGGGCGAAGGATTTGGTGGAGATTGACCATGGGGTCGTATTCGGATGCACAGAGAGCTGCGCTTTCATGGGATCAGCTCCGGGAGATGTTCAGTACTCGTTATGTGCCACGGGTTGAGAGAGAGAGGTTGGCTCAGGAGTTCCTGGAGCTGAAGCAGGATTCGGAGTCGGTGACGGAGATCACCATGATGTTCACTGAGAAAGCGATGTTTTGCCCCGAGTTTGCTTCGGAGCAGGCTCAGATGACCCGATATCTGAGTATGCTCAATAGGGATATCAGGCAGTTTGTATCTATGCAGAGGTGCGAGACCTTGTTAGAGTTGCAGGAGGTCGCCAGGCGGCGTGAGTTGGAGATTGAGTTACAGTTACGAGAGCAGAGGCAGGCTTCGGTGCAGTCGCAGTCGGCGCCGAAACGGTCCAAGACCATTGATTCTAGATTGGGAGATCAGAGCAGCCACACTTGTGGGAAGTGTGGGAAGGGTCACACCGGGGTTTGTAGGTCCGGTGGTGCATGCCGCAAATGCGAAAAGGAGGGGCACTATGCGAGGGATTGTCGGCAGGCAGCCCCGGGTTGAGATTTGAGGATTTGTTATCATTGTCATCAGGTTGGACACTTGAGGGTCAACTGTCCACAGCTTGCTGCAGGACCGGTGCAGGCTCTAGCACCGGCCACATTGAGGATCACAGGCAGGGATCAGGGTGGAGCGGAGCCCCCAAGGGCTCAGGGTCGTGCTTTTCAGCTCACAGCAGAGCAGGTCAGGGCAGTACCGGATGCAGCTGCGGGTATGTTTCTTTCTTGATGTCTTGTTATCTTATGATTATTGTGGAGTATTGTATATCTGTTAGTCTCGTTGTGTGGTTTCTGGTATTATATTCGTTGTTCCTTGAGGATTATGGTATGGTTAAGGGTTTGGTGTTGGGAATTTCATTGGTTATCGTTCATGAGGGTTATTAGTGAGGAATTTGGCTTTTAGTCCGAATGTCGGGTATCATCTGCAGTCTAAGGAGTGGTTGCTGAAGGTCGGGTTTCTTTCGAGCCGAGATGAATTGTTTTGATATGTGATTTTGTGAAGGTTGCTCGCTCTAGTGGGAATCAGCTCGCGTGTAAGCGTTTGTGTTGTGTAGGGTTGTTGAGGTAGGTCGGTGATGGCGACCGGTGGTTGATAGTCAGTGCTCTAAGTGGTGGAGAATTGGAAAATTCTCCGAAAGGTCGATGGGCATGAGAGGTTGCTTAGCTGCTTGGGATTCAGCAGTGGTTCTGTCAGCCAAGAGTATAGGCTGGTATGAGTAAGTGACAGGTATGTGGAGCAGGATACAGACCAAGGGTGATTGTTTGTGGAAGGCCTGGGATCGGGCCGGGATTGAGTATGTAGGGTGGAGATAGAGTTCGGACCCCTAGAGGGATAGAACAATATGCATGGGAGAGTTTTCCTGGAGGGATAATTCGGGATGTTGGATGCTGGTTGAGCGGTCCGGGTAGACTGAAGGCCGGTGGATGTACCAGTCAAGCCGAAGGCTCGGAGAACGGTCCAGACAGGCTGAAGGCCCTGGAGGGCAGTCCAGACCTGCTGAAGGTTCCGAGAGTGATCCAGATGGGCTGAAGGCCTGGAAAGGCGGTCCAGTCATGCTGAAGACTCTGTTTGTGTTGAGAGATCGGTAAAAGGAAATGGATTGAGTATGTCGCGATGTGTTAGCGTCAGAAGGTCTAGCCCCGGTATTGATCGTGGTGAGTGGAAGGTAGAGCATGGACTTGAGAGTCCTTGCAAGTGGATCCAGAGCATGTGTGGTGCATGGGATAGCGGTTATGCTATAAGAGAATGGTGGAGTATTGGGTGAACATCGTGGCACTTGTCATAGTGACAAGGCAGCCAAGTGGATTTCCTTGATAAGGGAAGGGAAAGGAATGTAGCTCTGAGAGGGAGTATAAGTTCACGGAAGTGAAAGCAGTAGTGCAGAGTTATGATTAGGGTGTTCCAATCATGGTTGATGAGCAGTGTGTCTGCGGCTATGGTATGGAATCACATCCTGGTGGAATAGTCGCTGAGGTCACGGAAGAAATTTCCGTGGGTGTAGAGCCAAAAGGCTCGGAAGGAATGCAAGGATGGAATCTTGGATTTCCAGTTTGATTTTGATCAAGGATTTATGTATGCGGTAGAAATTCATCCTGGGGGGGATGTTTGCAGGTGTCGTCAGTGTATTGGGTTTTCCCAACCCGAAGATGCTAGAGCCAGTTCAGCATGGGTATTAGACTGCGGTGGAGAACTCATGGGAGTTGCTCTGAGGCTGAAGGATGCGTCATCCAGTCAGCATGGAGGGGATAAAGTTGGACTCAGGCCGGGAATTTCGGTGGTTCATGGTTATTTCTAGCTCGTATGAGTCGAGTGATTGTGGTGATTTGGAGTGAGTGAGGTATCATGGAGTGGTACCCGGTTGATAATTGTGGTTATCAGAGGGTGAGTCCGGTGGCCGGCTTGAGGCGGTGATCAGAACACTATGGGAAGAAAAAAATTAGGGTATGGGTTTCGGTGGTTGTGCTTTGAGGAACCTGATTTGGTCAATGCCAGGTGGTGCATTGAGAGAGTAGTCTAGGAGATGTGTTGCTGCAGGCTTCGAGGACGAAGCCTAATTTAAGTGGGGGAGAATTGTAACATTCCGGGATATCAAGAGTAGAGTTAAAGGGCTAAAAGTGTAAATGGGAAAGGGCAACTCGACGAGTCCACGAGTGGACTCGGCGAGTAGGGTCACGACTCTGGTCGCGTGTTAAGTGACCAACTCGGCGAGTAGCATGGATGGACTCGGCGAGTTGGTGCTGAGTGGAGAAAACCCTAATTTCGGGGGATGAGCCCTATATAAAGGATATCATACCCTCTTCCTAGCCTCTTTACCCTCTCTTGAAGTCCAGAAAACCCTAAGACGCGATTGTGAGGGATTTGAGTGCATTTGAACCTTGGAGAAGAGATTTTGGAGGAGATCTTGGAGAGTTAGGAGGCTTGGAGCAAGGGGCTTTGCTAAGATTCGGATTTCTCTTCTGTTGGGGCTTCCTTTTGAGGTATTACTTCGTTTCTTGGGCTGTTATTCATCTAGATTCATCATTTTGGAATGTGTGCAAAGTTTAGCTTGTGGTATTTCGAGTTTGAAGGTTAAATCTGAGGTTGCTACCTCAAATCTGGAATGGAGAAGGTCTAGAGTGCATTAAAGTCCTTGTTCATGAGTGTTTGGTGAAGCTCTTTTGTCCCAAACCCTAGCCCTAGAGAGTAAAATGCCTAGATCTCCTTGGATCCACGTAAATTTTGCCACTTTACGTGATGGATGGCTTATAAAAGAGTAGATCTATGGTTTAGAGCTTCTGCATGGCTTGGAAAGCCTCTATATGGTTTCAGATCTAGGGGTACTCGGCAAGTCACAAGGGTGTACTCGGCGAGTTGCTTGAAGATAGGCTGGAACTCGACGAGTTAGAAGAACAACTCGGCGAGTTGGATGAATATGGTCAGGAACTCGGCGAGTTGGTTGCAGATAGCCTTGGACTTGGCAAGTCTATTCTTGGACTCGGCGAGTCTGGTCGTGAGGTCCTAACCTTTCTTCTAGTTGAGTTGTGAATCGGTGAGTCAAGGGATGACTCGGTGAGTTGATTGTGAAAGGACTCAGAGTTGTTGGACTCGGCGAGTCTCGGGGTGACTCGGCGAGTTGAGTCGCAGATTGGGGAAGTTCTGTGCAGGGGGACTCGGCGAGTCACCGGGTTGACTCGGAGAGTAGAGTCAGTCAGGGGTTGACTTTGACTTTGACTTTGACCAAGGGTTGAGCAGTTGATTTCCAACGGAATTTTGGTAATTGTTGGCTTTTGTTTTTAGTTCAGAGTTTTGGTGTTGGCCAGTGTTGGAGATCGTATCAGTGGTCGGAGCAGCTTGGGTTTATCTGTTCAGTCGGCAGTTGCGAGGTGAGTTATCCTCACTATATCAACGGGGTCTAAGGCACCAAGGCCGGCCCTTATCGGATTGTAATCCAGGTATCGTTGTTATGTTATTGCTTTGCTATGTTTGCATCCTGGTAGTTAGGATGATAAATGTTAGAGACCTGGCTAAGGTCGGTATCCTGGTATATAGGATGATGCTATGCTAGCGACCGGTTAGGTCGGTATCCTGGTTAGGATAATGTTATGCTATGTGATCTGTTAGATCGGTTTGATTGGGTGTGATATGTTATATGATTGAATGTTTATGTGCACATGGTTGTTGGACTGGGGTTGGGTTGAGGCGGGACCTGCTTTGTGCTGTAGGCCAACATACCCAGGGCGGACCGGTTATCCCGAAGGCCCAGCGAGTGGTCCGGACAGGCTGTAGGCCCCAAGAGGGCGGACCAGACGTGCCGAGTCTCGGAGAGTGGACCAGACCGACTGAAGGCCCGGTGTGGGCTGACCAGTCATACTGTAGACTCAGAGAGTGGACCAGGTGGATTGAAGGCCCGGTATGGGCGGACCAATCACATTATAGACTCGATGTATATAGCTAGACTCGGAGGGTGGACCAGGTGGACTGTTGGCTGGTGCGGCGGACCAGTCACACAGTAGACCCGAAGTGCATGACTGTTCTGTGTTCTGTTATGATATGGCATATTATGCGTGTATGGTATATGTGGTTGGTATTTTGGGGATATCTCACTAAGCTTTCGGGCTTACAGTTATGGTTTAATGTTTTTCAGGTTCTTCGGGAGACCGTGGCAAGGCAAAGGCGTGATCGTACCGCTCCTCATGATTATGTTTTGTGATGTGATTCTGGGATTACTCTGAAATAATTGTATTGAAAACCTTTTTGTAATAATTTTATGAAATCGGGTTGTTTTTGAAAAGTTTAAATTAGTTGGAATTTTATGGTCGTTACACCAAAGCATACAAAAACATGTCACACTTGAGTTTACGGCCCAAGAAGGTTCTTGGACCGTAAACACCCATTCTTAGACCATAAACAACCCCAAAGGGTGTTAAAGTGTCCTTAACACTTTGTATGGCTTGGAATTGGACCTAGAACTTCGTATGCTTAACCTACAACCACCAAAACATAGGATTCATGGACAAAATGAGT
Source organism: Lactuca sativa (assembly GCF_002870075.4). Classification (NCBI taxonomy): domain Eukaryota; kingdom Viridiplantae; phylum Streptophyta; class Magnoliopsida; order Asterales; family Asteraceae; genus Lactuca; species Lactuca sativa. The sequence goes on from NC_056631.2 coordinate 104,429,932, forward strand.
TTACTACCGTAAACTCATGTGTTTAAGGTAGTAAACTCCCCAAGAACATCTCCTTAGACCGTAAACACCTTTCCAAGGTGTTTAAGTGCCCTAAACACCTTCCTATGCTCCTAAAAGTGACTAGAACCTTACATGCATGAGTTAGAACCACCAAACAACAAAAGAAATGGACCAACATTAGTTAACTACCGTAAACTCATGTGTTTACGGTCGTAAACTGCTCAAGGAGTAGTCATAGGCCGTAAACTCCTTAATGGCCCATTTTGAAGCCTTAAACCCTTCATAAGCACTAGAATTCAACCTAGCCTAGTTCCACCATCCATGAGTTTACGGCCGTAAACTCATGGGGATAAGGTCTTAGGGCTATAAAATCTATAAAGAGTTTACTCTTGAAGAGTAAACTCCCTATTTATGCCATACACACCCTTAGATGTTACCCGGGACACTCCTAGCACTTGACCAAAGTGTTTTCCCGCATTTTAGATGCGTATACGTGTTTAATTAGTATTATATGTACTAATTGTATGTAAACATGTGTCATCATATGTTAATAGGTCTCTAAGTGTGTTCAAGTCTTTACTTGACATCGAGCACCCAACCGGCACCTCCGTCGGATCCACTTACAACAGGTGAGTTCATACCCCTGAATTAACCTTTTAAATGTTTTTACATGCTTTTATGGGGGGGAATACAAGTTAAAACATGCCAGTTATCATATCAATCACATGTGATTTGATAACCCGCATGCACAAGGATTTATTACACTGTTAACTGTTTTACCAAGTATGATACTGTAAATGGTTTTCTAAAACGTCTTTACTTGTTCAAGGCTTTTCTCAAATTGTCTCTCGCGCTGTATTTTTTACTTCAGATTCAGTTACAGTAGTATTTTAAACAAAGGATTTCTTTACCTATAATGTTTTATCAAAGCTTCATTTAAAACTTGTTTATGAAAGGTTTTCAAAGGATTTCTAAAGGTTTTCAAACTTATTTTACAAAAGAATACCAGGTCGTGATTTTCTTAAATGTAATGGTTTTCCAAAGTTTTCATCAAAGTTTTCCTCCATGTGTTTATACTCCTACTTCGTTAGATACTACTGCTTCATTATACTTCTACTTAGTTAATGCTCCTACTTAGTTCAATGCTACTACTTGTTAACACTTCTACTTAGTGATACGCTTCTACTTGTTAACGCTTCTACTTAGTGATACGCTTCTACTTGTTAATGCTTCTACTTCGTGATACACTTCTACTTCGTTAAACACTTCTACTTCGTGAAACGCTCCTACTTTGTTGATGCTACTACTTCGTAAACGCTTCTACTTTATTAACGCTTCTACTTCGTGAAACGCTCCTACTTTGTTAATGCTACTACTTCGTACACGCTTCTACTTTATTAACGCTTCTGCTTTATTAACGCTTCTACTTTATTAACGCTTCTACTTCGAGAAACCCATCTACTTTGTTAACGCTTCTACCTAGTTAAATGCTTCTACGTCGTTAAATGCATGCCTGTACTTGTATAGTTATATAAACAATGCTTAAAGGACTTAGGAAGGCTATCTCGCCCTATTTCCTTTTCCTCGTTTGGATGTGGTCTGGTGGGATCGGATATCCGTCCGAAGGTCGTTTAATCATTAATTATATATCATGTATACACGTATAGACATGAAGGTTTACATCGGTCAGTTCAGTTGTGAGTCTCTATCACTAGTCCAATATTTTACATCAGAACTCACTATACTAGATGCATCTTCAGGACACGGCCTTCTCCGTTGTCTAGTTGGTAACCGAGTCTCCTGTAGGGAGAGCGGGCATTGTGTGTATAGATCTATACGGGATTGACACCCTAACACCCTGACTGCTAGCTACAGTCCACGGCCTACCAAGCCAAGAGGTGACAAATGTCACATTCTTTCCGACGCTTGCAGGGCGTCAAGTTCTCTAGTGTCTATCAGTATGGTTACGAGTATCTCGAGGTTACCTTATAATTCATGGCCTTAAGGTAACGGGAATTAACACTGTATTCACTGTTTTTAGACCTTGCTAGACGTATCATTCATTTGATACTGTCCGGGGTCTGTATTCGCTGTTTTTAGACCTTGCTAGACGTATCATTCATTTGATACTGTCTGTGGTCTGTGTCTCCTTTTGTTAGACTGAGCCAGGCGTGTCGTTCACTCGATACTCTCCTGGAGTCTATGATTTCTTTGCCTTAGTCAGCAGTATCTTCTGCTGAGGCATATGTTATTTTCCCTAATGATTTTACTTGTGATATCCTTCTACTTCCTTGAAAATCAACTACTGTTTTATGGTAATGATAGTATTTCAAGGAAAATTACTCTTTAAAAACATATCACTGTCGGGTCTTGGTAGAAGACTGTTTTTATTTAGAAAATATAGGATTTTCTGGAAAGAACTCTAATACACTGTTGATTCTAAACTACTACTTTTTATAAAGTTATTTGAATAAAATGACACTAAATACTTATGAACTCACCAGCATTTATAAAAATGCTGATACTCGCTTTCAAATAACTTGTATTCTCAGGTCAGCAATAGACAGGTACATCCCAGGAGCTTTTGGTGAAAACAGTTTAGTACCAAGCTGCACCTATATTATTACTTGTATTACTTTGATGTTTCTATGTAATGTAAACTATGTAAAACTATTACTATTAATGCAATGCTTGTTGTACTTTGATTACTATACTGCATATGTTGTGATACTTGACATGATGTCATCCACCCCAGAACGTTTCCGCCGTTCCGGTTATGGGGTGTGACAGCTTTTAACTCCAAACCAAAATCACAAACCGAACATAAAATCAAAGGAATGTCAAAACCCCTTTTAGACAAATTAGCATTGGTAGGAAGTCTATCTATCGTTAACCGCCAACCAAACACATTTATCTTTACGGGGGCCAAATGAACCCATCTGGTAACTGTAGAACACAAACCCAAAAAAGCTTCACCAATGTAGAAGCGAGTCGCAGCCACCAAGAAATCACCAGAATTATCCAAATTCCAAACCCTACTATCAATAACTAGATATAAAAAAAACCAAGATAAGAAGGAGTCGGAGTTTATCCCATTACTCAAGCTCAAAACCTCCTCTAATACGCCTACGAAAGAAAGCAAAAAAATTTCCTTGATTTCACTTATGTTTGATCGAGCTGTTAGGATCTTTTTTAAGAACATGAAGCCTTGGAAAAGTGTCATTTAGCTTCTTATCACCCAGCCACAGGTCATACCAAAACGAAGTGTGTTCACCGTTAACCACCTTCTTTCTAGAAAAGAAATTAAATCAATGCCTTTATTAAAAAGGTGTGAGGTACTCTTAGCCATATATATTGACGTGGAGCATCTACTAGGAACCTTCATATCCAAAAAAAACCGTACAGACCGTGAATAACTCTAATAACTCAAGACTATAAATCATCAATCTTTTGTCGAAACCTCCAAATCCATTTGAATAGCATGGCCATGTTTAGGGGAAAAAGTTGCTAACACCCAAGCCTCCATGGTTCTTTTGAGCCAATACTTTCTCCCAGCTAACCCAAGACATTTTCTTCTTCCATATTAACACCCAAGAAGAAATTGCTACATAAAGGCTCTAATTTCTTCAACACATCCAAAGGAACTTTGTATAAAGACAAAGAACATAAGGATGGATCCTAAAACCGATTTTAGAAAGGTCAAACAACCAACCACCCACTGATAACATCTTGAGCCTCTAACGAGAGAATTTATCCACTAACTTCTAGACATCGTGGTTCCAAGACTACATTTGTGACGTATTTCCACTAACTATAACACCCAAATAAGTAAATGACTCCTTACAAGCAACACATCTATAGAATAAGCAATGATGTCGACTTCCAAAAAAATAACTCAAACCCCAATAGTTTGTTTTTTCTGTAAGTTGATCGGGAGACCAAACTCCATATGAAAAAATCTCATAATATACACAATGCTTACAAAATTGGAGGTCTTCCATTCACCTATGAAGACATCATCGTCTACATAAAAAAGGCGAGAAAGATATATCGGGTCAATGGTGTTAAGAGAGATACCCTCAAAGTAGCCTACTTGCATAGCTCTCTTAAAATAATTATTTAGGACATTCATCGCTATAATGAAAAGAAAAGGTGATAAAAGGCTACCTTGACAAACACCTCTATAAAATTTGAACTCATCAATGGGACTCCCATTCACCAACACTGAGCCTATGAGCCCATGGAAGAAGTCAAGCACCCCTGAATCCAATTATGCTATCTTGCCCGAAATCCAAATATATCCAAAAAATCTCAATGCACTGAATCGTAAGCTTTTTCAAAGTATACTATAAAAATCATCACTTTTTTCTTACGATCCCTACACCAAGAAAAGATTTCATTTAAGGTGAACGGGTCATCCAATATTTGTTTGACTTTAACAAAAGCATTTTCCTCCATAGTTACAAGATCACCAACCACCAAGCTCAATTTATTTGCTATAATTTTCCCATTAATCTTATATTGATAGCCAGTAAGACTAATTGGCCAAAAATCCTTGATAAATTTCGCATCTGCCAAATTAAGAATAAAGGAAGTGAAAAAATGGTTGCACCCTTTGGGGAAAGTACTAGACCTGAAAAACTTAAGAACAATGTTAACTATATCATATATTATCAATGACCAAAAACCTACAAATATAATTAAAGGTGAACCTATCTGGATCAGAGGATTTATCAACATCGCAATCTCATAATGCGCGCTTGATTTCCTTTGGAGTAATAACATCCCCCAAGGCCGAGACCTTCCCATAAAACATAAAAGATGATTAAAAACTATTTAATAAAAACGCGCTTGATTTCCTTTGGAGTAATAACATCCCCCAAGGCCGAGACCTTCCCATAAAACATAAAAGATGATTAAAAACTATTTAATAAAAACGCGCTTGATTTCCTTTGGAGTAATAACATCCCCCAAGGCCGAGACCTTCCCATAAAACATAAAAGATGATTAAAAACTATTTAATAAAAACAAACCATGTATTTAACATAAATATTATTATGCATAAAAGAAATAATAAATGATCATGATATTTAAATCATGTTAAATAATAATACTTAATTAGCAAAAGTTAGTCAATAACATTTGAGAAATTTGTTAATTTTGAAGTAATATAAATCATTCTATATTACGAGTTATTTTTTGAAAGATGAATTTTATAAACTAGCATATTGTTATGAAGAAATAAAAACAATTACGAGATATACAGAATCGAATTTTGTAACAATCTGTATCGACTAACTTTAAATTTTTGGTTTGTATACACATACAAAATAGATGAATATGCTATAATCCTATAAATAATTAAAAAAAATTAAAAAAAAAACTCCTCAGTTTTTTAGAATTTAACACCACTAACATTTTGGTAATCTCAAATGTTCAACCAAGTCTTCTCCAATATATCATCCAAAGTTACACGCTTGTGAGTAGAAGCAAACAAGTCAACCCACGAGATTACGTCCCGAACTCTTTCAGAATTAGGAATCACAATGTTAGCCAATGCCTAGTAACCATTTGATCCACATGAGTTTTTCTGTGGTGTAAGCCAGGGAATGATTTTCAGCTTCGGTGCTTGAGCGAACCAAAACCTTTTTTTTATAGATCCAACTTATCAAATTTGATCCATGAAAAACAACAAATTCGTACTGAGATCGGCTATCATCTTTATGTGAGTTCCAATCAGCATCAGAGTAAGCGTAAAGGGATTTAGCAGAGGTGGGCTTGAAATGAAGAAAATGATCAATTGTCTCATTTAGATACCGAATGATACATTTTACAGCTTGTCAGTAATTAGTGATTGGTGAGTGCATGAATTGACACGCCCGATTAACCGAGTAGGCAATATCTAGTCGTGTGATGGTGGCATATTGTAGCGATCTAATAATTTCACTGTAAAGAGTGGGATCGTAGAACGCATCACCATCACGTTAAAGACGAGTTCGTGGATCAGCTGGTGTGGTGATAGGGGTGGCCATGATCATTATACTACAGTTGAGGACGTCACTAATATATGCTTTTTGTGACATAGTGAGGCCGGTAGCATGTTGAGGAATTTGAATGCCAAGAAAATAATGTAATTCACCAAGGTCCTTGAGGGAGAAGACACAATGTAAGGCAGTGATAAAACTTTGGAGGTGTTCATCATTTGTTCCTGCCACAATAAGATCTTCGACATAGACAAGAACATATATGGTGGAATGTGATGAATGATGAACAAATAGTGACGTATCAGACTGACAAGCATGAAATCCATGTGAGACTAAGTATTGTTTTAGCTTGGTAAACCAAGCTCTTAGTGCCTTTCGAATGCCATAAAGAGCTTTGTGAAGTCGACAGACATGATTGGGTTTTGTAGGATCTTCAAACCCCTTTGGTTGTTTCATTTACACTTCTTCGAATAAGTCACTATTTAAAAAGGAATTGTTTATGTCAAGTTGTTTGATTCGCCAACCTTGGGAGATAGCAAGAGAAAGAACTAATCGGATTGTGGTTGGTTTGATAACAGGGATAAACATATCAAAGAAATCAACACCCGCTTCTTGGTTGGATCCTTGAGCAACCAGCCTTGCTTTATGACGTTCAATTTTGCCATCGGAGTACCTTTTTATCCTAAAAAATCCACTTATAGCCAACAATGTTAGTGTTAGTAGGACAAGAAACAAGAGACTAGGTGTTATTTTTCATGAGAGCATCATATTCTGCTTTCATTGCATTTTGCCAACAAGTATGCTTAATGGATTGGGTATAGGTTTGGGGTTCAACATCAGAGTTGAGGATAGTAGTGGTCTAAAATATTTTTGGTTTGAGAGAGTTTGTGCGGACACGAGTGATCATGGTATGTTGACTTTGATCTGTTGGTCGAAAATGGATTGGTATGGAAGTTTGTTTTACACGGGAACTAATGGTTGATTGGTGATAATGTGGAGTGGATGTAGTAGTGTTGGATGGTATCACATGTTGTGGACTCTCGGTGTGGGGGCTGGTGGGTTGAGAGTTGTTGTATTGAGGGTTGGCAGGGTGATTACTGGTAGGTGTAGTGGTAAGTGGAGGAGATGAGTTTGAAGGTGGAGCGACCATGGATAATAGTTGGGAAGGTCGTAGATCATAGGCATGTTGAAGAATAGTTTAGGAGGTTTTAGGTGGTGATGAGGTGGAGACGGAATTGATGGGTGTAGAGGTGGTGTACGGAAAGATGTCTTCATTGAAGACAACATGGCGAGAGATGTAGATGTGGTTTTTGGGTTGATATAAGCATAAATAACCTTTGTGAGTTGCATTACAACCAAGAAAGATGCATGGTAAGGATCTAAAATCAATTTTATGTTTATTGTAGGGCGTTAGAAAGGGGTAGCACAGACAACCAAATGTTTTCATAAAATCATAATCTGAGGTTTTGTTGTAAAGTTTTTGGTATGGAGATGCATTATTGAGCACATGGGTGATGGTATGATTGTGTAGATAGGTTGCAGTTTTGAAGGCATGTTCCCAAAATAGTTGGGGAAGAGATGACTGAGCTAAGAGTTTCAAACCTTTTTCAACAATTATGCAATTTTGACGTTCTACAACACCATTTTGTTCTTGTGTGTTGGGACAAGAAACACGGTGAATGATGCCAAGGGTTTTAACAAAGGTTGACACATTTTGAAATTTACCACCCCAGTCAGTTTGTAGGCTTTTAATGTCACAGGAGAACTGATTTTGATCATGGTATGAACTTCTTAAAACATAGAGAAAACCTGTGATTTTTGGGTTTGAAAATAGATCCATACAAATTTTGTGCAAGCATCAATTAAGAGAAGGAAATATTTGTTTCTATTCGATGAAAAAACAGGGGAGGACCCCAAACATCCGAATAAACTAACCCAAAAGGTTTTGTAGAAGCTACATGACTGGAAAAAAGATGAAAACGATGACATTTACCCATCTGACATGAATCACAAACAGATGGAAGTTTATTTGATGACAATGGAAGATTAAATGAAGAAACTAAGCATCTTAAAATAGGTTCGTTGGGATGAGCAAGTCATCCATGCCATCCTTGAAGAGAGGACTTAACGCCCATGAAAACTACATGAGGATGCTTGGAGCGATTTATTTGGTTATGGGATAGTCGGTACAGTCCATCACTGAAGTCCCCTCGAAGAAGTGTTTGTCCCTGCAAGTTCTTAATATTGCAATGTTTAGACCATAGTTCAACATAGACATTATTATCATCAGTTAATTTAGAAACACTAAGGAGGTTTTTTGTTAATTTAGGTACAATAAGCATGTTTGGCAAATGTAAATTAAGCAGAGAAGACGAACCAACATGAGAAATACACAACTGGTTAATGTTTCCTACTTGTAGTTTGTCATCTCCCTTGTACTCATCTGCAACATTGAGTTTCTGTAGATCACGTGACACATGATTGTAGCCCCTGAATCCAAATACCATTTGGGATCAAAGACAGTATAGGGGTTGTAGTGTTGAGTGATGTGGGCTTGACGAGACTGGTTTCACGGATTAGGTCGGTGAGAGGGGAAATCAGTTTGATTTTCTCTTTGCCAACAATTTATAGCTTCATGACCTTTCCTGCTGCAGAGTTGGCATAGGGGTCGACGTCTCTTAGGATCAGTATTGTAATTTCCTGAAGATGAACTAGAGTTGTGATTGTTGTAGGATCCATTTGATCTATATGAAGAGCGATTGACAATGATGGCAGCAACAGAACTGGTTTGAACAAAGTTTTAGCAAATATGATCTTGCTTAATCCTCGTTTCTTCTTGGAGTAGCAGTCCTGTAAGATCATCAACAGACATAAGTTTCGTTTTCATCATAATAGCAGTGATAAAAGGTATGTAGGAGAAGTCTAGCCCATTTAAGAGATAACCAATGAAGTCTACATCAAATACGGGACTGAGATTTGCAGGAAGGGAGTCTGTAATTGATCACTTACAGTCAATATAGTCCATCATTGTCATGAACCCCTTGGAGATGGATTGGATTTGGGCCGTAATTTGCATTCTGGAAGCCCAAGTTCGGGCTTGAAAGGATATGTCGATGGCTTTCCAAGCCATATGAGAAGAATTTCAGCGATTAGCAATGGCTAGGGATTTCTTAGAGAGTGTCGATTGTATCCATAGTAACACAAAGTGATCTTTTCTTCCATGTGATGTACGCCGGATTAGGATCAGTGGTTTCCAAAGTGGCTGGAATGGAGGGTGCAGTAGCAGTAGCAGGTGTTCCTTCGATGGCTGGAAAAATGATAGCTTCTGGTGGTGGAGATGGATTTAGGACAAATTCTTCAATATCGAAAGTTTCTAGGGCAACAATAATGGTGGTATGCCATGTCACACCCCAAAACTGGAACGGCAGAAACGTTCTGGGGTGGATGACGTCATGTCAAGTATCACAACATATGCATTATAGTAATCAAAGTACAACAACCATTGCATTAATAGTAATAGTTTTACATAAGTTACATTTTATAGAGACATCAAAGTAATACAGAAACTAGTATAGATGCAGCTCGCTTCTAGGTTGGCTTCACACAAGCTCCCGGGTGTACCTGTCTATTGCTGACCTGAGAATACAAGTTATTTTGAAAGCGAGTATCAGCATTTTTATAAATGCTGGTGAGTTCATAAGTATTTAGTTTCATTTGTGTAAGTAAGCATTTTATTCAAAATAACTTTATAAAAAGTAGTAGTTTAGAATCTACGGTGTATTAGCGTCCTTTCCGGAAAATCCTATATTTTCTAATTAAATGCAGTCTTCTACCAAGACTCGACAGTGTTATGTTTTAAAGAGAAATTTTCCCTGAAATACTATCATTACCAAAATACGGTATTTGACTTTAAAGAAAGTAGGAGAATATCGCTAGTAAAAATACTAGGGGAAAATAACATATGCCTCAGCAGAAAATACTGCTGACTAAGGCAAAAGAAATCATAGACTCCAGGAGAGTATCGAATGAATGATATGTCTGGCTCAGTATAACAAAGGAAACACAGACCCCATACGGTATCAAATGTACGATACGGCTAGCAAGGTCTAAAACAAAGAAACACAGACCCCATACAGTATCAAATGAACGATACAGCTAGCAAGGTCTAAAACCAAGAAACACAGACCCCGGACAATATCAAACGAACATTACAGCTAGCAAGGTCTAAAACAAAGAAACATAGACCCCAGACAGTATCAAATGAACGATACAGCTAGCAAGGTCTAAAATAAAGAAACATAGACCCCAGACAGTATCAAATGAACGATACAACTAGCAATGTCTAAAACAAAGGGTAATCCTAAGAGTGTTGTTTCAAGAATACAGTGTTAATTCTCGTTACCTTAAGGCCATGAATTATAAGGTAAACATGGAGATACTCATAACCATATTGATTGACACTAGAGTACTTGACGCCCTGCAAGCGTCGGAATAAATATGACATTTGTCACCCCTTGGCTTGGTAGGCCGTGGACTGTAGCTAGCAGTCAGGGTGCGGGAGTGTCAGTCCCATATAGATCTATACACACAATGTCCGCTCTCCCTCTAGGAGACTCTGGTTACCAACTTGACGACGGGGAGATCTGTGTCCTGAAGATGCATCTCGTATTTTGAATTCTATTAGAGGCGCCGGAGAAATTATATAGACTCGCGAATGAACTGACTCCTTTGGAATTCTCGTACTAGAAAGAGTAAATAGAACCTCCTAACTATTCCTATAATAGTTACTAGTGTCTCTAATTTATGAATGATGAATGGAAGGATGCCCTTGCTACTCAAGGGAAATGAACTGGTCGATGTAAACCTTTATGTCTATACGTGTATACATGATATATAACTAATGTTTAAACGACCTTCGGACGGATATCCGATACCCACCAGACCACATCCCAACGAGGAAAAGGAAATAGGGTGAACTAGCATTCCTAAGTCTTTTAAACATTATTTATATGACTATACAAGTACAGGCATGCATTTAACGAAGTAGAAGCCTAGAAGTATAGAATAAAACTTTCATAAAACCTTTGGAAAACCTTTAAAAATAAGAAATTTACGACTTGATATCGTTATGTAAAACAGGCTTTGAAAACCGTTCATAAACACGTTTTGAATATAATTTGATAACACAATAAGTAAAGAAACCTTTGTTTAAAACACTGATGTAACTGGTTTAGAAGTAAAACATACAGCACGAGAGATAACTTGAGAAAAGATATAAACAAGTAAAGACGTTTTGGAAAACCATCTATAGTATTATACTTGGTAAAACAGCTAAAAGTGTGATAAATCCTTGTGCATGCGGGTTATTAATCACATATGATTGATATGATAACTAGCATGTTTTAACTTGTATCCCCCCCCCAATAAAATCATGTAAAAACATTTAAAAGGTTAATTCAGGGGTATGAACTCACCTGCTGAAAGTGGATCGGATGGAGGTGTCGGTTGGGTGCTCGGTGTCAATTAAAGACTTGAACACACTTAGGGACCTATTAACATATGATGACATATGTTTACATACAATTAGTAATTATAATACTAATTAAACACGTAAACGCATCCTAATGTGCGGAAAACACTTTGGTCAAGTGCTAGGAGTGCCCCGGGTAGCATCTAAGGGAGTGTATGGCCTAGTTAGGGAGTTTACTCTTCAAGAGTAAACTCTTTATAGAGTTTACGGCCCAAATGACCAACTCCCCATGAGTTTACGGTCGTAAACTCGTGGTGGGGGTGTTCTAGGATGCTTAATGGTCTTAAACTCTTGAGGGGTGATTCTAGATTTAGTTTTAAGGCATTGGAATGGCATTGGAACAACATAAGGACCATTTGAGGAGTTTACGGCAGTAAACTAGGAGTTTACGGCCGTAAACTCTTACATGCTCTTTCCTTATGTGTATTATGGTCTTAAATGGAAGGGTATAAAGTTCTATGCATTTTTCCAAGCCATATAGGGAAGTTAGGGCATCATTTGGCCTCCTTTTGGGAGTTTACAGCCCATGTACCAATCCTAGGGGGGTTTACGGCCGTAAACTCCTATGTCCATAGTTTCTTTAATGTTTAAATCTCCTACTTCAATTGTGGTTGGTTCTAGACATTTAAGGTGTTTGAGGGCAATTCTAACACCTTAAAAGGTGTTCACGGCCCTTGAAGAGGGGTTTACGGTCCAAGAGTGTTCTTGAGCCGTAAACTCATGTTTACTCTCCAAAATGCAAGGTTTTGGTGTTCTAAGCTCGAAGGTGTAAGTCCACAAGTCATATCTAAGCCCTAGGAGTGGTTTGGAAGGGTTTGGGGGCTTCAAAACCCCACTTATGGGTGTTTATGGTCCAAGAGTGTTCTTGGGCCGTAAACACATGATTTGGCCCCTATTGGATGTCTTAAACACGAATTTGCATGTTAAATGAGCTAAACAACAAGTTAGGGTAGATCACTTACTAGTTTGGGGCTCGAAATGGGCGGTTTTTGGATCGAAAGCAACTTGTAGAGAGAGAGAGAGTGTGTAGAGAGAGAGTGAAAAGTATCAAATGGAGTCCACTCACCCTTATATAGGGGTTTGAGTTTGTGGCTTGGTGGAAATCTACCCGATACTGACGTTAAACGGGGCTTTTGGTCGCACCTGATTAAATGGTCGTAATTTGACTTGGTTAAAACTAAAACTTTTCAAGGGATATTGAGGGTGTTTCTAATTTGTTCCAACCCTTACGAAGTCATTATAAAAGTCCCAAATTAATTAACCAATCCAAAAGGTTAACGGACAGTTTAATAAAGCGAGGCTTATTAACGGAAGGAGAGGTTAAAATGACGGAATAAATTTCGGGTTGTCACATGCCACAATGAATAGTTTTCACGATCAAGCTTGACAACAATTGAGGGAATTTGAACGTTTAGAATGGATGTGGTGGTGGTGGCTAAGGCTAACAAATTTGGAGCTTCTGTTGCCATTGTAGATGATTGATAACAAATTGATAGAGAACTGTAAGGTTAGCTCTGATACCATGTGGTGAATAGAATTGCTTGTATGTGTATTCATATGATATACACATATTTAAACAGAGAGATTACAACTAGAAGATGAGATACATACTCCTGTAAATAAGGTAAATCTATGTTGACTATTTGACTCAAGACTTTATCAATTTAACATGTATTTAATATGTTAATATAATACACTCCATAACTTGAATCACATCCTCACATTTGAGGAGCACATAATCAAATCCCTCAGAATAATTGTCACAATGTGTCTTGGATTTAGTGAAACAGTTCAATACATTCCTCTATCGACCCTCTATATTTTGCATTACAACTTGAGATCATACTGAGTATTAAATGGTGTCGCCCTATAATCTTCAAGTCATACAAGAAACATGACTATGTTGGGTTAGGGAGGAATAGTGTGTGGTTTATGTAATCAAGGATCATGCAGAACACTTACTGAGTCTAATATTTTGACCTTATATAAGAGTATCATGAAATCCAAATTATAGTATAATCATTCAAGGAACAATTTTAGATCAATGCACTATTAAGAAATCATGAACAATATATTTATATAAATTCAAACTCTTCTATTTACCAAAGATAATTGATCAATCAACATTAAATGTTAATTATATCTCATAATCATAGGATGTCACAAGGGGCACTTCCCCCTTGGACCCTTCTAAGAGCGCTACCCCCTAGGACCCCACAAGGGAGCATAACCCTCTAAACTTTCAATAAGAAACAATATAGAATTATAATGTTGTAACTTTTTGATGATGTAATGCTTTAACTACATAATCAACAAAGAACTCTAATGTTATAATTTCTTGATGTGCTAATGTTTAACTTCATTGATGTTGTAATCAATAAAGAATTATAATGTTGTAACTTTTTAATGTTTTAATGTTTTAACTCCATAATCAACAAAGAATTCTAATATTGTAACTTTTTTTTTCTTAGGAGGGTGATTTATTCATTGACCCTAACCCCATGTTAATGTTGATGACGATTATGATAGGCAAAAAGAAGAGTATGTGCCATAATACAACAAAAGAAAACGGGAACCAAACGTACACAAAGAGAAATCAGATTATTGGAAAACTTTCGAGGTAGTTTGGATAGAAAATTATGATGGAGTGAAAAAGAAAAATGTTAAATGTAAGTTTTGCTCAACCATTCTTAAAATCGATATGTATGTAACGACACCTTTATCTTACTTAGACACATCACTAGGTGCAAAAGAATAAAAAAACCATGAAAAACAATAGCACTTTAAGAAGAGAATCCAACGTCAAATCCGTCCTTACAATTGAAGGTGACGTCAATCGTGAAAATAATTTTTAATCATTTTGTTGTTAGATATTTTGGGCATACAATTGTCCACCGTGGCATCTGAGTTGGCATTTAGGAATTGCGGTCGCATATGTTTTTCACTCAACGTCAAGTTAGAAAATTAAGGAAACCAATTATAAATATATTGATGATATCTTTAAAGACGATGACATAGCATTTGCTACTTAGTTTCAGTATTCATAATATTTCTTGTTTTATTTGATATAAACCATAAATTACTATTACAAAATACTAACTACATTTTTTGTTTTTATATAGATATAGAAGAAGCACTACACAAACGATATCGGAAAACATAAAGAAAAAAGTCAATTGATGTTTAATTTGTTTTTTGGATTCTGAAACAAGTATACTTTTATTGTTCATTTTGGTTTAATATTTTTTTTATACTACTTAATTTGATTTAATATTTTTTGTGGTTTTAAAACCTAAAAGCATCATACTTGAAAGATATGTTTATTTTGGTTTATAGAATATTCAAATACACAATGAACATTTGACTTGGTTTGCTTTGAAATAGCTAAAGCCCAATTGGTGAGTGTATAGAGTTGGGAAGTGGCTAGTGGATTTGCCAATTTGCTTTGCTTTGCTACTTGCCAAATACCAATTGTCCAATTGCAATATACTTAGTCATTAATCAGTCCACTCAAAGAAGATGATTCATTATCTTCTTCCTCAAAAACAAGACGAAGTCATAAGAACATGACCAAATATAACAAGACGAAGTCATAAGAACATGACCAAATATGATGATTAATTAGGCTATATTTGGCATTATCTTCTTCCTAAAAAACAAGACGAAGTCATAAGAACATGACCAAATATGATGATTAATTAGGTTATATTTGTCGTACCAACTGAAAGACTAGTTGATAGTTGAAAAGCTGATAAAAAATAACATTTGGTAAAACTAGTTGAAATATATAAAATTACATAAAAAGACCATGTAAAAATATGTGTTTCTATAATTAATTAATGGGTAAATTATGGGTGTATTTGGAAATTTTAAAAAAAAAAAACTTCTAAAAAACTAGTCTAAGTAGTTTTTCAAAAAGCTAGCTTATAAGCTACTTTTTGGCTTACCAAACACGACTATAAAAAAACTCGAAAAATAAGCTAGTTTATCAGCTAATTGTGGCGCGTCAAACACAGCTTTAGTGGTTTCTCCCTCAACTCTTCCCATGATATTTGAAGACTCATCATAAATATAAACCAATGTTGATTTATTGCCTATACGGTATTCGACTTAATAACTTTCATGATTTCAAATCTTTACAACTTCATTCAATGGATCTCAAAAACAAAAACGAAATCGACACTTAACACCAAGAATGCAACAAAAAGAAGTTTGGACTAAACCTACAACTTTCACTATAACATAGGGACCATTCTTGCAATTTAATCCAAACCATAAAATAGTTCTCATCTCATCTCATCTCATCTACATATCAATACTTTCCCAACAATTAGTAATTTCCTAAAAGAAAAACACCACAACTCTCCAAACTATATAAACCCTTTACTACGTCCAATCATTTTAACCCAATTAGCACACATCTTGGGGTTTAATTTCATCCAACATTCCTTATAATTATCATTTTCTTCACAAAAAATGGCACATGCAACAACATGTAAAGGATCATCTTCACTCCACCCAAGCTTTTTCAACTTCTTTTCACATTCTTCAAATGTAGGTTTTGGAGGTGTTTCCGATTTGCTCATCTTATCTGCTATTATCTTCAACACACCCAATATTTCTTCATCAATCGATTTTTTACTCATTTTTTGTTTCTTTTTAACAGGAGGAGGTGGAGGAGGATCAGATGATGAAGATGATAATGAATCCGTTGTATCTTTTGGGATTTCAATCTCTTCATCATCTTTAACCACAATTGCTGTTATAGGTTCAGCAGAAATCGGTTCCAAACTTTTAATCCCATTTGTCATTACTCCATCAAAAAGTTGTGCACAAAGATCCGGAAATAGTAGAGATGTGTTCCTTAATGTTTCTACATATTTATTTTTCTATAACAAATAGAAATCAATGAATATATGTATATATATATAAGTAAGAGTGTGATAAACTAATGATTAATGATTGATGAAAGCTACCTTTATTTCATTTTCCCATTCTTCATCTGTCAAATTAAAGGTGTTAGTGGATGCGTCATAAATGTTGCCACATTTGTTTTTAAGATCTAACCATGCTCCATATTTGTTCTTGAGGTAATCAAAATGGTTTTTCAATTGTTTTCGATCGACTGAAAAGTTATGGTTATCTCCAAGTGTTTGCCCAATTTTCTTCCATGACATTCGTTTTAAACTACCACCTTCTCTCCCATTGATGGCAATTTCGTTAATACATGCATCAAGAAACGTTTTTGCGACATTCACGTTTTTCCAACTAACCCTATTTCGTTTTGATTCACTGCAACGTTCCATACCTAAAGGAGAAAAGATTTGATTAAGAATGTTTGGATAATGTTAGTGCGATGAAAAATACACTCTTTGATTCGTTTTAGAAAAATCCCAATTAAAGAGAATCGATCTTTGAACAGTATATACAGAAACCATCAGTTAGAAACATCATCTTTCGTCTATCTACACTCAAATGAACAATATAGATGCAATTTAAGGGGGTAAGATGCAGTAGGTGATCACGATTGAGAAAATTTTGACAGATATTAACCAAGAAACAAAAACCACAAATCGAATTTCAAAAACGACTTTGGGAACAAGTGGTAGAACGACTAGACATAGTTTTGATCTCATGGGGGGATAAATTATCAAAATTATCAAAATGTGGCGAGTCGTAAGATCAGGGAACTCATAAAAATCAACCAAATAAACAAAAACATCATTACCACAATTTGATTATAATAATTAGGGTTTTTAACAGAGAGTTACCTGGGCAGCGATGAACGTCAAAGAAAGGTTAGAAGAAATGGGCGAAGACGAAGAGAGCTGAAGACGAGTTGCAGCGAAGGGAATCTGTGAGCAGATAGCAATCGGCGGTTTGGGGAGAATCGGCGCCGGAGAAGAATTAGCGACAACAGAACCAACTCTGAAACAAAAAGAGCGATGAAGGATAAAAGCATAAAGTGGATGTTTCTTTGCTAATTTATCAAGTAAAAATACATCATTATGTATTTCCGTTACACTAAAAAAGTTAGAAGTGTTTTGCTTTTTGGATGTAGAATATTGTGTAGATAATAATATTTAAAGATATTAAAAAATACTTATATACTTGATGAATGCAAAGAAAATTAAATAAAACTAAAATCTATATAACGTCAAGGATTTAATTTGGAAAAGTCTTATTTCTAAACAAAAATAGTTAAAAGAATTTAAAAATAACCATGATTTTGAAGACAACCTGTGAAAATATGAAATTTTCGTAGGCTGTCACCAATAAAAATCATGTTTTTTTGGCGAACTTTGAATCTTTATAACTATCAACAAACTATGTTTAGTTGAATGTTTTTTAATTGTATTCTTTGTAACAAAGGTTATTTACTTATTTATGGACATATATTTCAAATTTGGAGATCGAAAATGATGGGTTATGAGCCAAGTCAAAGGCCAAATCGGGACAATGGAAACAACAATATTTTCTTGATCTGTAGACTCGTAATAGCCGGATCTAGTACAAACAATTTATATAGCTGAAAGGACTCAATAGAACGAATCATACCATCGTGTTTTTCTTCGACTTCTTTGGTCTAGCAAGTTGATCGTACTTGAGAACTCAATGTTGAGTTCCTCTATTAGTATTTTAATTATGTAAATATTTTGTTGCTAGTTTGGTCCAATTTGCTTTGAACTTTTTCATAATGATGATTTTGCCCTTAGTATTGTATTTATTTAAATATTTTTCTGTTTAAAAGAAAATTTTTAAAAAAATGCATTTTAAATTTTACTTTTATAATTTTTTATAAAGGAATAAAAATAAATAAATAAAATATACAATCTCTCTCTCTCTCTCCTAAAATCCACAACCCCGTCTTCCATTCTCATATAAACGTCGATGCATCGCCATAGGTCGGAAGATATGAACGCTAACACCACCGTCAGCCGCCACACATCTAAGTTGGAGCGTCGTCTCTCTTACCTATTCGATAATAGGGGGTGGTAAGATGAATCAGAAGATCAAAGACAGATCAGAAGATTGAAGGTTCATCATCTGCAAAAATCTGAGTTGGAGCACCTTCTTCACCGCTGACACCAATTCTAAGGTTTCTACACCTTCTTCCTTCGTACAATGGTAAGCTTAATCGTACAATGGTAATCCCCCTTTCCTCATGTGTGTGTGATTTAATCAACGACACACAAAAACCCTCATGTGTGTGGGTTTTTTCAACCGATGCACAAAAACCCCATTATTACTTTACCTCATTCATAACAGAGTTGTTATGTGTCTTTTCAAGTTCATGTGTTTTTATCAGGGGTTATTTTTCCATTTCATGTACTTTGTCTTCCCTATATATTTGTGCTTTGTATGTATATTTTTGGAGAATACAGTGAAAATACTCTTCTCTTAAGAGTTTTATGGTATCAGAGCATATCGGCCTCCTCCCTTCCTTCCCTTTTCTCCACAGCCATGTCTACATCCTCCACTGATAACTCTCTTCCTCACTCCCTTGCTCACTTTATACCTATGAAGCTTTGCTCCTCAAACTATTTACTCTGGAAAAACCAAATGATTCCACTTCTAACTTATCAAAATCTCATCTCTCATGTAGATGGTTCATCTACTGCCCCTGTCGCAACCCTCACTGTCAATGAGAAATCCAATGAAAATCCCGCATATGCTGCTTGGATTGCAGCAAATCATCGTACCATTATTACCATAAACGCCACTTTGTCTGAAGAAGCTGTCATAGTTATCATCGGTCTGTCAACTGCTCGTCAGATCTGGGTTGCACTGGAAACCGCTTATGGTAACTCATCCATTGAACGGGTGCACAATCTTCGCGATCAACTCCGCTTGGTTCAGAAAGATTCAAAAATTGTTGCTGATTATGGTCGTCACTTCAAAACTCTATGCGATCAGTTAGCCGCCATTGGTTATCTGGTTGACATCAACGATCAAATTAACTGGTTTCTCTGCGGTCTCAGACCATCTTTTGAGTCATTCTCCACTGCCATTCGCACATCTCGACCTACTCCCGCCTTTTCCGATCTCTTGGCTAAGGCTGAAAGCCATGAACTGTTCATCCGTGCCCTTCATGGCACCTCCACACCACCTGTGGCTTTTCGGCTCAAACCTATCAGCCCCCATCTTCTTCTCATCAACGGGGTGGTCAATCTCCTCATGCTTCGAGCAACAACATTGGATGGGGTGGACGGGGACGTAGTCGCCGCCCTCCGTACTGTCAACTATGTTGCCAAGATGGCCACTTTGCTAATGTTTGTCCACGACTAGCATCATTTGCTGCTCAAGCCATTCCCACTGATGACAAATTAGCTAATGCCTTTTTGTCTCAAGGTCATGTTTCATCCTCCGGACCCGATTGGTATGTGGATTCAGGAGCCACAGATCACATGACTCCAACCACACAATTTGTTAACAATCCCTCATCCACTACAAGTAACAATTCGGTGACATTCGGAAATGGAAACACTTTCCCCATCACTCACAAAGGTCATCTTTTTCTTTTTGACAACATCAAGTTAAATGACATACTAGTTGTTCCCAATCTCACCAAGAATCTCTTGTCCATTAGCAAATTAACCAAAGATAATCATGTGAATGTCTTATTATCTTACCCTTCTTTCTACATTCAGGATTGCCAAACAAAACTGGTCCTGGCCCAGGGGCGATGTGAGAATGGACTTTATGTTTTAAACGCTTGTAGCACCTGGTTCCTGGTACGTATTCCTTGTAATTAATATTTCTTAAATAATGCATTTTGACTTGGACTCGGCGAGTTAAAGGACCAACTCGCCGAGTAGAAGCGGGATGAGACACGGGGTCTAACCTTTGCACTCGGCGAGTCGGTTCCCGGACTCGGTGAGTAGGCCATGTTTGGGCAAAAACCCTAACTCGGGTGTTTGCACCCTATTTAAACACTCTAACTCGGCCTCCCTTGTCCCTAACACTTCCATAAGATTTGTAGAGCGAAACCCTAGCCCCTTTTTGTCCTTGTGAGTGATTTTGGCCTTGTGAAGGAAGTTTGAAGCTTAAGAGAAGAAGAAGGAGGTGGAAGAGTGCAAGGAGGGGAAGTAGATCCGACATCTACCCTGCAAGAGGCTTCCATTCAGGTAGAAAAGTCCCTACCTTGATCACTAGTTCATTAGATCCCCTTTTGTCCCTAATTGGTGGTTTTCAAGCCCTAAAACACCAAACTCCATGTGTTTGTGCTCTATGATCCGAAAGGACTTCAGATCTAGACCTTATGGATGTATTAGAAGTATAAAGTCTCTGTGGTTGAAGTGATTGAGGTCCCTATTGAGTGTATGACCTCATAAAGAACTTGGATTTGCCTTTTGGAGCTTATAGGGCCATGCATGCACGTAAAGTTTGCAACTTTACGTGATAAGCATGCCCTAGGAACATAGATCTATGGTTTGGAAGCGTTGCATGTCTCAGATTTGGTCTATATGGGAAGTGGGTCAAAGAGACTCGGCGAGTCCTAAAGTGGAACTCAGCGAGTTTTATGAAGATGGTCTTAGACTCGGCGAGTTGGATGAACAACTCGATGAGTCCTATGAAGATTGCTTGGAACTCGACGAGTTGTTCTTCAAACTCGATGAGTCATATGAACTGTTACTGAGTAAGAGGGGTTTAGGTGTTGAAGGTCCAACCCTTCTTATCTGCACTCGGAATTAGCAATTTAACGTGTAGCAATAGTCCTAGAAACCCAAATCCTCATAAAGGATGCTCTAGTGAGGATTTGGAAGCAAGTAGGAGATCTGCTCGTGGGGACTCGGCGAGTTGTTCTTGGACTCGGCGAGTCGGATCGCGAGTCGGTTCTTTTATCCCAAGTAGTGAGTTAAGGGGGACTTAGTGAGTAAGAAGAGGGACTTGTTAAGTAGGACCGGGTTAGTAGGAGAAGGACTCAGCGAGTCTGTGCCATGACTCGGCGAGTCCAGTCAACTAGAATTTGACTTTGACCAAGGAGTTGACCTTGGACCAGGGGTGGGTCAGTCATCTGACCTAAGGGTATTTTTGAGTGGCTAATCTATGTTTATGATTTATAGCCGGAGGATTACCGATTCAGCAGTCAGGCACTTAGCAAGCAGACTTTCAGCAGCTACTTTTCGAGGTGAGTTACCTTCCAGTAGTAGTGGGTCTACGGCCACAATGTCGGCCCACTAGTAGGAGTTGTATGTTTAGATGATTGTCTCTGTGATATTCATCTAGGGTTGCTACTACCTGTGATATGTTTATATGCTAGTATGATATGATGTTATGTGCTAGTGACAGTAGGGGAGATAGTCCCCAGATTACCGGTCGATAGGGCCGAAGGGGCAGTCATGCCCAGCCATGCTAGATAGATTATGTGATACATGTTATGTGGTAGTAGTAGGGGGTGAAATAGTCCCCAACATCCGATCGAGAGGACCGAAGGGGAGACCAGCACCCAGGTATGCTAGTCAGTATCTGGTCGAGAGGACCGAAGGCAAGACTAGCACCCAGGTATGCTAGTCAGTATCTAGTCGAGAGGACCGAAGGGGAGACCAGCACCCAGATACGCTAGTCAGTATCCGGTCGAGAGGACCGAAGGGGTAGGTCGGGCACCCAGATATGCCTGACAATATATGTATGTTATGTGGTTATATGGTATGTGGTACAATAGGGGAACTCACTAAGCTTCGTGATTATAGTTTTCAGTTTTGGTTTCAGGTACCTCCTCTTCAAAAGGGAAGGAGCTGGCGCGGTAGCGGCACATCATACACACACGCTCTTTGTTTTCCGCACTATGAGATATTCAGGGATTTGTACTCTGACAATATTATGTTTCACGTTTTGGTTTACAGTTACGAGACATGTTTTTATTAAATGATATGGTTGTATGGTATTTTGTTACAAACATTTTGCAATCACTTAAATAAAAAAATGAAATTTTTGGGCGTGAAAATTGGGACGTTACAAGTTGGTATCAGAGCCCTGGTTTGAGAGATTCGGACACACCCTCGGGGGTGTCTGAACTCAAATCGAGGGATTAAAAGATTTTGAAAAAGGAAATGTTATCTAAAAGTTAAGTAAAGAGTTTTGAGAAAGAACGAAGTGTGTGATGTGCGCGACCGGCCGAGCTCAACTAAGTATTTCCCAAAGTACCCATACAAGTTTATGTTATGTTTATCAGATTCGGTAGAACAGCATGCTAGAATAGGACTAAGGATCTAGGAATGATGTCTTATGTGCCTGCTTTATGTGCTTCATCTTATGAGAATTGCATGCTAGTATTTAGTAGACAGTAGTAGGATAGCTTATCAGGGTTATGCCTGGTAGTATGAGCTTAGCATTATATGCTAGTTCAGCTTCTCATTATGAGGACTGACTTGCTTGAGTAGTTTTCCTGCGTCCGAATGCTACTTGCTTTGTGCTTTGTAGGACTCTGAGTGATGGGAGTTAGTCATTAGGTGAATACGTCACATTACATGTGATCAGGGTTGAATAATCTCAGAGTGTTGGATTTGGCCCTATAGCGCAGCTCTCGTTTGAGTCTAACCGTTGTAGGGACAAGGTTGTTACTTGAAGGATTATCTGAGCCTCATCACATGTGATGGTATTCAGGTAATGGCTAAGTGGCATTACAAGGAGGCCTTAAACAGCTGAGGACCAGTTTGGGTGGAGTCAGAGATTTTCCCTAGGGAAGCCTAGAATGGGAATAGCAGAGGATCAGCAGTGGTGAAAGGGATCTGGTGGAGTCAAAGTTGTCCTTGAGGAAGGTACGGATAGATGTGGAAGGTAGTATGGGCCCGTACTACTGAAAGCAGAGGATCCGTACCCGAACCAAGGAGGGCTAAGGCAAGACCAGGGAACTTGTAATAGATGTGATCCCTTTAGAGGTATCAATACCACTAATGGTTACCTGTGTGTATTACAGAATGGTGGTACTACGTTAGAGGACAACAGGTGGCAGTTCTGGAGAGGGATCGGGTTCGGGATCAGGTTCTGAGCTAGTAGATGAGAGGCTACACGATTCATCGCATCAGAGATCACGAGAGGCATCCTTGATTCGACCCCCATTATTTTCGGGTCGGTCAAGGAAGGGATAGTTGAGCTGATGGAGGACCGCCTCAGGGCGTTCAGGAGTGACATGGCATCTGGCCAGTCAAGATCTCGCATACTGTCCTTTAAGGACTTCAGGGGCAGTGGTGCACCGGATTTCCATGGGGCGAAGGACCCCATTGCTGCCAGACGATGGATCGCGTACATTGAGTCCGCACAGCTGACCAGCTTCTGCCCTGAGGGGTCGAAAGTGAGATATGCAGCAGGGTGTTTGAGAGACAGAACTAGAGACTAGTGGGATTCTATTGGTGACTCATTGGGAGCCTCGGCTGTTGAGGCTATGACATGGTCGGATTTTGTGACCCGGTTCCGAGCAGAGTTTGCGCCAGCAGTAGAGCTTCAGCAGCTAGCCAGAGAGTTTTTGGACATGAGACAAATTACGGAGACTGTGGCGGAGATCACCGCCAAGTTCCGGGAGAGGGCATTGCTGGTGCCCCAGTATGCGGTAGATGAGGATATGAGGAGGACCCGCTATCATGACATGCTACGATCTGACATTCGAGAGCATGTTAGTTTTTCAGCTTGCCCTACCCTAGATTCCATGATTGCCAGGGCTAAGGAGAGGGAGATTGATCTGGAGCATATCCGGAAAAGGGAGGCAGATGAGGGACAGGTTGCGGGGGCTTTGGGGAAGAAGCCCAAGGGACCAGACGTAGGGCCGAAAGGCCAACTGGGCCGAGGCCGCTGCAAGAAATGCGGCAAGACGCACGAGGGAGCGTGCAAGATGGGATCATCAGGCTGCTATAAGTTCGGCAAGTTGGGACATTTCAGCAGGGATTGTACTGCCCCTATGCATGTCTTTCCGACGTCTGAGTTGTTGTGTTTCCACTGCAACCAGAGGGGCCACAAGAAGGCCAATTGCCCCCAGTTGACAGCAGCATCAGCGCCAGTGAAGGCGCCAACTCCAGCGACCCTGCGAATCAAAGATAGCCGGCAGGGTAAGTCAGAGGCTCCAGTGGTGAGGAGTCGGGCCTTTCAGCTGACTATAGAGGAGGCACGCGCTACACCCGATGTGGTGACGGGTATGATTTCTTATTTATGCTTTATGTTATGTTGTTGTAATTTTGATATGTTATATATATGTGCTCTATTTAGGATTGTTCCATGTGAACGGTATCCCAGTTCAGGTGTTGTTTGATTTGGGGGCTACCCGATCATTTGTTTCTCTTGCGCTTAGCAAGAAGTTTCCTGAGTCTTTGGGCATGTTGGATTGCCCTTTAGAGGTAGAGATTGCAGATGATCGATCGGTGCGAGCATCAGCAGTGTTCAGAGATTGTGTTCTAAGGTTGTTTGAGGAGCGCTACTTTGTGGATTTGGTTCCCATTCCATTGCGTGGGAACAAGGTGATTATAGGCATGGATTGGTTGAGCCCTAATGGGGCGGTGATAGATTGCGCACAGCAGCTGGTGCGGATCAGGACCCCAAGTGGGGGAGAGTTGGTGATCCACGGCAAGAGGCCACAGCGTGGACCCACAGTATGTTCAGCAGCGAGAGCTAGACGCTACCTTCAGTAGGGTTGCACGGGATATGTCGCGTATGTTATGGATACCTGGGAGGCGGGTAAGGCGACGATGAGCGAGGTTTCAGTGGTACGAGACTACGCTGATGTGTTCCCAGAGGAGCTTCCTGGAATACCTCTGGAGCGACAGGTAGAGTTCAAGATCCAACTAGTCCCTGGTGCGGCTCCGATAGCCAAGGCACCATACTGGTTGGCTCCTACCGAGATGCAGGAGTTGTCTACACAGCTGCAGGAGCTGTTAGACAAGGGATTCATTAGACCGAGCAGTTCACCCTGGGGAGCCCCGATTTTGTTTGTGAAGAAGAAGGACGGGTTGCATCGGATGTGTATAGATTATCGGGAGCTGAACAAGGTAACAGTGAAGAACCGTTACCCACTCCCGAGGATTGATGATCTCTCTGACCAGTTACAGGGTGCATTTTTGTTCTCCAAGATCGATTTGCATTCAGGTTATCATCAGATGAGAGTCAGAGAGGAGGATGTGCAGAAGATTGCGTTTCGGACGCGCTATGGTCATTATGAGTTCGTGGTGATGTCGTTTGGGCTCACCAATGCTCCTGCCGCGTTCATGGGCCTCATGAACTGCGTGTGCAGACCGATGTTGGATCGTTCTGTGATAGTTTTCATTGATGACATTTTGGTTTATTCCAAGATGCAAGATGAGCACGAGGGGCATCTCTGAGAGGTGTTGGAGACCCTGAGGAGAGAGAGCTTGTATGCTAAGTTCTCCAAGTGTGAGTTCTGGTTGCGCGAGGTGCAGTTTCTTGGGCACCTTGTCAACCAGGACGGGATTTCGGTAGACCCGGCCAAGGTGGAGGCCGTGATGAGATGGGATGTTCCGAAGTCTCCATCCGAGATTCGAAGTTTCCTGGGATTAGCGGGCTATTATTGGAGATTCATCCAGGATTTCTCCAAGATAGTCGTACCATTGACCAGGCTAACAAGGAAGGTCGTGGTCTTTCGTTGGGGGCCTGAGCAGCAGGCAGCGTTCGAGACACTGAGACAAAGATTGTGCGAGGCGCCAATCTTAGCCCTGCCAGAGGGAATGGAGGATTTTGTTGTGTACTGTGATGCGTCCATCTCAGGTTTGAGTGCGGTGTTAATGTAGAGAGGGCATGTCATCGCCTACGCGTCGAGGCAGCTGAAGCCTCACGAGGCAAATTACCCGACGCAAGACTTGGAGCTGCGGGCTGTTGTGTTCGCCCTCAAGATTTGGCGTCATTACCTCTATGGGGTTCGCTGTACCATTTACACGGACCATAAGAGTTTGAGGTACCTTATGGATCAGCCGAATCTAAACATCAGGCAGCATCAGTGGTTGGATGTGATAAAGGATTATGATTGTGAGATCCTTTATCACCCATGGAAGGCCAATGCGGTGGCCGATGTGCTTAGTCGCAAGGCAGCGCCAATCAGAGGCGTGTGCATGAGGATGGCGGTGGTGACTCCCCTATTAGAGCAGATTCGGGAAGCTCAGCAGGAGGCTATGAAGGAGGAACATCGAAAGAGCGAGCGGATAGTGGGTCAAGTTACCTCCTTCGATTATGATAGCCGAGGATTATTGACACTACACCATAGGGTGTGGGTGCCGTATCATGGAGGCGTGCGCCAGGTCTTGATGGAGGAGGCACACAAATCCTGATTCTCCATTCATCCCGGGGCAACACAGATGTATAGTTATCTTCGTCTAGACTATTGGTGGCCCTGCATGACGCGGGATGTGGCTTGGTATGTTGAGCGGTGTTTGACCTGCAGGAAGGTCAAGGCCGAGCATTAGAGACCGCACAGCAAGATGCAGCCGTTGGACATCCCGTTGTGGAAATGGGAAGATATTACGATTGTTGAGTCTAGTGGATTGCATCATGGGCTCGGTCCATAGTCTAGTTTGAACGCCGGTATTGGGCCTGTCCAGTCGTGCATTATTTTGTATTAGGGTTTAGTATATAAGTTGCATGCATGCAGACTTAGAAGACATCGCTTTTATTGTTTTCGTTTTAATTGCTTGTAAACCCTAGCTCGCCTCTACAGCGGAAGTTCTTCATCGAGCTCTGCTGAGGCGTGACTCAGTTTTGAATCATAAGCTCATATTTGATTCTGTTCTGTGTTCTTTCTTATTTTGTTCTTAAACTGTTAGATTTCTTTTATCGTACTTGTGAAAGATCTAAACGATCAAAGAGTTTTGAACTCATCAATTGGTATCAGAGCAGGAGACTGCGTAATCTATACACACCTCTTCTGTCGAAGAAGTTCATAGGGTTTTTATCCCGCATTGATTGATATTTATTGAGCCGTCTTTCTTTATTGGCGTATCTCATTAATTGTTAATCTAACCCTAATCAAAAAAAAAATACAAGTCTGATCTTTTACAGGTTTTCGATCAAAAGTATTCACAATAAGTATGGACGATTCTAAAACCAATCCGATAAATATCTCCAACAGCATAGGGTCTACAACAAGAATACCGATCTTGTATACACAAGACTATGAAGTCTGGACATTCCTCATATTTGAAGATTACATTTCATGCAACATCAAAGACATTCCTCAGGATGAAAAAGAGAAGTTTCAGTGCAACATCAAAGCTCTAAGGATGATAAGGTTTGCGCTGCAATCGGATACATTTCGTTTGGTAAGTTCTTGTGCTACAGCTAAGGAGATCTGGGATAGATTGAAGGAATTATATTCCACAGATGAAGATCTGGAACACTCTATTCAAATCCTCATGTTATCAGAGTTTGGCGATTTTAAGCAAAAGCCTGAAGAAAAACTTATCCAAACTTTTGATCGTTTCAATCATCTTTTGAGTAAGATGATAAAGCATGGGATTGAAAGAAAGGTGATTGAACAAAAGGTCACTTTCATGAATGGTCTCAGACCTGAATGGATGGCCATTGTGTCAACTGCCAAAGCTCATAAACAGTTCAAGTCATACTCTCTGGCAAAACTTGTGGGTATTTTAAAATCCCATGAGAATGCCTTATCGAAGGAAATGAATGTAGTTTCGGGTCTGGGTTCCTTAGCTCTTGTCTCCAAAGGAAAGAGTTCGGTTGAAGAAGAAGACGAATTGGATCTTGTAGATTTTGATCTAACAGGCGAAGAATATGCAATGATGGTGTCAAACCCTAGAAAATTCATCAAGAAGAAATTCCCGGCCAACAAGAACCGAAACTGGCAGGGAAGTTATAGCGCCGAACGGATAAAGGAGGAACCGAAGATGGGATCAAAATCCGAAGAGTCAAAGAAGGAAGCTAAAATTGGAGGCGACTCAGGATTTGACTGTCATTACTGTGGAGGCAAAAATCATTTTGCTAAAGATTGCATGCTGAGAAAGAAAGAAGAGAAGACAAGCGAAGATGATAAGGAAGCGAGCCTCCTGAGAAGATTGGAGGAGATAAAGAAAAGAAAGTCTGTTGTTAATAACTCTACTATGAATGCTTTAATTGTGTAGGGTTCAAACAACAGTGATGAGTTTGGAGGTGTGGAGGTCTGGTCCACAGATTCGGAGGATGATGAAGTTAGGAAGCCTACTCACGAAAAAGCTATGATGGCAAAAGCAGAGCAGTCAATGGGAAGATGCTTTGCGGTGACCGAGGGTGTGTCCCAAATGAGAGGATACACAACAGATGGGGGAGTTGAAGAAGAGAGTGAGAGGATAGATGTTTTGTTGCCAAGCCTGTCAGTGCTCAGATCAACGAATGTGATGAGTTGATCAAAAAGGTACAAGATATTCTTGCTTCTCTAAAAATACCTGCTAATAATTATGAAAAGGAATTAAATAATTTGAAGTCACTGTTGGGTTAGTGTCTAAGGCTGTAACTATATTTGGTAAGTACTTGACCCGGTTGTGCATGGTCCTTTTGGGTTGCCTTCACCATAGCAACTTGATAGAGTGATTTAGAGAGAAGAGATATTATTATTAATATATTATAAGAATAATATGTTAAAGGAATAATAATATTATTTGATTAATATAAGTCATAAATTAATTAGGAATTAATTTGGTGACTTAAAGAGATTAATTGAATAAAGGGGTATAAACTATCAAATGTGTGAAAGTTGTATTTTGAGCTGATAATCCTTATGGATATAGGGTTGGACGATTTTAGGGATATGGATAACCTAGAAATCGTCCAAGGGCTATCTAGAAAGGGATTTGGATTGGTTTGAGGCTAAGTTATCCAATTAGGGTTTAAGGGTGAAACCCTAGGAGCTCACAGTATAAATAGACCCATAGGGTTGAGGAAATCGGCCACCATTGTGATTGGAGAAACCCTAGAGCCGATTTACCTCTTCCTCATCTCTCTCAAATCATCTTCTTTCTAGTTGGTGTTTGTAAGCCATTAGAGGAATGGCATTTGTGACTCTAAGCTCCAAGAAGAAGAAGGTTTTCAAGCAAGTAACTCAAGGTATCATTCTAGATCTATTTTCATATATATATTGATTGTTTGTTTATATTAGATCTAGCCATGAAAGTCTTGTATTTGTTGCATGTTCAATTAGTGAAACCTAGATCCAAGCTATAGGGTTGTATGTGCACATAGGTAAAGTTCTTATGTCCAAAACCCATCAGTGGTATCAGAGCCATGACTGGTTTCAATTGAATATGATGCTTAACTGTTTTACTTGCTGAAAATCATTTTTCCTTGCCCTCTGTCAACCCAACTCGGCGAGTTGGCCCTACTCAGCGAGTCCAAACCTTGACTCGGCGAGTTCAAGCGTCAGACAGAGGATAATTTGGGATTTTGTTGCTGTTTTGTCTTGGATTGATACCTAAATCGTTTTATTATGTAAAAATCCGAATTTTAACCTAATTTAATGATTATCCTTGACATAAATATAGATAATTTCAAATCTTTTGAATATTGATTATTTATATGATAAATATTAGACAATTTAAGATTATTTGGTAATTATCTAATGGCTAAAAGTTAATTAGGTCAAATATAGATAATTATGAAATTAATTGTTTAATTTGAATTATTTGTTATTTGATCCCTATTGTTTGAAAAGTTCAATTTATATCCCGAAGTTTTGAAATTTGAATTTTGTGATTAGTAGTTTAATTTAGAAGAATTTAAATTTCAACCCCTAGAGTTTTACAAGTTTAAAATTCAACCCTATACTATTATATTATTAAAAGATTAATAAATATACAAGTAAAATTAAAATGCTAGTCTTACCGTTAGTAGGCCTCATTCACGAAGCCGGTCTATAAGGTGGGTATAAGGTTGCTGCCTATAAAATGGCGCTTAATGGGTGTACACTCACACCCACCGCTTGCTTGACCGGTGGAGGGTCATTAGCCGAACGGGTAGGATAGGGAAACTCTCTCTCCTCATTAATAAGTATAATGAAACTATGAAGTAACTAAACTATTTTATAAAATTCCCAATCCTAGTTACTTTAGGAAAAGTGAATTGATGCAATCCCATGAAATTGCACTTTGCACCCTTGCTAAGAAGTTAGTGGAGCGTGTGTGGTTTACCGGCACACTAATTGGTTCTAAGCAAAGGTGGTAAAGGGTGATTCATTGTTTATCATAGTTCAATGGAGCGTGTGTGGTTTACCGGCACATCGAATAGATGATTGTAACAATGAAGGCACCATGTAGATTTGCATGGTAATTCACACCTGCTTTGTGATCCTCGGTATCCCAGTCACAAACTAGAGGGGAATATCAAGATTTAAACATGCCATTGAAAAGGTTCAATGAATCTCTAAAATCTAGGAATTCTCAATAAAACTTAAGGTTATGTTTTCGTGGTGAAGAATTAGTGAATCGTCATTCACTTACCTCCAAATTATTTGCATGATTGGATTACGGCATCCCTTTTCTAATATGTAAATAATGTTGTTGGGTCCTAGCCCTAATTTTTCATTTTGGGTGTTTAATTAGGGATCCAAATTCTAATCAAACTTTGTCCTTTCTATTTGTAGATGTCAAACGCAAACAACGCTGCTGCCAACTCATTCACCTTAATGAGTCTTTGCCAAAAGGTGACCTTCGATGGTACCAACTTTAGCAAATGGATAAGATACATTCTCACCATTGCACGCTACGAGGACAAAGAGTATGTCCTCGACAAAAAGCTCGAGAAGGTCAATCCGGAAATCGCTACTCCCGAAGAGATGGTTGTCTTTGAGACACACGAACGTGATGCAACGAAGGTTCATTGCATCATGATAGCCACTATGAACCAAGAATTCCAAAAGTCCTATGAGGACATGTATCCATATGAAATGCATCAAGACTTGATGGAGAGGTACCACCAAAGCGCGAGGCAAGAGCACTACGAGATCATCACTAACATGATCACTGCTAAGATGGGAAATGGAGAATCGTTGACCGTGCACTTGCAAAAGATGCAACAATATGTTGATCGTCTTTGCAAGTTAAACGTTAACTTTTGGGAGGATTTGGCCATAAACATCGTTCTTCATTCCTTGCCTTCGTGCTACAACCAATTTAGGATGACCTGCCACATGAACAAGGAAGAGGTCACCCTAAGCAAACTCCAAGGACTCCTTAGGACTGTTGAGAGCAACCTAAAGGATAAGTCTGTTGCACCCACTCCCGCACCAACCGCTGCTCCTGTCTTGGCTATAGGGCAAGGAAAGGGCAAGAAGAGGAAGGCTTCTTCAAAGAGCCACCGCAAGGGAAAGTCCCAAGATGGTTCTTCTTCTAGTAGGACCAAAGTTGATCCCGCTAAGCCCAACCCTAACCCAAAGGAGGTAGAGTGCCATCATTGCCACAAGATAGGGCATTGGAAGAGAAGCTGCCCGGAATATCTGCAAGCCATCAAGGATGGAAAGATCAAGCCATCTTTTGCAGGTATATACACAATTAAATCTAGTAATTCATCTCACACTACTTCTTGGGTTCTTGACACGGGATGTGGTTACCACATTTGTTCTGAATTACTGGGACTAAGAAGAGATAGAGATGTGGAGCAAGGAAGAATAAATCTAATCATGGCAAACAGAAGATCGTCGCCTGTCACCAAGATTGGAGTGTATTCTTTAGTGCTAAGTAATGGATTAGGTCTAGATTTAAATAATTGTTGCTACTCGCCAGATATGGCAAGAAACATCATTTCATTTCATGGTTTGTTTAGACAAGGATTTAGATATCCGTTTAATAATATGAATGGTTCTATTTATGCTTATCTAAATGGTGTTTTATACTTTGAAGCTATGCCTTGTAATGGAATTTATGAAACTGTTATGGTTGTAGATAACCAAGGAAACGATGTGTTGTGTATAGATTCTTCCAATAGTATGGATAAAGCGTCTTTGTGGCATTGTCGTCTTGGACATGTCAACAAGAAGCGCATAGCCGAACTCCAAAAGGATGGAGTGTTGGAGTCATTCGACCTTAGGATAGATGACACGTGCAAATCTTGTTTACTTGGAAAGATGACCAAGTCACCCTTCACTGGCACATGTGAAAGGGGTGAGGGTTTATTGGATCTCATACATACCGATGTATGTGGACCCTTTAGATCCACCACAAAGGATGGAAACTGCTTCTACGTGACTTTCACCGATGATTATAGTAGATATGGGTATATTTACTTAATCAAGCACAAGTCTGAAACGTTTGAAAAGTTCAAAGAGTACAAGAATGAAGTGGAGAATCAATTGGGCAGGAAAATCAAGATGCTTCGATCCGATCGAGGAGGAGAGTACCTAAGTCTTGAATTCCACGACTATCTCAAGGAATGTGGAATAGTTTCACAATTGACGCCACCTAGGACACCGCAGTTGAATGGTGTGGCAGAAAGGCGCAATCGAACCCTGTTAGACATGGTTCGTTCTATGATGAGTCATGCTTCACTACCTATCTCATTTTGGGGGTATGCCTTAGAGACTGCCGCCCATATCCTTAACCGGGTCCCTACAAAGAAGGTTACCAAAACACCTCACGAGATGTGGACAGGGAAAGCTCCCTCGTTGGCACATATCAAGGTTTGGGGTTGTGAAGTTTTCGTAACACGAGAAACTCATGACAAGATCAAACCTCGTAGTGAGCGATGTATTTTCATCAGCTACCCGCAAAAATCCTTTGGATATCTCTTCTATAGACCGAGTGACACTGTAGTCTTCGTTGCGAGGAGAGGGGTTTTCTGAGAGAGAGAACTCATAAGCCAAGGAGATAGTGGGAGGCAAATCGATCTTGAAGAGATTCAAGAGCCAAGTGATGAAGGAACCTCTACCGCTGGCGCTCAACCTGAGGAGGAAACTCCAGTTGAACCAACTGACGAGTCATTACCTCTTAGACGTTCTGAAAGAGTTAGAGTTCAACCCCAGTTGTATGGTTTTCATATTACTACCGAAGGGGACACGTATATTAGTGATAGTACACTAATAAATCTAAATGAACCTAATTGCTATAAGGAAGCCATGGCATGCCCATAGTCTGTAAAATGGAAGGAGGCGATGGACAGCGAGATTCAGTCCATGTATGACAACCAAGTTTGGAATTTGGTTGACAATGTGCCCGGACGTAAGACGGTTGGGTGCAAATGGATCTTCAAGAATAATACCGACATGGATGGGAATGTGCACACGTATAAGGCACGACTGGTGGCGAAGGGCTTTACTCAAACTCCCGGAGTTGACTATGATGAGACCTTCTCACCAGTTGCAAAGATAAAATCTATTAGAGTGATGCTAGATATTGCCGCATTTCATGATTATGAGATATGGAAAATGGATGTCAAGACCGCTTTCCTTAATGGGAAGTTGGCTGAGGATGTTTACATGGCTCAGCCAGAGGGTTTTGTCGATCCGAAGCATCCAAATAGAGTGTGCGAGCTTGAGAAGTCCATTTATGGACTTAAGCAAGCGTCTCGCAGATGGAATCTTTGCTTTGATGAGAAAGTCAAAGAGTTTGGATTTGTACGAAGCGAAGATGAATCATGTGTATATGTCAAAGCCAGTGGGAGCATAGTTAGCTTTCTCGTTTTGTATGTCGATGACATACTGCTCATAGGAAACGACGTCCCGACTCCGTAGGAGGTAAAGTCCTGGCTCGGGAAGTGCTTCTCTATGAAGGACCTTGGAAAGGGTTCCTATATTTTGGGAATAAGGATAGTGAGAGAAAGAAGTAAGAGACTAATAGGACTTAGTCAGAATACTTACTTAGATAAGGTACTAAAACGTTTTAGTATGGAAAACTCGAAGAAGGGAGAACTACCGATACAGAGTAATACCAAGTTGAGTAAGACTCAAAGTCCGAGTACCGAAGCCGAGATAGCTGAGATGAGCCGAGTACCTTACGCTTCCACAGTTGGCTCGATCATGTATGCTATGACTTGTACTCGACCCGATGTGGCCTTCGCTTTGAGCATGGTCGGTAGATATCAAGGGAATCCTGGTAGAGCGCATTGGATTGCGGTCAAGAACATCCTTAAGTACCTTCGGAGGACCAAGGAATGGTTTCTAGTCCTCGGAGGGAGTGATGACTTGAGGGTGCGAGGGTATAGTGACGCAAGTTTCCAGACCGACAGGGACAATTACCGTTCGCAGTCGGGATGTGTCTTTACCCTTAATGGAGGAGCAGTAACTTGGAAAAGTTCCAAGCAGGAAACTGTAGCTAATTCAACGTGTGAATCAGAGTACATTGCAGCGAGCGAAGCGTCAAAGGAGGAAATATGGTTGAAGAACTTCATTGGCGATCTTGGAGTTATGCTTGCGATAAAGGAGCCCATGGAAATTTTCTGTGATAATGAAGGAGCGGTTGCCTTGACCAAGGAACCAAGGGATCATGGTAGATCTCGGCATATCGACAGAAAATATCACTTTATTAGGCATCGAGTAGAAGAAGGACACCTCGTGGTTAAGAGGATATCATCAGAAGATAACCCAGCAGATCCGCTTACGAAGGGACTAAGCAGGGTTAAGCACTTGCAGCATTCTAGGAGTATTGGGCTAAAGGATGATATTAGTTTAGATTAGATAGTATTAGAAACGTGTAATAGATAAATGTAATTGACATTTGATGATTAAATAAAGGAGTATTATTTATAAGTATTGTTGTTGTCTTATGTTAATTGTTTAGCTATTGTTTCACTTTCCATGTTTTGACTTCCAGAATAATTGAGTTTATTAAGAATAATCGAATTATTTAAATTTTCCACAATCGTTCATATGTTGGAAGTAGGTATGAATGAATATCGTGAATTGGTGTGTAGATTGTCTAAATGGTATTAGTCATAGCAAAAGTTTGCTGCAACGCTCATGAGTGCTTATGAACAAGTTTTGAGCATTGGAATAAACCCGCGCTTGCTGGAATCACTTTGGAGTGATCGCAAGACGATAATATCATATGGTCTTAAAACCTAGATATATGGTTTATTATTTACTAAATAGTTGTACATTGATAATGCGAAACCGCATCAGTAAATTGATGTTATAAAACGCATTGTTGTGTATAGGTGGTTAGTCGATAAGTAAATGCATATAAGTCGAAGTATATTTGTTAATTTTATTCTAAGAGAGTAAAAGCGATATCACGGCCGCTCAATGATTTGATTTGACTTATGTGTCGGGCCCGGTCAGGACTGAATTGATGTGTTCAATTAAGTTCTATGTCGAATAAATCTGAGATCGAGAAAATAGTTGTTGGACAATGAGTATGACAATGTCTTATGAAATCATCTGCACGATATCAAAACAGAGGACTATACGATCCTTTATCTAAAGGACAGGTTACTGATGTGATCAGAGTTGACAGCATCTTTGAGAGCTACGATTGCTAATCGGATTGTGTTTGCGTTTATAGTTACTAGACATATCCAAGTGGGAGACTGTTAGGTTAGTGTCTAAGGCTGTAACTATATTTGGTAAGTACTTGACCCGGTTGTGCATGGTCCTTTTGGGTTGCCTTCACCATTGCAACTTGA
The DNA here is from genome assembly GCF_002870075.4 of Lactuca sativa. Taxonomy (NCBI): domain Eukaryota; kingdom Viridiplantae; phylum Streptophyta; class Magnoliopsida; order Asterales; family Asteraceae; genus Lactuca; species Lactuca sativa. Next base: position 104,465,977 of record NC_056631.2, read on the forward strand.
TAGGGTGATTTAGAGAGAAGAGATATTATTATTAATATATTATAAGAATAATATGTTAAAGGAATAATAATATTATTTGTAAGCCATTAGAGGAGTGACATTTGTGACTCTAAGCTCCAAGAAGAAGAAGGTTTTCAAGCAAGTAACTCAAGGTATCATTCTAGATCTGTTTTCATATGTATTGATTGTTTGTTTACATTAGATCTAGCCATGAAAGTCTTGGATTTGTTGCATGTTCAATTAGTGAAACCTAGATCCAAGCTATAGGGTTGTATGTGCACATAGGTAAAGTTCTTATGTCCAAAACCCATCAAAAATTCTCTAGGATAAGTAGCAGTCTCACCCAAACCCATGTCACGAATTCTAACCTAACTGATCAAATCAGCATGATTTCATCAAAGAGTGAGGAACGAAGAATGTGGATCGAGCAGAAGGAAAAGGAGTTAATTAGATCTAATGATGATTCTATTTATTTGCAGAGAGACAATCTTAAACTTCTTAAACAGAGAAATGTTTTTTGTTTAATTGCTAAGAGACTTTACTTTAACATCACTCAGTTACATCTTGATTGTGAAATAGCGAAGAAGATACATCGTATGATTTTACCTTTTCTTGAATTAAAGGAGGATGAAATTGATGCTGAAGCCTACAACTGTGAGAGTGTTGTATCGTCTGACGAAGTGTCCCCAACATACAAAATAGATCTGGACAAAATTGAATCCTACATAAAGTCCAAGGACCACAAGGACATGCTCAAAAATCTGTTAGATGAAAATGATAAATTGAAACTGAGAGCCGAAACTATACAAATTTGACTCATTGAATGCCAACTTAAGTTTAGAAAACAAAATTAATGTTGAAAATACATCTTAACTTAATGAGGATGATGATATGAGTGAAATTTCTGTAGAAGATTTGGTAGACTGTTCTGAATTAGCCAAAAATGAACCCAAGTCCAATAAGAACCTTATTTCTGAAAACTCTGTTGAGTTTGCTCGTTTGTCTACTAACAAGTCCAAAGCTCTCAAAGCTAAAGCAGTTGTGTACCAAAAGGTACAAACCACTCCAAACCAAGTCTACACAGTGCAAGGGATCACTCCACAACAAACTGCAGAACTAACTGCTATGGTAGAAGAAGACAATGCTGGTGGATGTGATGAATTCTTCTGGTCGGCCCCAATAGACAACACAGACGAGACGAAGGGTCTTTCTAATAAAACCTCATGGAGAGTAAAAGGTAGATACATACCTGAACCGCTAAATGAGCCTACCAAGTATGATGTGCCGAGCACAAGCGGAACTAAAACTCCTTTGGATGAACCTGTGCAAACCACTAGAGATACTTCTTCAGCAAAAAGTGCATGATGTGCCCATGCTTTAAAACGAAAGGCCAACATTCACATAAATCCAAAACAGGTGGCTAATCGTAAGCATCAAAGAAATCTGAGATACAAGAAGAATCTCTCAGAAAGAAAACGGTTTTGGAATTCTCAAAATCCTGATTTTGTAAGGATTGAAAAGAAGCAAAAATCACAAGAAGACACAAGGAGCCGAAAGGGAGGTTTCGGTCCTTCAACCAACAGGAACCGAAAGGATGATTTCGGTCCTTCAACAAATAGGAACCGAAAGGGTGGTTTCGGTCCAACGACTGAAAACAACCGAAAGGGTAGTTTCGGTCCCTCGACTGAAAACAACCGAAAGGGTAGCTTCGGTCCATCATCCATCAACAACCAAAAGGAGAGTTTCGGTTCCACATCCTACTACAATCGAAAGGGCGGTTTCGGTCCCACATCCTACTATAACTGAAAGGGTGGTTTCAGTCCCTCATCCAACAACAACCGAAAGGAGAGTTTCAGTCCCTCATCCAATGGCAAACAGAATAGCAATTTATGTCCTCCTGCCTACAAGTCTGATCACAAAAACCAAGAACCTAATGTCTCTCCCAATTGCATATCTCTAACTTCCAGTCCTTCTGTCAAAAACCCTAGTCCTCCTAAGTCAACAAAAATTAAAGTTTTCACCATTAAAAGAAAAGATGAAACAACTTTAATTAAACGCACATATATGGTTGATATTTCTCTTACTATACCATGTCCTGTAAAAGGCTCACAAGGACCCAAGAAACTTTGGGTTCCTAAATCTGCTTAACTTTTTGCAGGTTATACGTGACGAGCTGTTTGACGAAGAATGGTACATTAATAGTGGCTGCTCGCGTCACATGACAGGAAGGAAGGAGGAACTAAGGGAGTTTCGCTCTTTCAAAGATGGTGGTATTGTAAAGTATGGCAACAACTCTTTTGGAACTATTAAAGGCTACAGAATGATCACTAATGGCGAATTCTCTATAAGGAAGTTTGCATACATTGAAGGGCTCCAACACAATATCATCAGTGTATCACAGCTGGTGGTTGGTACCGGGTTAAAAGTATCATTCAACGATGAAGGCTCAGAAATTGTTGAGAAGAATTCAAGCAACGTTCTATTAAAATCCAAGCGAAAAGGAGAAATGTATCCACTGAACCTCAATCCGATAAGAGGTAAACCAGCAGTCTGTTTACTCACGAAGGCTCACTCCGATGAAAGCTGGTTATGGCACAGAAGACTCTCTCACCTAAACTTCAAGGACATCAACAAATTAGTTTTAGGTGATCATGTTCGAGGGCTGCCAGTTCTGAAATTCGATAAAGAACATCTCTGTGCAGCGTGTGAAATGGGAAAGCAGAGTCGGCAGAGCCATCCTTAAATAATCAACACTAAGGTAATAGAACCATTGGAGTTACTACATATTGATCTATGTGGTCCATCGTACATCGAAAGCATTGGAGGAAACAAATATATTCTGGTTATAGTAGACGATTTCTCAAGGTTCACATGGACCTTCTTTCTCAAGCAAAAGTATGAAGCTGCACCAAAGCTCAAGCTCTTCATTAAACAGATAGAAACACAACTCAGAAAGGTTGTTCGTAATATAAGGAGCGATAATGGCCTGGAATTCAAAAACAAAGATTTTGAAAGTTTTCTTGCTGAAAAGGGGACAACTCACAATTTCTCAGCTCCCTATACTCCACAACAAAATGGCATTGTTGAAAGGAGAAATCGATCCCTGTGTGAAGCTGCTCGCACCATGTTATGCTTCGCATCCTTGCCATTATACTTCTGGGCTGATGCAATTGCGGCTGCATGTTATACTCAGAATCAATCTTACTTGAATAAACGGTTCTCCATTACTCCTTACGAGATCTTGAACAATCGAAAACCAAATGTGAAATTCTTTCATGTTTTCGGTTCTAGATGCTTCATTTTCAACTCCAAAGAGAATCGAAACAAGTTCGATGCTAAGGCGGATGAAGGAATTTTCTTAGGCTACTCCCTAAACTCCAAGGCATATAGACTTCTCAATAAACGCTCGAAGAAAATTGAAGAAACATACTATTTCACTTTTGACGATAGTTATGTTAAGAAATTAAGAACAACCGAAGATGCATCACAAGACATATTTCCAAAGAATGGTCAGGTTACTATCTCTATCTTGAATCTTTTCGACTAATTCATGTTCTTGTTTAATGAGCCTCTGATAGCAATTGACTCAGAATCAACCGCAAAAAACAACAAAGTTGACAATATGAAACAAGTTATAGATGATTTTGCTAGAAAAATGGCTGATGATCAATCCAAAGGAACCGAAAGTGCAGACGGAAGCGAACCTTCTGGTGACCATCCTACTGTCGAGGGGCAGGGTTCTTCTCCTCATCATGATCAAGGTTCTTCTTTCCAGGGGGAGAACTCATCGCCAAATACAACAGCCTCCACTGAAATTCCAACCAGTGAAGGAGGTACAAATGCTGGTCCTGAACAGGAATCATTCTTCGAGGGGGAGAAAACAGTTAGTGAAGATGACAATTTGTCTAAACTCAGAAATCAATGCTGAATTGGATCCCATCTATGATCCAAAGTTTCCTCCACTTGTGAAATGGACCAAAGATCATCCCCAGATTCAAATCATTGGGGAATCCTCTGCAAAGGTGTTGACTCACTCTCAAATCAAAGCGAAACAGGTTGTTCTATTTTCAAAAGTCGAGTTTTGTATGTTCAATTCATTCGTGTCCAAAATTGAGCCAAAGACTGTTAATTCAGCTCTTGATCATTCAGACTGGGTTCAAGCCATGCAGGATGAGCTAAATGAGTTTGAACGAAACAAGGTATGGCGTCTTATTCCAACACCAAAGGATGCTTCGGTTTTCGGTCTCAAATGGGTGTTCAGAAACAAGATGGACAAAGAAGGAAATGTCATTCGTAATAAATCAAGGCTGGTGGTCAAAGGCTATTGTCAGGAAGAGGGAATTGATTATGAAGAAACCTTCGCTCCAGTGGCTAGATTAGAATCTGTTCGTATCTTTCTTGCGTATGCTGCTCACAAAAACTTTGAAGTCTATCAGATGGACGTCAAATGTGCCTTCCTAAACGGTGAACTTGAAGAAACCGTATATGTTGATCAACCACCAGGATTCGTAAACGAGAAGTATCCAGATCATTGCTATATCCTTGACAAAGCTGTCTATGGCCTGAAACAAGCTCCCAGAGCATCGTATGAAACTCTCACTCGTTTCTTAAAAATGTCTAAATTTAAACAAGGTTCGGTTGACCCAACCTTCTTTCGTAAGCGAGAAGGTAACCACCTTATGATCATCCCAATTTACGTTGATGACATCCTCTTTGGCTCCACGAATCCTAGCTTAACAGCTGAATTCCGAAAGTTGATGGAAACTAAGTTTGAGATGAGCTCAATAGGTGCAATTAATTTCTTTCTTGGATTGAACATTAGACAGGGACCCGAAGGCATTTTTATTAATCAGGAAGCATATACCAAGACTTTGCTCAGCAAGTTTGGAATGACGGGAGACTCCAAAGTAAAAGTGCCAATGGCTTTTGGAACGAAACTCACACCATCATTGGAGAAACCAGCTGCTGATACAGCACTTTATCTACAGATGATCAGGTCTCTGATGTACCTTACAGCCACTAGACCTGATATCATGTTCTCTGTCTGTTATTGTGCTCGATTTCAAGCCAACCCACGAGAACCTCATCCAAGCAGTGAAGAACATCTTTCGCTATCTTAAGCGAACTTCCTCTCTCGGTCTATGGTATCCAGCCAACTATGGATTCTTTGTACAAGCATTTTCAGATGCCGATCTGGGTGGCTGTGGATTGGATCAAAAAAGCACCACAGGAGGATGTCAATTTCTGGATGGAAAATTAGTCAGTTGGCAATCAAAGAAACAAACTTGTGTTTCGTTATCCACGGCAGAAGCCGAATACATTGCTGCAGCATCCTGTACATCTCAAGTCGTGTGGATACAGAGTCAACTCAGGGATTATGGCTTAAATATGAAGAAAATCCCATTATACTGTGACTCTGGAAGCGCAATCAGAATTTGTCACAACCCAGTGCAACACTCGTTGACTAAGCATATCGCACTGAGGTACCATTTCATCAAGGATCACGTCGAAGATGGCAACGTCGAAATTCACTTCGTCAGAACCACTGATCAACTGGCAGACATATTCACAAAGGCCTTACCTGAAGCAAGCTTCAATAAGATTTTACAAGGCCTAGGAATGATGCAAGCCGAGTCAGTACCGAAATCGCCTTCACTCCCATAAAGGTAACAAGCGAAATAGAGCGAGCCTATATGAACCGAAATGAACCGAACGTTTGGTCTATTTCGGGTTCGGGCCATTTCGGATTCGGTCTATTTCGGGTGAAGTTGGTCCATGAACCGAAATCAACCGAGCGTTCGGTCTATTTCGGGTTCGGTCCTTCTGAACTTGCTTATTTTTTTAAGGCGTTTCAAATGTATTCTTTTGTATATTATTTTTTTATTACTTCTTTTCTACTAATAAAATCCCAAAAATATATTTTTTTGTTCAATTGGTCAATTGTCACAAACATCCAAAAATATTTTCTGTATTTTTTTAATACTTTCATATTTCTAACATTTTTATGTTTGTCTAAGTGTGATTCTCGATGGCACATCTAAGGCAGGTAAAAGTTTTTTTTTCATTAGTTAGGCGTCTCTAGAAGCATGCTGCTATATGTAGACTCAAGCCTCAACTGATTCTGAGTGAAGCCTTAATGACATGATCAACACCAATCATGTTTTCCCAATCCACGCTATCTAGTTCACTCTAATCATGAGGTACCTTACTCTACTCAAACTGAGTTTAGAGTTGTTTGCTTGGACCCTCTTTTCTTTAATAAGCAGAGGTACATTCGCTTCTTATACCATCTCCATCATCTTTCTCCATTACATTTCGTTTCATCAATATAACCCTTAAGACTCTCAGTTTTAACCACTGAGGTTTATGGTTATACAAAATCTGCGTTCATGATCTTAGTTTCATGTCACTATGTACTAAGTGAAACCCAAAATTCAACACCACTAATGAATTGACGGTGAATTCAAAAATTCAAGATATTACTTGTTACCCTATGAAATCTCTTTTTCTTTTGAGTGATCTTTATAAGTTTGCCTTTCACCAAGGATTCTTTAACCCTAAAAGATCCAGTTTTATTTTTTTTTTTGAGATTTCCTTTTTCCCTCGCCACTATAAAGTTTATCATACCTACTTGTTCAACAGATCACAATACTCTCACAAGTACTTCATTCAGTTTCAGTCTTATGTTAAGTATCGAAATTATGAATTGAAGTGAAAGCCACCCACTTTAACCTTTAAAAGATGTCTTTCAAAACTTCTCAACAAGTTATTGATCGTCATTTCATGGGAAACCAAGCAAGCACTTCAATGTCTCTCTTGACTTTAAAGGAAGTGATTTTTGCCCAGAATCAATTGTTTTATGTCTAAATACGACATCACAGATAATCCCAAAATACTCGTTTTATTTCCTTATCTTTTACACCCTTTGCACGAAAATTTTTAATTTTTCAAAATTCTAAGTTTCACACATATTCATGATTCAAAAGCTCAAGGCACAAACACTCAAGCATCATCAGGTGAAACGATTGGGATAAAAAGGTCACTGACTCAGCAGAAATCCAAACGGTTTGGCGATTTGAAAAAGGTGATTTTTATGAAAAGGCGTGAAAAAGGGGAAACGTTTTTCTCTCTCCTGCGTCATCTTCGGCACGCCAACTGTTCACACATCAACTCAGGCGCTATTTTTGAAATACTCCAAGATTTCAGCTGGATTCTTCTCTCTCTTCCTTGTATGTATAAAAGGAATTGGAACGATACTCTCTCAAACTTTATCACTTCCAAAAATCTCTCAAAGAAACCCGGCTATTTTCTGCAACTGTTCATCGTCATTCTCAAGCTCCTACAATGGCAGAATCTTCATCTATTCATGATACCTCAGTTCGACAACCCCTACTCACTATAAAACCCCAACAAAACCTAATCATTGATCTCACTCCCTTTGTTTATGAGTCGTATATGCTGTATGTGGTTGAGTGTCTCAAATACTCACCACTCGTCGATGCACTGGCAAAGGTTGAAGTTGTTCCTATGTCGTTCTTGTCACTTGTCTACTCTATGGTGTTCTACGACAAGGCTAATGAATGCATCCACTTTGAGCTTCACGATGAGAAGGTCTCTATCTCCAAGAGTCGATTATGTGCCCTAATTGGTCTTTCTCAAGATCCGTCTCTGGTAAACCCTGATTCCATTACAACTGGCCAACTGTTTACAATGTTTTATCAGATGGGGTATTCTGAAACCCTAACAACCGTCACCAAATTCAAGAAGTCCTGCCTTCCTCCTCAATGGAATGGCCTTTTCACACTCTTATTCAAGGGATTGTCTGAGCGGAGTGCTGGTTCTGACGGTGCTAGCAAGGCTTTCATGACGGTGTTGTATGGGTTGTACAGTGGGCTTAACCTTGACTATGGGTCCATTATTTGGCAGCAGTTGATTCAAAGCCTAGTCTCTTCGTCCAAGCACTCGGAGATTTCATGTGGGCGTTTCTGGACTATCATCACCAAATGGGCAATGGATCGTAATCGTGTCCCACTTATGGCGGATTCCTTGCTTTCTTCCATCGCCACCTTTCATACGACGAAGATCATTGTCACTGATCCCACAAAATTCTCATACATCGGCTCTATTCCTGAAACCATGCTTGGTTGTATCTCAGCATCAAGCAATCTTCTTCAGCAGTACAGGAAATGTAAATCCGTTGGTTCACGTGATCTTACTCCCACAATGCTTCGCTCCATTGAAGAGGCTGACAAACCAGCCAAAAGGGGCAAGAAGCCTGAATCGCAGAAGGAGGGATCGGTAACAAAACCATCCAAGGGGCAGACCCCCAAGAAGAGGAAAACTGATAAAGCTGCTCCTTCTCAACCTCAACCCAAAAAGCAGAAGAAGCCTGCTAGGAGACTTATTCTTCAATCCTCAAGCGATTCGGATTCAGAATATGTTCCTCCTAAGCAGAAGAACGCTCCATCTTCAGATTCTGAGAACGAAAGTTCTGATGAAGAGGCTTTGGGCCGAGGGGATACTCCACCTCGCTCCCCTACTCCAGAAATTCCGGTTTGTTCTTTGCCTTCTTCACCTCCACCTGTTACAATTCCTGCTTCTATCCCTCCTATCTCTCAAATAACCACCTCTCAACCCTTCACTTCAATACCTATTCCTACTTCCATTTTCATAGATACAACCTCTACCACCACTACAAAACCTACATTCACTATTCCCAAACCACCTGTAACCGAACCTACTTTTACAACCGAACCTCCTCTAACAACCGAACCTCCAGTAACAACCGAACCTCCAACTTCTTCAAAATCCTTATCTCAAACACCTTTTACAGAAACAACCCCGGTTTTGGGCGGTGAGGACTTGGAGTTTGACTCCACATATTTCAGTCCTTATCGAGTACAAAGTGAGGATGATGACGATGAGCCTATCACCAAACGTCATATCAAATCGGTAAACGACAAGCTTGATCAACTGCTTTCCTCCTCTTCCTCAGGAGCTTATTCAGACGTTGCGTTAAAGTCCATGTTCTCTTCGGTTGTTGCTGAACATTCAGCCTCATTATCTGCTGCAGCCAAGGCTATTGAAGCCTCCACTTCCCAATGTCAACAGGCCTCTCGTGCTGTTGATGCCTCTAAGGAGTGCAAGGAAGCGACCGCAAATGTCGATAAACTAGTTTCCCAGGCTCACCTGTTTTTAGATTCTTTGCAGGCTGCTGCTGCCAAGAATGCTGACACTGTCAATTCTTCTGTAGAAACTCTTCAACAGACTCTTCAGTCTGAGTGCTCGAAGGTTGAAGCAGCACGCCTTGCTATTGAACAGGCAAATGACACGTTCCATGCTAATGACAACGAACGCTTAACTCAACTGCAAGCGGACTTAGCTATGGAAAATGGAATTATGGATGAGCTTGCCAGACGCACAACTCAGCTTAAATTGTAAACACATAAGCTGCAAACTGCTAATGCTGAGATTGATGACCTCAAGTCAGAAAGGGAGGTTATACGGAGTTCTGCTACAGAGGTTCACTCCATCCTTCTTCATCTTATTGAAGGTCATGATCCACTTATCACTATCACCATCAGAAGGCATTTGGCAGACAAGCTCAGACCGGCACTGGACGTTCTCAGCCATATCGAGGGTGTTCCGGTGACTGGCGTCCAACCGCAATAAGGGGGAGAGAAAGAGTCAAAGCAAGAGATGAAGCAACCTCCTCCATCTAGCTCCAACCCAGCTGCTGAACCAAAGGGTAATGAAGCTTCGGTCAGTAACAAGGATAAGAAAAAGAAGACGATTGGTGAAGACGATACAGACAATGAAGATGATGTCTATGTTGAAATTCCCAGGAAGCCTGTCCCAAAGGTTAACTCTTCTGAAAAACAAACTGAAGAGATTTCCATGAAGCAGCGAACTGAGTTAGAACAGAAGCGAAAGGAGGCGGAGCTCCTAGAGAAGAAAAAGGCTATGTTCCCTGTATGGACAAAAGATTCGCTTTAGAGGTGTGCAATTGACGAGCCAACTGTTCTATGGCTCGAGCCAATAATGTCATTTAGCCTTGACAACTCCGAGGATGCGCAGTTCGATATGCCTATCACTCGAAAGGCATTCATCTTCCACTGTTTCAACTCGACTGCTGTCATTCCATCTCCAGACCCGAAGGTAGATAGGGATCTGTTAGAGTTTTACTTGGAGTTTGCTCAACCTCAATACCAGACTTGGAGCTCAAAGAAGATAACCACCGTCAAGGTGATGAAGCCCTATTCAGCAGGGAAATTTATCAATGTCAAATTCAGGGTGACTAGAGAAACAGAAGGCTCAGTTCACCATTTTTCTCTTGTTGATCTACCGAACCTCAACCCCCATGACTGGATACTCCTCAACAACATTATTTTGTCAAATCCTCAGGAGTATTAGCCAATAATCGATCATGTCAAGCGTATGCTTGTTTGCTACATACATGAGGTAGCGAAGATGGACCAGGAAATTGCCTCTGTCATACACAAGCGACCAACGATCAAACCCATGGGCAGAGCTGGCAATGTCAATACCATGATCAAGGGGAAGATAGATTCAAAGTATCACACAGTCATGTTTCTCAGGGGTGAAGGTCAAAAATGTATGTTCGCTCTTGTTGACAAACACCTCTTCTCGACGTCTTGTCTTGAGCATATCTTGGAGATCATGCAGAGGTGCGACCAGAACAATGTTGCTGTTAAAAAGCTGTTCGTTGACATGCTGAGGTGGTACATTCTATTCCGACAGACTCTTCTCGCCATTATTCCTAAATTGTTTAAAGTTATAAAGACGGTGAGACCTGCTCAGAAGAAATAATCTCTCGCCTCATTTGACGCAAAGGGTGAGATTGTTGAGTCTAGTGGATTGCGTCATGGGCTCGGTTCATAGCCTAGTTTGAACGCCGGTATTGGTCCTGTCCAGCCGTGCATTATTTTGTATTAGGGTTTAGTATATAAGCTACATGCATGCAGACTTAGAAGACATCGCTTTTATTGTTTTCGTTTTAATTGCTTGTAAACCCTAGCTCGCCTCTACAACGGAAGTTCTTCATCGAGCTCTGCTGAGGCGTAACTCAGTTTTGAATCATAAGCTCATATTTGATTCTGTTTTGTGTTCTTTCTTATTTTGTTCTTAAACTGTTAGATTTCTTTTATCGTACTTGTGAAAGATCTAAACGATCAAAGATTTTTGAACTCATCAACGATGGATTTTATCACGAAGCTTCCCAAAACCGCGCGAGGAGTGGATTCGATATGGGTCATCGTGGATCGATTGACCAAGAGCGCCCATTTTATTCCAATTCAGGAGAGCATATCGGTCGAAAAGTTGGCCGACATCTATATCAGGGAGATAGTGGCGCGGCACGGGGTGCCAGTATCAGTGAGTTCAGATTGGGATGTGCATTTTACTTCCAGGTTATGGAAGAAGTTTCATGACGAGTTGGGCACTCGTCTGCATTTTAGGACCGCCTTTCACCCGCAGACAGATGGTTAGAGTGAGCGGACCATCCAGACCCTTGAGGATATGTTGCGGGCATGCGTGCTAGACTTCGGTCGTAGTTGGGATACCTATCTTCCTCTAGCTGAATTCTCATACAATAATAGCTATCATGCGAGCATCGATCGTCCTCCCTTCGAGATGTTGTATGGGAGGAGGTGCAGGACCCCGATATGCTAAGGCGAGGTTGGCCAGAGGGTCATGGGGAGCACCGAAGTGGTGCTCAAGACGACCGATAAGATTCAGCAGGTTTGGAGCAGGCTTCAGACTGCACAGAGTCGGTAGAAAAGTTATGTCGACAAGCACCGTTCAGACTTGGAATTCCAAGTCGGGGATATGGTTCTTCTGAAGGTGTCGCCATGGAAAGGCGTCATCCGATTCAGAAAGTGTGGCAAGTTGGGCCCAAGGTACATCAGACCATTCAGGGTTGTATTCCGGGTGGGCAAGGTGGCGTATAGGTTGGACCTGCCAGCCGAACTCAGCCAGATCCACAGCACTTTCCACGTCTCTCAGTTGCGGAAGTGTTTGGTGGACGACCTGGCAGTGGTGCCTTTTGAGGATATTCAGGTTGATGACAGCCTAAGGAACAAGAGGGTGGAACTCGTGAAGGTGTAATGGCAGCACCGGAAGGGATCGGAGTGGATTTGGGAGCCGGTGGAAGAGATGATGGAGCACTACCCCGAGCTGTTTCAGGATCGAGCAGCAGACTTCAAGGACGAAGTCTAAAATAAGTGGGGGAGATTTGTAGCACCTGGTTCCTGGTACGTAATCCTTGTAATTAATATTTCTTAAATAATGCATTTTGCGTTGGACTCGGCGAGTTGAAGGACCAACTCGCCGAGTAGAAGCGGGATGAGACGCGGGGTCTAAGCTTTGGATACGGCGAGTAGGCCCTGTTTGGGCAAAAACCCTAACCCGGGTGTTTGCACCCTATTTAAACACTCTAACTCGGCCTCCCTTGTCCCTAACACTTCCAGAAGAGCTTTAGAGCGAAACCCTAGCCCCTTTTTGTCCTTGTGAGTGATTTTGGCCTTGTGAAGGAAGTTTGAAGCTTAAGAGAAGAAGAAGAAGGAGGTGGAAGAGTGCAAGGAGGGGAAGTAGATCTGACATCTACCCTGCAAGAGGCTTCCATTCAGGTAGAAAAGTTCCTACCTTGATCACTAGTTCATTAGATCCCCTTTTGTCCCTAATTGGTGGTTTTCAAGCCCTAAAACACCAAACTCCATGTGTTTGTGCTCTATGATCCGAAAGGACTTCAGATCTAGACCTTATGGATGTATTAGAAGTATAAAGTCTATGTGGTTGAAGTGATTGAGGTCCCTATTGAGTGTATGACCTCATAAAGAGCTTGGATTTGCCTTTTGGAGCTTATAGGGCCATGCATGCACGTAAAGTTTGCAACTTTACGTGATAAGCATGCCCTAGGAACATAGATCTATGGTTTGGATGCGTTGCATGTCTCAAATTTGGTCTGTATGGGAAGTGGGTCAAAGGGAATCGGCGAGTTCTATGAAGATGGTCTTAGACTCAGCGAGTTGGATGAACAACTCGGCGAGTCCTATGAAGATTGCCTGGAACTCGAAGAGTTGTTCTTCAAACTCGGCGAGTCATATGAACTGTTACTGATTAAGAGGGGTTTAGGTGTTGAAGGTCCAACCCTTCGTATCTGCACGCGGAATTAGTAATTTAACGTGTAGCAATAGTCCCAGAAACCCAAATCCTCATAAAGGATGCTCTGGTGAGGATTTGGAAGCGAGTAGGAGATCTGTTCGTGGGGACTCGGTGAGTTGTTCTTGGACTCGGCGAGTCGGATCGCGAGTCGGCTCTTTCGTCCCAAGTAGGGAGTTAAGGGGGGACTCAGTGAGTAAGAAGAGGAACTTGTTGAATAGGACCGGGTTAGTAGGAGAAGGACTCGGCGAGTCTGTGCCATGACTCGGCGAGTCCAGTCAACTGGAAGTTGACTTTGACCAAGGAGTTGACCTTGGACTAGGGGTGGGTCAGTCATCTGACCTAAGTTTATTTTTGAGTGGTTAATCTATGTTTATGATTTATAGCCGGAGGATTACCGGTTTAGCAGTCAGGCGCTTAGCAAGCAGACTTCTAACAGCTACTTTTCGAGGTGAGTTATCTTCCAGTAGCAGTGGGTCTAAGGCCACAATGTCGGCCCACTAGTAGGAGTTGTATGTTTAGATGATTGTCTCTGTGATGTTCGCCTTGGGTTGCTACTACCTGTGATATGTTTATGTGCTAGTATGATATGATGTTATGTGCTAGTGACAGTAGGGGAGATAGTCCCCAGATTACCGGTCGATAGGGCCAAAGGGGCAGTCATGCCCAGCCATGCTAGATAGATTATGTGATACGTGTTATGTGGTAGTAGTAGGGGTGAAATAGTCCCCAACATTCGATCGAGAGGACCGAAGGGGAGACCAGCACCCAGGTATGCTAGTCAGTATCTGGTCGAGAGGACCGAAGGGAAGACCAGCACCCAGGTATGCTAGTCAGTATCTAGTCGAGAGGACCGAAGGGGAGACCAGCACCCAGATACGCTAGTCAGTATCCGGTCGAGAGGACCGAAGGGGTAGGTCGGGCACCCAGATATGCCTGACAATATATGTATGTTATGTGGTTATATGGTATGTGGTACAATGGGGGAACTCACTAAGCTTCGTGCTTACAGTTTAGTTTTTGTTTCAGGTACCTCTTCTTCGAAGGGGAAGGAGCTGGTGCGGTAGCGGCACATCATACACACACGCTCTTTGTTTTCCGCACTATGAGATATTCTGGGATTTGTACTCTGACAATATTATGTTTCACGTTTTGGTTTACAGTTACGAGACATGTTTTTATTAAATGATATGGTCGTATGGTATTTTGTTACAAACGTTTTGCAATCACTTAAATAAAAAATGAAATTTTTGGGTGTGAAAATTGGGACGTTACAACGCTGGTTGTCAAGCTCTCTTTGCCTCATCTCAGAGACTCAAGGCATCTTTTGAAGTTTGGCATTCCCCTCTTGGACATGCCCATTTTGATACTATTATTATGTTGCAAAAACTTGGTCATTTATTTATTTCAGCTCTTTTACCCAAACCAGACACATGTTTGCCTTGTCATCTAGCTAAAAGTCAACGTTTACCGTTTGATCTTAATAATAGATGTGCCTTGAACCCTCTTGATCTTATTCATTGTGACTTATGAGGTCCCTCTCCAGTTATGTCGGTTGATAATTACCGGTATTATGTTGTTTTTGTTGATGACCATTCTCGGTTTTGTTGGTTCTATCCGTTGAAATTAAAATCACAATTTTACAATATCTTGGAGTTTTTTATGAAACTTGTTCAAACACAATTCTCTCGCAAAATTAAAATCTTTCAAAGTGATCGTGGAACCGAATTTGTTAATCATAAAGTTCGGACTTTATTTGAAGAAAATGGAACTGTTCATCGGTTATCATGTCCGTACACGCCACAACAAAATGGTAGGGTTGAACGCAAACACCGACACATTGTTGAAACTGGGTTGGCAATGTTATTTAATGCAAAACTTCCTCCTTCCTTTTGGGTGGATGCTTTCTCTTCAGTTGTTTACATTATAAATCGCCTACCTACTCAAATACTTGATGGCAAGTCTCCATTTGAAACCTTATTCATGCAACCACCTAATTATAATATTTTCCGGGCTTTTGGTTGTCGTGTGTTCCCGTATCTACGGGATTATACGGCACATAAACTAGCCCCACGAAGCATACCATGTATCTTTGTTGGTTATAGCCCCATCTACAAAGGATATCGTTGCCTTGACCCTCATACTTCGCGTGTCTACGTCACGCGCCATGCTAGGTTTGATGAAGAGGTTTTTCCATTCCGTGCCACCAAAGAAAATAAACCTATCACCACCCTTCAATTAAGTACATTTGAAGACAACTCACTCCATCCATCAAACCCCCCCAACGCTTCCTGTTCAAAACCTCTTCCACCTTCTCCACCCAGTCCATCATTCCATCCTTGCCATATTTGAATGGACTTCCCCTCATCACCCAATCCAACGAACCCCAACCCACCAAATCCTCCTATCTCTGACTCACCTCCATCACCAAAACCTATCTCACCCGATGTCAGTATTGACGCATCCGTCCCTGAACCCAACCCAACTGATGCCAGCTTTGAAGAATTTGTCCCTGAATCGTCCGCAACTGCTCCAACTCCACCACCAACTACCACCCACCCTATGGTCACCTGTGCAAAAGCAAGCATATTCAAACCTCGACATCGAGCCGACCTATTTCATGTCACTCATCATGCCTTACATGTTGCTCTCTTTGCTTCGTCAGATCCCAAAGGATACAAAACTGCTCTCAAAAATCCTAAATGGGTTATGGTTATGCATAATGAGCTAAGTGCATTACATAAAAACAATACATGGACCCTTGTACCTCATCCACCCAAACATCCCATAGTTGGGTCCAAATGGCTGTTTTGGACCAAGTTTCATTCTGATGGTTCTGTTGAACGTCATAAGGCTCGTCTTGTCGCTCAAGGGTATAGCCAAACACCGGGTATTGATTACTCACACACATTTAGCCCAGTTGTTAAGGCCTCGACTGTTCGCATTATACTCTCCTTGGCCGTTCTCAACAACTGGAGCTTACATCAACTCGATGTACAAAATGCTTTCCTACATGGCTATCTTCATGAGACGATTTATATGGAACAACCCCCAGGCTTCACCAATCCTCAGTTTCCTAATCATGTGTGTAAAATAAATAAGGCTTTGTATGGCCTTAAACAAGCACCACGTGCATGGTTTCATCGGTTGAGTTCATTTTTAATATCTAACAGTGTCACACCCCAAAACCAAGAACGGCAGAAACGTTCAGGGGTGGAGGACGTCATGTGAAGTATCATAACAGTGCAAAGTAGTAAACAAGCAACAACATCATCCATTGCATTAAAAGTAAAGTTTTAATCCATGTGTGTTTTTTCAATGTAATAAGACACCAAAATATGTAATCAAAATAAAATACGAGACCTGTCTGTGCTCCGTCTTCTCAAAACCTGGTCATCGTACCTGTCTACAGGTGACCTGAGAATACAAGTTATTTTGAAAGAGAGAAGATCAGCATAAAGCCGGTCAATTCATAAGTATTTAAGTGTCATTACTCTGATTTGGAAAGCTGTTATGAGAGCCATGTAAATCTTTGAATAAATCATTTGATATAAGTGTGAAAACCCTAGAAAATCCCATATTCCTACTAGTATAAAAGTAGTCTTCTACCAAGACCTGAATGTCTTTCTGTAACAAAGTTGGTTTTTCCCTTGTATGACTACTATTAACAATATATAGTCTACCTCATCGTTTATGTGAACATATCACAAAATAAAAGTAATAGGAAAAATATAATCATTTAAGTATTATCCTTGGGTACTAGGATAAACACGACATAGTAAATGTCGGATAGTATTAATCGTAGGCATCTGTAGATGTGCATTGTCCTCTGTAGCTAACAGCAGGGTGTAGGATGGTGAGTCCCGTAAAGGTACCTTCGTAAAAGTATTAACCGTAGGCATCCGTAGATGTGCATCTACCTCTGTTGCTAACAGTTGGGTGTAGGAATGGTTAGTCCCGTATAGTATCCTTTTGTACTAGGATAGACAGATCTAATCTACACGTATAATATGTAATAGTATCTCAACATATAGTATCTAGGTACAAGTATCCATGTAAGTGTATCCATGTAAGAGGATCCATGTAAGTGTATCTCTTCATATAGCATTTAGTAGAGACTCATGAATGAACTGACTTCGGTGTAATTCCTTGTAATAGGAATAATGTTTTGTATCCCCTAAACTATCCCTATAATAGTTTACTGGAATGTATTTGATGTCCAAGAAGGTTTATACACCCTTTGTACTCAAGAGTGTGGGAACCGAATGAAGGATGAAAGCTATCATATCAATACATATATTTATGAAAGATAAGTGTATGGATATGGTTTTTTAACAACAAGTTAAAGAGGTTTTGTAAACCATTTATGAGTTTTGAACAATAGATAATAATGACTTGATGTCATTTCTTAAAACATTTCAAAAGTAAATCATTTTGATAACAAAGTATATCAGTACTAAAAGTCATTTTGTGTATCACATTTTATAGTATGTGAAATCATTTGGATGAAAACCCAGTTATAAATCATATGTGATTAATGCTATAACATGTTGTTTTCTACTTGTATCCCCCCATTAAAACATTTAAAATCATTTAAAATATTGATTAAGGGGTATGAACTCACCTGTAGTTGGTGGTTTGGATGAACGGAAGATGTAGGATGCCAAGTGTCAAGTGAGGACTTGTACACACACAACGATCCTAGTTAACATATAATCAAACATATATGTATCTAATTAGTCATTTAACAACTAATTAACCAATTTAAAACACCCTAATACATGAATACACTTTGATTCAAGTGTTATAGGTACCAAAGGGTTGCATCTAAAGGTTGTATGGCATGGCATTGGAGTTTATGGCCCAAAGACCACTCCTTATGGAGTTTACGGCCTAAGGTCATTACCCCCATGAGTTTACGGCCGTAAACTCATGGTACTAAGTGCCATTTTGCAATTTAAGGTCTTACAAGTCAAGATTGAACATCCAATGATCAAGTCCAAGCCTTAGGATAGCATTAAGGGAACAATAACACTACCTAGTAGAGTTTACGGCCTAAGGACCCTTTCCTTAGGTGTTTACGGCCGTAAACTCTTACGGGGAGCTGTTTTGATTGTTGTTTAAGGTCTTAAAGACTTCTAGGAAGGATCAAGGTTGGCATCCAAGGCATAGGAAGGAACTAAGGTCCAGTTTACCACCTTGAAAGGGGTTTACGGCCCAAGATCATCCTTTACTGTAAACTCCTTTGTTCTATGGTTTCTTGATGATTTTAAAGTGTTATTAAGATCATACTAAGCATACAAGAAGCTAGGGCAAGTTCACTTACAAGATAGGAGCTCGATTGGGTATTTAAGGTCCAAGAACACTAGTGTGTGTTCTTGGTGTTTTTGAAGATCTAATGAAAATCAACAATTGAATGGATGAAATGATGTATAATGACTAGGAGATAGGTTATAACAATAAATAAAGTCAAGTAATACTTACATTTTCAGAAGATCGGGTGAAGAACGGTGTGCTACTTGAGAGAGAATGGCTTTGGTTCTTGAGTTTGGAAGTTAGGAAATGAAAGAATGGAGAGTAAACTCATGCCTAAGGCATGATTTTGCGGCCCTAAGAGAGTTCACGGCCCAAACTCTCTTTGTTTGTCCGTGAACACCAATTCAAGGTGTTGATTGTTCCATTACTTTCCCGATTAACTTGAAATCACTTCCTTTTATCCGTCCGATTCGTGAATAATTAGTTAAAATACTCAAACGGACTTTAAACTAGCTAAAAATTAGCAGAAAAGCATTTAACTTTTAATTGAAAGGTTGGATTGTAGAGTTCGTACGAATGAAAATTTCGGGTTGTCACAAACGGGTTTTCTTGCAGTCGTGCTGATACGTCCCTTTTTATCTTTAAGAGGGATTCATGCATCATGTATTTATTGGTCTATGTGGACAAGTTGATTCTCACCGGAAATGTAGATACGGTGGTCAAATCTTTTATTGACATGTTAAACAAAGAATTTACCATTAAAGATTTGGGTGCTCTCAACTACTTTATTGGTCTTGAAGTCACTTACACCAATGATGGTCTGTTCCTCAACCAATCTAAATATGCTTGGGATATTTTGGATCGTGCGAAAATGTTGGATGCAAAACCAACCCCTACGCCGCTTTCAACGCACATGTCCTTTAGGCCTGGCAATCGTGTCGTGTTCGGGTTGGCGTGTCACGGGTTGGCGTGTCACGGGTTGGCGGGTCAAAATATGTCAACCCAA
Source organism: Lactuca sativa (assembly GCF_002870075.4). NCBI lineage: Eukaryota > Viridiplantae > Streptophyta > Magnoliopsida > Asterales > Asteraceae > Lactuca > Lactuca sativa. Next base: position 104,485,418 of record NC_056631.2, read on the forward strand.
ACACGACCCATTTAAATATACAGGTCACGGGGTGGCGGGTCACGGGTTGGCGGGTTTGGAACATAAACCCATATATGACCCGCCAACCCATTTATTTATACGGGTTCACTAGTTGGCGGGTTCGTGGGTTAGATTTCGGTTCGTGGGTCCAAAAATTAGACATTTAAGTCCTAAACATCCAAATGAAAATTAAAAACATTTATAGAAACATGTTACAGACTTAGCCTTAGAGTTTATGACTTACAACCTTAGACCATCCACCACGAGTCAAAATATCAGAATAGTCAAATAGTCTATGAATCAATGGTATATATTATATAATACTTATTAAATATTAATACTTGATATATAAATACATTTAAAAATAAAATAATTTTTTTTATTGAGTATATAAACGGGTTGGCGGGTCAACCTGTTTATTTTTTGAGAAACCCATATATGGCCCATTTAATAAACGGGTTGGCGGGTTGGCAGGTTAGCGGGTTAGTGGGTTGAAAAACTCAACCCAAACCCATTTATTTCGTGTCGTGTCGCGGGTCATGTCGTGAATTGCCAGCCCTAATGTCCTTTACAACTACTGGTGAGCCGTACTTAGATCCAACTCACTATCGATCAATTGTGGGAGTATTACAATATTTGACTATTACAAGACCCGATATCTCTTATGCCGTTAACCAAGTCAGTCAGTTCCTTCAGATGCCAACTGTCGACCACTTTCTTGCAGTCAAACGTATTCTTCGGTATATTAAAGGAACTTTGGCTTTTGGTCTCTCATTCTGCAAACCTTCTCAAGTGTCCATTCTTGGTTATTCTGATGCTGACTGGGCAAGATGTCGTGAGACACGACGCTCCCCATATGGATATTCTATATTCTTTGGCGGCAATCTTGTTTCATGGAGTGCAAAGAAACAACCTATAGTTTCCCGCTCGAGTTGTGAATCCGAATATCGTGCAATGGCCAATACAGCAGCATAAATCATTTGGATAACTCACCTTCTACAAGAATTACATGCTTTACCCCATGATCACCCAACTCTTCTATGTGACAATCGCAGTGTCGTGTTTCTCTCTCAAAATCCTATCTCTCACAAAAGGTTAAAGCATATTGAGTTGGATTATCATTTCATCCGTGAACTTGTTTCATCCGGGAAACTTCACACTAGATTCATTCCGTCCAAGCTCCAAGTGGCGGATATCTTCACCAAAAGTCTGCCGAAACCTCACTTTGATTTCCTGTACTCTTCTCATTTAGACCTGAAACCCAAAATCAAAGGGGAAAGGGGGTGATTTTTGAAGTCTTTTAGTGTAAACCAATAGAAATTACACATAGGGTTTGCAAAAAAGTAAAGCATACATGTAGATGATGAACTCGTGATGAATCAACGCATGGAAGGGTGGGATTCAGAACATGATATGGGTTTGTAAGAGAAGAAGGAGGTCAATGGAAGAAGTTCAAAAACCACCTTCATCCGCCTTTCTTCTTCCCATCGTCAGAAACCACCTCTTCCCCAATCTCCCTTCATTGCAAGGCTGCTACAACACCACCACGGTATATCGTCGGCACCATCCTCCTTTCTTCTTCTTGATTTCTCTTTTTCTGTATCATCATCCACTATCTTTGTTTGATTTCTGGTTTGGTTTATATGCTTGATTTGTGGATTTGATTTATGGGTTTTGATCAATGGGTTTGTGCTTTTGATTTCCTGTGGTAGAGTTTGTTGAAGTCTTGTCTAACGGATGAAGGAGGGAGAGTTTCAGACGTGGTGTACTGATGAAGGTGAAAACTTAATGAAAATAGTGGAGATGAATTTTTTTTTCTTGAACATAAGCCCCATTTGGATTATATATTTGATCTAATATGAAGATTTGCTTAGGAAGATCAATTGAGAGAGAGAGAGAGAGAGAAAGAGATTGTATATTTTATTGATATTTTTATTCATTTATAAAAAAATATAAAAATAAAATAGAAAATGCAATTTTTTATTTTTCTTTTAAACAGAAAAATATTTAAATAAATAAAAAACTAAGGGAAAAATCGTCATTATGAAAAAGTTCAAAGCAAATTGGACCAAACTAGCAACAAAATGAAAATTTTGGACTTGTGGTGCTACTCCAAACCTTTTTGGACCAAAGTGGCAATTTTGAGCAAACCACAGGGACCATTTGTGCAATTTAGTCTTATGTAAATGGTTCTTTTTCATGTGTTTTTATTTGGTTTAACCAGTTCAACCGGTTTATGTTGACAGGTTCAACCGGGTTTTTCTAAAAACCGGCCGGTTCAATGCGGTTCACAAAACAATATAAAACCAGTGATAGTTGAACCACTCCCTCCATCGGTTCCCGGTCCAACCAGTTCGACCGGCCGGTTCAAACCGGTTTTTAAAACATTGGTGAAACCCTAGACATAATTACATAATATATTAGTAGTTATCTAGGCTCTTGGTAATTATCCAAGAATCAAATCATTCTAGAGTATTCCATATTCTTTTTGTTTTCTAATTAAATAATTAAACTATTAGTTAACTAACAAAACAAGTCCCTAAAATAAATATCTTTTTAGTTCCGTTTTATTTTGCTCTTGCGTGTAACCCAAAAGGACATTATTATTTATAGTAATATTATCGGTTTTATTATGGCTATGGGCACTATTCTCCATCAGCTCCCACCCGCACTTAGGCATCAACAATTGACCTGTCTAATACTTATTAGGAACAACAATGAGTGGCAGTCCAATGCAACTACTGTACTTATTAAAACATTGCAATACACAGTTCTAAGACTATTGACTTCAATTTCCTTTGATCTATATGATATATTACTATAAACCTGAGATATGGATCAAGGTTCAATCTTATGGTTCAAGATTATGTTTCTTGATACCGACTTGTGTTGACTATTTAGACTAATTGTCAAATCCAATCAACTCAGTCTCATCTTTACCAAGCATTTGTTGTCAACATCAAATCATCGAGGGGACCAGAGATATCTACTTCTCTATTTCTGGTAGAAGGATCAAATAAACATTGACTACATAGGTCAGTACTATTCCTCATGCAATATCTAGTCAAACCATGTATAGGTTCCAGTTGCAGACAACATTGGGGAAAAACCAAGATACAACAAATTGTAGAACAAAACCTCATGCATCTCCATTTGAAGAATAAGAAATATAGTCGTCTTAATTTACTATGATATGATCCACTAAATAATCTTTAACATGGTTACACTAATACTTCAATTCTCAATTTTCAAGTACTCATCAGTATTGGTCGCATATTATTGCTATGTTCATCTCGATGAACAATCTACTAACAAATCCATGACAATTTATTCACTCCTATTGTAATGACTCAAATTTTCTATACATAATATCTAAGCTCGGAGTTTTTCTTACAATTATGAAATTCTACTAAAATTAAAAACACTTTAAATCTTAGGTTTAATCACGAGTTTACAATAAAATTTATCTATCAATTGAACAACAATGAAATACATAAATAACATCCTACTATCTATATCTTGTCCTTGTGCTTCTATCATCTCTTATAGTACCACGACTACAACTACCTGAACCTGCAAAACATAAATACATGCAACATCATACATAATATGCCTGGTGAGTTATTATTCCTATCTTTTCTTTTCTTTCTTTTCTTTATTTTCCTTCTCTTTCTCATACTCTATCATTTACTCTTTCTTTCATAGCATACACTACTATCTTTTCTCTTCTCATTTGTCCCTTATATCATTCTTCTCTAATCTTTCTCATCTCATTTATCTCTTTCTCTGCCATCTATGATGTTTCCCATACTCTTCTCTTAGCCTCTTCTCAGTCTCTTCTCATACTCTATCTTCTCTTTCTTTCTTTCACGTACTCTATCTCTTATAATCTTTCTCTGCTCTTCTCTATACTTTGTCTCTTCACTACTCTATTTCTTCTGTACTATATGCTTAACTCTAATCTCATCTCTAATGCATCAACATTATGCTCTTATCTAGACCCAACAATGACCTCTCGTACCATACTCTAAGGGAACAACACCCCACTATCATTACCAAGTATACTCATCCGGTCTTACTCCTCTCTCTTATGATCCCCCGTGGATCCTTACTCTTTCTTTTTCTCTTGAATCCTTCGGGAATTCCTTACTCTTAATCCCTTGCGGATCACCTCTAAGTTCTTACAAAGAACTCTCTTACCTTATTCCTCTCAAGGAACCTTTCTTTATCTTCTCTAACCAATCTGGATTCCTGCAGGAACCATCTATCTACATTTCCAAATGGAATCATCGTCTATTTTCTCCATAAGGACATAATCTTATTCCTGAAGGGATCATACTCTTGTCCCTATATGAACCATACTCTTATTCCTGAAGGAATCATACTCTTGTCCCCGTCGGAACCATACTCTTATTCCATAAGGAATCATAATCTTCTCCCCAAAGGAACCATCTGTCTTTACATTTCTATCTTTTTTATATGTTGACATATTGTTCACTTGGCGTATCTCCTCCTCTTCATGCAACTCCTCCCATTCGCATACTCTTGGCGCATGATCATGACCTACTTGGACAACTCCCTCTTCCGCCACACACTTACCTTCTTGCGTCATCTGCCTAACTACTCGTTTGGTGTATCTCCTCATACACCCTCTTGGGCCATACTCCTTCTTACGGCATACCTCTCTTGCGACATACACTTCTCTTACGTCATCCCTTCTTCTTCTTGCACCACTCCTCTTGCGCCATATCCTCCTCGCAGCCAACTCCTCCCGCTCGAAGCTCCTCCTCTCAGCCAACCCCCTTTCAATCCTTCATCCCTTCTTGTGAGCAACTTCTTTCTTCAACTCCTCTCTTTGGCGCTCCTTCTCCACCCCTCCCTCTTGCGCCATCATTTTTTCTTTTTTCTTAATACGTGTTTTTGGATTAAACAACCAATTTTTTTAAGTAATTTTTTTTTTACTTTTTTAATTTTAGTATTCATTTAATTTCAAAAGATATCTACAATTCTGCTTGAAATAATCATTTTTTAACAAATTATTTTTTATATGCTATAGTCATTTAAGGCCAAGACTTAACATCTTTGTTTTATCATAACACTCGTTGATATGATTTACCAAAATATCAAAGTTTTTATTTATTTTTTCAGTTTGTACAAAAAGATCAAGTCTTTCATTTTTATTCAACACTTGATTTTTCTTCAAACTTATGGCCTAAACAAAACACAAAACGAATTTTCAAGTTATTCCTATCTGTCACTTTACTTTCCTACCTCTAGATCGTGCAAATCCGAACATTTTTTTTTCAATTCCAAACTTTTTTTTTATCTTTTTTCATGTTGATAATTAAAATTTTCTTTAACAAAATCTTTCAAGTTCGAGGAACACGTTCTCTCGAAGTTATTTATTTATTTTTTGTAACGTCCCAAAAACACAGTCTGAAAATTTCGTTTAATTTAATAATAATACCATAGTCGATAAACCTCATATAAAAATCATAAGCAATGTATCTCAAAATATTATAACAACTATCAAGTATATCAGTGTATAAACATCCCAGGCTGAACAAATGGTGTGTGCACTGCAATCTTCTCGAGCTCCTCTTTTGAAAACTGAGTACCTGAAACCAAAACTGAAACTATAAGCACGAAGCTTAGTAACCTCCCCCCCCCCCCAAACTACCACATACCATACAATAACATATAAACACATATTGGGCTTTGCCCACTGCATCGGACCGAAGTCCGGAACTAACTGGGACCCCGTCCCCTGCATCGGACCGAAGTTCGGAACTAACCGCATCGGACCGAAGTCCGGAATTAACTGCATTGGACTGAAGTCCGGAAACTGACTGAACATAGCATATCGTAACATATCAACTAGCATGAATACATATACTGCATACTGCATCGGAACAGAGTCTGGAACACATAACACAAAACATGCTTGAATCACAAAGACATCAAGCACTCTAACTACTACATTAGACCGAGGTCCGGAACTAACTGAACATAGCATAACATAATCATAGCATATAATATAAACACATATACTGCATACTGCATCGGACCATAGTCCGGAACACATAACTCATATGTATCACAAAGACACCAAGCATAATGAACTACTGCATCGGACTGTAGTCCGGAACTACTGCTAACTAAACGGGTCGGCATTGTGGCCGTAGACCCGTTCCTACTAGAAGGAAACTCACCTCACTCTGCTGACGTCCCGTAGACACAATCTCATACTGCTGAAGTCCCGCAGACACAACTTTAGCTGCTGGATGACAGATTCCCGAACTGTCAACACCAAAATAACACCCAATTAATAATTGGGTTCTAACACATAACTATAAATACATACTTTGGGTAATTACTACATTACCCCTAGCTTAGCTTACCCAAGCCTAAGGCCCAATCCATAGGCCCAAAGTCAACTAGGGATCAAAGCCCAACATATGGCCCAATTTTCCAAATTGGGCCCAAGCCTCTACATGGACTTACCTTAAGGCCCAATTGATTAGTCCAGACCAACATGTCTCATTCTAGGGGCCCAATATCATACAACCATCTAGGCCCCAACTATGGCCCATCTATGGCCCAGTTTTCCAAATTAGGCCCACACCCTCCTATGGGCCTTACCCTAAAGCCCATTAAATTATTCTAGTCCATTTGCTTGTTCTTGGATGGCCCAACACAAAGCCCAAGTGAAATTAGGGTTTCACATAAAATGATAACTAGGGTTAAGTGTTTCTTACTTAACCCATTAAGGACTTAATTCATTAAGTCTAATATCACTTAGGTTAATCTTATTAATGCTTATTGTGACATCCCGATATTTCGATTCTATGTAATGACTTAAAAAGCCAAGTATTGTAACCACTTCTGAATAATAATGAAATTAACTTTGAAAATAAAAATGTACAAAATTCTCTATTTGGTTACCTACTATGTTAGATATCATTAAACCGTGATCATACATAAAAATAACGCCCAAATCTGACTTCGTAGGAGGAAGTTATGATTTTTTCAATATTCTGTATAGCGATAGACAGCTAAAAACTCGAAGCAGAGATCGAGCGACTTTTCGCCAGAATGACCTAAATGAGAATCGAAGGTCTCGACAATGGTTTTTCAACGGTAAAAAGTCTGGCAAAAACAGACATCGGAAAAAGAAGTTATGGATTTCTAACGAACTTTTCTTACCTCGACCTTTTAATAAATAAATAATAAAAATAATTTCAAAATTTGCCGACGGAGTTTAAACGAAAGTTGTAGAGCGTAGTCTCACCTACGCGTGGATATAAAGAACGTCGAAAACGGAGATCGTATGAAGAAGATATGAATTTTTGAAGTTTATTAAATAATAAAAATTTAAATTTAAATCAAATTTCGGTATTATCAGAAGGAGGAGTCACCGGGCCAATCCGAGTTACGGTCAGCGTACTCGAGGACTAGGCCTCGGATCATCCACGTCACCCCCTATGCGAGGCTATGCCCCGCCCCATCCGAGCTCCGAGGAAGTCGAGGATTTGGTCACGCATGACGCACGCGTACGCCCAGTGTAACCACGTATGCCCAGCGTACCGAGGGGTTCCCAGCCCCTATAAAAGGGATGCGGGGGTTCCGGGAAAAATGCTCATTTCCTCTCATCTCTCTTGCATTTTTTGCCTCGTTTTCCGTGCACGTGATATCCCGAAGCCCTGGTTTCCATACTCAAGCCCCGAAGATCGTTTGTGCTCCCGAGATTCCCGAGAATCCTGAGAAAATCCGCTTTCTCGAGTCAAAGTTCTGCTCGGTTTTCATCTCGCCTTCTCCGATCTTTCAAGTGAGTTCATACCCCTATAAACTACGCTTTTAAATGTTTGATAAATGCTTTTTATACAATATTAGGGGGGGAAATGCAAGTAAAACACGCGTTTATTATCGTGTATAACTTAACGATTCACTATATAAACTTTTTATCAAAGTAATCATATGTGATTCATAAACTACTACATGAGTATTCTCGTATGAAATATATATTTTCAATAACACCTTGTCTTGTGGAAATAAAACATGTGTGTGTGTATATATATATATATATGTGTGTGTGTGTGTGTATGCAAGTCAAATGCTCCATTTTTACATTAGGTATATGTGATCAGTCAAGTCACTTTACGTATTATACTTTACATAATGAGTGAGCATTACACTAGGGTTTACTATACGAACGAAACACACACTTTGAAAAACTATAATAGGTATAGTTTACGAGACAATTAGGAATATTTACACACTAGAAACACTATATCAAAGAGATATTTTCTTACACAAGAATAAATTGACATTTTTCATACGTAAATTTGTTTTATACTAAGTTTTGTGAGACATTTCACGTACTTTAGAGTATGCATTTTAAGTCCTGTATTATATACCATAATCCCTTGTAGGGGGAGCGTGATACTTGTGTATAGATCTATACGGGATTGACAATCCCGCACCTAAGTTGTTAGCTACAACTAGGCCGGCAGGCCTGGGGTGACAAACGTCATAACTTTCCAACGCTTGAAGAACGTTGATATAGGCATCCTGGTCAAATAGTATGGTTATAAGACTCACATGGAGTATTAAAAACACATTGATTTACAGGTTTTTCAAATGCCTTAACGATTTACACATAAAACTACTATTTTAGGCATGAATAGCACTATACCAAATACAGTTTTGGAACAATCAAACTACCATCTACTACAGTAGAAAATATGGGATCTTCTTGGAACATTTAACGTGAACAAACCATTTTCATTCTTTTTCATATAAACATTGTCACTAAATACTTATGAACTCACCAGCTTAAATGCTGATCTATTCTTTCAAAACTACTTGTATTTCTCAGGGATTCAGTAATACAGGTAAAACTACAGCTTTTGAAGAAGGGACGCTATGGCGTTAGTTTAATTTCATTTTAAACATCATATTGTAATTTCCTTTTGAAACAAGTACCTTTAAACAATGTAAACTTTTAAATTATATATGTGATGGTTGTATTGCTTTCTTTATTATGTATTCAATTGTTACGATACAACATGATGTCATCCACCCTCGAACGATTCCGCCGTTATGGTTTGGGGGTATGACACTTATTATTTAATACTTCAAACTATTAAATAATTCCCGCGTGGCCCCAATTAATTCTCAAAATTAGGGTTTTATTGGCATTAGGGTTTCCCAACCCAACTACTAGCCCATTTATCAATTTGTTGGACCTTTGCATCAATTAGGGTTTATTGGGCCTATTAAGCCCACTAGAATATTATTAAGCCCTTTAGGGTTTTTCACTAAGTCCATTAGTCTTCATTAGGCCCATTAGGGCTTCTTTGGGCCCATTAGGTTTTCAATCACTCCAAATGAATCACACAGCAAGACAAGGCACACCACCACCCGACACGGCGGCAGGAGGCGGCAACCACCACCTCACGGTGGTGTTTATGACTTTCTTTCCATTATACCATTCTTGTTACAATTTACAATGCTTTACTCAAGGATAAACACACGCACTAACTAACTAACACACACCCACACAACCACACCGTGGCGGCCTGCGGTGGTGCTAGGCGGTAGCCACCACCTCACGATGGTGGTGACCCTTCTTCTCACTTTTCCGACCAAGCATGGCATACACACTAAGAAGAATACTCTTCTATACTCGAGAAATGGATCCAAAACTCCCACCTACGGTGGTCGGAGGCGGCAAAAACATCGACATTGCTTTGACAACCACCACCTCGCGATGGTGGTGGCGTTCGCTGATGATCCACTGCCTAGCAACACCTTAACCCCGACTTTCATGTCGTCTGGTGCAAAGCGCTACACCCACGCCGGCAGCGGAGGCTCGCGCCGGCTTTCTGACTTCACTTCACACCGGCAAAAGAAGACCACGGTAGCTTCACAACTCCGACAAGGGCAGCAACGGAGGGTGCTCCATCTTCAGTGGGTAAGGAAGTGGCGGTGGCAGCGCTGAGGTTGCTGGCGGCCTTCGTTGCTTGGGAAAAGTCATGGTGGGATCGTGATGGTGGAGGAAGGATAGCAGCGGCTCCGGTTGTCTACTTCCGATCGTTCACGGCTCTACAGGCGGCAGCAGGTGACAGGATGATGGCGTTTGTCGACGAGGCAGTAGGCGGGACCGAGGTCGGGCTTGGTGGCGTAAATGGTGGTTGAGGGGGCTCCAATGGTAGCAGCGGCTACCGGGATGAAAGAGATGGCGGTTGTAGTTCTTGCGCTACGGTTAGGGTTTGAACCCTTAAATACCCGCCTCCATACATAAGTTTGCCATAATATCAAGATCAGCCCTCCCTTCCTCTTTTTCTTCCAAACCAAGGCCATAATTTACCCTTCCCACCTTTGCTCATGGAATTTCTTTCACATCTAGTCCCACAGTTACAATTCAGCCCCTCCTTACGAATTATTCTTCAAATAAAGACCATATGTTACCTTTTAAACCCTGACTTTCAAAACTCTTTACAATGAAGTCCAAAATTACCATTTAGCCCTTGCTTCTCATAATCTATCCATCTTAAGTCCCGATAATTTACCACGTGGTCCTTACCTTCATAAATACTTACAAGAATAATCTGGAACTGACACTTTTAATCTCCGACTTCTAAAATTCTTCACAAATTAGTCCGAGACTTATATTTATTAATTTATTTAAATAAACGGGGCGTTACATTTTTCTTTTAAAAGTTTTTGTTTATGTGTATCTGCTTCAATAGAAAATTCCATTGAAGCAAAGGGGGGAAATGTTAAATCAATATTTTTCCTTTTGCACATCTTTAAAACTCCCTGTTTCAGTAACCATCACATAGGGGGAAACTGTTGGAAATATTTTATGTGATTGTAACTTGAAATAAGTTGAGTATTGATTTACATTTTCTAACAAACATTATCAGAATGTTTCAGGTTAGAAAGATCATGAAGATTCAACAAGTGTTTGAAGAATCGAATGTTGGAGCACTTAAAGTTCACTTGGAGCACTTGTTGTACACATGGAGCACTTGCTGAACATGGAGCACTTGCAGCTTACATGGAGCACTTGCTGAAAGCAAGTTGGATCATCATGATCTTAGACGGCACATGTAGATCATATGTGGAGCAAGAAGATATTAGTGAATCATCTGGAATATTGATGGCTCATCAAAAACATTGTTGGCTCATCCACAACTCTATGGCTCATCAAGAGGTTGATGGATCAACATGAATACTTGGTGGCTCGACTCAAGTTAATGGATCAACATGATCACATTGATGGCTCAACAAGATTGCACATCGCATATCATGGCACGTCCAAGTACTCAATGACACATGCAATTCATTCATGGTCCATCATGAACACGTGGTTGTACATCTTCAAGTTCAAGACACATTCTAACATTCAAGAAACAACTTAACTTGATCAACGACACTTCTGGAAGTTGATAACATCTTAGAAGACAATTGAGCAACATGATGCTCCTGTTGCTCATCACATTTTCAATGTTGATCAAGAAGGCACAAGAATTATGAAGACTTATAACTTGGATGGAAACCTAACAGAATACAAACGGAATTGGAATATTCCATCCATTCTTCGTTAAGTGGGGCAAAGGTGTCAACTGATGACTAAGTCATGATGACATGTCAACACATGATTGGTCAATCCATGTCATGGGCTTTTCTAAAACCTATAAATATGCCCCTTGGGATCCATTATAAAGTAGCTCAATTTTGATCATTCTGCTCATTCCCTGCTCAATTACTGTTTAGACTAGTTTTCAGAGAGCCACTTGAGAGTTTTAGTGTGTTTTACATTCAAACACTTGTAAATGAATATTTATGAATATGAGACACATTTGAATCATTGATCTTGAACATAAAAAAACATTTTTATCATTAACTTGGTGATTCACAACTTTTTATTTTTTGCATTACTTGCCACTTGACGATTCTGAAACTCTGTTTCAGTATTTTCAACACTTAGACTCTTCAAGTCTAAGGTTAATTGAATCTTTATGAATGTGAGACATAATTGAATCATTGATCTTGAACATACAAAAACGTTTTTATCATTAACTTAGTGATTCACAACTCTTTATTTTCCGCATTACTTGCCACTTGACAATTCCAAAACTCTGTTTCAGTATTTTCAACACTTGGAATCTTCAAGTCTAAGGCTTACTGGATTTTTCTCATCTTTCTTCATAATCAGTTGAAAAGATTCAGAATCTGGTCCATCCATAATACATTTATATATTGAATTGATTTGATCATGAGATGAATAGGTTCATTTGGGTTCAGAATCACCACCATATTCAAATCGAAAATATGGAATAAAACCAACACCCACACTCGTGGATTGAATTGATTTGAGCATGAGATAAATAGTTTGATGGTTTTTTTCGGACGGCAAACCCTAATTTCCGACCATTACAAACCAACGCCCAAACGGGGACAGACCGGTGAGAGCATGATCCAAGTTCAGATTTTGGGAGTTGTGTCATTTGAGGGCTTATTGGGGATGAACTACGAACCAGACATGGGTGCAACGTGGGCCGACGATAATGTTGATGACCATGGTTTGAGAGGTTCATGGTGGTGTCATTGGGTTGTGGGAGGAGTGTACGAAGGGGGAGGAAGACATTGAGTCGTGATCTTCTTGGTCATCAAAAATTGGAGGAGAGAGAGAGTACATGTGGAGTGATAGGTGGTGTAACATCCTGAGTTCAGAAGTGCAAGTTCAGGGTTCAAAGTGTAAATGTGAAAGGGCAACTCGGCGAGTCCATGGGTGGACGCGGCGAGTAGGGTCGCGATTCTGGTCGCGTGTTAAGTGGCCAACTCGGCGAGTCGGCGGCTGGACTCGGCGAGTTGGTGCTGGGTGGAGAAAACCCTAATTTCGGAGGATGAGCCTTATACAAAGGACATTATACCCTTTCCCCAGCCTCTTTACCCTCCCTTGAAGTCTAGAAAACCCTAGAATCATGTATATCCTCCATTGATGAAGAATTAGAGCTTGGGAAGAGAACTTGAGAAGAGGAAGGTTGAAGATTAAGAGGCTAGCATCTGGATATTATTGTAGATCAAGAATCTACTCTTCCTTTGGATCATTTCTGAGGTAACAATATGTTACCTTGAGTTTCCTTCTTCTTGATTTGTCCTTAGTTGCTATTTTTTGGAATATGGCTTGAGTGGATTCAATTGCAAGTTTAGAAGCTAGATATGAAGTTGAAACTTCATATCCAAGCTTGTAATGATCCTATTTGTTGTAAAGGTGCTACCCAAGAATGGTTGATGAAGCCCTTTTGTCCCAAACCCAAACCCTAGAGTGTAAAATTCCTAGATCTACTTGGATTCACGTAAAGTTTGCCACTTTACGTGATGAATGCCTTGTATAAGAGTAGATCTATGGATTTGAGACCCTGCATGGCTTGAAAAGCCTCTGTATGGGTTAAGAGCTTATGGCACTCGGCGAGTCATATGGGTGTATTCGGCGAGTTGCTTGAAGGTGGGCAGAAAGTCGACGAGTTAGAAGAACAACTCGGCGAGTTGGTTGAAGATAGCCTTGGACTCGGCGAGTCTGTTCTTGGACTCGGCAAGTCTGGTCGTGAGGTCCTAACCTTCTTCTGGTTGAGCCGTGAATCGGTGAGTCAAGGGAAGACTCGGTCAGTGAGTGCGAGGGGACTCAGAGTTGTTGGACTCGGTGAGTCTCGGGGTGACTCAGTGAGTTGAGTCGCGGATTGGGGAAGTTCTGAGCATGGGGACTCGACGAGTCATCGGGTTGACTCGGCGAGTAGAGTTAGTCAAGAGGATGACTTTGACTTTGACTTTGTCATTGACCAAGGGTTGACCAGTTGACTTCCAGGGGGATTTTGATAATTGTTGGCTTTTGTTTTGAGTTCAATGTTGGTGTTGGCTAGTGGTGGAGATCGTGTCAATGATCGGAGCATCTTGGTCTTATCTTTTCAGTCGGCAGTTGCGAGGTGAGTTATCCTCACTATATCAACAGGGTCTAAGGCACCAAGGTCGACCCTTTATCGGATTGTAATCCGGGTATCGTTGTTATGTTGTTGCTTTGCTATGTTTGCATCCTGGTAGTTAGGATGGTATATGTTAGAGACTTGGTTAAGGTTGGTATCCTGGTATATAGGATGTTGTTATGCTAGTGACCGGTTAGGTCGGTATCCTGGTTAGGATGATGTTATGTTATGTGATCTGCTAGATCGGCTTGACTGAATGTGAATTGTTATATGATTGAATGTTTATGTGCACATGGTTATTGGACTGGGGTTAGGTTGAGGCGGGTCCTGCTTCGTGCTGTAGGCCAACATACCCAAGGCGGACCGGTTATCCCGAAGGCCCAGCGAGCGGTCCGGATAGGCTGCAGGCCCCAAGAGGGCGGACCAGATGTGTCGAGGCTCGGAGAGTGGACCAGACCGATTGAAGGCCCAGTGCGGGCGGACCAGTCATACTGTAGACTCGGAGGGTCGACCAGGTGGATTAAAGGCCCGGTGCGGGCGGACCAATCACACTGTATACTCGATGTATATGGCTAGACTCGGAGGGTGGACCAGGTGGACTGTTGGCCGGTGCGGCGGACCAGTCACACAGTAGACCCGAAGTGCTTGGCCGTTCTGTATTGGTTATATGATATGGTTATGTTTGTATGTGGTTGGTATTTTGGGGGTATCTCACTAAGCTTTCAGGCTTACAATTGTGGTTTAATGTTTTTCAGGTTCTTCAGGAGACCGTGGCAAGGCAAAGGCGTGATCGTACCGCTCCTCATGATTATGTTTTTGATGTGTTTCTGGGAAGACTCTGATAACAATTGTATTGAAAACCTTTTTGTAATAACTTAATGAAACTGGGTTGTTTTTGAAAAATTTTAAATTGGTTGAAATTTTTAGAGTGTTACAAGTTGGTATCAGAACCTTGGTTTGAGTGAATTGGAGGAATATTCGTGTGAATCCAGTCTCAAATCAAGGAGAGCTTTCAAAAGAGAATTTAAAATGGTTTTCAAAATGAGTAAAGGAGGATGTGGAGGTACGATCAGCTAGAGCCAGTAAGTAACCCTAAAATACCATACATGATATTTTTTTTTGAGCTATGTTAGAATAGCATGCTAGTAATAGGCTAGGGATCTTCGGGATTTCATGAAAATGTTGCCTGATTTATGATGCCTGCTAGCCTAGGGTTCTTCTGTGGGAGATTTTCGGTGTTCCTCTAGGAGTGAGGGTTGAGTGCTTGTTATGTATGTTTTTCACTAGGGTGTTGTGGTAATACTTGATACAAATATGGGTAGGTGTGGAAGGTAGTATGGGCCCGTACACTGAAAGCACAGGACCCATACGCGTATCAAAGAAACCATGACCTCTAGGGTTGGGTTGGGGGTTGGTTCTCGAGATAGTGGGAAGTATCTGAGATCTTGCGATGTTTTTCAGTATGGTGGTTACGAGGCATGCTGGGAGCGGATCCGGGTCAGGATCGGGAGCAGGAGAGGGCGGTCAGGGTGGGTCAGTACCGCCCGAGGTTATTGGTCAGATGAGCACAGGCGAGTTGGATGCTAGGATTCATGAGATCCTGCATGATGAGGTTGCTGCGTTGTTCCGATTCGAGTTGCCGGAACTGTTTGGGTCAATCAAGACCGCCATGGTCGAGTATTTTGATAAGCGTTATGCAGCTCTTACAGAGACGGCTGCCGCGGTAGCTACAGCGGCTGTAGCAGCGGCAGGGGGAGGAGCCGGTACAGGTTTTCTGTATCGGGACTTCGATAATACGAAGCCCCCTACCTTCAATGGAATTCAGGACCCGATTGTTGCTATGAGATGGTTGTCAGACGTGGAGGGGTGTTTCTTCATGTGTTCATGCATTGCTGATCAGAGGGTGAGGTGCGCTCTGAACCTTTTGAGGCTCGGGGTGAAGGATTAGTGGAGGTTGACCACGGGATCGTATTCTGATGCGCAGCGAGCTGCGGTTTCTTGGGATCAGTTTAGAGAGATGTTCAGCACTCGCTATGTTCCGTGAGTAGAGAGGGAAAGATTGGCTCAGGAGTTCCTGGAGCTGAAGTAGGGTTCGGAGTCGGTGATGGAGATCACCAGGATGTTCACTGAGAGGGCGATGTTTTGCCCTGAGTTCGTTTCAGAGCAGGCTCAGATGTCCCGATATATGAGTATGCTCAAGATGGATATCAGGCAGTTTGTGTCTACGAAGAGGTGCGAGACCTTGTTGGAGTTACAGGAGGCCGCCAGGCGGCATGAGTTGGAGATTGAGCTACAGTTGCGAGAGCAGAGGCAGGCTCCGGTGCAGTCGCAGCCAGCGCCGAAACGGCCCAAGACCGTTGATTCTAATTGGGAGATCAGAGCAGCCACACTTATGGGAAGTGTGGGAAGGGTCACATCGGAGTTTGTAGGTCCGGTGGTGCATGTCGCAAGTGCGGAAAGGAGGGGCACTTGAGGGTCAACTGTCCACAGCTTGCTGCAGGACCGGTGCAAGCTCCAACACCGGCCACTTTGAGGATTACGGGTGGAGGTCAGGGTGGAGCGGAGCCCCCGAGGGCTCAGGGTCGTGCTTTTCAGCTTATAGCGGAGGAGGTCAGGGCAGTGCCAGATGCAGCTGCATGTATGTTTCTTTCTTTATGTCTTGTTATCTTGTGATTATTTTGGAGTACTGTATATCTGCTAGTCTCGTTGTGTGATTTTTGGTATTGTATTTGTTGTTCCTTGAGGGTTATGGGTTTGGTGTTGGGAATTTCGTTGGTTATCATTCATGAGGATTATTAGTGGGAAACCTGTCTTTTGGTCTGAATGTCGGGTAACATCTGCAGTCTGAGGAGTGGTTAGCTGAAGGTCGGCTTTCTTTCGAGCCCGAGATGATCAGTGTTGTTATGTAATTTTGTGAAGGTTGCTCGTTCTAGTGGGAATCAGTTCACGTAAGGTTTGGTGTTGTGTAGGGTCGTCGATGGAGGTCGGTGATGGTGACAGGTGGTTGATAGTCAGTGCTCTAAGTGGGGGAGAATTGGAGAATTCTCCGGAAGATCGATAAGCATGAGAGGTTGTTTAACTGTTGGGATTCAGCAGCGGTTCGGTCAGCCAAGGGCGTAGGCTGGTATGAATTAGGGACAGGCAGACGGGGCGGGATACAGACCAAGGGTTTTGTGAGAAGGGTGATTAATCGTGGAAGGCCTGGGATCAGGCCGGGTTTGGGTATGTAGGATGCAATCAGAGTTCAGAGCCCCTAGACGGCTAGAACAGTATGCATGGGAGAGTTTCCTGGAGGGATAATTTGGGATGTTGGATGCTAGTTGAGCGGTCCGGATAGACTGAAGGCCGATGGGCGTACCAGTCAGGTCGAAGGCTCGAAGGACGATCCAGACAGGCTGAAGGCCCTGGAGGGCGGTCCAGACCTGCTGAAGGTTCTGAGAGTGGTCCAGATTGGCTGAAGGCCTGGTAAGGCAGTCCAGTCATGCTGAAGACTCTGCATGTGTTGATAGATCTGTATGAGGAATGGAATGAGTATGTCATGATGTGATAGCATCAGAGGGTCTGGCCCTGGGTATTGATCATCGATTAGTGGAAGGTAGTGCATGGACTCGAGATTCCTTGCGATCAGATTCAGAGTATGTGTGGTGCATGGGATAGCGGTTATGCTATAAGGAAATGGTGTAGTATTGGGTGAGCACCATGGCACTTGTGATAGTGTCAAGGCAGCCAAGTGGATTTCCTTGGTAAGGAAAGGGAAAGGAATGTAGCTCCGAGAGGGAGTGTAAGTTCACGGAAGTGAAAGCAGTAGTGCGGAGTTATGATTGGGGCGTTCCCAATTATGGATATTGAGCAGTGTGTTGCGGCGGTGGTATGGAATCACATCCGGGTTGGATGTATGCTGAGGTCGCGGAAGGAATTCCGCGGGTGTAGAGCCAAGAGGCTCGGAAAGGATGCAGGGATGGAATCTTGTATTTCCAGTTTGATTTTGAACGAGGAATTATGTATGTGGTGGAAATTCATCATGGGGGATGTTTGGAGGTGTCGTCAGTGCGTCGGGTTTTCCCAACCCGAGGATTTTAGAACCAGTCCGGCATGGGTATGAGATTGCGGAGGAGAACTCATGGGAGTTGCTCTGAGACTGAAGGATGTGTCCTTCTGTCAACCTCGAGTGGATAAAGTTGGACTCCGATCGGGATTCCGATGGTTCAGGGTTATTTCTAGCTCGAATGAGTCAAGTGATTGGCATGATTCGGAGCGAGTGAAGTATCATGGAATGGTACTCGGTTGATAAGTGTGGTTATCAGAGGACGAGGCCAGTGGCCGGCTTGAAGCGGTGGTCAGAACACCGCGGGAAGGAAAGTTGGGTTTCGGGTTTCAGTGGTTGTGTTTTGAGGAACCTGGTCTGGTTAATGCCAAGTGGTGCATTGAGAGAGTAGTTTTGGAGTTGTGTTGCTGCAGGCTTCGAGGACGAAGCCTAATTTAAGTGGAGGAGAATTGTAACATCCCGAGTTCAGAAGTGCAAGTTCAGGGTTCAAAGTGTAAATGTGAAAGGGCAACTCGGCGAGTCCATGGGTGGACTCGGCGAGTAGGGTCGCGATTATGGTCGCGTGTTAAGTGGCCAACTCGGCGAGTCGGCGGCTGGACTCGGCGAGTTGGTGTTGGGTGGAGAAAACCCTAATTTCGGAGGATGATCCCTATACAAAGGACATTATACCCTCTCCCCAACCTCTTTACCCACCCTTGAAGTCCAGAAAACCCTAGAATCATGTATATCCTCCATTGATGAAGAATTAGAGCTTGGGAAGAGAACTTGAGAAGATGAAGGTTGAAGATTAAGAGGCTAGCATCTGGATATTATTGTAGATCAAGAATCTACTCTTCCTTTGGATCATTTCTGAGGTAACAATCTGTTACCTTGAGTTTCCTTCTTCTTTATTTGTTCTTAGTTGCTATTTTTGGGAAATATGGCTTGAGTGGATTCAATTGCAAGTTTAGAAGCTAGATATGAAGTTGAAACTTCAGATCCAAGCTTGTAATGATCCTATTTGTTGTAAAGGTGCTGCCCAAGAATGGTTGATGAATCCCTTTTGTCCCAAACCCAAACCCTAGAGTGTAAAATGCCTAGATCTACTTGGATTCACGTAAAGTTTGCCACTTAAATGATGGATGGCTTATATAAGAGTAGATTTATGGATTTGAGACCCTGCATCGCTTGGAAAACCTCTGTATGGGTTAAGAGCTTGTGGCACTCGGCGAGTCACATGGGTGTACTCAGCGAGTTGCTTGAAGGTGGGCAGAAACTCGACGAGTTGGAAGAACAACTCGGCGAGTTGGTTGAAGATTGCCTTGAACTCGGAGAGTCTGTTCTTGGACACAGCGAGTCTGGTCGTGAGATCCTAACCTTCTTCTGGTTGAGCCGTGAATCGGTGAGTCAAGGGAAGACTCGGTGAGTTGAGTGCAAGGGGACTCAGAGTTGTTGGACTCAGCGAGTCTCGGGGTGACTCGGCGAGTTGAGTCGTGGATTGGGGAAGTTCTGAGCATGGGGACTTGACGAGTCATCGGGTTGACTCGGTGAGTAGAGTCAGTCAGGAGGATGACTTTGACTTTGACTTTGTCTTTGACCAAGGGTTGACCAGTTGACTGATGGGTTTTATACAAACAATCATATGTGTGCATGCAACCCTAATTTGGATCTATGTTTTCACTATTAGATACACAACATTATGAACACATGGATAAAACCCTAATGTAGCATGCTATTTTCGAAATTCATATATAAGGTTAGATCACATACCTCTTGTTGTTATATTTCAATAACAACTTAAATCTTCAAACCCTTAGTCTTGAAAGCAAGCACCACAAGTGTAGTGCCACTAATGGCTCACAAACACCACAAGCAATCGGAGAGGCTATAGAGAGAGAAGGGATGAGGTAGAAATCGTCCTTAGATGCTCTTGGGATCAATTGGACGAAATCCTAAGGCCTTAGGGGTCTTTATATAGGGTTGGGATTAGGGTTTCAGTCTTTATCCTTATCCAGTTACTTGCCCACCAAGCAACCACAAGATAAGCCTTGAAAACCCTTATCTCTTGGAACTTGGACGATTTTAAGGATATCCTTATCCTTGAATTCTTCCATCCTTTAACAAGGATAACCATTGCCCTATTTGCAACTATCACATAATTACAATTCAACCCCTCTAGTTTAATTAATTACACTTGATCACAAAATTAATTCCTAATTAATTATTGACCAATATTAATTAAACAAATATGATTTCTCCTTTAATATATTATTCTTATAACATATTAATAAATCATAATAAACTCTTCCTCTATTTATTTATCCAGTCAAGTTGCTTTGGTGAAGGCAACCCAAAAGGACCATGCACAACCGGGTCAAGTATTTACCAAATATGGTTACGGGCTTAGACACTAATCCAACAGTCTCCCACTTGGATAAGTCTAGTAACCACAAATGTAACATACAACTCGATTAGCAATCGTAGCTCTCAAAGACGCTATCGAACTCTGATCTCATCAGTATCCTATCCTCTAGATAAGGGATCGTATAGTCCTCTGTTTACATATTGTGCAGACAATCTCATGGAACTAATTGTCCAGCAGTTGGTTTCTCGATCTCAGATTCATTTGACATAGAACTTAATTGAACACATCAATTCAGTCCTGATCGGGCCCGGCACATAAGTCAAATCAAATCATCGAGCGGTCGTGATATCGCTTTTACCCTCTTAGGATAAAAGTAACAGATAAACTTCGACTTATATGCATTTACTTATCCACTAATCAACTATACACAACAATGCGTTTTATAACATCAATTTACTGATGCGGATTCGCATTATCAATGCACAATCAATTAGTAAATAATAAACCATATATCTAGGTTTTAAGACCATATGATATTATCGTCTTGCGATCACTTTTGTCACATTCCATAAAGTGATTCCAACAAGCGCGGGTTTATTCCAATGCTCAAAACTTGTTTATAAGCACTCATGAATGTTGCAGCAAACCTTTGCTATGTCTAATACCTTTCAGACACTCTACATACCGATTCATGACAATCTTTATTCATACCTACTTCCAACATATGAATGATTGTGGACCATTCGAATAATTCGATTACTCTTAATAACTCAATTATTTAGGAAGTCAAAACATGCAAATTGAAACAATAGTTAAACAATTAACACAAGACAGTAACTTTACTTATAAATAATACTCCTTTATTTAATCATCAAATGTCAATTACATTTATCTATTATATGTTTCTAAAACTATCTAATCTAAACTAGTATCATCCTTCAGCCCAATGCTCCTAGCGTGCTGCAAGTGCTTAACCCTACTCAGTCCCTTCGTAAGCGGATCTGATGGGTTATCATCTAATGATATCCTCTTAACCACGAGGTGTCCTTCTTCTACTCAATGTCTAATAAAGTGATACTTTCTGTCGATATGCCGAGATCTACCATGATCCCTCGGTTCCTTGGTCAAGGCAACCGCTCCTTCATTATCACAGGAAATTTTCATAGGATCCTTTATGGCAGGCACAACTCTAAGGTTACTAATGAAGTTCTTCAACCATATCGCCTCCTTTGACGCTTTGCTTGTTGCAATGTACTCTGATTCGTACGTTGAATCAGCTACAGTTTCCTGCTTGGAACTTTTCCAAGTCACTGCTCCTCTATTTAGGGTAAAGACCCAGCCCGACTATGAATGGTAGTTGTCCCTGTTGGTTTGGAAGCTGGCGTCACTAAACCCTCGCACCTTCAAGTCATCACTCCCTCCGACGACTAAGAACCATTCCTTGGTCCTCCGAAGGTACTTAAGTATATTCTTGACCGCAATCCAATGAGCTTTGCCCGGGTTCCCTTGATATCTACTGACCATGCTCAAGGCAAAGGCCACATCAGGGCGAGTACAAGTCATAGCATACATGATCGAGCCAACTGCGGAAGCGTAAGGTACTCGACTCATCTCTGCTATCTCGGCTTCGGTACTCGGACTTTGAGTCTTACTCAACTTGGCATTACTCTGTATCGGTAGTTCTCCCTTCTTCGAGTTTTCCATACTAAAATGTTTTAGTACCTTATCCAAGTAAGTATTCTGAGTAAGTCCTATTAGTCTCTTACTTCGCTCTCTCACTATCCTTATTCCCAAAATATAGGAAGCCTCTCCGAGGTCCATCATAGCGAAGCACTTCCCGAGCCAGGACTTAACCTCCTGCAGAGTCAGGATGTCGTTTCCTATGAGCAGTATGTCATCGACATACAAAACGAGGAAGCTAACTATACTCCCACTGGCTTTGACATATACACATGATTCATCTTTGCTTCGTACAAATCCAAACTCTTTGACTTTCTCATCAAAGCAAAGATTCCATCTGCGAGATGCTTGCTTAAGTCCATAAATTGACTTCTCAAGCTTGCACACTCTATTGGGATGCTTCGGATCGACAAAACCCTCTGGCTGAGCCATGTAAACATCCTCAGCCAACTTCCCATTAAGGAAAGCGGTCTTGACATCCATTTGCCACATCTCATAATCATGAAATGCAGCAATGGCTAGCATCACCCTAATAGATTTTATCTTAGCAACTGGTGAGAAGGTCTCATCATAGTCAACTCCGGGAGTTTGAGTAAAGCCCTTCGCCACCAGTCGTGCCTTATATGTGTGCACATTCCCATCCACGTCGGTATTCTTCTTGAAGATCCATTTGCACCCAACCGTCTTACGTCCGGGCACATTGTCAACCAAATTCCAAACTTGGTGTCATACATGGACTGAATCTCGCTGTCCATCGCCTCCTTCCATTTTACAGACTATGGGCCTGCCATGGCTTCCTTATAGCTATTAGGCTCGTCTAGATTTATTAGTGTACCATCACTAATATACGTGTCCCCTTCGGTAGTAATATGAAAACCATAAAACTGGGGTTGAACTCTAACTCTTTCGGAACGTTTAAGAGGTAATGACTCGTCAATTGGTTCAACCGGAGTTTCCTCCTCGGGTTGAGCGCCAGCGGTAAAGGTTCCTTCATCGCTCGATTCTTGAATCTCTTCAAGATCGATTTGTGTCACACCCCAAAACCAAGAACGGCGGAAACGTTCCGGGGCGGAGGACGTCATGTACAGTATCACAACACAGTAAATGTAAATAAGCAAACAACATCATCCATTGCATTGAATATATAATTTTAATACAAGTGTGTTCTGTACAGTTATAGACACCAAAAATAATGAAACACAAAATAAAATGAGATGAGTCTTGAATGCACTCCATCTTCTCAAAAGCTGGCCTCGGTACCTGTCTACTGATGACCTGAGAATACAAGTTATTTTGAAAGAGTTTATCAGCATTAAGCTGGTGAGTTCATAAGTATTTTAGTGTCAATGTTTCTTGTAAAAACGTTTGAACCTGTCTCAATGTATAAGTTGTAAAAATGTAAGTAAATGTTTGAAAGTGTTTGTAAAAGTTTGAATCACTCAGAAAATCCTATATTTTCTATAAAAGTAACCTTCTACCAAGGCTAGGCTGTTTTGTAAACCTTTCTGTTGTAAAGTGTGTGATTACCCAAATATAACTATCATTTGTTAAAATATAGTTTGTACAATAATGCTTAAGTGAGATTATTGTAACGCCTGTGTTTCCGGGCTTGCCACTTTTAGCAATGTAATAGTCTAAGTTAACCTTTGTAACCCGTTTTGAAATAATAGAAGTGTATTATTTGAGTATTGTGTGTTTTGTGCTTAATTGCTTAATTATGTGGTTTGATTAATTAAGAATAAAAATAAGCGTCAAAATTTAAGTGTAAAAATAAACTTAATATATTTGGTTAATGTTGTAGTAGTTGAAACGAGGTTTCCGAATATATATAGAACGCCCAAATCTGACTTCGTATGAGGAAGTTATGATTTATCGAAGTTCCGGCTTAGCGATATACAACCTGTTTTACTCGGTTTGAGATCGAGCGGTTGTTAGCCGAAGCAATCTAAATGAGAATCGAAAATCTCATTGTTGGTATTGAAACGATAAAAAGTTAGGCGAGAACGGACGTCAAACGAAGAAGTTATGAATTTATAACGAAAGTTTCTGTCCCGGCCTATTAAAAATAATTAATAAAAATAAAGTCAAAATTAGCCGACGGAGTCTAAACGAAAGTCGTAGAGCGTGGTCTCACCTTCGCGTGGATATAAAGAACGTCGAAAACGGAGTTCGTATGAAGAAGTTATGAATTTCCGAAGTTTATTAATCATTTTGTATTTATTTTTAATTCAAAATTCGGAAGCATTATCCGAAGGAGTCACCGATCTGATCCGAGGTACGCCCCGCGTACTCGAGTACGCCCCGCGTACTCCGAGGGATGTCGACACTCGCACTCGAGCACTTCGGATACGTAAGCAATGACGTTTTGGGCAGTACGCCCCGCGTAACGCAGTACGCCCCGCGTACTCCGAGGCTCCAGCCTCCTATAAATAGGATGCGAGGGTTCCGGGTATTTTTGCCAATTCCCTCTCGTTTTCGTGTCGAAGCTCTGTGCAAAAACCCCCGAAGCTACCCCGAAGTCCCGGTATCATACTCTAGCCCCGAGGCAAGTCCCGAGATCCCGAAGATCCCGAAAAGTGTGGTTCCCGAGTCGAAGCTCTGCCCGCGAGAAGTTCGATTTTCGAGGAGATCTTCCAGATCTGCTGAGGAATACTACTTCTATAAGCCGTAGTGCTGTCGAATCATCTCCTGATCAAGTGAGTGTGTAGTTATTTCTTCTAATACAATAATACGAAGTATTTTATATAAAAATACGTGCTATGTGTATATATTTGGTTGTGTTATGTGTGAATGTGTATTCACTCTCTTCTATCTTATAGATCTGCTTATTTCATTATGAGATATGTGTTATGTGTGTGTGTGCCTCATCTGTTATGTGATTAATTGCACCATGCTATCGACTGATAATCAACGACATAATGAACGGTCGTAATAAGAAATGACGTTTGGCACCCGCAGACCTGCAGGTCCGGCTGTAGCTAGCAGCAAGGTGTAGGATAGTCAATCCAGTATAGATCTATACGCAAACTCACGCTCTCCCTCCAAGAGAATTCTGGCTACAACTCGGGCCATGACATTTAAGGCATGCCCGATACAGTGGATCACAATTGTTAAGTATTCATGTATATGTATTGTTTCTCGTATATCTGTATATGTATTGTTTCTCGTATATCTGTATATGTATTGTTTCTCGTATATCTATATATGTATTGTTTCTCGTATATCTGTATATGTATTGTTTCTAGTATATCTGTATATGTATTGTTTCTAGTATATCTGTATATGTATTGTTTCTAGTATTTCTGTATATGTATGATCCTGCGTTACCCCGATGGTAACCAGCTAATGATGTACTGATGAGTATGAATATGGAAGTACTTTTATGTCTATACATGTATATATGATATATAAGTAATATGGAAACGACCTTCGGATGGTCACCCGAAATCCCACCAGACCACATCCAAATCGAGGAAAAGGAAATAGGGCGGATGGCCTTCCTAAGCCCTTTAAACATTATTTATATATCTATACATATATGGGCATGCAATTGGATATATAAAAGCATAAATAAGTTTTCATAAAACATTTGAAGCAGTAATATAATTTCAAGAGAAGATCGACTTGATGTCGATCTATAAAACATTTTGAAGGCATAAGTTGATAAAACAGTTTAAGTATAAGAAGCATTTGTTGAATCACAGTCTATAAATAAGTTTGGATAGTAAAACAGTTTGTAAAACATTTCAATAGTAAAGCAGTTTGAAAAACAGTTTGAACAGTGGTAAAAATCGTTGTTTTCCTAGTTATTAATCACATGTGATTAAATGCAATCACATGTGATTGAAGTAATAACTATAAGTATTTGACTTGTATTCCCCCCCCCCCCCCATAAAGTATTTAAAACACTTAAAATCATTTCAAAGGTTGATTCAAGGGGTATGAACTCACTTGTGGTGAGTCGTTTGAATTGCAGTGTCGGCTACCGTGCTAGGTGGCAAACGGAGACTGGTTTACACGCACGAGCCTAGTTATCATATAATAAACATATATATAACTAATTAGACATATAATAACTTAAATAAATAAGTTAAGACACTTAGAAAACATTTAAACACTTTTATGAGTGTTTAGGGTTCAAATGGTTGCATCTAAGTTGCTACGGGACAAGGCAAAAGGGTTTGAAACATCAAATAGCCTTGTATAGGAGTTCACCACCCAACAAACCCCACACTTTGGAGTTTATGGCCGTAAACTCATAGGTTTATGGCCGTGAACTCCTCAAAGGGTTGTTTTGGGTGTTTTGTGGTGTTATCTTGCATCTAGAACACTCCTAGCTTTGTTGGAATAACACATGAAGTAGTTTTAAGGCTCTAGAACACTCCATAAGGGAGTTTACGGCCTAAAGTCCTCCATCCTAGAGTTTACGGCCGTAAACTCTTGGATTTTAATTGTTTTGAGGCACTTAAACATCAAGGATTGCTTCCATGAATTTATCTAAGGCTAATGGGGACAAGAGGCACACTTTGGTGCCTTCACTTGGAGTTTACGGCCCAAGTCATGTTCCTTGGCCGTAAACTCCTTCCAAGGAGTGATTTCTATGTGTTATACTCTCCATTCTAGTCCCAAAGGTGTAAGGTAAATTGTCTAAAGGCTTAAGGGTAGCTTGGAATGATTTTTGTCCCACAAAAAGGGGTTTGCGGCCCAAGGGAGTTCCTTGGCCGTAAACTCCTAGAAACTTATGGTTTTATGGGCTTTTGATGTTCTAAACAAGCACAAGTACTAGTAGTTAAAGTCCTTAAGCATTTGGGGAAAGTTTTAGGGCATTTAAGCCCTTGAAAAGGGGTTTACGGCCCAAGGGAGTTCCTTGGCCGTAAACTCCTAGAACTTATGTTTCTTGGATGATTTCTAGGCTATAAAGATCATACACAATGTCCTTGATAAGTCCTCTAACATGTGGATGGGTCTAGAAAGCATTAAAGTTCCATTTTGGAGTTTACTCCCCAAGAACGTTCTTGGGCGGTAAACTCCCGGATCTTGATAACTAGACATGTAATCTGTGTTAATGAGCATCTAACAAGTATTGAAACATACTTAGAAAAGTAAACTCACAATATGGGATGAAAACCCGAAGATCCGTCAGAGAGAATATGGCTTTTCTCTATTTGGAATTGTAAATAATGAATCAATTTAGTTCAGAAAACTATTTATAGTCCTGGAATATTTTGGCAGAAAATATTTTTATTCCTAATGTTGGACTGTAACATTATGAAACTTGAAATGCCCAAATTTCACAAAACCAGGAGTACCCACTCTCCTGATATCATCTAAAACGTAAACCCTAATGTACACAAACTTGTTCGGAAAAGCTTGAAAATCACAGAAACTGAACTAGCTGCTATTGAATAGATGAGGTTTATACAATTGGAAATTTCAGGTTGTCACATCATCCCCCTGTTAGAGGGAATTTCGTCCCGAAATTAGAATTTAAGCAAATAAAAGTTACAAACAATCAAGCGAAAAGATGAGGGTATTTCAACTTCATCTGATCCTCGCGTTCCCAAGTGAATTCCGATCCTCGCTTGGCGTTCCAGCGAACCTTCACGATAGGGATACGGCTTTGTTTCGTCTGCTTGACCTCACGGTCCATGATTTCTACAGGTTCTTCCACGAAGTTGAGGCTCTCGTTGATCTCGATCTCGTCGAGTGGGACTACGAGAGTCTCGTCGGACAGACACTTTTTCAAGTTAGATACGTGGAATGTAGAATGTACGTTACGCAGTGTGTCGGGTAGATCAAGTTTGTAAGCTACGGG
Organism: Lactuca sativa; assembly: GCF_002870075.4. Classification (NCBI taxonomy): domain Eukaryota; kingdom Viridiplantae; phylum Streptophyta; class Magnoliopsida; order Asterales; family Asteraceae; genus Lactuca; species Lactuca sativa. Next base: position 104,513,293 of record NC_056631.2, read on the forward strand.
GCCGACTCTGGCAAGAATCTCGAAAGGCCCTATGTACCTCGGATTAAGCTTCCCACGCTTGCCGAAGCGTATCAAGCCTTTCCAGGGTGAGACTTTGAGAAGGACTCGGTCTCCCACCTGAAATTCCAAAGGTTTTCTTCGTTTATCGGCGTAGCTCTTCTGTCGGTCTCTAGAGGCTTTCAATCGTTCACGGATTTGAACAATTTTCTCTGTCATTTCCCGAATGATTTCCGGACCAGTGAGAGTACTGTCGGAAGCTTGCCCTCTCGCTAGTTGGGTATCACCAACCTCAGCCCAGCACAGAGGGGATCTGCACTTGCGGCCGTAGAGAGCTTCGAATGGAGCAGCCTTGATGCTGGTGTGATAACTGTTATTATAGGAAAATTCGACAAGGGGTAAATGAGTATCCCATGCCTTCCCAAAATCAATCACACAGGCTCGCAACATATCTTCCAGTGTTTGGATGGTCCTCTCACTCTGTCCGTCGGTTTGTGGATGGTAGGCTGTGCTCATTCCAGCCTTGTTCCTAGGGAATGTTGTAGGGATTGCCAAAATCTGGAAGTGAACCTACTATCTCTATCGGAGATAATGGAAATAGGTACACCATGCAACCGTACAATTTCCCTAATGTATGTCCTCGTAAGTTTCTCCATCTTGTCGGTTTCTTTGATAGGCAGGAAGTGTGCAGACTTGGTCAATCTATCAACGATGACCCATATGGTGTCAAGTCCACCCGTCGTCTTGGGCAACTTGGTTATGAAATCCATAGTGATCCGCTCCCACTTCCATTCTGGAATCTCTGGTTGTTGCAGTAAACCAGAGGGCTTCTGGTACTCGACCTTAACCTTCGCGCAAGTAAGGCATTTACTTACGAAGGTAGCAATCTCTGCTTTCATATTAGGCCACCATTATAGCTTTTTAAGATCCAGATACATCTTATCTGAACCTGGGTGGACGGAATACCGAGTGTTGTGAGCCTCGGTCATGACCACGTCTCGGAAACCACCGTGTTCCGGTGTCCAGATCCGGTTCATGAAATATAAAGCTCCGTCACCCTTGGCTTCGAAGTTCTTGTCCATTCCCCTAAGGGATTCACTCGACACATTTTCAGGTTTCATGGCCTCAAGTTGAGCCGCCTGAATTTGCTCAGTCAAGTGTGAATGGATGGTTATTGATAATGACTTGACTTTGCGACCAGAATATTCCTTCCGACTTAGGGCGTCTGCTACTACGTTGGCTTTACCCGGATGATAACGAATATCGCATTCGTAATCACTGAGTAGCTCGACCCACCGTCGTTGTCTCATGTTGAGTTCCTTCTGGTCGAAAATGTGCTGTAAACTCTTGTGGTCGGTAAAGATAGTGCTCTTCGTTCCATACAAGTAATGTCTCCAGATCTTCAGAGCAAACACTACTGCTCCTAGTTCAAGATCGTGGGTCGTGTAGTTAACCTCATGTGTCTTCAACTGTCTCGAGGCGTAGGCGATGACCTTACATCGCTGCATCAGAACACATCCGAGTCCTTGATTGGATGCATCGCAATAGACTACGAAGTCTTCTATTCCTTCTGGAAGGGATAGTATCGGTGCGGTGCACAAGGCTCGTTTGAGCGTTTGGAACGCTCTTTCTTGCTTCTCTTCCCAGTCAAAGGCCACGCCTTTCTGGGTCAGGGTCGTAAGAGGCTTTGCTATTCGTGAGAAGTTCTAAATGAACCTGCGATAGTAGCCAGCGAGACCTAGAAATTTACGAATTTTCGTAGGTGTCTTTGGTGCTGACCAGTTCTCAATGGCTTTTATTTTGGATGGGTCCACGTGGATTCCCTCTTCGCTTACCACGTGTCCTAAGAATTCGACTCTTCGGATCCAAAATTCACATTTCGAGAACTTCGCATAAAGTTTCTCTTTTCGTAATGTCTCTAGAACTTGTCGTAAATGATCACCATGCTCTTTCTTACTTCGGGAGTAGATCAGGATGTCGTCAATGAAAACGATGACGAACTGATCTAAGTAAGGTCGGCATACTCTATTCATCAGATCCATGAAGACTGCGGGCGCATTGGTCAATCCGAAAGGCATCACCACGAACTCGTAGTGTCCGTAACGAGTTCGGAAGGCTGTCTTTGGCACATCCTCCTCGAGCACTCGTAACTGGTGATATCCGGATCTCAGATCAATCTTGGAAAAATAGCTCGCCCCTTGCAGTTGGTCGAATAGATCATCTATGCGCGGCAGAGGGTAACGATTCTCGATCGTCAATTTGTTGAGTTCTCTATAGTCAATACACATACGGAATGATCCGTCTTTCTTCTTAACGAACAAGACCGGTGCTCCCCAAGGTGAGAAACTTGGTCTTATAAAACCCTTGCTGAGCAGTTCGTTAAGTTGACCAGAGAGTTCTTGCATCTCGGCTGGTGCTAAACGGTAGGGCGACTTGGCTACTGGGGTAGCTCCTGGGACCAAGTCGATTCTGAACTCGACTTGTCGCTGCGGAGGTAACCCAGGTAGTTCTTCTGGGAAAATGTCGGGGAAGTCGCTCACTACTGGGAGGTCCTTTAGTTCTTTCGTTTCTAGGTTCGTGTCGACGACGTGAGCAAGGAATGCGTGGTATTCTTTGCGCAGATATTTCTGTGCTTGAATACTAGATATAATGCGAAGACTCGCACCTGGTTTGTCGTCGTAGACTATAAGGGTTTCGTTAGATGGGAGGTTTAAACGGACTGCTTTCTCGTAGCACATGATGTCGGCGCGATGAAGACTTAACCAATCCATGCCGATAATAACGTCGAAACTTTTTATTGAGACCGGCATAAGGTCGATTGGAAATGAATGGTTATCTAAGGTTAGAAGACAACCTAAGTATATGCTATTAGTACTTTCAGTTTTCCCATTGGCCATTTCTACTGTGAATTGTTCATTAAGTGCATGTGGTTGTTGCTTAAGCATGCGAGCAAATTTGTGGTTTACGAAGCTTCGCTCCGCTCCACTATCGAACAGAATGCATGCATAGGAGTTATCAAGGAGGAACGTACCAGTCACCACTGTCGGGTCAGCGACTACTTCCCCGTGGCCTATTGCTAGTACCCTCCCTGCTCCTCCAGTATTCCTCGCCTTAGGGCAGTCCCTTTTAAAGTGGCCTGCTTCGCCACATCCATAGCAAGTTGGGCTCGCGCCTGAGCCAGGAACTTGGGAGATCGGTTGCACCGGGAACTTACAAAATCGGACAGTGTGTCCTTTCCTGTGGCAGTTAGTACACTGCATCTCATGGCAGGCGCCGTTATGGTGGAAGTTGCATTTATTGCACTTCGGCAAACTTCCAGAATACTGCTTCCCCGAAGCAGTAACAGCAGTAGGGGATACCGCAGCATGTACTGCTACGATTTGCTATTTCTTTGAAGCACGCTGCTTCTTCTTCTCGTCCCAGAACTTCCTCTTGTTGCCAGCGGGTTTAGAGGGTTCTGGGATGGCTAGGGTGGTTGTAGTTGCAGGGGTCTTGACTCCATGGTCAATAAGTCTTTGTGCCAATCGCTTGGCACTGTCGAAAGTAGCAGGGTTGGATGCTAAGACGTTCCCCTGGTACGGAGGCACTAGCCCCCATACATACTGCTCAATCTTTTTCCCTTCAGTGGGAACCATATTGGGGCATAGGGCCACCAGTTCGCTAAAGCGGGCAGTGTAAGCGATCAAATTGGTGCCCTTCATGGTCAGATTCCAGAGTTCATGTTCTAACTTCTGGACTTCGCCCCTCGGGCAATACTCCTCAGTCATGAGGTCCTTCATCGATTCCCAGCCCATGTTGTTAGCCACAACAAGAGTCAGGGCTTTGACGTGGCCATTCCACCACGTTAGGGCTTTATCCTCGAAGGTGCACGCGGCATATTTCACTTTAAATGCTGCAGGGCACGAACAGATTTCGAAGACTGATTCAGTCTTCTCGAACCATTGCGAGAGAGCAATGACTCCGCCGGTGCCATAGAAAGGCTTCGGCTTGCAGTTTGTAAAATCCTTGTAAGAGCACTCTCTCGAGCGCACAGGGATTTCAACTGGGATAGATTCAACAGGGGTTCCACCTCTGCTAGCATCCGATGAGTGATACTGAGCCATGGCAGTTGCCACTGCTGCAGCTACGGCAGCACTCAGGGCTGCAGTATCGATGACTGCAGGTGGTGGAGGCGGTGGAGGTACAGGATTATTCCTATTCCGGGGAGATTTGCGAGGAGGCATCCTTCAGCTATAAGTTTATAAAAAAAAACAAGGAGGATCATAAGAATCAATTTGGTAAGCAACGTGAGAGTGACCCATGGACTAACTAACCATAGCCCAACAGTTTGAATGAGTGTTTGAAATCACAATAAGAAATATTAGTAGGAATACACAAGTGTACAAATTTTTCCCACAGATTATATAGATTTCAATAGTACGGGTATTACTGATGTAACAAGTTCAAGGAAAAATCGACCTAACAGTAGGTCTTACATCATACCATAAGGACAATACTGACAGTCCTAGATTCCTAATTAGAGTACCGAAAGTTAGGAATATTTTACAGACAAGTGCCACTTAGAGCACATAAGTTCAAGGCTATCCCTAAATCAAAAGACAGAGATGTACTAGACATCATCTAATGGCGATGGGAATTTCTCGGGCGATCCCTGAGGTCGGACATTTGACGAAACACCTCTTGAAGGTGTCGGTCCTGAGTTCTCTGACGAGCTCGAAGTTCTAAGACTTCAGCACGTGAGGCAGCCAGCTGTTGCTGCAGAGTTTCGTTGGTTCTCCGGGTCCGTTCCATGTCTTCTTCAAGACGGAGGATGCGGACTGTATTGACGCCTGAATTGGCATCAATCTCCATGACCCGGTCGATGGCTGCTCGACCTTGCTCGACATTACGAGCTATTCTGCGGATGATCACCGACAGAGCTCTGTCAGCAGAGCCACCATCGCTGATGTTGTAGAAGGTTCGGTCCCCAAAGTATGGCAAGGGCTGACCCTGCTCATCACTCCAGCGATTCAGATTGTTTGCCCACATGGGAGTAGGCCCTGGAAACGCTGGTCGAGGGTTGTTGTTCGGGGCTTGACCTACAATCGGTAGGTTGTTAACTTCAGGCTCGGAGTCGGATCCATCCGAAAAGCCTTCTGCGAGGTGATCATCCAAAGGGATTGGATGGTCATCTTCGGGCTCTTCATCGATCCACCCGACATTGCCTTCATTGGGAAAGTACGGGTCGCCATGATGGAATCCAGCCATTTAGATCTACGCGAGAAGAGAGGTATAAGAATATAGTATACGTGTAACTAGTAGCACAAAATACTCCTATAGTATTTTAAGTTCTAAGTTCTACTGATCTTCTTGTGGTATTGTTGGTAAGTTTTTAGACTTGCTAACATATCACAACCATTCTAGGGCATATGCTAATCACTCCTAGGACCAACATAGTTGATCAGGCTATGCCATTCCCAGGACTGACCATACATCCCCTAGCTTACTTGTGATATTCAACAATCGTAATACTTTTGTTCTTGTCATTGTGACACTGATTTTAGTATGAATGTAGACTAGTATACTTAATTAAATATTTTATTATTTAAAGTATAGACTCTTGGTCAGAGTGTTTTAGTCCCTTTTGGGTTTATAGATTAGTATATCTTTTATGGGTTGATATACTTGATTCACTATAAACAATGCTCTGATACCAATCTGTCACACCCCAAAACTAAGAACGGCGGAAACGTTCCGGGGCGGAGGACGTCATGTACAGTATCACAACACAGTAAATGTAAATAAGCAAACAACATCATCCATTGCATTAAATATATAATTTTAATACAAGTGTGTTCTGTACGGTTATAGACACCAAAAATAATGAAACACAAAATAAAATGAGATGAGTCTTGAATGCACTCCATCTTCTCAAAAGCTGGCCTCGGTACCTGTCTACTGATGACCTGAGAATACAAGTTATTTTGAAAGAGTTTATCAGCATTAAGCTGGTGAGTTCATAAGTATTTTAGTGTCAATGTTTCTTGTAAAAATGTTTGAACCTGTCTCAATGTATAAGTTGTAAAAATGTAAGTAAATGTTTGAAAGTGTTTGTAAAAGTTTGAATCACTCAGAAAATCCTATATTTTCTATAAAAGTAACCTTCTACCAAGGCTAGGTTGTTTTGGAAACTTTTCTGTTGTAAAGTGTGTGATTACCCAAATATAACTATCATTTGTTAAAATATAGTTTGTACAATAATGCTTAAGTGAGATTATCACTAAAATATGTAATGGGTAAATCATTGTAGTACTGTAGCTTTGTATATTAAGACTACTGATGTACTAAATACTACTACCTTAAACCGGATTTATATTAAGGTATATTGTGATTAATTGCACCATGCTATCGACTGATAATCAACGACATAATGAACGGTCGTAATAAGAAATGACGTTTGGCACCCGCAGACCTGCAGGTCCGGCTGTAGCTAGCAGCAAGGTGTAGGATAGTCAATCCAGTATAGATCTATACGCAAACTCACGCTCTCCCTCCAAGAGAATTCTGGCTACAACTCGGGCCATGACATTTAAGGCATGCCCGATACAGTGGATCACAATTGTTAAGTATTCATGTATATGTATTGTTTCTCGTATATCTGTATATGTATTGTTTCTCGTATATCTGTATATGTATTGTTTCTCGTATATCTATATATGTATTGTTTCTCGTATATCTGTATATGTATTGTTTCTAGTATATCTGTATATGTATTGTTTCTAGTATATCTGTATATGTATTGTTTCTAGTATTTCTGTATATGTATGATCCTGCGTTACCCCGATGGTAACCAGCTAATGATGTACTGATGAGTATGAATATGGAAGTACTTTTATGTCTATACATGTATATATGATATATAAGTAATATGGAAACGACCTTCGGATGGTCACCCGAAATCCCACCAGACCACATCCAAATCGAGGAAAAGGAAATAGGGCGGATGGCCTTCCTAAGCCCTTTAAACATTATTTATATATCTATACATATATGGGCATGCAATTGGATATATAAAAGCATAAATAAGTTTTCATAAAACATTTGAAGCAGTAATATAATTTCAAGAGAAGATCGACTTGATGTCGATCTATAAAACATTTTGAAGGCATAAGTTGATAAAACAGTTTAAGTATAAGAAGCATTTGTTGAATCACAGTCTATAAATAAGTTTGGATAGTAAAACAGTTTGTAAAACATTTCAATAGTAAAGCAGTTTGAAAAACAGTTTGAACAGTGGTAAAAATCGTTGTTTTCCTAGTTATTAATCACATGTGATTAAATGCAATCACATGTGATTGAAGTAATAACTATAAGTATTTGACTTGTATTCCCCCCCCCCCCCCCCCATAAAGTATTTAAAACACTTAAAATCATTTCAAAGGTTGATTCAAGGGGTATGAACTCACTTGTGGTGAGTCGTTTGAATTGCAGTGTCGGCTACCGTGCTAGGTGGCAAACGGAGACTGGTTTACACGCACGAGCCTAGTTATCATATAATAAACATATATATAACTAATTAGACATATAATAACTTAAATAAATAAGTTAAGACACTTAGAAAACATTTAAACACTTTTATGAGTGTTTAGGGTTCAAATGGTTGCATCTAAGTTGCTACGGGACAAGGCAAAAGGGTTTGAAACATCAAATAGCCTTGTATAGGAGTTCACCACCCAACAAACCCCACACTTTGGAGTTTATGGCCGTAAACTCATAGGTTTATGGCCGTGAACTCCTCAAAGGGTTGTTTTGGGTGTTTTGTGGTGTTATCTTGCATCTAGAACACTCCTAGCTTTGTTGGAATAACACATGAAGTAGTTTTAAGGCTCTAGAACACTCCATAAGGGAGTTTACGGCCTAAAGTCCTCCATCCTAGAGTTTACGGCCGTAAACTCTTGGATTTTAATTGTTTTGAGGCACTTAAACATCAAGGATTGCTTCCATGAATTTATCTAAGGCTAATGGGGACAAGAGGCACACTTTGGTGCCTTCACTTGGAGTTTACGGCCCAAGTCATGTTCCTTGGCCGTAAACTCCTTCCAAGGAGTGATTTCTATGTGTTATACTCTCCATTCTAGTCCCAAAGGTGTAAGGTAAATTGTCTAAAGGCTTAAGGGTAGCTTGGAATGATTTTTGTCCCACAAAAAGGGGTTTGCGGCCCAAGGGAGTTCCTTGGCCGTAAACTCCTAGAAACTTATGGTTTTATGGGCTTTTGATGTTCTAAACAAGCACAAGTACTAGTAGTTAAAGTCCTTAAGCATTTGGGGAAAGTTTTAGGGCATTTAAGCCCTTGAAAAGGGGTTTACGGCCCAAGGGAGTTCCTTGGCCGTAAACTCCTAGAACTTATGTTTCTTGGATGATTTCTAGGCTATAAAGATCATACACAATGTCCTTGATAAGTCCTCTAACATGTGGATGGGTCTAGAAAGCATTAAAGTTCCATTTTGGAGTTTACTCCCCAAGAACGTTCTTGGGCGGTAAACTCCCGGATCTTGATAACTAGACATGTAATCTGTGTTAATGAGCATCTAACAAGTATTGAAACATACTTAGAAAAGTAAACTCACAATATGGGATGAAAACCCGAAGATCCGTCAGAGAGAATATGGCTTTTCTCTATTTGGAATTGTAAATAATGAATCAATTTAGTTCAGAAAACTATTTATAGTCCTGGAATATTTTGGCAGAAAATATTTTTATTCCTGATGTTGGACTGTAACATTATGAAACTTGAAATGCCCAAGTTTCACAAAACCAGGAGTACGCACTCTCCTGATATCATCTAAAACGTAAACCCTAATGTACACAAACTTGTTCGGAAAAGCTTGAAAATCAAAGAAACTGAACTAGCTTCTATTGAATAGATGAGGTTTATACAATTGGAAATTTCAGGTTGTCACAATTTGCCTCCCACTGTCTCCTTGGCTTATGAGTTCTTGTTCTTGGAAAACCCCTCTCCTCGCAACGAAGACAACATTGTCACTCGGTCTATAGAAGAGATATCCAAAGGATCTCTGCGGGTAGCCGATGAAAATACATCGCTCACTACGAGATTCGAGCTTGTCGTAAGTCTCTCGTCTTACGAAAACTTCACAGCCCCAAACCTTGATATGTGCCAACGACGGAGCTTCCCCTGTCCACATCTCGTGAGGTGTTTTGGCTACCTTCTTTGTAGGGACTCGGTTAAGGACATGGGCGGTAGTCTCTAAGGCATACCCCCAGAATGAGATAGGTAGTGAAGCACGACTCATCATAGAACGAACCATGTCTAACAAGGTTCGATTACGCCTTTCTGCCACACCATTCAACTGCGGTGTCCTAGGTGGCGTTAATTGCAAAACTATTCCGCATTCCTTGAGATAGTCGTGGAATTCAAGACTTAGGTACTCTCTTCCTCGATCGGATCGAAGCATCTTGATTTTCCTGCCCAATTGATTCTCCACTTCATGCTAGAATTCTTTGAACTTTTCAAACGTTTCTGACTTGTGCTTGATTAAGTAAATATATCCATATCTACTATAATCATCGGTGAAAGTCGTGTAGAAGCGGTTTCCATCCTTTGTGGTGGATCTAAAGGGTCCACATACATCGGTATGTATGAGATCCAATAAACCTTCACCCCTCTCACAAGTGCCAGTGAAGGGTGACTTGGTCATCTTTCCAAGTAAACAAGATTCGCACGTGTCATCTTCCCTAAGGTCGAATGACTCCAACACTCCATCCTTTTGGAGTTGGGCTATGCGCTTCTTGTTGACATGTCCAAGACGACAATGCCACAAAGATGCTTTATCCATACTATTTGAAGAATCCATATACAACACATCATTTCCTAGGTTATTTACAACCATAACAGTTTCATAAATTTCATTACAAGGCATTGCTTCAAAATATAAAACACCATTTAGATAAGCATAAATAGAACCATTCTCATTATTAAACGAATATCTAAATCCTTGTCTAAATAAACCATGAAAAGAAATGATGTTTCTTGCCATATCTGGCGAGTAGCAACAATTATTTAGATCTAAATTCAATCCATTATTAAGCACTAAAGAATACACTCCAATCTTGGTAACAGCCGACGTTCTTCTGTTCCCCATGATTAGATTTATTCTTCCAGGCTCCACATCCTTATTTCTTCCTAGTCCCTGCAAATCAGAACAAATGTGGTAACCACATCCTATATCAAGAACCCAAGAAATAGCATGAGATGAATCATTAGATTTAATTGTGTACATACCTGCATAAGATGGCTTGATCTTTCCATCTTTGATGGCTTGCAGATATTCCGGGCAGCTTCTCTTCCAATGCCCTATTTTATGGCAATGATGGCACTCTACCTCCTTTGGGTTAGGGTTGGGCTTAGCAGGATCAACCTTGGTCCCACTAGAAGAGGAACCATCTTGGGACTTTCCCTTGCGGTGGCTCTTTGACGGAGCCTTCCTCTTCTTGCCCCTTCCCTGCCCTATAGCTGAAACAGGAGCAGCGGATGGATTAGGAGTTGGTGCAACAGACTTGTCCTTAAGGTTGCTCTCAGCAGTCCTTAGGAGTCCTTGGAATTTGCTTAGGGTGACTTCTTCCTTTTTCATGTGGTAGGTCATCCTAAATTGGTTGTAGCATGAGGGCAAGGAGTGAAGAACAATGTCGATAGCCAAATCTTCCCTAAAGTTGACATTCAACTTGTGAAGACGATCAACATACCTTTGCATCTTTTGCAAGTGCATGGTTAGAGACTCTCCACTTCCCATTTTAGCAGTGATCATATTCGTAATGATCTCATAGCGCTCTTTCCTCGCACTTTGGTGATATCTCTCCATCAAGTCTTTATGCATTTCATAGGGATACATGTCCTCATAGGACTTTTGGAATTCGGAGTTCATTGTGGCTATCATGATGCAATGAACTTTCGTTGCATCACGCTCATGGGTCTCAAAGACAGCCATCTCTTCGGGAGTAGCAGTTTCCGAATTGATCTTCTCGAGCTTCTCATCGAGAACATACTCTTTGTCCTCGTAACGCGCGATAGTGAGAATGTATCTTATCCATTCGCTAAAGTTCGATCCATCGAAAGTCACTTTTTGACAAAGGCTCATTAGCGTGAATGAGCTAGCAGTAGCGTTGTTTTCGTTAGACATCTACAAATAGAAAGGACAAGGTTTGATTAGAATTGAATCCCTAATTAAACACCCAAAATGAAAAATTAGGGTTAGGACCCAACAACATTATTTACATATCAGAAAAGGGATGTCGTAATCCAACACGCAAATAATTTGGAGGTAAGTGAATGACGATTCACTAATTCTTCACATAGGCTTAAGTTTTAAATGTATTTAGAATTCCTAGATTTTTCTTGAGATTCATTGAACCTTTCAATGGCATGTTTAAATCTCGATATGCCCCTCTCGTTTGTGACTGGGATGCCAAGGATCACAAAGTGGGTGTGAATAACCATGCAAATCTACATGGTGTCTTCATTGTTACAATCACCTATTCGATGTGCCGGTAAACCACACACGCTCCATCGAACTATGACAAACAATGAATCACCCTTTACCACGTTTGCTTAGAACTAATTAGTGTGCCGGTAAACCACATGCGCTCCACTAACTTCTTAGCAAGGGTGCAAAGTGTAATTTCATGGGGTTGCATCAATTTCACTTTTGCCTACAGTAACTAGGATTGGGAATTAAAAAAAAATGTTTAGTTACTTTATATAGATTCATTATACTTATTAATGAGGAGAGGATTGCCCTATCATACCCGTTCGGCTAACGACCCTCCACCAGTCAAGCAAGCGGTGGGTGTGAGTGTACACCCATTAAGCGCCATTTTATCGGAAGTAACCTTATACCCACCTTATAGACCGGCTTCGTGAATGAGGCCTACTAACGGTAAGACTGGCATTTTAATTATACATATATATATTTATTAAGCTTGTAATAATATAATAGTATATGGTGTATTTTAAACATTTCAAAAATACTAGGGTTTTAATCTTCAATTTAAAATTTTCGAAATTTAATACCATTTAAATTAAAAATTTTAAATATTAAAACTCTTGATTTAATAATTATCACAAATTAAACTATTAATTTAAATTATTAAATCATAAGGGATTATCTAAATCATGAGGATAATTACCATTTAAACAATTAACTTATCATAATCCCTTTTATCCCTCTAAATTTCGAAAATAATGGGAGGGGATAATTCAAAATCTTTAATTACCATATTTAACCATTAAAAGATAATTACAAGATATGGGATTATCTAAATCCCTAAAAATTAGGATCTTATCTTGGGGAAGGAGGCTAATCTTGAAATCTAAGGGTTTGCAAACCCTAGATTTCGAAATCTTGGATTAAAAGGAAAGGATTCAAAAACCCTTTCAAGATTTTCGCAAATTGGGGTTAGAAAACCCTAATCTCGAAATCTATGGCCTCCTAGGGTTTATTGGCTATAAACCCTAATTTGTCAAGTTCATACAGTTGAATAATACTAATTGAAAACAAGTTAACCAAAGGCTCTGATACCACTGATGGGTTTTATACAAACAATCCTATGTGTGCATGCAACCCTAATTTGGATCTATGATTTCACTATTAGATACACAACATTATGAACACATGGATAAAACCCTAATGTAGCATGCTATTTTTGAAATTCATATATAAGGTTAGATCACATACCTCTTGTTGTTATATTGCAATAACAACTTAAATCTTCAAACCCTTAGTCTTGAAAGCAAGCACCACAAGTGTAGTGCCTCTAATGGCTCACAAACACCACAAGCAATTGGAGAGGCTATAGAGAGAGAGGGGAGGAGGTAGAAATCGTCCTTAGATGCTCTAGGGATCAATTGGACGAAATCCTAAGGCCTTAGGGGTCTTTATATAGGGTTGGGATTAGGGTTTCAGTCCTTATCCTTATCCAGTTACTTGCCCACCAAGCAACCACAAGATAAGCCCTGAAAACCCTTATCTCTTAAAACTTGGACGATTTTAAGGATATCATTATCCTTGAATTCTTCCATCCTTTAACAAGGATAACCATTGCCCTATTTGCAACTATCACATAATTACAATTCAACCCCTCTAGTTTAATTAATTACACTTGATCACAAAATTAATTTCTAATTAATTATTGACCAATATTAATTAAACAAATATGATTTCTCCTTTAATATATTATTCTTATAACATATTAATAAGTCATAATAAACTCTTCCTCTATTTATTTCTCCAGTCAAGTTGCTTTGGCGAAGGCAACCCAAAAGGACCATGCACAATCTGGTCAAGTATTTACCAAATATGGTTACGGGCTTAGACACTAATCCAACATTGACTTCCATGGGCATTTTGGTAATTGTTGGCTTTTGTTTTGAGTTCATTGTTGGTGTTGGCTAGTGGTGGAGATCGTGTCAGTGATCGGAGCATCTTGGTCTTATCTTTTCAGTCGGCAGATGCGAGGTGAGTTACCCTCACTATATCAACAGGGTCTAAGGCACCAAGGTCGGCCCTTTATCGGATTGTAATCCGGGTATCATTGTTATGTTGTTGCTTTTCTATATTTGCATCCTGGTAGTTAGGATGGAATATGTTAGAGACCTGGTTAAGGTCGGTATCCTGGTATATAGGATGATGCTATGCTAGTGACCGGTTAGGTCAGTATCCTAGTTAGGATGATGTTATGTGATGGTGTGCCTAGGGCAGCACAACGGAGTCGCGTCCAAGCCTTAAAGTCGGGCACACCATCCAGGCTCAGCGCCCGCTGGCGCCCCCGGGAGCAGAACGCCCGGGCAGAAGGCTCGCGCCCGCCAAGTGACGCTCCGTGCTCCAAGACAAAAGATACGGTCAAGAGACAAACAGTGGGATCAGAGCATTACTGTTAGAGCCAATGAGGGCGCTCTAGCAGTGGAAGGCACATGACCCTCCAATCAGCGCCTCTGATCCTGTCTCCCTAGAAAAGCGATCATGTCTGGTACGGACCAGACAGAGGCGCTAGGAATAAAAGGATGCATTCTCAGGCTAGCGAGGTAAGTTCTCTGGCCATTCTAGAGAATACATACACAAACCCTAAATCATCCTCTAACTTGACCGTCAGAGCGTTCTTCCGGGAGCTCCGCCTAGAAAGCGGCTGACAACCTTTATTCTCTATGATCTTGCAGTAGTAACCAAATAACCAGGAAGAACCTAACCACAGCACAAGCGAGGTCAAACGGGGAACGAGGTTCCATCATTATGTTATGTGATGGGCTTGACTGAATGTGAATTGTTATATAATTGAATGTTTATGTGCACATGGTTGTTGGACTGGGGTTGGGTTGAGGCGGGTCCTGCTTCGTGCTGTAGGCCAACATACCCAGGGCGGACCGGTTATCCCGAAGGCCCAACAAGCGGTTTGGATAGGCTGCAGGCCCCAAGAGGGTGGACCAGACGTACCGAGGCTCGGAGAGTGGACCAGGCCGACTGAAGGCCCAGTGCGGGCGGACCAGTCATACTGTAGACTCAGAGGGTGGACCAGGTGGATTGAAGGCCCGGTGCGGGCGAACCAATCACACTGTAGACTCGATGTATATGGCTAGACTCGGAGGGTGGACCAGGTGGACTGTTGGTCGATGCGTCGGACCAGTCACACAGTAGACCCGAAGTGCATGGCCGTTCTGTATCGGTTATATGATATGGTTATGTTTGTATGTGGTTGGTATTTTGGGGGTATCTCACTAAGCTTTCGGGCTTACAGTTGTGGTTTAATGTTTTTCAGGTTCTTCAGGAGACCGTGACAAGGCAAAGGCGTGATCGTACCACTCCTCATGATTATGTTTTTGATGTGTTTCTGAGAAGACTGTGATAATAATTGTATTGAAAACCTTTTTGTAATAATTTAATGAAACTGAGTTGTTTTTGAAAAAGTTTAAATTGGTTGAAATTTTTAGAGTGTTACAGGTGGGCCAAGATATTTTTTTTAATTATTATTTACAAATTAAAAAAAATAAAGAAAAAAAATTAAAAGGGCAATACATTCAATTTAAGTGTTCCATGGACCAAAACCATAAAAAATTCTTAATTTTTAGACTAGAACCATGGAAATTTTTTGGTTTTGAACATTCCATGCAAGTTTAAAACTTTTTGAACCTTATCCGTAGTTTTTGGAAAACAACAATGATCAATTTTATAGTTTTGTCAAAAACAAAAAAGAAAGAGTAATTTAGGTCCCCGTTTGATACGCATCTTTCCAGATCCAAACAGATTTTTCTGGCTGAATGGATCGGAAAGACTGTTTGATTTGCACAAAAGAAGGGGTCTTTCCCGGTAAGATATGTCTTTCCCAGAAAGCCATAAAATCATATCTTTCTGGTTGAATGGGTTGGAAAGACAATTATACGCCAAACCCCGCCTCTTTCTTTCTTTATTGGATTATTAATTTTTTTAAATAACTTTTTTTTTAAAAAAAAAATTATTGAATTATTATTTTTTTTCATCATTCAGCACAGTCAATCAGATGTACAATCAAACAACATGGTTTCTTTCCCAGCCAGAAAACTTTCCCAGACAGCACTTTACCAGGCATAAACTATCAAACGGGACCTTAGTCTTTTTATATGGACCAAAGATCTACGGTACAATTTTCACAAACTACAAACCTATCAAATTTTAAACTTATAGGCCAAAACTAAGAACCAACCAAACTACAAGGAACATCTGTAATCTCTTAAAATATTTTTCTATTTTGTATGTGACGTAGCTTAATTACTATGATAAAGTGAACCATATTAAATGGAATTAAATGGAAGTCCCTAATCTGTGTATATTGTATGTTAAGAATACTCTAATCCAAATAAGCCAAGTCAACCCAAGTGTGAATTCCAAAAATTTTGTGTAATCCACTTCCACTAACTAATAATGTTCAGTTAGTATTTTGTTAGTTCGATAATCGGAGTAACCAAAATCTAAATTCAAAGTTTATATATCGTTATAGTAAATAATCTCTAATTAAATCAAATAAGAATTTAAATAGTGGATTGATGATATCCAAATCCAAACAACTTAAATGACCCAAACTCGCCAAACAACAATAAAAAAAATATATCTAAACCACAAAAAAAACAAGAACAAAAAGGAAAAACCCACCAAAGAAGTAAAGATGAACACAACCACACACCTATATATACACAATTACGTACATATAGCTTCTTCTTGATTTTCGTGTCAAGCAAGTATCCAGTCATCGGGGGTTTCTTAACCCACGGGCAAACATCTCTCTCTCTCTCTTGTTCACTGTTGGTGTGGGTTACTTGCTTCACCTACAATCCTAACTTTAATGGCTTCTTCTTAAGCTTTTCATCAATCCCTCTGCTTTTTAGTCTTTTCATCCCAAAAGAGGAACACCAACAACTGCAATTTATCTTCCAGATCGATATGGGTCATGAATTGATGGTCGTAGCGCCACCACCACCACCACCTCCGCCGCCGCCGCCGACCTCTCTTGCTCCTGGATTTCGGTTTCATCCGACTGACGAAGAGCTTGTGAGGTATTATCTGAGGCGTAAGGTTTGTGGGAAGCCCTTTCGATTTCAAGCTGTGTCAGAAATCGATGTCTACAAATCCGAACCCTGGGAACTTGCCGGTATATATAAATCTTTCTGGGTTTGATGAATTTGTGCTTTTCATATCTGTGTTCATCATTTCATTTAATTACCAATTTTTCTTGAAATTCCCTCGATTACAATTTTGATAAATTGGTTAGGAAGTTTACATTTTTACAACACCATAACCTAATTCAATGAGCTAATTCTGCGATTTAGATTCAAGAACTCTAGCGTCTCCAATCGAACTGGGAAATTTAATTTAAGATTGTTATCGCTTTAGATTTCTGCAAAATGGTATTAAAGATGGGAACTTTCGTATGACATTGTGTAGTCACTTAAATTGTAAATTATTATCTTTCTTGGAAAGATCGAAGCTTGAAAAAATGGATAATCTCTACAAAAAAGTTAAAAGTTCCCTAGAAATGAAGGAGCGAGTTTACCATAAGACAATTTTTTGTCTAATTGAGTTGTCTAAGTGTTTGCGATTTTTCAAAAGAGCATAAAAATCTTGACTTTTCAGCAATGTTGTATTGGAAATCCGACAAATTTCACCATTTTCTGATTACTTTAGTATAAAGCTTTTTTCACTTTTTTTATTTACTTTAAATTACCCAACTTATTTTATGCCCCAAGTGTGTATGCGTAATGTTTGTGTGTTCTTTTTGGGTGAGACAAGCTAATCTAGGATTAAAATAGGATCATGATGAGGAGGGTATTTACGTCTTTTGCACAAATGAGAGATTAGCTTCATATCCGAACTTGTTCCACTTTTGGGTGGGACAAAAAAAAAACGCAATCTTTTCCCGTTGTCATAAGTCACAGTCTCAATTCAATGTATGTCAAACACAGTACAATTTGTTATGTCATGTCATGTCATATACTGTCTTTTGTGTGTTGTGATTTTGTAGACTTTTCTCCATGGAATTCAAGAGACCTAGAATGGTACTTTTTCAGCCCGGTGGATAGAAAGTATGGCAACGGTTGTCGATTGAATCGGGCAACCGGGCAGGGGTATTGGAAGGCGACCGGGAAGGACCGGGCAGTCCGGCACAAGTCGGAGACAATCGGAATGAAGAAAACATTAGTTTTCCATAGTGGGCGGGCCCCAGATGGGAAGCGGACGAATTGGGTAATGCATGAATATAGACTTTTGGATCAAGAATTACAAAGAGCCGGAGTTGCACAGGTTTGAATCACACGTGATGAATTGTAGTTTCTAAATACGTATTTGGTATTGGAATCTTCAACTGAAAGGAATACGTGTTGTTGTTTTTGGGGGAAAAAAAGGATGCGTTTGTGCTTTGCAGAATTTTTCAGAAGAGTGGTTTAGGACCACCAAATGGAGACCGTTATGCACCGTTTGTGGAGGAGGAATGGAATCATGATGCCGATGCCGATGTCGATGCTGCCCTCTTTGTTCCCGAGGATGAAACTTGTGTAGAAAGAAATGAAATTGTAGAGGTATGTGTGTGTGTGTGTTTACGTAATTGCCCCTTGTTTCTACAAAAGGTTATTTTTATAGCAACCTCTGAGCAGGCTTGTTACACGTCTCTGAGATGTACTAACGACTTAGAAAGCAAGAGACTAAAGTTTGAGAATTACTACAAACGAAAGAGAACTTGTATTATAAGAACTCGAAAGATTACAAGGCAACTTAGCCCACACCACCCTGATGTAGGAACATTATGTGAGATGTAAATCAGGTATACAGTGGGCGCACTAGGTAGTTGGCGAAGAGCCCAATCCAGATCGGAATTGAAACTCTCAAACTGTCTCGAACCCTTGATTTGGTATTCGTATTTGGTTAATTTTAAACTAAAAAACTTTGCAAATGATTTAGTATTTTCGTAAAATACCAAAATGTTTATGAGTTGACTCAAGAAAATTAAATAGTTTTCAACTAAATGACACTTTTTCAAAGTACAATGACTTCATAACATTAGTCAAGTACATGCCAAATGTTAGTACAAAATGTTTCGTTCTAAAAAATCACATCTTACTCAAACTAACTGCTTTATAATCTCTGGGTGATGAGTCTTTTCTTTCCTTTAATCATAAAGTTGAAATCTTTTATGTTCTTGATTAATGAAACCAATCTATTTTTTCAGAATAATCCCAAAACAATTCCCTTTGTGTGCAAAAGGGAAAGATCACAAGACTCTCCTTCAAATTCAGAACCCAAACTCGAAACATTCTCCCTCTTTCACAACAAAAGATTAAAGCCAAATGATCCAAACTCCAACAATGCAAATGGTTCTGAAGATTCAACCACAACAAGTCAAGATCCAAGAGCAACAACAACAACAACAACACTTGTTGAGTTCCCTTTACTTAAAGAAACTCATCATCCCACCACCCCAAAGTCATTTGACGCTTCTACCCTTGAGAAATCCGTGCCCCCGGGGTACCTAAAGTTCATTAGCAATTTGGAAAATGAGATTCTCAATGTTTCAATGGAGAAGGAGACTTTGAAGATCGAAGTGATGCGGGCCCAAGCAATGATTAATATTCTTCAGTCTCGGATTGATGACTTGAGCAAAGAGAATAACGAATTGAGGAAGGGCGTTTAGGTAAATGTACCTTGCGTTCATCAGTGTAACCATGCTACTAGGAAAGGGCCATTTCTATGCGGTGTGGCTCTTTCCCGAGATCTATGATGTAATCTTTGCTAGTTTTTAGTTAAATAAAACTTTCGGTCTTTTTCGTTTACATGTTGTGGAAATGTTGGAGTTTGACTGGTGTAATTTTGTTGCTCTAATCATGCTTAAATTTCACTAATTACTTGGTTTAAAAAGCTTAATTTGGTTTAGATTTTTTACCGAGTATTTGTTAAGCAATATGTATGTGTTTAATATAGGAACCGAACTGTCGATGAACTTATGAAAAATCTATTTTTTTAGCAAAAGTTTTTTCATGGTCTTTTTAAAGTGAAAAAACTTATTTTAGTATTTGGTATTACAAGCTTTTTGAGTGCATTCAGGGAGATCTATGAGGTCTCTATAATTGTACTTGAAAGTGTTCCATCAACGGATTTGTAATTGTTGATACTACATTTATCGGTGGCAATCGATGACAAGCCATGAAAAAAAAATACACGACACAGAACGAAATTACGACGAAATTGAAATTCGAATTTGTGTTCGTGTCAATGTAAAAAACATGACGTCGTGTCGTGTCGCGTTCATATTCAAAATTCGAAACGAAATTGACACGATTTAGCATTTGTTTGTCGTGTTATATATGATTAGGTATTAATTAAATAAATAATTTTTATTTTATTTTATTTTTGTCGTGCCGTGTCATGTTTGTCGTTTTTTAATCGGTTCATTTTCGTGTTAGTTAAAAAAACACATCGTGTAGTGTTCGTGTTACTTAAAATTCTGTCGTGTTGTGTCAGACAAAAACACAACACGGTGGCCCGATTTGCCACCCCTAGCCTCCACTCTTGTAAAACCATTAAGCGTCGTATACAAGTCTATTTATTCAAACTGGTTTTCTCGAAAATCGAAACATTTTGGACGGTCCACTCATCGTCAATGAGATTCTTTCTTAAAGAGTTTTTCTTCAAGGTTGACTTCAATAAAGCGTTCAACTCTGTTAACTGGCATTATTTTGACTCGATTCTTTATCAAATGGGGTTTGGAAACCGGTGGCGTTTTTGTATTCGAGGATGTCTTACTTTCTCTAGAGCCTTTGTTCTCACTAACGTTTGTCCGACCAATGAGTTTAAAATTCCGAAAGGGGTTCGTCAAGGGGACCCGCTTTCCTGTTCTTGTTAATTTCGGCCATGGAAGGTCTTAATGTCGTCATCAAATCGGCTTGTCAATCTGCCCTCTTTCATGGTATCCAAATTCCGAATTATTTTGTCTTGGGAAGTCTCCCCCTCTATTATTTTTCTCTTTTTAAGGCTCCGAATTTCATTATCAATGATATTGAGAAAACTCGCGGATGTTTCCTGTGGGGCAGCAATGAGGAAAAAAACAAGACATTCACCTCTCCCTCAAAAAAGGTGGATTACATTATAACCATGTTGTTAAATTGGATAAATTATAGGGGTAATTTGGGCAATTGTAATTGATCTGATTCGGTTTGTTGTCCTTTTAATATTTTGTTCTTTGTTGTATTTTCTCATGTCTTCTTCTCTTAGGTTGGGCCTGTTTGTTTCTTTTTATTTTAATTTTAATTCCACCGTTTCCAAAAAAAAATTAAAAAATAGATTACAGAGAAATTAATACATTTCATTGAGCAAAGAAAAAACAATTTTTAGAAACAATCGAAAATGTAAGATATTTAATACCAATTGAGAAACTTACTAATTAATTATAACAATTAGAAAATAACCAAAAAAAAAAAACTAATAAGATTTTTAAAACACATTACTTAATAGATAATTTTATAAAAGGAAATTTTAGTAAAAAACATTGTAATTTGGTTTTTTTCCGGTTTAACCATGGAAAGAATTTTTTTATATGTTAAGAGTTTCTTCTATTTTCAAAAAAAGCACAGTATAAAACTTTTAATTGTATAAAAGCCATGAGAGTTCAAATATTGTTTGATTAGACCAGTTTAAGAAATTTTTATTTTCGTAATTTAAACTTTTTTTAATAAAATCATTGACCATTCACCAAAAAAAAATTCCCATTTGTTATTTGCAACTCACTAATAGACAAAAAAAAAAGTATTGTGGTTTTGTTGAAAAAAAAAACTATCGGTTAAACTAGAAAAAAGAAATGCAAATGGTTAAATAAAAAAAAAATCGAACCACACTAGAATTTGGCCTTTTATAAAAAGAAAATAGATAAATATTTTTAAAATGACAAAAAGATGTTTGTTCATTTGAAACGGCTCAGTAGATTACACAGCCTATCGGAGCCCCGACTCGTTATCCTTCCACTGTCATGAGCGAAGAGTTCTCGCAGCTCTGTGAAGCCAGCCTAACGCAGTGTCCCTTGCTTTAGGAACCAAGTGAGCCAAGCCTCCGCCTAAGCCACATGGTCCAACTCACAACTTGGAATGGGCAAGCCGGTTTATGCGCCAACAAGGCCAATCAAGCCGAGCCATATCACAGTTCAAACACCTTTTATACCCTCACTTGAGTTATAGGCAATCGCTACAAAGCCCGGTGACTTCTATTTCACAACAACCTTTTATTAAGCGCCTTTAGATTACTAATCCTTCCGATGTGAGAACTAAAGCTATATATTCATAGGTGTTGAAAGTGCTCATTTCTTCTAATCTTTTCAGCGACTCCAGTAATAGGGAGGATTCTTTTTTTTTTTTGGAAACTGAATTAAAGATGTACAGATTTTTCAGTAGTTTTAATTTTCTTTTATATAACTTTAGGTTTGATTTTTTGGGGGTTCACTTGAATTGGGTATAACTTTGGTGTTCTTGAAGATGAAAGTGGTAAATTTAGACATTTAGTCATTTCACTTTAGGACGAAGATTATAATTTGTTGATCTACATATACATATTTTAAGAAAGGGAAAATGTTACGAAATCCTATGATTTTTGACTGTTTCTTTTAAAACAAATTCATTATTACCCTCTTTTCTTTTTCTTGTTTCAAAAATGTTAGTTTAGTTTCCGAAACTAGTTAAGGATTCCTGCAAGACTGCAAGTATTATGTATATTATTGTTAGTTATCAACACAATTTGTTGAAATAATGAGATATGTTGTTTGAAAATGACCATAGAATCACGATTTTTAGGTTTTACTAGTGATTTCCAAAAAGCTTTGAAATCACATATTTGTTTGTGTTAGATCTTTAGCTGATCCACATGTGTAGTATGATAGAGACAGATTCGAGATGGCTAATTTCTTAAGAAAAAATAAAAGGAAACAAACTCTTTGGAACAATTTTTCTGCATAACTTTCATAAGGAAAAGGAATTTGTAGATGCAAGTTATGTACTAGTACTAAACTAGAAACGGGTTCGATAGAATTCATGGGCAAAAGAAAACAGTGGACTTGATCTTCTAAGTAAACGTCTTTGTATCATAGTATGTGACAAAACCAAGATATGCACATAAATTATCGGATAAGGTCATAAAATAGCAACATAATTTTATATGTTTTTCAATAGAAATCATTAAAGTTGTTTAATTCTGATATTTATATGACAAACACGTACAAATTATGCATTTTTGTAATGTGTTATATGAAACGCTATAATAGAGGGCAAACTCAGTGCCAATAACCATACTTATAAATTGAGTTAACCTAGAAAATATCAAATCGTAGAGACAAACATCAGTGAAGAGAAAACAAAAACACACCTCTCAAGTTGGGTTTTAGTGTGCGAAAACATATGAGAAGAAAAAACCCCTTAAAGATTTTTAGGCAATGTTATTAATACATATTAAGAAAGGGGAATCCGATTCAAAAGAACTTGTGAGAGTTGTGAGTAGCGACGGATTGAAATATGGATTAGAAAGCAAAAATTTCAATGAGAGATTATTATATGAATAAATAAAAAACGAAATAAGTTGTCATATATTTTAAAACTGACCATGTTTGCTGTAGTAATATTTATTCTTTTGTCCAAAGCCAACAGAATGGGGATGTAGCTCAGATGGTAGAGCGCTCGCTTAGCATGCGAGAGGTACGGGGATCGATACCCCGCATCTCCAATTTTTTAAAAACTTTCTCACAAGTTTTTCATTGTTGTTTTTCTCCAAAAAGAACCTCATAGTCAATTAAATTAATCTTCATATCCTTGTTTCTACATAACATTTATTTCATCCGTTTTACAAACAGTCCAATTTCAGGACTTCAAATTTCTTATGATAATTTGATTGCATGCTGCCTTGAATCGACAAATGAATTAATATCAACATTTTCTCTAAGTTACAATTGTCATCATGACATTATGTATTTTGATTCCAATTACAAATACATTTTAAAATGTCAAAATTGTTTTGTTTTATTATTATGGTTTATTGAGAAAAATACGATGCAAAGTTGTTATTGAAAAATGAAACTGTATTGTAATGCACCCTCTATCTCGAAACAACAGTCTCACTCGATTAAGTTTTCCCATTTTATATTCTTATAGATTCAATAATCCACTGATCAAATTGAATAACTTTATCCCATGACACTTTAATGAAACAGCTGATAAACAACAATCAGGCTCTATTTTTAATCAATAAATCCAAAGTCGCACAAATTAAATGATAAACACGTACGATTGCTTTTAAATTCAAGAAACAACGATTGTTATTAAATTCAAGAAACAGAGATTGTTACTGAATTCAGAACTTTTTTAATAAATTACAATGCCTTACACTAAGAACTGTTACATAACAAAATCCCCAAATTAAGCCACCACGAAAGAAACCTACGCGCTGGTAAATTTGGTGACGGCCTTAGTACCTTCAGAGACGGCATGTTTGGCCAATTCACCGGGAAGAACAAGTCTGACGGCGGTTTGGATTTCTCTTGAAGTAATTGTTGGCTTCTTGTTGTACCTAGCAAGGCGAGAGGATTCCTGAGCGAGCTTCTCAAAGATATCGTTGATGAAGGAGTTCATGATCCCCATAGCTTTGCTTGAGATTCCGATATCGGGATGAACTTGCTTCAGAACCTTGAAGATGTAGATTTTGTACGTCTCTACGGACTTCTTGCTCCTCTTCTTCTTCTTATCAGTTGCCGACGCATCCTTCGGGAGCTTCTTCTCCGCCTTCGGTTTGGGGGTTTTCTCCGCCGCTGGCTTCTTCTCTGCCGGTTTCTTCTCTGCCGCCTTGGGTGCCATTTTTAGTGAGTTTGGTAGAGTAGAGCTTCGAAGAGAGTGAATCAGAAATAACTGGAAACTGATGATTGAGATGTGGAGAGATAGGGATTTCTTTATATAGGGTGTGAGATGATTTGATTGGTTGATTTTGAGTGGCGCGGATCGCAAATGTCGATCGTCAGATTGTGATGATGAAATAATAGACGGTGTAGATTGATTGAAGCGGTATAAATCTAATTAGAAGCCACTTGGAAAATCAACGTGACGTAAGTAGGTGGCACTTGTAGCGTGTATTCTTTTAATTAATTTAGCATTAAAAAAAGAAATGAAGCTCAAACCAAGTTATAATGTGAGTTTCTAATAGAAGACATTGTCAAATCGATCGATTATAAAAATGAACCATTTAAAAGTAGTAATATTAATGTCAAACACAATAAAAATGAAGCATTTAAAAGTAGTAATATTAATGTCGAAAATAGTACTAACAACCTAGATGTCAAGGTAACAGTATAAAAGTTTTAACTAGATTTAATTTTAGATTATTATTCAAATCTTTCTAAAAAAATTTAAATCCTAGTTGTATTTTCAATTTTTTATCAATATACTTGCATTTCTAAATTCAACCTCATACTTCACACTTAAATGATGCAATGTGCTAAAACAATAAAAACATAAAATTAAAAATGAAAAAGTGAAATAGACACCCCTGAAATAGTAGTGGTGATATCGAATTCTTGAAAGTGTGTGGAAAAACTTGGACATCTTGTAACACCAAGAATCTGGAATACTAATTAAGGAAATATAATATACAAATTGAATGTCAACTCGTCGAGTCCAAGAGGGATAACTCGACGAGTAGGAATAAGATTGGGCGCGGGTTGAGAAACATACTCGCCGAGTTGGGGAGGACCAACTCGACGAGTTGGTATGGGTTTGGGAAACCCTAAATTCAGGGTTTTGCACTCTATTTAAGCATCTTAATCCCCACCTATCAACCTCATTTCCAGCCCCAAGTTCCAAACCCTAATCCACGAAACCCTAATGCTTTGGAGGAGCTTGTGAGTTGTTTTTGAGTGAATATTGTGTGTTTTGAAGAATGTGGAATGAGGAGATTGGGGATTCAATAAGAAGCATTAAATCTGAGATCTTGTCCATAGTGTCCAATCCAAATGACGTCTTGGGTAGCTTGGTCACAAAGTCCATAGAGGTCCTTTCCCATTTCCACTCGGGAATTACTGGTTGTTGTAATAATCCCGAGGGCTTCTGGTATTCCACCTTTACTTTGGCGCAAGTAAGGCATTTGCTGACATAGGTGGCAATTTCTGCCTTCATGTTAGGCCACCAATAATGTTGTTTAATATCCAAGTACATTTTGTCCGAACCTGGATGTATGGAGTATCGCGTCTTGTGAGCTTCATTCATGACTATCTCCCTAAATCCTCCAAGTTTAGGGACCCAAATACGGTTCATGAAATAGTATACTCCGTCCTCTTTCACCTCGAGATTCTTCTCCGTCCCGCGTAATGCTTCGCTTGTTTTGTTTTCCGCCTTCATGGCATCTAACTGGGCTGCCCTGATCTGAGTGGTTAGGAGAGATTGGATGGTTATTGAGAGAGTTTTCACACAACGATTAGAGTACTCTTTCCGGCTCAAGGCATCAGCTACCACATTAGCCTTACCTGGGTGGTACTTGATTTCACACTCATAATCGTTTAATAGTTCAACCCACCTTCTTTGCCTCATATTCAGCTCTTTTTGATTCAGGATGTGTTGGAGACACTTGTGGTCCGTGAAGATGGTGCACTTCGTATCATAGAGGTAATGCCTCCAAATCTTCAGAGTGAAGACCACTACTCCCAATTCCAGATCGTGGGTTGTATAATTCACTTCGTGTGTCTTTAATTGGCGGGATGCGTAAGCTATCATTTTTCCACGCTGCATGAGAACGCAACCTAAACCCTAATTTGACGCGTCACAATAGACCACGAAATCTTCCGTTCCCTCTGGTAGAGATAGTATCGGGGCACTGCAGAGTGCTCGCTTCAGAGTTCGGAATGCAACTTCTTGTTTGTCCGTCCATTTGAAGGGTACGCTCTTTTGTGTAAGCGAGGTAAGTGGCTTGGCGATCTTAGAGAAGTTCTGAATGAACCTCATGTAGTAACCTGTTAGGCCTAAGAATTGGCGAACTTTTGTGGGTGTTGTCGGGACTGCCCATCCTTCGATGGCTTTGACCTTTGAAGGATCCACATGTATTCCTTCCTGACTAACAACATGACCCAAAAAGTTCACGCTACGGAGCCAGAACTCACACTTGGAGAGTTTTGCGTATAACTTCTCAGTTCGCAGGGTTTTCTAGGATTTGTCGGAGATGTTGGCCATGCTCTTCTTCGCTTCGGGAATAGACTAGAATGTCGTCAATGAAAACAATAACAAAGTTGTCGAGGAATGGTCGGCAGATTCGATTCATTAGGTCCATGAATGCGGCAGGGGCATTCGTTAGACCGAAGGGCATTACGACAAATTCATAATGTCCATAACGAGTTCGGAAAGCGGTTTTGGGAATATCCTCTTCCCGGACCTTGAGTTGATGGTACCCGGATCGTAAATCTATCTTAGAGAAGTAACTATCTCCTTGGAGCTGGTCAAATAGATCGTCGGTTCGTGGGAGTGGATAGCGATTTTTGACAGTGAGCTTGTTTAGTTCCGTGTAATCGATGCACCTCCTAAAAGATCCGTCCTTCTTCTTGACAAAGAGGACTGGAGCTCCCCATGGCGAAAAGTTGGGTCGGATGAATCCCTTGCCTAGGAGTTCACTGAGTTGACTGGACAATTCCTGCATCTCAGCAGGAGCTAATCGGTAAGGCGATTTAGCGATGCGAGTAACTCCTGGAACAAGATCAATTCGGTATTCAACTTGTCTCTATGGGGGTACTCCAGGAAGATCTTCGGGAAATATGTTTGGGAATTCACGTGCTACTGGAATGTCTCGAACGTTAACCTCTTCCTTGGTTTTATCCACTATGTACGCCAGGAACGTCAACTCGTTCTTTCGCAGATGCTTCTGAGCCTGGACGCACGAGATGAGGCGAAGGTTCGTGCTAGGTCTGTCTCCGTATATAACTAGGGTTTCGTGATCTGGGAGGTGAAGGCGAACGACCTTCTCGTGACACATAATTTCAGCATGGTGGGGGCTTAACCAGTCCATGCCAATAATCACATCAAAACTCCTAATGGAAACAAGCATTAAGTCTATTCGGAAGACGTGTTGATTTAGAGTTAGGGTACATCCGATGTAGACTTCCCCAGTGGATTCGGTTTTCCCATTGGCCATTTCCACCGTAAAGGTTTCATTGAGCTTCTGGGGTTGTTGTTTTAACAAATGTTTAAACTTATTGCTCACAAAACTTCGCTCCGCTCCGGTATCAAACAGGATGCATGCATAAGTGTGGTTTAGGAGAAACGTACCGGTAACAACAACGGGATCCTAAATAACTTCTCCCTGACCCATGGTCAGCACCCTTCCTGTTCCTCCATTTCCGGGATTGTTATTGTTAGGGCAGTTTCGACGAAAATGCCCAGTCCTTCTGCATCCATAGCAGGTGTGGCTAGGTCCTGCATTGTTGCCGCCATTGTTGGTGTTGTTGTTGTTATTGTTTCCTTGTTGTTGGTTCTGAGGAGGGTAAGTCCTGCAGTACTTTGCCGTGTGTCCCTTCCGATTGCAACTGGTACACTACATCTCTCTGCATTCTCTATTGTGATGGAGACCGCACTTGTTGCACTTGGGAAGATTACCGGAATAAGGTCTAGCAGCATTTGGAGCAGCTGAGGTTGGAGCATGTGGTATGGATGGAACTTGAGTGGTCGCAACATTAACTGCCACTGTTTGCTGCTTCTTGGATGATTCGGAGCCTTTACGTCCCTTTCTCTTGTTGTTCTTCCCTTTCTTGCTATCATTTTCCTTCTTAACTTCAGTCTCCATTGGCTTCTCACCCTTCTTGTTGTTGTGGTCATACAGCTTCTTGGCCAATCTCTTGGCATTGTCGAAAGTTTCGGGATTTGCAGCTATCACGTTTCCTTGGATCGGGGAGGTTAGTCCCCAGATGAATCGCTCGACCTTTTTACCTTCTAAGGTAATCATGCCAGGGCACAACAGAGACAGTTCGCTAAACCTTGATATGCAGGCATCTATATCAACGTTCCGGACAGTGAGATTCCACAACTCTTGTTCCATTTTCTGAATTTCACCACGAGGGCAATATTCGGCCATCAACATTTCTTTCATCCCTGTCCATGGCATGGAATTGGCTACAGGGAGTGTCATGGCTTCCACGTGTCCGTTCCACCAAGTGAGCGCTTGGTCAACGAAAGTGCATGCGGCAAACTTCACCTTCATCTCCTCAGGACAATCGCATATCTCGAATACCGATTCCACCTTCTCGATCCATCGTTTCAGGGTGATCATCCCTCCAGTGTCGTTAAAGGTTCGTGGTTTGGCATTGGTGAAGTCTTTGTAGGAACATGTTTTGGTGGGTCCTTGATTCATCCCGTTGTTCGAACTTCCGTCCCCTTATCCGTTGACTCCTCCATTGTTCCCTTGGTGAATTTGTGCCATTGTTGCGGTGACCACAGCAGATACAGCTGCTTGGAATGCAGCTGAGTCGACTTCGGGTGGGGTTGGCCCAGGGATTCCGTGAGTGGGTCGTTGAGGCGTCTTTCTGTCATGGAACGGAAAGATGTTGAGTGTCTGTGGTTTTTGTGAGGTTGTGATCCTATAGACTAGGTGTGGCACAAACTTAAGTAATTATACAATTTAGCATACAATCATGGATACATAACACATAGCAAATTATAACGTCACAATAAAACATGTAAAATCTTTAATTACTATTACCCACACTTTGATACATGAAATTTTTGCTCGAAAGAGCATACATAAGCGGTACTAGTTTGACAGCATAACGGCTCTATGAGTAGTGTAGTGATGTGTGCAAACTCACTTAGTTTTAACCCTACTTTTAATTATAAACACACAAAGGCAGTGGACCTATCAATTGTGGTATAGTTGAATAAGTAGGGTATCGAACACAGGGAACGGCGAATTAAAACTAAAAACTAACTCTATCTAAATTAATTAATAAGTAGGGGGTTTTCTCTAGTTTTACAAGACTAGAAAACTTACTAACTATTACTTAATCTAAAACTTAGAAAAACAAAGAATTAACTAGATTCAATAATGGGAGGGAACTTATGTTTAGTTCAACTCAATTGATCCTATGGTTGATTTCAAGGTAATGGTGCAATGGATTAACTCTTTTGTTGGTTACCGATTCAATTGATTAGATTCGCGTTCACTACACTAATCCTTAGCAAATAAACTAACTTAAGCAGTGACCAGTTGTCTAATTTAATTCAATTCACTAGGTTATTTATTCGGGTTAATTTAGACTTGCAATAGTTAACTAATTTGGTCCTTTAATTAACTTCTTGTTGATGGTCATCACACAAACTCACACATGAATTTACTCAATTTTCTTATTAATTATAGTTTCATGTTCATTAATCCTAGACATATGACAAAGTGGTCACATAGCATATGAGGTTTATAATTAATAGATGTTCATGCTATTCAATTACCTTCCTATTAATAGAAAATTAATTATCATTCACACACAAGGTTCTTTAGCAAGCTAAAATAACAAAAATCACCAACTTTAAGTTAATCCTACCAATAATCAAACTATAGTATCAATTTCGTATCCCCAAACAGAAGTTTAAGAGTTTTAGCTCATAATTGAAGTAAGTAACAGCAAACAAACAGATTATAATTGTTTAACCATAATGAAAAACAAAAGATTAAGTAGAATGATGAAGTTTGCCTCAAATCTCCTTTGGAATTGAATTCTAGCTTGTATCTTCGTCCTCTAGGCTTTTTCTGACTCTTTAATCGCAGCTAACCTCTTCTAAATCGTTCCATAATTCTCTCCCATCGTTCTGAGAAGTTATCTTTATATATGCGAAACGACTCGTCGAGTCAGGTGTCGACTCGTCGAGTCCATCTCTCAGTCCCCGTATGCGATAAGTCTCTGGGTCCCCGAGTCTCTATCTTCTCGAATATTCGTGTGGACTCGCCGAGTAGTCGACCCTACTCGCCGAGTAGGTGTTATTTTTAGTGTTTTTCTTCTTTGTTCCATTCTCGAGCTCTCAACCGCTTCTCCTGCTTCCGAGCTTCACTTTTGGACTGAAAATATAATTCAAACACTTTTAAGTACCTTTTGTCCATAAAATGCAATAATTTAGCTAATAGATGAATAAAAATATACACTTAATATGAACTAAATATGCACATATCAAAATACCCCACACTTGACTTTTGCTTGCCCTCAAGCAAAACTGAATTTTAAAACATTAGAATCACATATGACAGCTCCAATCTGACCCAACCATTATGCCAAGACCGCAATGCATACATTTGTGTCTAAATTTTTCCTAATAACCCCCATACTCCAAATACTCACGATCCTCATAAACATTCGCCCACTCACCCTGAACTATGCTCATTTTATGCATCCCTCTGAATCCATCCGCAGAAAACCTCTTACCCTCAAAGTATTTTTAGTTGAGCAACCCAAGCATACATAATCTAGAATTACAATTTATGATACCAATATGGAGCTCTTTTGAATTCTTCACTTCCTTGATAATTTGATCTTTGATTTCTTTGAATTTACCACCTTTATTGTTTGACTTTTGGTATCTTCAACTTTTGAATTTCTTGGAATTTTGATCTTTTGATCTTCACTTTATTTGCTCCAAAATTCTTCAAACTTTTCTTGCAATTATTTTTTACATGTACCTCTCTTTTTTCACTCAAAAACCTACATGCTTAAGCAGGGGCGCTCAACTTCAACCTTTATTGGCTAACGATAATAATTTTCCTGGATACATTTCAGGTTTAGGCTGCTAAACATATTGCATCCCTCGGGCTGAGCAAGGTCGTGTTTTTGTCCCATGATTTCACTGGAATAAGGAAGCCACAAATGCACTAGAACGTGTATAGGCTCAACTAAACATTTGGGTTTTCATGCAATTATCAACACAATTCTAACATGGAATCCTAATTTGCTTTTACCAAAATTTTCTAAATTAAGTCCTAAGTAATATTTTTGGTATGCAACAATTTTTTTTTTTAAATTAGACCTAAATTAAGATTCTAAATTTTCTAATATGTGACCAACCCCCTACCCCACACTTATTTTATGCAATGCCCTCATTGCATATTATGCAAAAATAAAAATGCAAGTATAGAGAGAATTGGAACAAACTCCCCTGGGGTAGCAGTCGATAGGTTGATACTCTTTTTTTCAGCTCCATCTTCACTTGACTTTAGACATGGGAACAACTCATCCATGTCTTGGGTGTCAAAATCTTGTGTGGCAGCTCCAAATAGGCAGGGAAACAGTGTAAGATCTTCAAGAATCGATATGGAAAAATAAATGGTCAAGCGGTACACTCAGCAACATCAAATCAGCAGTCCTTTTAGTATAAAAATGAATGACTCGTCGAGTCATATATGCGACTCGTCGAGTAAAAGCGCGGACAGGTTCGAATATGTGAAAATACAAGGCGACTCGTCGAGTCAGTTTAGTGCACTCGACGAGTAGACCGCTGGATGAAAAAAATTGGCATTCTGCATTGGTTCCAGCTTCTAATAAATCTTCAAAATTTCTCATAACTTCTAGACTCACTCGCTCATGTCCCTTAGGACCAGACTCGACACTTTGACTCTAACGCTTCCCTTTCTTGACTCTCTCTTTCACTCTTTATAACTCTATTTCCTCTACAACTCTAAACCCTTCTATGCAAGCACTCCTAATCCAATTCTGAAAATCATCAAGGCAATCAAACATCAAGCAATAAAAGTAAAAGTCTTAACAAATCCCAAAACACACCAAATAAGAACAAAAACAAAATAAAAATTGTTCAATAAAAACATAAAGAACTAATCCTCCTCCTCATCGTCATGATCATGCGCAACTCCACTTCCACTAGTGCCACTCCTTCTTGCATTGATCACCTCTTCCCAAGACGGAATATATGGGAAGTTACCACCATCGATATGCGGAATATTGAAGTGGTCAAAAAGTCGAATGTGGGATTGATTGCTAAAGTTGATACCTCGCGCCATTTGATCTTGTAACCGCCTCATCTCAACATTGTACCAATCCATTGGTACTTCATCATTGTCTACCGGAATCACTGGCGGTTCCTCCTCTACATCTCGCTCTCGCCTCGATCGGACCCTCCTTCCCGACGCCTCGGGACCAACAACAGGATCATCATGCGGGATAGCATAATGACCACCACCATAGTCCTCAATAATCCTAGCCCTCCTAAAAAGAATGAGATTTAATGGAGGGGTAGAAATCATTGTCATCAAATTCCACGCGCCACGGGTCATCAACCCGAACGTGTTGGCGAGCCATGTAATAAACATACCACCATTAATCTTCGATGTCTTGCGATCCTTGACCACACCCTCCGCCAAATATGAAGCCAAACACCATGGAATATTGCAAAAAGTGTCTGGTGTGATAATGCTCCATAAGTAAAAAACATCAAGGTTAGAAACCTTGTCATCATCCTTTCGTTGGTTGATGGTGGTGGAGATAAGGCGATGAATGAGACGGTGTGTAGGCGACCGAATGCTTCCCTCCTGGGCTGAATTCGGAATGTACACTTTGTTAGCAATCGTGTTCCACCAACCCGTGCTCGTCACACCATCGGGGAACACTTTGTGAGAGCGTTCCATAAAGGCGCGGAAAATAGCAGTCGAGACCACCGACCGGTCATAAATACCCATTCGACAAGCAAGATCAACAACGGAGCACTGATGAAACTCGCCCCCAAGGCAGAAACTGACACTTGTCGGGTGATAGCAATCATCTCCTCCACGAAAAGATACCGTGGAGAAAAATTCCAGGCAAAGCTCCCGGTACACCGACTCTTGAATACGAAAGACCCGGCTCCACCCATCGCAAACCATCGTCTCCCCCTCGTAAGCAAACTCCTTTAAAAGATAAGGAGCCAACTCCTCTTCATAACGCGCACTTTGCAACCAATCCCAATCAATTCTGTTGGGCACGTAAATCTCTTTCTTTCTGACTTCAGCTAATTTCTTCTTCCATCTCATCTTGGTTGAAGCTGATTTGATTTGAGGGAAATTCAACCAAGGAAAGTCTCCTTGGCGTCCACTGGAACCTTGACCTCTGTGAAACATTGTCCCTGCAACACAAAGAACACAAAACCCAGAAAAACACAAAAAATCATTAAAATAAGTCACACCTGGGTACCCGACTGGACTCGTCGAGTCCATGTCCGACTCGGCGAGTCGCAAGAACTGTGCGAGTCAGTCGACGAGTCTGTCAAAATTCAACCACTAAATCTCAAAATTAACTCAAGAGTTTTGTCCAGGGACATGTCTATAATGTATTAGGGCAGGAATAATCATTCAAAGCAACATTAATAATGAAAAATCAAAACCCTAAAAATTCACTATAACTCAAAATCGGGTATTCTATGAAATTACTACCATAGATCATCTAAAAATCATTGCTTTTAACAGAAATTAGGAAGAAATTCAGTACCTTTTGTGATGGAAATTGAAAAACTTGAAGAAATCTTGAAAAAGTTGATGAATGCTTGAGATAGAGAGTAAGGAGGGAGGCGCACGACGAGTGAAGGGCAAAAAATGATTTCATTAGGTTAAAACCCTAGTTACCGGTTGTAAAAATAATTTCAAATTTTTTTTTCTGTAAATAAAACCGACTCGGCGAGTCTGGTCGCGATTTTTGACTCGTCGAGTTATGGTCAGACTCGGCGAGTCTCTTGCAAACAATTCAAAAATTATAAAATTTTGCCATTTATTTAGAAAAGAAAATTTATTCCACCCCACACTTAGTCCATACGCACTCTCAAGCAGACATGTCCGACGAATTGGAAGATTAGAATTCTAAAAACGAAAAAAATTCAAACAAAACTAAAAAGATAAAAGAAAGCAAACTCTAGATAACGGGTTGCCTCCCGCCAAGCGCTTCTTTTTAAGGAGTCGTTAGTTGGACTCTTTCCTATCTACGTCTTGTCATCTTCCAGCATCGGGAATGCACGCCTAATCTTTTGTGGCTCGTACTTTGTCTTGTAAGCGTGAATCTTCTTTTTGTAAGCCCGTTTTAATTCCTCTCTTTTCTTTTTTTTACAACATCATCCTCGGCTGCTTGGGCTTCCCTTCTCCTCTTTTTCTTCTTCACCCCATTCTTTTTCACCTTCTCTTGCACCTCCTTTTCCTTAAACTTAATCACTTCATATTTTGTGAAAATTCGTGCTCTAGGTTTGGTAATGAAAGGTTGATCAGCATCAACTCTCCTATCCATTGCCTTCTCCTCTTTTTCTGTGCTTACTTCATCTTCAAGCGGAATTGCATCAAGGCAGGCTATATGGACGTGTTGAATTTCCGTGTCCATTTCTCCTTCTTCTGTTTGTTCTTCTAAAGAATGAGGAAAAATATCCAAGTCCAACATATGCAGAGAACTAGCAACAAGCAGATTTAAGTCGTCCAAGTTGTTGGCAATTTCGACTGGACTCGTCGAGTCCAGGAAAGTGACTCGGCGAGTCAGATCGTATTTCACCATTTCCACTGTGTTTTCCAAGTCGGCTCCTTCCAGTAGCTTTTCTATCTCCTCCAAGTCCTTGTTAACATCTCCATCCTCTCCAGAAGGTAGCAAAAACTTGCTTGGATCTTCTTCTTGCAAAAGTGAAAGTTCTTTTGTAGTATCTCATCATCTAAACCGATAAATGAGATCTCTTCTTTTCCTTCCTCTTATTGTTTGGCTTCTGGTACAGCTCTAAATATTGCGGACTCGTCACCTACCCTTAACGTTAGTGTAGACTCACATACATCGATTAAAGCACATGCGGTGTTTAAGAATGACCTCCCCAAAATAATCGGAATTTCGGGGTCTTCTTCCATATCAAGCACCACAAAGTCTACTGGAAATATGAACTTGTCGACTTTAATAAGAAGATCCTCACAAACGCCTCGTGGATGAATTGTTTTCTTGTCTGCCAAATGGATCTTCATGTTTACCAACCTTGGCTCCGGTAAATTTAGTTTCTTGAAGAAAGAGAAAGGCATTAGATTGACGCTTGCACCCGAGTCGGTCAACGCTTGAGTGACAAATGCATTTCCAAACTGGCGCGGAATTATGATACTCCCCGGATCGCCCTTCTTTTCGGGTAACTCACTCAATATTATTTCCATGACTTCAGCCAAATCTTTCCTATAAGCAAAGAGACCTTTTAGTAAGTTGATGTACTTAGGTGTTTTAAGCATCGTTTCTACAAATGGCACATTGACTTGTAGGGCTTTAACATGCTTCATAAAGGCTCTATAAGCTTCAACTTTTTCCTCAGGCATGGCTTTGATTGGGAATGGCAAAGGAGGATTATATGGCTTTAAGGGAATGACAGTTATGTCATTAATGCATGGACTCGTCGACTCCATAAGAGGGACTCGACGAGTCTGGTCGGGCTTAGCTGGAGCCGACTCTTCTGTCTTTTATGCCTTCCTATTGGAGATCCTCTGTGCATGTGTGAAAATTTTTTCACTTCTGGAAGTCACTACACTCACATTCTCCATTCTCGGATTGGTTTATGTGTTACTTGGAAGTTGTACCGGACTTCTTTCGTTCACTTGGTGTGTAATTTTTCCCAGCTGTTTCTCAATGTTGAGAATGGATGCCTGCTGATTCCTTAGCATATTTCTGGTTTCGTGTATTGCAGCATCGTGATCATTATGTCTCTTTTCGGACACGACTATGAATCTAGCGAACAATTCTTCTAAATCTGGTTTCTTTTCCATTACTGGTTCTTCCTTTTGATAAAATCCCCTCTCCTTCTGCTTGTATTTCTCCTCCTTAGCCTTCTTGTATTCTTCGTATGGGAGCCATTCCTTCTTCGGTTTCCGTCAATTCTCGTCGTATCTATCGCCACTTGAGTAGAACACTTGAGCCTTCTTGTTTCCATTTTCATCCAAATCACAATCCTCTGTGAGATGGGGCCCTCTACAACTCTCACATCCAACCCGAATAGCATGGATTGTTTGATCCATTTTTGTCATCCTTCTATCTAGACTATCGAGCTTAGCTATCACCGCCGCCATGCTATCATTTGCCGAGTTCACTACCCCCCGACTTACTTCATTTCTTGGATTATGGTATTCTATAGAATGCTTAGAGAATTCTTCAATTAATTCCTTGATTACCGGGGGCGCCTTCTTCGTGAGCGGTCCTTGTGAACCGAGAAATTGCCTTGTGGTGACATTGACTCCATCATAGAAAATGGAGACCTCTTGTTGGCTATTGAGGTCATGGTGTGGGCAATTTCTAAGCAAGCTCTTGTACCTTTCCCAAGCTTCATAAATAGATTCTCCGGGTTGTTGCTCGAAGTTGGCAATGGCTTTCTTTAGCTTGGCTATTTTGGAGGGCGGGCAAAAGTGGTCTATGAACTCTTCTTTCATCTTGGCCCATGTGGTGACCGATCCGGAAGGAAGTGACTTTAACCAATCCTTTGCAGCACCCTTGAACGTGACTGGAAGCATGCGAAGAAGTTGGGTCTCGCGTGGAACATTCGGTACGTTGAAGTAGTCAGCCACATCATTCACTTCGTCCAAGTGCTTATAGGTGTCTTCGTGATCCTTCACATAAAAAGGAATCTCCTTGAGTTGAGCGAGAATATGGCCTTTTAGTTCGAAAGTAGCGGTTGCGGGAATTGCGGGCTGCACAAGTCCTGGGCCGGTGTCATCGCGCATCCTCTTCTTCCATTCCCCCATGGGCACTTCATCGATATTAGCCATAGTGAGAGCTAAATCGTCTTCAAACTCGGATTCGTGCTCGTATGTGGGTTCTTCTTCTTCCTCGGTCTCGTACTCGGTGTCTTCTTGAATTGGGTCTTCGATTGTCAAAGAGGCACTGGATGCTCCTGATTTGATGCTCATCTTCTTTCTGAAAACGGACTTGAGGTTTTTGAGTGGCGAGTTCTTTGAAGAAGCGGATTCTCCAACGATTTTGCCTTTGCTCCTCCTTAGTTCGGATTCCGGGTCTTCAAGAGGAGGGACCAAAGGTGTATCAGATCCTCGGGTCATGAAACAACTGTGAACAAAACAGAAAACACGTAAAAAGAACAAAAATAAAATAAAAAATTAAAACCGTAACAGCGATGTACTCGCCGAGTCGGCACGAGTGCACTCGGCGAGTTCAAGGCAAAACACAGAAAAAAAATTTCTACTTACTTTAAAATGGATTTTTATCAAAACTTATACTACTTACTAAATTACCTTTTAAATAACTTTGTGTAAGATAAACCCCACACAAAGGATCGATTAAATTAGAATTTAATGTTAATTTTATAACCGTTCCCCGACAACGGCGCCAAAAACTTGATGTGTGCAAACTCACTTAGTTTTAAACCTACTTTTAATTATAAACACACAAAGGCAGTGGGCCTATCAATTGTGGTATAGTTGAATAAGTAGGGTATCGAACACAGGGAACGGCAAATTAAAACTAAAAATTAACTCTATCTAAATTAATTAATAAGTAGGGGGTTTTCTCTAGTTTTACAAGACTAGAAAACTTACTAACTATTACTTAATCTAAAACTTAGAAAAACAAAGAATTAACTAGATTCAATAATGGGAAGGAACTTCTGTTTAGTTCAACTCAATTGATCCTATGGTTGATTTCAAGGTAATGGTGCAATGGATTAACTCTTTTGTTGGTTACCGATTCAATTGATTAGATTCGCGTTCACTACACTGATCCTTAGCAAATAAACTAACTTAAATAGTGACCAGTTGTCTAATTTAATTCAATTCACTAGGTTATTTATTCGGGTTAATTTAGACGTGCAATAGTTAACTAATTTGGTCCTTTAATTAACTTCTTGTTGATGGTCATCACACAAGCTCACACATGAATTTACTCAATTTTCTTATTAATTATAGTTTCATGTTCATTAATCCTAGACATATGACAAAGTGGTCACATAGCATATGAGGTTGATAATTAATAGATGTTCATGCTATTCAATTACCTTCCTATTAACAGAAAATTAATTATCATTCACACACAAGTTTCTTCAGCAAGCTAAAATAACAAAAATCACTAACTTTAAGTTAATCCTACCAATAATCAAACCATAGTATCAATTTCCTATCCCCAAACAGACGTTTAAGAGTTTTAGCTCATAATTGAAGTAAGTAACTGCAAACAAACAAATTCTAATTGTTTAACCGTAATGAAAAACAAAAGATTAAGTAGAATGATGAAGTTTGCCTCAAATCTCCTTTGGAATTGAATTCTAGCTTGTATCTTCGTCCTCTAGGGTTTTTCTGACTCTTTAATCGCAGCTAACCTCTTATGAATGGTTCCAGAATTCTCTCCCATCGTTCTGAGAAGTTATCTTTATATATGCGAAACGACTCGTCGAGTCCATCTCTCAGTCCTCGTATGCGATAAGTCTCTGGGTCCCCGAGTCTTTATCTTCTCGAATATTCGTGTGGACTCGCCGAGTAGGTGTTATTTTTAGTGTTTTTCTTCTTTGTTCCGTTCTCGAGCTCTCAACCGCTTCTCCTGCTTCCTTTTGCTTACATTGTTTTTACATCTATTGTTTACTTTTGCTTACAACTGATATTGTTTACATCTATTACATTGTTTTCAGTCATTACAATTTCATAACATAAACCGTTCGATAGGTAATCTAAGCAAAACACCATGACATAACTTGGTGCTTATTCTTCGGCTTACCTGTTACCTGAGAATACAAGTTATTTTGAAAAACGTCAACATATGAAATGTTGGTGAGTTCATAAGTAATGTTGTAACAAAATAGTTTGGTGTAGTTTGTAAAACCCAGAAAATCCGATATTTTCTGAAAAGAGTATTTGTTTATAAAAAATGTGAAGATCCGTAAATATGCTTGTCGATTTTTAAAACATGTGTAATTGTTGAACTTTGTATACATCACATAGGTGAAAATGTTGAATTTCCCGGGAAAACCCGATGTTTTCCCAATACGTAAATTACATGACTTGTTTATTGTTATACCGATACGACGATTGTTATTGATTACCCAAGTGACATTGGATTAATTATGGTTTGTGAGTTGTTACAGTCACGCATTAATAAAAATGACTAGTTTATAACTACAAGTTACGAACAATCCTTAAGGCGTCGTCCGTATTACTCACCTAATCCAACCACCCTGACTTCTCTTGATTAACGCCACGAATCTGCTTACTCGAATTCTCATAAGCCCGTCAACCGAGGAGAAAGGAGGGTACGAAGCCCACTCTTGCTTCCATGAGTTATTCCGGGTTATCGGGAATGCGAAAGACACTTGGTCCAGCTCGCATTTGACTTCTCGACCTCACTAGCAGTACTAATGGACCACTAGAGCC
Source organism: Lactuca sativa (assembly GCF_002870075.4). NCBI lineage: Eukaryota > Viridiplantae > Streptophyta > Magnoliopsida > Asterales > Asteraceae > Lactuca > Lactuca sativa. Next base: position 104,553,165 of record NC_056631.2, read on the forward strand.
CAATAGCACAATAGAGCTATTGAAAGTCCTTTTACATGGAATTGGGTCATAGGAGGCCCACTAACACGTAAGCGCGTTCCCTTCGGGCCCAAAGATCATGTTATTGGGCTAACAAGGCCCAACAAGCACGATTTGGAACTTTCAAGCCCAAAGTTTGTATGTTGACTCATCATAGTTATCGCGTGTTTAACGAATTACTTGGGTTATTGATTTTTGTTTTATTATTGATTCGAGACCAAATCAATTCATTTTGTAACGATATTTGTTGTTGAGAGTGTATTTGTTTTTCAGTTTCGTCGGTAGTCGTGGATCTTGTATTTTGTCTTAATGAATTAATTTGTTTAAAAGTAAGATTTTTACCTTTTCTCAACCTTTCTTTTATAAAAATAACACTTTTAGTCCTTTATATAAAAGAATTTCATTTTTAGTCCTCAGAACATTTTTTTAACACTTTTGTATCATAAACTTGTTGAAAAGACATTTTTTAACCCAAAATTTATTTTGTAAACATCTTTAGCCCTTCCAGAATGATGTTTTCTCGGTTAAAACCCCCAATTTCGCAACTTTTACAGTTTTGGCCCAAAATATAAATTTTTTACATTTTTTATCCTTTTTGAATTTGAAAAGCATTTTTGACATTTGAAATAGTTTTATTACACTTCAAATCCCCTGTTTTACAGAGAGTTACATTTCCAGCCCCTCAAACTTGTAAATTTCGCAATTTGAGGCTTATTGGGCCGAAAAGCCCAAATCTATCCCATTAAGTTCAAATTTTACATTTTAAGTCCCTCAAAAATGTTGTTGTTTAGAAAAATTATTATAGAAACTGTTTGGACCCTTTTGACCCTCCAGAAACTATAATTTGTCGGTTTGGACCCTAAGTTTTGTATTTTTGACAATTTAAGCCCAAAAATGGGTTTTATGTTCAAGTATGTTCATCCTACCCATATAAACTATTTTTATTGACTTGATTAGTGTAAAATAGTTTAAGTTATGTTTATTTCCTTCCTCATGTTTTAGATCTCGGTTTTTACACACTTTTTGGATAACATATTCATCATAAAACACATGATATCACACACATACATGCATCAAATCACACATAGCATACATTTACACATAGATCTACACATTTACTTGTATTCTCCCCCATAAAACTCATAAAAACCGAAAAGAAGGGGGTATGAAACTCACCTTGATTTGTGATTTCGGTTTTGAAGAAGATTGAAAGAAGTTTGATGTTACTTTTGGCCCTAGCAAGCCCTCCTTTGTTGATCTTGAACTTAGAGGGTTTCTAAGATGCAAGATCATGAATTTGAATGGATTAAGAGGTGATTTTTGATGAAAAGAAGTGAGTTAGATCATAGATTTAAGCTCCAACTTACCTTGAATGATGATTTTTGTGGAAGAAACTCCTTGAAAAGCTCTAGATCACTAAATTGTGAAGAATGAGTGCAAGTGTTCTTGAGGGAATTTGGAAAGAGTTGGAATGAATTTTGTGAGTGTGTGTGTGTCTCCTCTCGGCCGAGAATCAAGAAGAAGAAGAGAGAGAGAGTTGAGGTGACTATCCTAGATGCATGTTGGTCCTTGCATGGAAGTATGTGGTGTATTAATGAGGTGGCAACCTTAAAAGTCAACTCTTCCTCTCCATTTTGTGTAGTTGGGCCGAGAGAAGGAGGAAGGAAGCAAGAAATTTGGGCCTTGAGTGCTTAAGCCCACATTATGGTTCAATTAGATAGCTTTTGGCCCAAAGTAAATCAAGAAATGATTTTTATGGCTTATTAGGGCTAATTAGGTTAGTTATGGCCCAATAAGGTCCATTTAGGTATTTTATTTCATTCTAGGCCCAATATGGCCCAAAATATTTTAAATATATGGAATTGGGTCAAATTAGAGCCCATTTAAGAGTTCTAAGCCCAAGATAGTCAAATTGGAAGCTTATTGGCCCATTGGGCCCAATAAGGAAATCCTAGTCCATAATGGACTTAAACCGGGATTTCTAGGGTTTCCAATTATTTGGTGACTATCTGCAGTGCTTGTATGAAGTGTTTGATTGAAATTCTGTTGTTATCGAATAAGCATCCTACATGCTTCCACATTGTTGGTTCACATTTGTTATCATTGTTCAATGTTTACAAGGCATCAAAATTTCTAGTTGTGACAATATCGGCCCACTAGTAAGAGTTATAGTAGATGTGACATCCCCATTTTCACGGCCAGAAAAGACCGGTTTTGTTTATGCTTTCTAAAAATCAGAGTATCTTTTTTAATAAAAACGTTGTGGAATTCATTCCCAGAAAACACGATAAATACGTTATCAAAGCATTTCCGAATAAACGTATTTTATTCATTTTAAAATATTTGGGATGTCATCGTCAATACAAAAACATAAGCATAAATAGAACTAACATTTATTTACACTAGTGATCTATATCTCCTTAATCTCTCAGTGTAATGTCACTTCATATCGACACTTGTGATATAAATAAGTTGAGTGGGTCAGGTTAGGAAACCTGGTGAGTACATAGGGTTTTCAACCCACAATAATATAATTTTTTATGTTTAAACAATCAAACAATCAACCCAATTACCCATCCCCATTATCTTCTTTAGTCTTAAGGATCTACCCTAAGAATCAGTTATTCCTCATTCATTCATTCCTAAGGATCATCCTAAGGAATCGGCACGAATTTCATCATTGCCACGGTTTACACAACGGGCACTAAGGCTGCATAGTCACCAGGGCTTAGGCACTAAGTCTGCATAGTCGCCAGTGTCTAGGCACTAAGTCTGCATAGGCGCCAGGGTTTAGGCATCAAGTCTTCATGATCACCAAGGCTTAGGTATCAAGTTTGCATGATCACCAAGGTTTAGGCATCAAGTTTGCATGATCACCAAGGTTTAGGCATCAAGTCTGCATGATCACCAAGGGTTAGGCACCATGTCTGCATGGACACCAAGGTTTAGAGTACACCGGGTGAACACATCGTTCACAACAACTACATGTTGCGAGCCTGCTAGTGTTCCACTGGACTGTCTAGAATAGTATGTGGTTGTCATCCATACTCTGTTGAATGACGGGGACATCATCTGGGAAAGGCTTCTCACATCGTCCACCTCTCACCCTCACCTCGTGGTCTATAACACCTCTCAACTCATATTTCATCTATTACATCTACCTATGTTTTACCCCAACATTATTGCAGATATAAAATACATATACAATTTAAATCATTTAAAACATGTATAAAATTGTTCATCTAGCATAGATAACAAGTACTCAGATAATATGCACACATAGCACGTAATTTATATAAAATACTTCATATATATGTGTAAGATGAAAGTAACTATGCACTCACTTGATAAGATGGTGACTCGGTACTCGGACAGCGCTTCGTTACTCTTAAAACAATTTCCTTCGACAAAACCTAATAACTTTACTATATTAAAACATAAGCTATACTAAAGATAGGTTAGGCATAACTCACTTACAACGGGTTTTCTCGAAAACTGGGCTTCGTCGGAGCAGCGTTCCTGAGCCGAAAGGCTCTTTTCTCGACAATCCATGAGCCTCGGGGCTTCCTTCGGGTGCTAGGGGGTTTACCTAGACTTTAGGGGGCTTACGGGAGCTTAGAGAGAGAGAGTGTAGAGAGAGAAAGAAGGCTTGAGAGGTGTGAAGAAATAACAAGACCCGACACCTCTATTTATAGGCGTGCTGACTGATGGACTCGCCGAGTAGAAGGACCTACTCGCTGAGTTGGGGCATGTGGCAGCCTTCCGGTGGTGTCACGTGTCCAATTCTGGTGGTGCCACGTCACCCCTATCCCGCATCAGCCTTCAAACTTAGAAAAATCATAACTCTCGCGTACGAGCTCCGTTTTCGATGTTATTTTTTTCAACGCGTAGGTAAAATCAATATCTACAACTTTCATTTTGACTATGTCGGCTAATTCTAGACCGATCTCAAATTTAACAGTAGGAGGCGTTTAGATTATTAAATGACCGCGAAGAATTCGTAACTCCTTCATACGGACTCCGTTTTTGTCTGTATTTTCACCTTTGAGTTCCTATTAATGAGATCTTCAACTCTCATTTAGGCCGCATAAGCCAAAAACCACTCGAACTAAAAATCGAGTTTCGGGTCGTGCACTGATAAGTCAAATCTTAGAAAATTCATAACTTCCTCATACGAAGTCAGAGTTGGGAGTTCTTTTTTTGTATGTTCTCGGTTTAACATATAATACAACTTTCGCTTAGATTTCTAAGGCTAAAAGTCACTCCATCGTAAATTTACTATTTACGCTTCCCGGTGTCGTGCCGGTTTTGCCGTAAACTTCGACGGGCCGTAACTTCTTCGTTATAACTCGGATCGTTTTTTATATGTACGGAACCCTTGAGACATATTCTACAATTTGGTTAAGATTATTTATTCTAAATGATCTTTTGTCGAAAAGTCGTTTTTGACCCCTATTATCTCTAAATTAACTAGTCCGGATCTACGGGCGTTACAATAGAGATGATTGTCTTTGTGGTAATTATATGGTATGTCACTTTCTGTTATGCTTTATATGTTAGTATGTTACGACATTATGTGATAGTGGTATAAGGGGGTAGGATAGACCCCAATACCGGTAGATAGGGTCGAAGGGGTATGCCAACACCCTAATAAGCTAGGCAGTATATGACTTATGTCTTTATGAGCTAGCATGTTATATGGTAGAAGTAGGGGTGAAATAGTCCCTGGTACCGGTCAAAAGGACCGAAGGGGTAGGTCAGCACCCAGATATGCTAGGAAGTATGTGATTTTTGTGTATATGATAGGATATTATATGGTAGTGGTAGGGGTGAAATAGTCATCGGTTACCGGTTGAAATATACCGAAGGGGAAGGCCAACACCCATATATTCTAGGCAATTACCGGTTGAAAGATACCGAAGGGGTAGGCCAGCACCCATATATGTTAGGCAGTTACCGGTTGAAATATATCGACCCTTTTCTTTCTGTAAAATTCTTCAAACTCATCTCGTCATCAGGTAGTTACCACACACTTATTCAAAGATGTGGCTCTTGATTGTAATCTTCTAAAAACTCTCGGCTTTCTTCTATTAAGTTTTTTTCATGCTTCCATTTCTTATAACACTGCAAAATAAGATCAGTAACTAAAGAAACACATCATCATTCGGTTAAACAAAAACAATATTTATAAAAGAAAACAAAAAACTAAAAATCAAAAGTAAAATGCAAACTCAGTAAAAACATCGGGTTGCCTCCCAATAAGCGCTTCATTTTGAGGAGTCGTTATATAGACTCCTTTTCACTCTATGTTGCGTTAGGTGGAAGTGTAACCTCCCCTTTCTCCATCATCTTGAACTTTGCTCGTTTGTAGGCAACCCTTCTGTTGAATGTTTTTTGTCGAGCTTTCTTGCATTGTTGGGTTAACATCTTTGTTAATGCCTTTTTCGAAGTCCATAAAGTTGGCACCTTTAGGGTTTAGAATCACCCATACACGAGATTGTGTTCATTTAGTGAAAGTAGAGTGATATATCTTGAAGTTGGATCCTTTTGAGCATGCAAAGTCACCAAGCCAATGACTTTATGGTTCGAGGCATTTATTAGGACTTGAATTTATGGTTTGGACTTCTGGACTTAAGCATTAAGTGATTAAAAATGGATTATGGCTTAATGGGTGAGTACGTTGAGCTAGTCTATACGTGCGGTGTACAAGAATTTTAGCATATACGCCTAGCGTACAGCTGAGTACACCCTGTATACTCAATTAGTTGGGTTTTTGCACTTTGGGCTTCGAGTTGGGCCTTTTCTTTTGGGCTTAGGTGTTTGGGTTCTTGATGGGCAATCTAAGAGCAAGTGTTTTGGAATAGGAAAAATTATTGGGCTTTAGAGTAAATCCCAAGTAAGGGTTTGGGCCCAATTTGGAAAATTAGGTCGAGTATGGGCCTTGAGTGGTTAATTGGATTTTGGGCCTTTTGGATTATAGGTTTGGGCCCAAGACTTGGTCCAAACTAGGCCATGGGTAAAATGGCATTTTTACCCTAATTATGGAATTATAGTTATATATTTGGAATCCAATTATTAATTGGATGTTGTTTGGTATTGATGGCTCAAGGTTACGTCGGTTCGCAGCAGCAACGCATGTAGGATCTTTTTTTCTGTCGATTGAGGTGAGTTTTCTTACTGAGTTTATGTAACATACACGTTTTGAAATTGTGTTTTATAATCAATAATATTATGAAATATTATGTTATATTGAGCATTGAGTTCTATCAGATGGTTTTTTACTAGAAATGAAGTAAAACTATGTTTAGAATCACTCGGAAAATATTGAAAGTCTTATGAGATTCCAATCAAAAGGTATATATTGAAATTTAACGTAAATATAAAATTTGAAATAAGCAAAAGTTTATTATTGAAGGTTGTAGATAATCTCCTTTGAAACATTCAGGCGAAAACCTCATTGAAATCAGAGTTATAACGAAGAAGTTATGACCAATCGAAGATTTGTGACAAAACCGACACGACGACGAATGACGTAAAAAGTGAGTTTTTGATAAAATACTTTTTAGCCTTAGTGACCTAAATGAAATTCGTAGTATTTGTTAAACGAAGAAGTTCGATAAAAGAACGCCAAAATCTGACTTCGTATGTGGAAGTTATGATTTTTTTTAAGTTTCGGAATAGCGGTAGACAGCTAAAAACTCAAAATAAAGATCGAGCGATATTTAACCAAAACAACTTAAACGAGAATTGAAGATCTCGTCAATAGTAGTACAACGGTAAAAAGACAGACAAAAACGGATGTCGGATGAAGAAGTTATGAATTTTTATCGGATTTACCAGTCCCGGTCTGTTAAAAATATAATAATAAAAATAAATTCAAAATTAGCCGACGGAGTCTAAACTAAAGTTGTAGAGTATATTCCCGCCTACGTGTGAATATAAAGACCATAAAAGACGGAGTTCGTATGCAAAAGATATGAATTTTACAAGTTTTTGAATAAAAATAAAGAAATTTTTGAAGCCTTATCCGAAGGGGTACGCCCCGCGTAGAAGCGTTCGCATGGAGGGTCTCGGACCAGCCACGTCGCCCCAATCTTCACTCAGATGACACAAATTGCACCCGCTTGACACGTCCAAAGCCGGGGTTCCAAGTCGATGAATCTTCATTGGTACGCCCAGCGTACAAAGGCTACGCGCCACGTAGATGGCCGCCTCAGAGTACGCCCAACGTACTAAGGACTTACGCCCAGCGTAATGCGAGCCTCTGTCCCCTATAAATAGAATGCCAAGGCATCCGTATTTGGTTTAGAATGTTGGATTAATGTCTAAGTCCATAACTATAATTGGTAAGACTTGACCCGACTCGGCATGGTCCATTTGGGTTGCATGACATAATGCATTTGGATATACTATAATGAGATAAATAACACTTAAGGTTTGTTAATATATTATAAGTTCTAATATATGAATAAGATTATTTAATTAGTATTGATCAAGAATTAATCTAGGATTAGTTAAGTGATCAAAAGAAGACTAATTAAATATACAGGTTGATTGTGTAAATCATCAACACTTGTATAGTGGGCTAATGCTTCATGGATTGTCAACTTGGGCTAAAACCCATAAGATGCTCAATGGTGTATTTGAACCTATGGATCCAAGGAAATGGAAAGCCATGACAATTAGGGTTTACCCTAATTGTCACTAACTATATAAGCATCTTATTATTGACAAAATCGGCGACTATGTGTGAGAATGAAAGGCTAGCCGATTTCATGAAGTGTGTATGTTCTTTCAAGTTATTCCAAGTGTATTTGATGTTGTGTGAACCATTTGAGGTGTCACACTTGGGACACTAGGCACTCAAGCTTCATGAAGACATTCTACATCAAAGAGGTATGTAATTCTAACTTGATATATTCATATGAATCAATGTAATTATGTTAGTTAGGATGAATACCTTGGAAAGTTCATATATTAGAGCATGAAGTCGACGAGTTCTGGTAGAAAACTCAACGAGTTCATGTATTAGAGCATGAAGTCGACGAGTTCCATGAAGAACTCGACGAGTTTGGCCTCCAGACAGCATATCTTCGGGTTTTTTGGCTGTAATTGGACTATGAACATTACCATAAGTTGTTTTTGAACTTATAAACTTGTTTTTGATGTGGTAATGTTCATGCTAATCCAATTTCAAAGATAATTGTCAATAGATTCATGTTCTGTATTAGTTTAAAAGTCATGCTAATTACATTAAAAAGTTTGATGTGAATTATCTTTGTTCATATGAGTTGCTTGGATTAATAGATAAGTTAATTGATTATGTGTTTTCAATCCATTTTAATCTAAGAGATGATTCTAAAATGTGTTTGTGTAACTTGTCCTCAAGTTACATGAAAGGTCACATTCAAGTTTCTTAAAACTCATAAAAGATGGTAAAGGTTACAAAATGAAGAGTCTTGTTCTCATTAAATGGTTTTATGACTCCATAACTTGTCCTCAAGTTATGGAGGTTCAAGAGTCACTTCATTAAGTAATAAAACGTGTAGCCTTAATTAATTCCATAAGTTACAAAATAAAGGAAAAATGTTACATTCTTTTATTAGTTTAAAGTCTTCCATAACTTGTCCTCAAGTTATGGAACTTGAAGAGTATTTTAATTAAAACTACTTTAAACACATAAGTTATGGAATTAATTAGCTTTGAATAGTTTCAAAACTTATCCTCAGGTTTTGGAATTTGAAAAGTTTTCACTTATGAATACTTTAATTCCAAGTTAGCCCTTAGAATTTTAAAAGTTAAAATTCAACCCTTATACTTTATAATATTATAAGTTAATAATATTTATATATATGTGTATAAGAGTAAAGTCAGTCTTACCGTTAGTAGGCCTCATTCACGAAGCCGGTCTATAAGAGGGGTATAAGGTTACTGCCTATAAAATGGCAGTTTAATGGGTGTCCACTCTCACCCACCGCTTCCTTGACTGTTGGATGGTCGTTAGCCGAGCGGGTAGGACAAGGACTATAATTCTCCCTTCATTAAAAGTATTAGTGATAAATACCAAGTAACTAAACCTTTTATAAATACCCAATCTCAGTTACTTAGGAAAACGTGAATAAGATGCTAATCCATGAAATTACACTTTGCACTTTGTTTAAGTCGGTTAGTGGAGCGTGTGTGGTTAACCGACACACTAATTCGTATTTAGCAAGGTAGACAAAGGGTAACTTAATGTTTATCATAGTATCGATGGAGCGTGTGTGGTTAACCGGCACATCGATTGAGGGGTAAACACTTAAGAGTACCAAGTAATTTGCATGGTTACTTTACACCTTGTTTTGTGATCCTCGGCATCCCAGTCACAAAACCTGAAGGGCACACTCAAGATTGAAACATGCCATTGAAAAGTTCAATGAATCTCAAAATAATCTAGGAGTTTCAAAACCAATTAAAACCTAATAATACATTTCGTTTATCTAGGTGGAAATTGGTGAATCGTCATTCACCTACCTTCAAATATTTTATAGCTTGGATTGCGACATCCCTCTTCCAAGTTATAAAAGTATTGTGTTGGGTCCTAGCCTTAATATTTCATTTTGGGTGTTATATTAAGACTTTAAATCAACTATCTTGAATATCTCCAAAAAGATGTCTGGTTTAGACATCTATGATCTTCCCAAATCTCTTGAAACAAGTTTTCCTAAATGAAGATGATATCCCATAGAAATCATACTTCTTTCACCTCCCCCAATTATTCTCCCTAACCCACAAGTTCTTGAAAAATTTAAGGTCACTCAAGCCCTATTGGCAAGCAAAGGTCTATATGTGATCACATCTTGGAGATGTAGTCACATATTGACAAGCCGGGAGAGTTGGGTGTCAAAGCTAGAGGAAGTTTATGATCAATCACTTTCTAAGTCACATAATGAGTTCCTTTGGGACACTTATGAAACAGACTATGACAAGACCCTTAATGATTTTATCTATTTGCTAAGATCAACTTCCTAAAACTTTATGGACATTGACAATGATGACAATGGATATCCAGTAAAGCTCTCTCTTCCCAATGGAAAGGGATCGGCCATAGTCAACTCGGTTGACCAAATGGTAAAGAGAGAGGCATTAGTTGCGAAGCTGCCAAATTTACCTAAGGATGTTAAAGTCAATAAGTTTGACTCTACTTCAGGTAAAGTCCATTGTCTAACTCTATTAAGTTCCTACTTCTGAGATTCTTGATACATGATGTGACTGGGTCACATGTTACATGTTGATGTTTTAAGAATCAAAGAAAAGTGAAGAAACTTAAAAGAAAAAATATACTGAATCTGATCGCGTAAATGGATTTCTATCGCATAGTTTGAAGATCGGATTCTTGAGCTACTTCTTAGGAGTTATGATATATTGCTTAGGAATAGATAACAACAAAGTTTTCATGTGCTTTTGCACTGTAAGGATAGTTTTTCCACAAAGTTTTTAAAATAGAAGGAAAAATTTTGATTTTATTTATTTTAAAATATCCTTACAATGGCATTAGTGAAAATTTTTGTTGCTTATAATGATTCCATTAAGAGCAAGAGTGGAAATTATGAATTTGATTATTTCATTTGTGGTAGTATCTAAATTTACCAAATAAGGAAAGATTCTCATCACCCAAGTTTCAGTTGGATAGAAACTTGGAATCATGCAAGTTGTATAGCATGATGAATGAGAACTTTCGAGCATTGGAAAATTTAAGACTAACTACTTGTTCACATGGATGTGTGAGTCAAGTAAAGGACTAAAGGATTGAGTACACATTATTGTGCACCGGTTAAGTCTACCACAAAAGATCGATAAGACTATTCGTCATAATTTACTATAGCTCAGTAAATATGGTTATAGTTACAAGCTTAAGTGTAATTCTGAGACATTGGAAAAGGTTCCAATGTATGACAGAGCGAATAAGAAGAATCAACTTAGACAGAAAGATAAAAGTTTCTTAAATCTGAAAAGATGGGAGAGTACTTTAGTATCATGTTTTAAGAACATCTTAATGATTTTGCGACTTTATCACAATTCATCCTCTAAGTGGATTTTGATAGTTAAGAAGAGGAGTTATGAATTGTTGAAGTGGTTAAGTTAAGAAGATGATTCATACTTCGTTCCAAAAACAATTCATAGAGTTATACTCTAAAATTGTAACTTGAGTGACATGTCTTAAAAAAGGTTTAAAACACTTGTCAAATGTAAGAGTAAAAGTTTTCTACTCTTGTACATTTGAAATTGGTAAGTTGTGATGTTTTGGATAAAACAAAGACCAACTAAGGCCAATTGTGTGAAGTGTTTGTCTTGATTAGAATCCACACTATCTCTTGAATATCTGACAAGAAAGTCTTATATGTCAAGAGGACAGTGGGAGTCTTAAAGGTCTTGAAAGTCTTAAGAAATAATCAAGAATAAAACCTGAAGTTCTTCACTAGCACACAACTTGAGGTTTATAACCTATCGTGTTGACATATTTCGTGCCCATTCCAATTCAAGTTGGCTTTGCATGTGAGTTCTTAGAGTTCTTAATTGGTTGCACAACAACTTGGAAGCAATAGCAGACCCTTAAGCTGCCAGATGGAAAGAAATTAAGATTGAGTTCAGTCCATATGAGTTTGAATGTGTCATTATCCTTGTCTTGTGACTATGTTTTTGACAATTCACATGGATAAGAACACATACACTACTAAATCTAAGTGTCATAAGGTTTCCCTCCGATTCATGTAAATGATGGTGAGGAAACACTTTCACTAAGTAGATTTTAGCTAGATAGAAATTATGATATTTGCTTTCTCAAAGTCATTAGTGGAGTGTGTGTGGTTAACCGACACACTAGCATGGACTTGTGAGAAGTGGAAAAGGTATAAACAATCGAGACTATGATTACGGCATCCTTTTCCATAGTTCTTAAAATTGTTTAGACACACCTGTGAGCTATCTAAGATAAGGTGTATGATATTGATAAAGTTTTATCAAAGCAATATAGTATCAGGAATCTGAACTTTGGGAAGAAAGTCAATAAAGTATTGATTTCTAGAAGTTCAGCTAATTTCTGAGTAAATGTCAAAGCTAGTGGGAGCATAAGTGTTATGCTAATAATCATCATGTTAGTGGGAGCATGATAATTATGATAAAGGTTGCAAGTTAGCAATGTTAGTTATAGAAAACAAAAGGTTTCAATTGGGAAAGAGTTGTTTTGCTATAATTAAGGGAAAGGAAATTATACTTCATCTCAAATCTAAAAGCTTAGATTGGGGTTTTAATCGTATTTAGTCAAATATATATATATATATATATATATATATATATATATATATATATATATATATATATGAATGTTATGTTGGAATGGCTCAACATAAGAAAATTCTATATATGGGTCCATTATTTGCGTTCTAAAAATCGATTATGATTACGACATCCCTTTTCATAATCTGAATTATGAGAACTTGGAAAATTGAAATAGAAATATTATAGCAAAAGATTGGTTTAGTCTTTATGTGAGACATCATGAATTGTGTCCCATATGCTTCAGATATAGGATCGATTGCATGTGCTATATTCATCCTTTCTAAAATTTTCAAAATGTCTGGGCATTAAGAAGGGAAAAGGTCTAGAACTGGATATGACTAAAAGGATTAAACAATTGTTGAGGACAATCTAAGGCTTACCAAATATTGGTTGCTCAAGGACAGTTGGAAGTATAGTGTTAACTGTTGAAAGGACTATATTGACATATTTTGAAAAAAGACAACTATTGTTCAAAAGTGATAGTCAAAAGGGGGATATGGAAATAACCCCATATGTGGAAGTTGTTCAATAAATATGTGTAAGATTAGGAAACTTAATACAAGAAGGATGTTTCCAAGGAATTGATCACCTTTGGAATGCTCTGTAATGTTTGTTGTCGAGTCTTTGTGACTTTGTGCATAATCATTATAAGTGAATCAATGCATATAAGTTTAGAATCTAACAGATTTCAGTAAATGGCATGAATTTGGAATTCTTGCATTGGTAGTAAGGATTTGGGAATGTGAAATGAAAATCATTGGAGTTATGTTCAATTGGTCTATTTCGCAAAGTAGAGATCATAGACAAACATAATATGCATACTTGGTGTGTGACATGACTAGTATTTAGAAAACATAGTGTACATGATTGGAGCATGGTACAACTATTGTTTTAATTCAAGAATAAAGTTGAAAGCTGAAACAGTATGCAATGATTAATGTGTAATCATATGGTGATAAATAAAAGGTGTTTTATTTATATTCATAAGTTTTGAGACAAAATTGGATTCAATTATTCTTGTGTTTCATTTTGCATGTTTTGACTTCCAGAATAACTAGGTCGTTCTTCCTGATCGACTAAGTTATTCAAACCATCCACTGTCGGTCATATGTTAGAAGTAGATATGAATCAAGACTGTATTGGGTTGGCTTGTAGAGGTCTAAGTTGTTGGACAAAGTGGTGCTACAACACTCATGAGTGCTCATAAGTTATGAGTATTGGATTCAACCCGCGCTCATTGGAATCACTTCATGGATTTTATCACGAGTGATCATGAGACGATAATATCTTATATTCTTCAAACCTAGAGACATGAGTTGTTACTACGAGTTGGTTATACATTGATTGCATGAAAACACATTGGTAACTCGATGTTATAAAATGTGCCTATGTGTATGATTCAACAAGTAGTAAAACAAGCCATATGAGTCGAAGTTAATCCATTCCTTTTACCTTCGGGATAAAAGTGATATCTATGGGCCTCTCAATGATTTGGTGATGACAAATGTAAGTGCTCGACCGGGCCTGGACTGATTTGATTTGTTCAATTAGTCAGTCGTCATAAATCGGAAATCGGGAAACAACAAATGGACAGAGAGAATGACTATAATCCATGTCTCAGTCCATATGATATCTAAAATGGAGGAATATATGGTCCCTTATCTAATGGACAAGTCATTGACAAAGGTCAGAGATCATCGACAAGGTCAGAGTTCGACATAAGCTTTTGAGAGCTACGATTTCCAGTCGGTTCTTGAAGTCATACTTGCAATAGTAGTTTTACACTTATCCAAGTGGGAGACTGTTGGATCAATGTCTAAGTCCATAACTATAATTGGTAAGACTTGACCCGACTCGACACGGTCCATTTGGGTTGCATGGCATCATGCATTTGGATAGACTATAATGAGAGAAATAACACTTAAGGTTTGTTAATATATTATAAGTTCTAATATATTAATAAGATTATTTAATTAGTATTTATCAAGAATTAATTTAGGATTAATTAAGTGATCAAAAGAAAACTAATTAAATATATGGGTTGATTGTGTAAATCATCCATACTTGTATTGTGGGCTAATGCTTCATGGATTGTCAGCTTGGGTTAAAACCCATAAAATGCTCCATGATGTATGTGAAACCATGGATCCAAGGAAATGGAAAGCCATGACAATTCGGGTTTACCCTAATTGTCACTAACTATATAAGCATCTTATTGTTGACAAAATCGATGACTATGTGTGAGAATGAAGGGCTAGCCGATTTCATGAAGTGTGTATGTTCTCTCAAGTTATTCCAAGTGTATCTGGTGTTATGTGAACCATTTGAGGTGTCACACTTGGGGCACCAGGCACTCAAGCTTCATGAAGACATTCTACATCAAATAGGTATGTAATTCTAACTTGATATATTCATATGAATCAATGTAATTATGTTAGTTAGGATGAATACCTTGGAAAGCTCATATTTGCATGTATAATAGAGAAATCATAGATCCAAGGTATTTAGGGTTGCATGTACACTTAGGAGTGTTAGAATGCTCAAAACCCAACATAGAATTCTTACACTTTTTCACCTTATACTCTTTCCAAATTTATCCTAACACCCCCCGAAGTCCTGGTATCAATCCCGACACCCGAAGCAGGTCCAGACGCTCCGAAGATCCCGAGAAAATTATATTTTTAGTCGAAACTATGCCCGTGTAAGGCCAATTTTCAAAGAAAATCCCCGGTTTCGCCGCAGAAAGTCATATTTGGAGCTGAAGTGCTGCCCAAATTAATATTTTAACCTCGGTTATTTCAAGGCGAGTTCAATATATAGGAACAATTGTATGTTATGTGTTATATATGCTATGTGCTTTTTCGTGTTATCATATCGTGTAATTATTTATGTTATTTTGATAGCAAGGTTATACCTCTAACCACGAAGTGTATGACATAGGCATCACTTGGGTATTGGTATGTATCGTTGACCATGAAGTGTATGACATAGGCATCACTTTGGCTTCAGCATTATGCTAATATAAGGCTGAAAGCCTAAATATTGTAGCAAAATGATATTCTTGAGTATTTTATGTGCCACTTGTGCTGAAGTTTTATTGATGTTTATAAAGTATTGAAATTGTTATGTCTCATTTATTGATATGGAAAGCTTGTCGCATGATTCACATATACTTTTGTTGTTCCTTGTTCCTCTTTGCTTCTGCCATATTGAAGTTGAAGTGTGTGTGTGTGTGTGTGTCTATATATATATATATATATATATATATATATATATATATATATATATATGGCACAACGTTATATTGTATCTATTATTGAACTCACTAAGCGTCACCGCTTACCCCTCTCAATGTTTAACAATTGCAGGAGATAAATAAGCAGTATGGTAGTATACTGTTGGAAGATTTAGAATAGTTTGTAATAGTACTTTTGTACTTCAGTTTATGTTTGTATAAATTACAATATCCTGGGTAGTTATGTAAAATATTAAAACTTACTTGGTTTGTATCCAGTCTTTGTAATCAAACTATAAATTTATAATATAATATGTTTTATGAATATGTAACATGTTTTGGAGTAACAATTGTTGTTAAATTATGAAAGCATGATGGGTCATGGTATCAGAGCAGTGGTTTAAGCGAACTAAATGCCACATATTGGTATTTAGACTTAAACTATTGGAAGTTCAATATATGAACTGAATCATTGTAAGTATATGGATACAAACCATAGGAAATATTTAGTAAAAGTATTAGGTAATAATAAATCCTAATATTCTAAAATACTATGTTACTCCTATATTTCAGAAGAATGGCTGAAGAAGAAGGTACACATACACCAGAAGTGGGTGGAGGTCCTCAACTTGATGAAGTGAACACTCCAGTATCTCCTCGTGAGGTGCGACTTATGGATAAACTCACTGGTGTTATTCGGCAGACTCTCGAAGAACATACAAAGAATAATGATAAAGGCAAAGAGAAAGCCACTAGAGAATCTTCGGGAGAGAAGGCGAGACATCCTTCATTCAATACTTTCAAGAGTAGCGGTGCTACAAAGTTTTCTGGTGTCCTTAATCCCATAGTTGCTATAACTTGGATTCAGAACATAGAGAATGTGTTTCGTATCTCTCATGTGGATAATGAAGACAAAGATAATACAAAGCCTTAACAGGAAAACATGGAAATTTATCCATAAAATCTCCCACCATGCGAGAATTCTAATTTAGTTATTTCCTTTTTTTCATTTTCTTTTTTTATGGGTCTTATATAGTATGCATTTTTACATTTGTATTGGGAGATGATGTTTCTCAAACAAAAAACAAGCTATTGATGCTTCTATGAAAAAGTATCAGTTGATGTTAGCTAATGTTTATGTTGTAGTTATGTTCACATTTGTTGTCTATGTTTTATATCTTTGATCATTTTTTTAATAATATGATATGTTATGGCATATTCACATATTGTTACTTACATTATGTTCACATATTGTTACTTACATTTGCTCACTTTTTTTGTTTCCTATTGCAGGCAAGAATTTTGACACTAAATGCAACTTATTATTATTTTAATTATGGAGGGTATTTTGTTATATCTATAAAGTTTTGTTTTCATTAATCCTTGCATTTGTTGTTGAGTGTCTTGAGTGGGGAAAATGATTCTTGAGGGTAATTAACTTTTGCGTTTGTACTCATTTGGTCAATTTTTTTTTTTTTTTTTTTTTTGTATTCAATATACCATCGAACTTGTTGTTTGTGTTCACCATAACCCTTTTGACCGACTTTTGACCTGTGATAGCCGGTCAAAGGGTTATGGTGAACACAAACAACAAGTTCGATGGTATATTGAGTACAAAAAAAGGAAAGGGACCAAATGAGAACAAACTCAACAGTTGGTTACCCTCTTGAGTCATTTTCCCTTTACTCATTTACAACAAATCCCACGTCATCTCCTACTGATATTAATGACTTTATGAGATTAATTATTGCTTATCTTCAAAACATAACCCACGAAATAACACTATTCATATATGTACAAGTTTGTAATGCACTTGAATATTTATTAGGGGAATCTTGACTAAGCAGACGCATTTCATGACTACATTTACATTTCCAGTCGAATGATTTATCGTATCATAGATTACAGACAAGTCTACAAACGAGTGGAATCACAAGTGCTGTGATTTTTGACTTTACTTAGCTTTAAGATCGAATTCATGGGATGAGATACAACATCAATATGTACAATATCATGCTGCTTTTGCAGACACATCACCATAATATACCTTGAGGTAAACGTTTATGCTGATAAATATACCTCTTATACACAATTATATCATTTTGAAGAGAGGTGTTGACAGCTAACCACAATAAGCATAGCATAGACCATGTTTTAACGAAATTACTCTTCTGAAACTCTCTTCATATACGTTATAGCCAAAGAAGGTTGCAGTCTTTGATAATTTTGCAACTTTAATTTCATTTAACTTTTCGGGGAAAATGACTAAGGAGGGTAACCAACTGTTGAGTTTGTTCTCATTTGGTCCCTTTCCTTTTTTTTTTGTACTCAATATACCATCAAACTTGTTGTTTATGTTTACCATAACCCTTTGACCGGCTATCACAGGTCAAAAACCGGTCAAAAGGGTTATGGTGAACACAAACAACAAGTACAATGGTATATTAAATACAAAAAAAAGAAAGATACCAAATGAGTACAAACGCAAAAGTTAATTACCCTCAAGAGTCATTTTCCCCGTCTTGAGTGAGTTGTATTACACATGAATCACTTCCAACCCTATTATCGCCCTACAGTTTACAAAATAAAATATGTTGCAACTAAATTGATGCTTTAAAGTTGGTTTAAGTAGAAACATTTAACCATTGACCAAAACAAACGCCTTAAGATTTAAGCCTTCCATTCCTGACTTTTGGCTAAAAAATATTTCATCTTGTTCCTTTGATAAACATACCAATATACATAAATTTTTATATATAATATATATTTTTTTGTAATTGTATGATTAAATAATTTGAATTTTTTATTATATAAACTTTTTATTTGTCACCCTGTGTAACACAGGGTTATAACCTAATATATTAATAATGACTTAAAACTTTTACTATATAACCATAAAAACTCGTAATATATACATAAGTTTTGAACTTTTAATGGAGAGTGCACGTGTTTTATTTAACCGCCAAAAGCGAAACTTGCCTGGAAAACACCGAAAATTTCAAATCTATCATCAAATACCAACAAACCATCCTAACCGTCCAATGATTCACTTCTTAAATCAACGGCTGAAGATCACGATCCGCGTCATTCACAACCAACCAATCACCACGCCCTTCATCACCCTACATAAACAAACTCCCCATAAACCGCATCTCCACACTACGCTTTCGTTCAAACTCCTAACTTCCCCTCACACACAAACACACAGTCAAAACCCACCAACAATGGCACCAAAGGCAGCAGCGGAGAAGAAGCCTGCAGTGGCGGCAGAGAAGAAGCCAAGAGCCGAGAAGAAGCTCCCCAAGGACGCATCCGCCGCCGGAGCAGACAAGAAGAAGAAGAGAAACAAGAAGTCGGTGGAGACGTACAAGATCTACATCTTCAAGGTTCTGAAACAGGTTCATCCTGACATCGGAATCTCAAGCAAGGCAATGGGGATCATGAACTCGTTCATTAATGACATTTTCGAGAAATTGGCTCAGGAAGCATCGAAACTCGCGAGGTATAACAAGAAGAATACTTTATCGTCCAGGGAAATCCAAACCGCTGTTAGACTTGTTCTTCCTGGTGAGTTGGCTAAGCATGCTGTTTCTGAAGGTACCAAGGCTGTCACCAAGTTTACAAGCTCTTAGATTTAAGATTTTATCAGATGTTAGTTATTTTGTTTTGGTAGAATGGTTATAATGGTATAACCGATTTAGGATTTGTGATTGTTTTGGGGAAATTGATGTACATCAGTTTGTTTCAATTGCTAGAATCGTTGCAAAATCGTAATTTTCAGTTAATGGATTTCATGATTAGTTCTCTATTATCGATTGATTTTGATTTTGTTGAATAACTCCGTATGAATTTTCTTCATGATATTTCTGCGTTTGGTTGTTACGGATTGCATTGCTTTTATTCAACATATTTTTTCGATTCTTGATTGAAACTACCAATCGGCTTATACATATTACTCTGTAATCAAAATCGATCATGCTTTTTTATTATTATTTTAAAACCCATTAAATGAAAATGGGATAAATGTTACAAGTTGATTGAAATCTACGATTTTTTGAATCTAAAATACAATACAGAAAAGGTAAAATTTCTAGTGTTTTTTTATCATTTGTCCTTAATTGTTTTAATGTTATTTCATAGTTTATATATATATATATATATATATATATATATATATATATATATATATATATATATATATATATATATATATATATATATATATATATATATATATATAAAAGGCAGAAGGGTTTGGTGCCATCGAAATTGTACTCATTTTCTGACACATTAGTGAGATGTTATTTTTTACCGCACAAGTGTGGCTTGGCACACTTTCGAAAGGCAAAAAAGAAAATTAAATCAATTAATTTATGCCTCCAACAGTCACACCTACCAACAATCAATCATAAACCATGGTCTTCAAGGTCCCCACTGCAGTCTTGGCCGCGTCTAACCGCATCCTGGGGCAGTGTTCTCTGGCCACGTGTCATCATCGCGGTTCCAAACCGTATCCCACTCTGTGAAGCCTAAAACTATAAGAAAACTGTACTATTATATATACTTAAGTATATATTTTTTGAAAAATGCATTAGGTGTCTGTTGCAAATGCTATTTTTTTTTCCTCTAAAAGTTTATTTATTTATTTATAATTTTCTTTACGAAGACGTTTTAGAAGGAATTACATATGTAAGGAATTTAATATAATTTTGTAAACAACATATGTAAAGAGTTCAATAGAATTTTAAGAAACTACATATATGTAAGGTGTAGGATACAACTTTACATTGGGCTATTAGCATTCGATTTGTTACCAAATTTGATCTGATTTTTACGTCGTATAAATATAGATCTAGGAATTGTGTTTTCATGGAAAAGTTTTGTTTATGTATTTGACTTCATTTTATACTGTTAAAAAAAGAATTATAATATGATATTTGTACCGAAGGCATTATATCTCAGATGAATTTAAATGGGCTTATAGATGAGGTCACGCCCACTATCATTTGAATGGACCGAGTGTTTGTACATATGGGTTTGATAGTTTGGACACATTAAAGTGCAATAGGACACGAGATCTTAATGTTTCTGTTAAACAAAGGACAAATTATAAAATATATAAAATTTTGAGTTTGATATTATATATATATATATATATATATATATATATATATATATATATATATATATATATATATATATATATTTTTGATTAAGTCATTCACTTTGTATTTTTATTATAAATTTTACGAATCTTTGAGTTTGTTTCACGTGGATATTATTTTTTATTTGCTGAGTGACTTTCACAAATATTTATAATTGACAAATATTTGTTTAAATTGAACATTTACTTAGATGTGTATTCACTTTTCCTAATTTTTTTTGTTCTCATAAAGAATCATGATTTTGTGCAATGCTTTCTTATGGTCGCTCAAGTGACTAATCATCCGAAAATGTTGTAAGCAAGACAAAAAGATTGTTGAGTGTAACTCTAAAAGGAAACCTTCATTGTCTTGCGTATACCATTTGGGATAATGAACCACTTACGGCCTTGGGAAGTTATTGCATAAACTCATGATTCTTTAAGAGAAGAAAAGAAGAAGAAATTAGAGAACATGAATACATATATATCTACGAAAAGGTTCAGTTTAACCAAAATGTTGTAGAACTATAGCCACATCAACTTTTTGTTTAGTCAACAAATGTGAAACATAAAACAACTGAAGTAAACCGATTGATTTGTTAAATTTGGGGTAATGACACGGTAACATACCCGCCACCACATCTGGTGATCCTCAATGTAGTCGGCGCTGGAGCGTGCGCCGGCCTGACAGCTAGCTACAGACAGTTGGTGTTCACATGACCAACTTGATGACAATGAAAGCAAATCCTCATATCCGGGGTAGGGGTGGACTGGCGGCACTTTCGCGCATAGTGCCCCTCCTTGCCACATTTGTGGCATCCAGTACTCGATCGACATGCTACAGTATGAACCTTCCCACACTTTCCACAAGTGCGGGCATGTTGCCTTCCTGTCCTGGAATCAGCGGCCTTGAACCGCTTCGGCGCCGGCTGCGCCTACCCTGGGGCTTGTCTTAACTCTCGTAACTGTAACTCAATCTCCAGCTCACGTCGCCTCGCGACCTCCTGAAGCTCCAACAAGGTATCATATCTCTGTGTCGCAACAAACTGTCTGATATCGGTCTTGAGCATGCTCAGATAACGAGTCAT
This sequence comes from Lactuca sativa, assembly GCF_002870075.4. Taxonomy (NCBI): domain Eukaryota; kingdom Viridiplantae; phylum Streptophyta; class Magnoliopsida; order Asterales; family Asteraceae; genus Lactuca; species Lactuca sativa. The sequence continues at coordinate 104,574,967 of NC_056631.2, forward strand.
CTGAGCCTGCTCAGAAGCAAACTCCGGGCAGAACATCGCCCTCTCAGTAAATAACCAGGTGATCTACGTCATCGACTCAGTGCTCTGACGCAGATCTAAGAACTCCGGTGCTAGCCTCTCCCTCTCCACCTGTGGAACATATCGGGTACTGAACATGTCCCTGAACTGATCCCAAGTAATCGCAACTCGCTGCTCATCAGTGTTTGATCCGGTAACCAATCTCCACTAATCCTTCGCCCCGGACCGTAACAGGTTCAGAGCACACCTCTCCCTCTGATCAGCAGGGCATGAACACGTGAAGAAACATCCCTCCACGTCAGATAACCATCTCATAGCGACAATCAGATCATGAACCCCGTTGAAAGTAGGGGGCTTCGTGTTGTCGAAGTCCCGGTACTGAAATGCCCGGACGGCTCCTCCCCCTGTTGCTGTTACAATCGATGTTGCTGCAACAGCAGCCGTCTCAGCTAGGGCTGCATAGCGCTCGTTAAAGTACTCAACCATGACGGTCTTAATAGATCCAAACATCTCCGGAGCAAAGTAGCAACCTCATCATGCAGCATCTCACGAATCCTGACATCCAACTTGTCCGTCCCCATCTGACCGATGACCTTGGGCGGTACTGTAACAACCCAAAACTTTTATCTTGTACACTTAGCGAATTCAGTCAATGTTTAACTTGTTCTGTTGACTTCTCGTACTGTTTAAGGGTTCATTTAAGTGTTCCAATCTTGAGTATGTCCGAGGTCGAGGTTAGGAATGAATCAACAAGTCGTGTAGTGTCAAAATCAGGCCATACACCCCCTTTTGGAGGAGTCTGCGGCCGCACACATGGGTGTACGGCCGTACACACCCCTCATGGCCACACACCCACTCTTATATAAAGGGTAGACCCCTTTCCTTTCATTCCTTTCACTCCTTGGCCGCACACAACACCATTCTCTCAAGTTTCTTCAACCGTGAACCCTCTAAAGCTTCAAGAACGTGAGTAATTCATCCCCTAACTTGATATCCATGAAAGACCACTCTATCTAAGCCTTAAGTGTGCAATATTCGTTATGTTCTTCGTGTTTGGAAGCGAGTGCGTCTGCACACCCCCTTTTAGGTGGCCGCACACTCTTAAAACACCCTCCAAAGTGAGAGTTTGACTTTTATACTCGAGATAGACATGATCCCAACCTTATTGCACCTTGGAATTGACATTTTGGACATCTTCATGTGGGGTGTACGACCGCACACACCCTTGTGCGGCAGCACACTCCTGTGTGCGACCACACACACACCATAGGACCACAAACCCACTTCTAGGACCCTTAACTTGCACTACAATCGAGTATAGACCTAGAACACTTCATGGATGCAAGTATGGACCTTGAAAACACCACAAAGGAACCTCTCATCATGAGTGTACGGCCGCACACCCCTTAGGCCACACACCCATGGCCGCAAACACCTTTAAGGTGGCCATACACCTCCCTCATGCAATCCTTTAAGGTTCTAGCACTTAGTGCAAGTAGTTCCAAGTCCCTAGAGTGGTTCTCCATCACTTCTAGTAGTGAAATACCCTCATTTGACTCATTTATGTGTCATTACGTGTTAATTAGGATCAAATTGTGTTAAAGGCTTCACTTGAACATCCAGCTTTCTGTATCGATCCTTCCATCAAACCACTTGCTCAAGGTGAGTTCATACCCCTACGTTTTCCGAGTTTTCATGTTTTTAGGGGGGGGGGGGGGGAATACAAGAAAAAGTACAAGGAAACTTGTGCTCAAAGTATATTATTTGTTTAAGATAATTATATTTTCAGAATGCTTTTAACATGGAAAACAGTTTTTACCAAACGATTAAGAAATCAACTCGTAGAAACAGTTTTCAAAACTAGGGTAACACACTTGTGAATCATGTAGTAAAATGTATTATTTTATAAAGGATTCATGCAAATCATAAACAAGATTTTCAGTGTTATTACTTGTAAATTTGTTAGTCTAAGTTGGAGATACGTCCTTGGTAACACTCCCACAGAATCAGAGTGTAGGACTAGTACTTGTGACCAAAATCTCTTGTAGGGAGAGCGTGACTATTGTGTATAGATCTATACGGGACTGAAAATCCCGCACCTTGCTGCTAGCTACAGTCGGACCGACATGTCTACGGGTGACAAAGTCATAAAGGATATCGTCATTGCGGGCTATATCCAGTCCGTTATGGTAAGGAAACTTACAATCTAGATAGCAGAGATTTACTTTTGTAATAATGAATCAAGTGAACTAACCTCAAAGTAATAACTGATTTGATTACTAAAGGTTATTAATAATACCTTCAGGATTTAGTTCACCACGTATTTATTAGTTTATTTATAAGGCTAATATACCTCAGTGGGAGTAACCAGGGTCTCTTAAGGAAACTACGTTTAACGATATAAGTATGGTAGATACTTTTACACTTCATTTTAGAACGGATAACCAACAACCTACTTTTAGGGAAAATATAGGATTTTCCCGGGATAACTCGGCTTTTCATAGACAGATTGTTTAACGTGCAACCAACGGATATTCACATTCATTCCACGACACCTTGGATTGTACATATCTTGTATGAATCTAGAAGTCATGGAAGGAATGGGTTTCAAACACACATTTCATAAGAAAATATAGGATTTTATTGAGGAACACTTCACAAAAGGATCAAAGAAACATTTCCCACTAAAACCAAATGCTTATGAACTCATCAACTTTATGCTAATATTCTTTCAAACTGCTTGTATTCTCAGGAAATCAGTAGACAAGTACTTCTTGGACTTAGTGGATCCGGAGCAATAAGAGTCATGTTTTTATATTTTACATACTTTTTGTGTATTTAAAACAAGTTCCAAACGGATGTAAACACTTTATATATATATTCATTGTAATGGTTGTGTTACTATGACTGCTATTGTATAATAGATGTGATGCTAAACATGATGATTCCGCCGTTTTGGTTTCGGGGTGTGACAGGTACCGATCCATCTTGACCTCCATCTCCTGACCCTGATCCCGATCTGGATCCAGCCCTAAAGCGTCTCGTAACCACCATACTAAAAATATACCAAGAAAGATATCAGATAATCCTCATAATAACTGGGAACCAACTCCCAACTAACCCTAGGGATTATGGCTTCCTTGATACGTGTATGAGTCCTGTGATTTCAGTAGTACGGGCCCATACTACTTTCCACACCTACCCATATTTGTCACAAGTATCATCATAACGCCCTAGTATTCACATGCATGGTGATCGCTCAACCCTCGCTCCTAGAGAAGGCTAACTATTTCATAACCGGCCTACCGACCTCATACAACTCACCCATGAAACTTCCATCAACCATGCAGAACTAGTGTATACTAGCCATACATAACGCTGGACTCTATAGACTTTCGAATATCCGATCCTACCCTAAGCCCCCAATCAGACAAGAACAGAACATAAGGCCAAATAAAACATTCTCAGGCTATAAGATCTTAATTATGTATAACAGTGATGCATACACTAAGCAACTATAGTAAAGATGCCAATCTCATATAAAGGAAACCCTAGGCTAGCAGGCATCATGCAATTAAGCAATTTTATCATGCAATTTCCTGGAGATCCCTAGCCTAGTACTAGCATGTTGTTCTAACATATCATATAATCAGATAACTGTATGGTATTTTGGGGTCTACTTACTGGCTCCGGCTGACAATACACATCACATCCCCTTTATTTATTTTGATATTCATTTGAAAATCATTTTGAAAATCTTTTCCTTGATTTGAGACTGGATTCACACGAGTTTTCCTCCAAGTCACTCAAACCAAGGCTCTGATACCAACTTGTAACGACCAAAAATTTACCAAAAATTTTAAACTTTTGAAAACCAATCTGGGTAAATAAAATTATTCAAACATCAACTTTGTTCACAAATTGTTTTCAAAACGATTTCATATCAGAGTTCCTAGATATCCCAAATCACAAAATGTGAGGATGTGTACGTCACGCCTTCGCCTTGCCATGGCCACCTGAAGTACCTGAAACAATAATCAATAAATGTAAGATCGAAGGCTTAGTGAGTTACCCCCAAAATACCAACATATACCACCCAATAGAATAATAACAAACATGATGTATAATGAGCCTTCAGCATGAATGGACCACCTCATAGGGCATACAACCTATCTGGACCGCTCCCGAGCCTTCGGCATGATTGGACCACCTCGTAGGGCCTACAACCTATCCAGACCGCTCGCCAGGCCTTCGACATGACTGGACCGTCTCGCTGGGCCTACAACCTATCCGGATCGCCCCGGGTATGTTGGCCTACAACACAAAGCAGGACCGCCTCAACCCAACCACCAGACAAATAATCATGTGCACATAAGTAACATATGCTAGCATACAAATATCTCAAACGACCGCTCTAATAAATCAATTAGTATAACACATCCTATAACCAGGATACCAACATATCAGGCCACTAAGCATACCATCAACCTAGGTACCAGAGTACTAATCAATAAGCATAACATACATTAAACCCGGATGCAATCCGAAGGGCCGAAATTGGTGCCTTAGACCCTGTTGATATAGTGAGAATAACTCACCTAGCAAGTGGTGCATAACTGAACTGAGTGTTTCTAACCGCTGTCTCACCGACCACTTGGACTGCCTAAAATGATGAATACTAAATTAATAAGTGGGATCTCCAAAATTGCCAAAGGGTCCATATTTTCCATTTCCCTAAATTGGGCCCAAGGCCCAATATCAATACTACCCCAAGTCCATATACTCAAGCCCAACAATGGCCCATTTATCACTTAGGACCTCTTTTAAGGTCTGAAAGGACAACCCATTTCGTCCAAGTCATCACATGCACCATTTTGGGATTTTTGGGATAAGAATGCTTCCATAAAGCTAAAATGACTAGATCTATATCACACAAGTATAAAGTTCCAAGGTTTTTACCTTCTGGAGCTTCTAGGACACAACACCACTTCAGATCTATAGCCTTGTCCTCTTTCTCCAGCTTCTTGGTGCAAAGACTTCACCTTAAAGGGTTCAAAATGTACACCAACTCACACTCACACACAAAACTAGGGTTTGGGACGCTTTCTGGGATATGGAGGTTGAGGATAATAAGAGGAAATGAGCTATAAGGGTGCTTATATAGTCCCCAACACTAAATATTAGGGTTTTCACCTAACATGAGTACGCCCAGCGTACTAGGGCGCACCTAGTACGCCCAACGTACCCTTATGTACGCTCAGCGTACTCTTTCCTGAATCAAAGTTGCAACTTTAGCCCGCATACTTTTCATGGCCCAACCCAACCAACACCAGGGACTATGAAAGACAACTAATAAAAAGAGGAGGGATTCGAAATATACCTGCAAAGTTCGGGATGTTACAGCCATGACATATACATATTGAAATCATGTAATTTTTTTTGCTAGTCTAATGTTGTTTTAGACTCCCAGTTCTTGAAAATTGAAGATTTTAACGCAATTTTAACATTTAAGGAAAACAACACCAAAATCAGCTCAAATCGCTCTGATAGACCTCCGATTCGACGATTTTCCATAGTGGTGGAATTGGTTAGAAAGCCAACTTCCAGCTGTTGAAACATCGATGAAAACTCTAGATTAAAACCTACACAAATGCTTTCTGGACGAATTTGGGAAACCATTGTGGGTGTACAAATGAAGCACCATAAGGAAACACAAGTGTATATACATATTATATTGGCTAAATGAAGTGAAATTTGGAATAATAATATGTTGTACAGGATGCAACGAGTTTCCCGAAGAACGCGATGCAATATGTAAAGTATGATGTCAAAACGAGAAATGGTAGAAGTACATGACATGTTCTCGAGATGACCACAACAAATAGGGTAGAACGCGATGTGTACCCGACAAGTAAAACATTCTGTGATGATGCAATATTTAACATTTCTTGGCGTTTAACTTTTATGTTTGACCTAATTTAACTTCCATAATTTATAAATAATCTAATAATGAACATTTAGAGAGTTTGAGAGTTTTATGACCCTATGGGGTATTTTGGTCAATTTTAGTAAAATAATCTCTCTCTCTCTCTCTCTCCCCTCCCTTTCTCTCTCTCTCTCTCTCTATATATATATATATATATATATATATATATATATATATATATATATATATATATATATATATATATATATATATATATATATATAGTTTGAGGATTACTTTCACTAAGGTAGTGTTTGTTTTTTTTTCTGCAGATCTGCGTTGCCTCTTTTGTCTGTGCCGCGCATACCATGCGCAGACATTAGCCTTCGCAGACTGTTTGTTTTTTTGAAGACCGCAGACCTAAAAATGTCTGCGCTTTCTCTTCTTGGCGCAGATGTGGACCAGAGTCTTCTAAAATCTTCTAGCTTAAAAAAACATATATATCTTAATTTTTTAAAGTTTTTTTTTTAATTTATATTTTTTCCAACTTTATTAATGATAAACAATTTAAAAAAATTACAAAACTTAAAAAAAAACGTTTGACGATAAAAACATGATATTTTTGACAAATTTATAAATAAAATTTTATTACAATAATAGTCGTTGATGTTGTTTATATAAATATGAAAAAAATCATAATATATTCTTATATTTTTTTTGCCAAATTTTGTAAAACATTATTTAATACAGTATCGTCAATTTCTTGAGAAAATATTTATGGTACGTTTTTAATGGATTTAATTGAAAAAATCGAAGTTTATTTCCATCAATTTATGTATCAAATTCTTTGATCACTAATTATAATGTTTAGTTATAACTTTGCAACCAAAGTTGTTGGTTTTATCAAATATATACATTAATTCATACCATTTTTATTTTTATTTTTTATACAACAATACATAAAAGTTGATCTAGATTTGTTAATTATTTATAACAAAGTCATAAAAATATTAAAAAAATCACTTTGAAGTTTACAAAAATCAGTTTATTTTATAGCCCGCAGATGTTAAAAAAACAAACAGTCTTCTTTTTTCAGACTGCAGACGTTTGATCGACCTCTTCTACTGCAGATGTCTACAGATGTGGTCCGCAGACTGCAGACATTTTGCCTTAGAAAAAACAAACAACACCTGAGTAAAGAGTGATTCATTAAGCTAGAAGTTGAGGTGAGTCAACGGAAACATACATACCCTACTTTACATTGTATTTTTGTTACATCCCGATACCTTATATTAATTTTTAGTTAATGGATTTCATGGTTAGTTCTTTATTATAAATTGATATTGATTTAGATGAATAATTTCGCATGATTTTTTTTCTTGATCATCTTGTGGTTGATTGTGAATGATTTAAAAGCAACATCATTTTTTGATTCTTGATAAACTCAAACGAAACCAAAAATCCCTTATATTTTTTTTTAACGACAAACTGACATTAAAAGAAAACTAGCCAAAGGCTAGGAGGTACAAAGTTTGGAAGGAAACAAGATGAAAAAAAAAAAAAAACAAAAACAAAACAGATAGAACAAAAAATTGACTGCAATCTAGAGTAACATTCAATAACAATAAAAGGATCACTACACCAATCAACCCTATTGCTATTTACCTCAAATCGTTCAACACAATTTTTTTAGTATCTCAAAACGCATTAATTGAAAGCATGATTTGTAATTTTAGAAGAAGTTACATATGTAACGAGTTAATTTTATATGCAACTACGTACTTAAGATGTTGCATACAATTTTATGTCGACTTTCCTACTAAGGGATGATATTTTTAAAAAATATTCTTCAAAATTTAATTACTAAATGATAATACTCTCTTCTAAAATGTCAATATAACTTTTTTTGAACCATAGTTATGATATTAATTTAATATGCATGACCCGCTATACACCACACAACATAGCAACCTAACCCTCCCGCTTACAACTTTCCGGCCACTCAAAAGATATAGTGGGCCAATGACGAAAATAAAAAATGGATTCCAAAAGTCACAAATATAATAAAAATTAAATCGAAAATAGATACATCGTTCTAAAATTGACTATTATTATTAAAAAATCACAAATATGGTCACAACATTACAAAACAACTAATTTAAAGAAAAATACTTTTTTTAGTATTTTTTAGATAAGTTAATTTTTTTTTCTAGACAACACTTCAAAAATGGTCCCTGTGGTTTTCGAAAATATCAAATTTAGTCTTTAAGTTCAAAAAACCTCACAGATGGTCCCTGTGGTTTCAAAATTTTTAATGTTTAGTCCATTCGTCTAACTCCGTCAGCTTTCTACCGTTAAGCGAGGGACATTTTCGTCATTTCAATACTCAGGGACCATTTATGAGGATTTTTTTTTTGAAAAAAAAGAAAAAATGAAATATAAAGGGGGGTCCCACCATCTCTCTCTCTCCCAAAAATCAAAAACCCACCATTACAATTCATGTTTGAGTTCATGTTGGTGATTTCTAGCAAACCCACTATTTCAAAAATCAAAAACCGAAACCAAATTTCAAAAAGATATAAATTTCTAGAAATAATAACAAAAAAAAAAAAAAACAGAAATCAAATGTGTGTTCTTCAGGATACAATTTTTATGTTTGTTCTGTAACCCAAGAATCAAATATCCAAGTGTTCATCTCTGAGTTTATGTTCTTTATTTTTAAGAAATCCATCATGACAAAAATCAAAAATCAAAACCGAAAGTCAAAAAACCATTTCATAAATCGATTAAAAAACCAATCAAACAACCCTAGATTTCAAGAACTTGGACATGTGTGTAATATCGTTACATATCATGCTCAAGAAAACCAGATGAAGATGAACAAACAGGTTAGGATGAACACACACGTATCATCGAATATGGAAACATTATAAATGTCGATCTACTGTACTCTTCTTTATCTTGTTCTCTGGAACATCACAACCAAACATCACCATCATTGACATCACCAACACAACATGTGATCGCCATAATCAGGTGAGAGAACAAGGGTCGGTATTCATCTGCTCACTCCATTCAATCTATTGATATCAACATACCATATTAATGGGGCAAGATTCAAGCTTTTTAGCCTAAGGTGAGAGAATGATGGCCTGTCGGTGCTGGATCTTTTCCGGTGAGATGATGGAAGCGGCGGTTTCTCGACGAGAACGACAGAGTCGACGCTACTATCCCTAAAGAAGACAACTGTTTACCATTGAAAATGCTTCCTTCCAGACTTCCCCCAACGACAGAAGACGTTATCGACATAAATGACGACGTGGTATCTGTACCAGATCTTTTCAGATCAAACTTCTTAGACGCCGTCGACTTCGGCGGCGGAGGCTCTATCGGGAACTTTTCTTCAGATTGCGAAGAAATTGAAGGCGTGTGCGGATCAGAAGATGAAGGTCTGCGGCGGAAGCAAGCGTGCCCGTTGCGCTTCAAGGCTAAGACAACTTGTTTGAAACTAGGAGAGGCAGCGTAATCGTGATTTAGCAGCTGGAAGATGCGATTGAGGTGTTTAATGGTCTGAATTCCAACTAAATCCACCGCTATTGTTGTAGAAGAAATGCTTCAGAGAGAGAGAGAGAGAGAGAGAGAGAGAGAGAGAGAGAGAGAGAGAGAGAGAGAGAGAGAGAGAGAGAGAGAGAGAGAGAGAGATGGTGGGACCCTATTATTAAATAATTATATATATATATATATATATATATATATATATATATATATATATATATATATATATATATATATATATATATAAATAAGGCCAATCTTCAAAAATAGTCCCTAGGTAGTGAAATGACAAAAATACCCCTTACTTAACGGCCAAAAGCTAACAGAGTTAGCGAAAATGACCATTTGTTAAAAGTTTTGAAACCACAGGGACCATCTGTGAGGTTTTTTGAACTTAAGGACTAAACTTGATATTTTCGAAAACCACAGGAACCATTTTTGAAGTTTTGTCTTTTTTCTATATATACCATATACTCTTTGATTTGGGCCCTTTATAGACATGGGCTCTCGACGACCGTCCGACCGTGTTGCCCACTATCTGACCATCTTGGCTGGACCTGCTTGTAAGAAACTTCCCATTCATGGAGAAATATACTAGTAACAAAACAATTTATACTAGAAGATGCAAAACAATGCACACAATATTATAACTTGTGTAAGGTTTATACAAAAAGCTTCCCGTACAAGACATAATGCTTGTGCGTCTAAATAATAATATGAAAATCAACAATTTTCTTGAAAATCAACAACCACTAGGTTCCTTCAATTTCATATCAAATTCATAACATTTTACATGTGAATTATGAAAGCTAATGTTTTAAAATTCGATTATTGACACCACTAATCAAACTTTCATGGACGGAAGGATTAAAGTGTGTACTGCTCAATAGATAACGAAGCTATCCTAGTTCTAAAAACTTGAAAAAACACCATTCCATATACATTAAATTTAAACTCAAATATGATCATTCCGCTAAACATTGAATTCAATAAGATTTGTCTATTAAAATAAAAAAATTTACATCATTAATGGTATCTCCAATGTCAATGATGATTTTTTGCGGGAAAAATGACTTGTCATAGTAATTATTTTTTCGTCATGTTTACGTTTACAACTTATTATTATTTTTTATACACATTTGACCGTTTAATTTGTTAAATGGTCAAATCTGTATAAAAAAGAAATCTTCCTAAATGTGAGTATTTTTTTTTACAAAATTTTTAATATTTTTTATAATTACTTTCAACATTTTTAAGATATTTTTTTTCTATAGTTTTTTATAATATAATATTTTAAATTTTGCTTATAATTTTTTTTAACTTTTATTTTATTTTATATTTTCATATAATTTTAATACAAGTGTTTTTAAACCAAATATTTTATATATGTTTTAAATTTTTATCACATGTTTTTAATTAATTAACTTATTATTATTATTATTATTTTGAAAGACCTTCTCCTAGTTCTATGAATGTAGTCTTTAAAAGATTGAGTTTTGCTATACAAAAAGGCTTAGCATGCTCCAGGTTCTAAATGGCGTGAGACGTGACGTGACGGCAAGGTCAAACCTCAAGCTTAACGAGCCATGATGTTTTTCAAGGCGTGATGTAAGGCGACGATTTTGTATTAATTTAAAATTATATTACCACATAAATATAAATTTTATATTAAATATAACTACTTTTTAGAAGTGTTAGATCAATAACTAGTAACAAAAATTTAACAAAAACTACAATACTTGTATCCCCGATTAGAAAAGACATAACAAAGAGCAAAAAACCGTGTCTCAAACGAAAAAACTTGCGCCATAACACGCCATAATGCGCCATGACGCGCCATATCACGTCTTGCCACGCGCCACGCCTAACAGCAACGTTATGAGACTTTTCGTAACGGCGGAGCCACGCCTCACGCCATGGCGCGCTTTTTAGAACACTGACGCAACTTGTTGCCCGTTTGCCATCTCACTTGTTGTACGATGATAATTAAATTAAAAAAAAACATTGTAATAAAAAAATTGGATACTGTTTAATTTAAAAATATTGTATATGCTTAATTTGGGACAGAGGTAGTAACAAGTTAACTGGTTAAATGTGTATAAAAAAAAGAAATTGCCTAAATATGAACAAAATTAACAAAAATGATTACCATAATGAGTCATTTTTTTTTCGTGCTACAACAAGTTCTTGCTGAAAATCCTGAAAATCCCAACGATCTTGGGATACCCTAAAATGAAATATACCACAACTTTTTTTTTTTTTTTTTGGAAAGGGAACTTCCCTAACGAGGGTTTCCGGGCCAGCTTATGCGCACCGACTAATCCCCCGCTGCAAACATGAGACTTTGCCTCATGCCCTGGAGTCACTGCAGGCGAACCTCCATGGCCACAAGGGCTGAGTAGTGCCAGGATTTGAACATGGGTCAATAGGTTATCCATCATATCTTCCACATGCCTTACCAAGTCACCACAACCCAAGTGGTTACAACTTCAAGAATATGGTTGTAGGAGATGTCGATATACAAGGCTTCAACTGAAGTTGAATAACCAAGGGAAGTATGACCTTTAGAGGATATATTGAGAGTAGAAAGAGATTTTAAGAAACTTAAAGAGAAAGGCTTTTTTAGTATTTCTTTAAAACTAAAATTGTTTTGGTAAATTACAGATACCATTAGTTGGTAATTATTTTCTAGAAATATAATGCTTTAGTAAAAACACTCGATTTGATACGTTCGCATTAATTAATATAGATTTTGTAATTGTTTATTCATTAATTTTTTTGTTTACGTGTTAAAAAAGAATTAAAACGTGATAGTATTTTTACCGAAGGCATACAAAACACAAATGAAATGATTTGTGGAATTAAATGGGCTTATAGAGTAGGTCAGGCCCACTGCATCATTTTAACGTGTTGATAGTTTGCTACAGCGAAATGCAATAGGACATCATAATATCCGTCTAAAAAACTCAAAAGTGATTAATTGTGTTGTTTGACAATTTAACATGTGTGGTGCCGTGGTGGCATGTAATGAGAGGACAAAAAGTAAAATAAAAAAACAGAACGAATTTATCGAAGGAAGAAACAACGAAATTGAGGAAGTACGAATGAAAATAATATTTACTAATTATTAGACAAGATCATGTGATTACGATTTAGTTCATGTGGTCTTGAGAACTTGTATAGTCGTATAGTGAATTAGCGATGGCAACTATCAAAATTTGTATGTTTATTTCCTATAGTTTTTTTTCCCCTGATCATTTCTTAATGTAAAGAAAGGTTTTACTATTATTTATTAATATTATATTTTATATTTTCAAGTAACTTACTAAAAAAAATTAACCTCCATCCAAACCCTTTTCTTTCCTAGCGGACTTTCCCACCCTCAAACAACCCACCACAACTGAATCACCTCCCACACTCCCACCTCCCCACAAAACCATCTTTGGTAGTCACCCTCCATCACCAACATTGCTTCTTGTCTGTATGGTATGTGTGATCCACGTCATTATGTCATCGTAACACATCTTTTATTATTGATGTTGCATGTCTTTCTTCAACTTTGATCTTAGATGTTTTTGTTTTTGATAGATCATATTTGATGCAAAATATATGAATGGATTGCATTTTAAATGTATTTTCATTGTTATAGGTTTTATCAAGTAATATATAACGCAAATAAAAATATTTCAAAGTTGAAGAAAAAAAACTTCAAAAGTCAAAAGTGGACAATTAATTTGGGACGGAAGGAGTATGTTTTGCCATAAATATTAACTTGTTAGGGAAGACGATGCTGGCGATGCAAGATGAGATAGAAGGCGGACGACGAGGTGGACAGGTAGGGCCGATCGAAAGGTATTCAATTAACCATTGTAAGAAATAATTTGTTGTAAGAGCAATGTAACAAAACTTTTTATTTGGAATAAGTCAAAATAACATATATTATACAAACTAAAACTAACACACCTCACCTAAAAGAACTTCTTTGTGCATTTCTTGAAGCAACGATATCAATTATCCTCTTATATTCAAGACAATTTCAACAACATACAAATAGCACTTTACATTAATTTTTCAAACCTTAATGGACTATTAATCTGAATATATAAAATTGATTAAAAAAATAGATAGAAATCTGATTGTTGCCAAAAGCTAATAAAACTAACTATTAGAAAATCACCTATTGATACAACATTCCAAGCCATGAAAAATTAACAATAACCAACATTTCCATCATCGTGTCTTCAGAAGCTTAAAACAATAAACAATTATGAATTAACAAACATACAACATTCCAAGCCATGAAAAATTAACAATAACCAACATTTCCATCATCGTGTCTTCAGAAGCTTAAAACAATAAACAATTATGAATTAACAAACATACAAAATTGAAAGTTGAAAGTTAAACTTAAAAATAAAACAAACAAAGTTATAAATAATAAACAAATACATTATAACAGTAGACGATATTTTTTTAGTTTCTATAATATCCTTTGGCTCAAAAGTAGAGAACACTAAACTAGACAATTAACTTATTGACTTCCTATTTTGGAGAAATCGTCTTGCCCTGGATCTCTGTCAGTTTCACAGAAAGAAAACCAGTAAGGCAATGACTTCAGAGAATATGATAAGAGAAGGTCGAGGGATAGGAGACCAGCTGTGAGAAATAAGACTGCATACCGGAGGAGGATAACCGTTACTTGTTATGTGGTTCCGTAATCGACTCCTAATTTACAGGTTCCGAAATCGACTCCTAACTTACAGCTCTAATGTGATTTCAGATGTTGCATCCTGGTTGATTTTCCAGATTTCGCTCCAATTTGATTTCATTTTTCGTTTGCCTCTATTCTGTTAAATTGCTCCCCTTCTCGTCTTCTCCATTCTTCCCAATCCCTGACTTCGCCGTTTCCCAAGAAATGAAGGCGTGTGTAATGGTTTCCTTTAAGCCGCTCAAATTACCAACGATTGATGTTTCTCACTCCTCAGTCCACACATACGCTCTTATGCCTCGTTCCCGAGTTTAACAAAAGAAAAGAAGAGAAGAGAAGAGAAACTCAAGAGAGAAAAGAAGAGAAAGGAAAGGAAAACAAAATTGTCTTTTGTGTTCCCGAGTTGGAAAGAAGTGGAAGAAAAATGAATCATTTTGTTCTTTCTTTCCAAATCCTCCCAAATTGGGAGGAAATTTAGGAAGGAAAGTGATCCTCCCATTTCCCTTCACTTCCCTCTTTTAATGAAACTCGGGAACACCAATTTCTTTTATTTTCTTCTCATTCCATCCATTTCCTTTCATTTCTCTCGTTAAGTTAGGTATTTAGGGTTAAATAAAATAAACCCATAAAGGATACATAAATTTGATGCCCCAAGTCTCCTTTCTCATTTCTCTCGTTAAGTTAGGTATTTAGGGTTAAATAAAATAAACCCATAAAGGATACATAAATTTGATGCCCCAAGTCTCCTTTCTGCCCTGGGCTATGGCCCAGCTTGCCCTGCCCTTGGGCCGGGCCTGTGGACAGGCTTTAGTGTGTGGGTGGATGAAACCCACCTTGTTTTTTAATTCAATGATAATGGATCTAATTGTTTTATGGTGGTGGTTGTGGAAGTGAAACGGGTAGGATTTTAGGGCTTAGGTTGACAAAACTCACTTGGATTTTCATTGAAAGATGAGATATTTGATTATTTATGATGCCGATGGGAGATGGTTATTGAAGGGAAGGGGTGAGGGGGGGGGGGGGGGGTGGTTAGGGTTTTTGTTGAGTAATTTTATAATTTTTAAATATTAAGTTAAATTAAATATTAAAATAAAAAATAATAAAAATCAATAAGGGGTAAAATGGCAATTTCAAATCAGTTTTGTAACAAAATGAATCTATAAGTACCAATAATGCAAGAAGCTGAACCCACAAGAACAAACGTGTAGATGTTTTGATAGTTGTAATCAACCGGCTCACCATATCACCGTATGTAGCAATCATGTAATTTTGTCAATTTATTATAATAAGCTTGATTAAATTACAATTTGGTTCATATGTGATTGTCACCTTTCTGTAGTTTCATATATGATTGTCACCTTTCCGTAGTTTTGGTCATAGTTTTGAAAATTTGACATTTATCCATTAAAACTATTTACTTAAGTACTTAAGTAGTTTTTTTAATATGTCCATTCCCCTTTGGTATAAAATCATAAAAAAGACTAAATTACGAACCAAACTTATATATAATCAGAAAATGAAAAACATATCATCCACAAACTCATAAGGCTATTAGATAAGAGGGTATGGGTGGGAACTCCCTTCATTTTTTGTGGGTTACAAAACCATTCCCTTCACTTTTTTTTCTTCACCTGAAACCCAATGAATGAGTTGGAAACTTCCCTCACTATATATATATATATATATATATATATATATATATATATATATATATATATATATATATATATATATATATATATATATATATTACACTCATTTTGTAGGGAATTAAAAACCATGAGTTCTGATATATTTTTTTTTATAATTTTTAGTAGGTATATAATTTAATAAATATTAAAAAAGATAAAAAAAACTTGGCCAATAAGAATAGGAGAGAGAGTGAGGGATTGGGCCCCCTCACCTCTTTCCTTCACCACCTTTCCCTCATTATTTCCTTCACCCATACCGTCCAGCCTTATCGTGTTTTTGTCCACCGATCATTGCATGTGTCCCTTCCTTTTCTTCACCAACCATCACGAACACCCTTTCCATTTCTTCAACATCAACCTCAACCCTCCTCTACTCATTTTCTACTCACTCCCACCCATACTTTCCTTCTCAACAGTTATCATTCATCACTCCCAACACACTCCTGAAGAACATATAGAGAGATATATGGTAGGGGCGGACGCATGATTTTATATTACGGGTGTCACGAGAAATTTTAGTAGTGTCACGATAGTAGAAATTTTTTTTCTCGAAACTTTTTGCACTGCTACTGAAATAGTCAGGTGTTGCCGGTACCACTACGAGCACCATAGTAGAACCGCCAATGATATATGGCATCCGTCATTGGCAATATTCTCTCCAAAAAAGAATTACTACTACAAATGAATTCATCCATAATTTCACCCTCTTAATTGATGTCTCTGAATCAAACTATATGAAGATTTAACAACTCATAAATGCAAAACTCATATATGTTAATTTAATAAAAGGAAATGGTTGAAAGGTGAGATAAGTTGAGAAAAAAAGGAAGAATCATATCATGTTAGTATACATGTACTTTAGATAGATATTTGTGTGTATGTATTTTTATTCGGCCCATGTTGCTTGTATAATGTAACATCCGTTTCCCAGAATGGATCAGTGGATGGTATAAAGGAGCCAGAGACATGGTTTATGAGGAAAACCATATACCACGACGTGGCACGACAATTAAATATCACGTGTTCGGGATCGTTGTCACGGCGTGACAACAACTGTAGCACAATCCCATGTTTTTTAAGGTTTCCTCCATATTTAAAGCCATTAACTCATGATCTAGGGCATCATTTTCAGCCTCCAACCTCTCTCAATGAAACCCTAGCCCCATTTCATGTTTGTGAGCTTATTTGATTATTTGCAGGTCTTGTTCTTGGTTTATGGTGAAACTTGTGAAACGTCCCAAAAATACTGATAAAAATTTTCATTTTAACATCAAGTCATACAACCAATTGTTCCAAAACCAAAGAAAGTAAAAAGGTATTTTCAAACATCAGAGTATCTCAAAAGTAACCAATGCTATCTTCAACGCTTCAGGCAAGTGGCCTAGCGTGGAAAAAGCCATCATGGGACGCGATGCAATCAAGACAGATCCTTCCCTTTGAAACTGGAAGTACATGAAAAATGTTAAAACCACAAACCGTAAGCATAAAGCTTAGTGAGTTCCCCAAAATACCACATACCTAATAAATGGGCCCAACACAACATAAATAATGGCCCCAACCCAATATAAATAATAATAGGCCCAACCCAACATATAAATGGGCCTAACCCAATAGAAATAATAATGGGCCTAACCCTACATACAAATGGGCCTAACCCAACATCATCAATAATGGGCCCAACCTAACATACAAATGGGCCCAACCCTATATAAACATGCAAGGGACACAAAGATAACTAGCACTATCCAATTGGACGACATTGGTGCCTTCAACCCACGAGTATAATAGGAAGATTCACCTTAACCCTGAAGACAAGATAAACCACCCACTTGAGCTGACGATATCAAGCCTCCCCTTGCTAAACATATCCATAATAAAACCCTAATTAACATTTAAGGAAATGACTGTCCCATGAAAGGTCTAGGTTCACAATTAAACCTCCTTTGGGCAAAAGACCATTTTTCCCTTCCCATACTAAGTCCCAACATGGTTGACCAAAAGTCAAACTGGTCAAAAAGTCAACGGTCAACACTCAGTTGACTTACGCCCTACTTAATTGTTCTACGCCTTGCGTACAGAGGTTACGCCATGCATAGAGCCCATGATGCCAAAAACTTCTACTAAGCTCTTAATACAGCAAGCCAAACTCTCAAACTCGCAGATCTGATCTAAATGAATGGCTTAATGGATAAAGTCTTAGACTTTATCCTTTACATGGCCAAGATGAACACACAACCAAACCCAAAGTCAAAGATGACACCTTCTACTCAACAACACATGTATGTATGGATGAGAGTTCCCATGTTCTCATCTTTATGACTCTAAAACCTCAAAAACATCAAAATAAAGTATTCAAATGTTCTGGAGTAACCCACACTACCGAGGACCAGGTTTAAGTGACAAAAAGCATAAAAAACCATGAGCAAAGTAGATCTAATAAGAGGAACATCAAGATACAAACTTTATACCTTCTAGAGATAAGTGATGAAGTGCAAATTCTAGATCTACAAAGCCTGGAGCTCACACTTGCTTCTCCAATGGACTTCTTCTTCAAGAATGCACAAAAAAATCATAATAATGTTTCCAAAACTCACAATTAGTGGCTAGGGTTTGAAAGGAATGATAAGAGGTGATGGAGGCTGGTATTGGGAAGGTTTCCAAGCAGTTAAAGCCCTTAAATAGGGGTCAAAGCCTTAGGATTAGGGTTTTGGTCAGTAGTAGCTACGCCATGCATATGAAAAGTTATGCCATGCATAGCAATTTAAAGTCACGATCTGTAACATCCGGATTCCCAGGTATATTATTCTATTCTTTTATTTTTGTAGGTTGTGAAAGGACTCGGCGAGTTGGTGCTTATACTCGCCGAGTAGGGTCGCGGATTCTTATCCGGGTTCTTGGCTGGACTCGGCGAGTGCATGAGTGGACTCGGCGAGTCCACACTGTTTAATGAAACCCTAATTTCCAGGGTTTGGGACCTATTTAAGGGCCCTTAGGGCTGTCATTTGTGGCTACCAAACCCCAGAGAGAAACCCTAAAGGAGCTAGAGTGTTTGTGAGAGGATATGAGCCATTTCTTGATCCTTGTGGTTGATTCTTGCAAGAAAGAGGTGTTTCCAACTTAGAGGAGACCAAGGAGGTTGTGCATCTGTGGATTTCGAGCAAGAGACTTCATCTTTGAGGTATAATATCGCCCCTTTATCTGTTTTGTTGAAGGAATCCATAGATGTAGAGTTTTATGCCTTCTTTTGGAAGAAAATTATGAGGATATGGCCCCTATTCACTTTGAGACTTCAGATCTGGACCCATAGTGGTCTAAAGAGCTTACCTCAGTCTGCTTTATGTTGAGCTTTGGGGGTGTTGAGCTAAGGATGTTACTTTTGGGGCTAAATCGCCAAATAAAGCCTCCTAGTCGTCCCATGAGTGTCAAGATTCGAACTTTACCTGTTTATCAGGCTTAGGAAGGTCAGATCTATGGATCCAAGGAACATATTTGACCTCAGGAGGCCATTTGAGTTTGTGCATGGCATGAACTCGCCGAGTCCAAGGGTAGACTCGGCGAGTAGGGTTAGGGTTTCCCGTAAATCGCTCAGTGAGTGGACTTGCCGAGTTGGGAGAATAACTCAGTGAGTCAAAGGGGGGATTAGAGGACTGGAGTTCAAGGCAGAACTCGCCGAGTTGATATTGAGACTCGGCGAGTTGAGTCGGGGTGGCCCCACGATTCATGCCAGGTGTATCTAGTCGAGCAAGGTGAGAGACTTGACGTGCCAAGCGAGACTAGAGAGTTAGTGGACACGTATAGACTCGCCGAGTCGCCCAAGTGCACTCGACGAGTCTGGTCAAGTTGACCGTTGACTTTTGTTGACTTTTAGGGTTTGGTCAACAATGAGGTCTTTGAGCCAAGAGAGGGGTAAAGTGGTCTTTCACCCTTCTGAGGGTGCCAAGAGGGTTGAGTCTAGTCCCGAGAGTTATATTTATGAGAGTATTTATTTTATGTGATTAGGCAAAGGCTAGATCGTATTTCTACCCAGTCAGAGATTTACCGAGACATCTGAGGTGAGTCTTCTCACTATACTTTACCTAGAGTGGTAACAGAGTTATGTGACAGTATATTTTAGAGCTATGTGCTAGTGTATTGTATGCTATTTATGTGTTGAGATTTATTGTGATATGTGATATGCATGATTTAGAGTTTCAGAGTTAGGACCAGTGGGTCCATAGAGTTAGGACCTTTGGGTCCACAGTGTTAGGGCCAGAGGGCCCACAGAGAGTTGGGACTGGAGGGTCCCACTGGGACACACTGACCAGAGGGTCAGCAGAGTTATAGCCTTGAGTGGCTAATATGTGTTAGACTGGTATTTTGGGGAACTCACTAAGAATTTATGCTTACAGTGTTTTGTGTTATGTGTCTCAGGTACCAACGATGATCGCGGGGAGGCGCCGACATGATCTGTACACACACACACCTGCAGAGTTTATTATGATTTGATCTTGGGATTTGTAATGAGATAATATTGATACAATGTTTTTCTTGAAAATGATTATGAATGAATTTAAATGGTTTTAAAAAGAGAAAATTTGTCTTAATTTTTACGGTGTTACAAGGTGGTATCAGAGCCTTGGTTTGAAGGATTCAGATGCATCTTCGGGCATATCTGAATTCAAACTAAGGATTTGAGGAAAATTTGATAATAAAACAAATTTTTAAAGAGTAAAAAGAGTTTTAAGACAAACAGAGCAGAGCCGTGTGTACGATCAGCCAGTGCCTGAACGGTGATTTCCCAAAATACCCTCGCAATAAGTGTTATAAGATATGTTATGCTACGCTATATGATGAGTTATGTTATGCATGATAGAGTAGACTAGGTATTCTTATTAGGACTAGAGTGGCCTGATATGTGATGCCTTAGTCTAGGAGTTTTGCTGCTAGAGATGCTTGAGATGTTTAGATAGCAGCGATGAGCTTATGAGAGGTCTGCTAGTGAGTAGCATATGATTAGAAAGAATAGAGTACTTGGGATTTGGGACTCTGGGAGGAGGACTTGGGATGAATGCTGATGCGGTGTGGACGGTAGTATTGGGCCCGTACTACTGAAGACACCGGATTAGTGTGCAGTCCAAGTAAGAATCCTTAGAGTACTAAGGAACAAGTAGGGTAGAGTTATCGAGTGTGAGTATGCTTGAGCGAGTACCTAATATTCCTTATGTTGTATTTCAGAGAGAGATCATGGTAGGGACACGCCACACACCAGAGACCAACGGTACGAGTGATGAGGAGATCCGTAGGATCATCCATGAGGAGGTGGCTGTGGCCATCATGGCAGAGATACCAGAGATGTTTGGGTCTATCAAGACCACACTGATAGAGACATTTGACGAGAGATACGCTGCTCTTTCTGAGGCTACGGTTGCTGCGGCCACTGCAGCTATAGCTGCGACTAGGCCGCCGGGTGGTGATGCGCTGTTGTTCCGAGAGTTTAGCAACACAAAACCACCGGAGTTTGATGGGACCCAGGACCCGATTGCAGCGATGAGGTGGATTTCGGACATTGAGGGGTGTTTCTTTACTTGCTCCTCTCCAGAGCATTTGAGAGTCCGGTTCGCGTTGAACCAGCTTTGCTTGGGAGCGAAGGACTGGTGGAAGTTTGTGACGGCGCATTATTCGCCTGCTGAGCTTGCCGTAGTGACTTGGGATAGGTTCACTGCTATGTTCCGAGATGAGTACGTGTAATGACCTGAGATCAATCGATTTATCAAACAATTACTAATAATAAGAACAGAACAACGAAATATCACAAAGAGCTTTCACTAAGAATGATAATCTCACAAAGAGATTATTGTTCGCACAAAGTGGCTATTAGGGTTTTGTGAAAGACAACTCCTTCACAAACCCGTACAAAAGATTATATAGAACTATTATAGACAATCCCTACAAATCAGGAATGTTCCAGCTAACTAATATATGATAACTATGGAAACAAGATAAATACTAAATCTATTACATAAAAGACAATATATATACTGAACAACTTTTATGCTGATGCTGATGCTGACGCTGATGCTGATGCTGATGGATAAGTTTCAAACATCATCATATTATAAGGTTCGACCTTACAATCTCCCCCAATATGATGATGTTCAAAACAACAGCTATACGAGAACACCTCTGGACAAAAATTCTTCATACTCAGCTTCAGCTTCTATTTTCACAGGCCAGTAAGGACTATCCAACAACTCCTGTCTTTTATTCAGCAGCTCCATAGCAATCAGTATGTGAAACTCTCCAGATAAATCTTGAAGACTCATGCACATTTGTCTTAAGCCAACAAGATGTGCTGTTGGAGCTCTTGGAATTTCTGTGGTGCGCTGAAAGCACATTCTTCTGTTTTTATCGAGATAAAACATTCCATGTTCAGGAATAGAGATGAACTTATGTTGAACCGGCTCAACACCGATAGGAAGAGAGTTGTTTATTCCTTCAGCACCAAAATTTAGAACCAATACATCTTCACCATCAACTTGAAATTTGGTCCTTCGGATTCTAGGAACTGATGAACTTTGGCCTTGCTGCTGAGAGTGCTGTATAGGAACAAGATCCAAATGCTGAACTTTCTTGATCAGTAGATGGAGAGCACATGTCAGTTCTGAAGAGAGAGCTGAAGTTTGCTTGGATGCTAATTCGAGTAATTCCATCCATTCAGAATATCCGTATCTGATCAACTCATCCCTCTTGACAACTTCAGTGTATGGATGTTGAGGACCTTGACGAGTGATCCTCAATGTAAGAATTTTCTCATTACGAGGTTTAGAAGCTTTAACTTTGATGATTTTATCACTACTCACTCGTCGTTTAAGGACATCTTGAAACCTCTTTCGATCAATCCTGTCTAGAACATTTTCAGTCCTTGACTTGCTATTACTGGGAGGAGGCTGGGAAGATTTGAATTTGGACTGATATTCTAAGAACTTCTGCATCTGAGCTTCAAAGGATCCTTTGACCTGAAGTTGATGCTGAATGAGAGATTCATCAGCTTGAGCAATATTCTTTAGAAGCTGAGCTTGATTGGCTTCATCAAGAATTTGCTTAACTTGATCAGGAGACATGTTCCATTCAGTTGCCAAGTTGGATATGCTGACTATGGACTTAGGTTTCTTGCAAAGCAGAGAAGTATCAGTGTGTGAAGAAGCCAATTTAGTATCTGCTGCCTTGCGCTTGCGAGATAGAGGTTGAATATCCTCACTAGCTACATCTAAATCTTCTCCTTGGACTAGTATAATGGGATCAATGAATTTCATATCTAGCATTTGACATTCATCATCATGCTCACTATCTTCAGCAAGCTTTTCAGTATCTGCTGGTCTATCAGGCTCCTTAGTATCAGACTCGTGCATCGGCTGTGGTGACTCAGTCTGGACTAAAGTGTTGTCCTCAGATCCAAGCTCAACATATTCAGTGTCTCCCTCTTTTGGATCATCATCAATGTCTCCCTCTTTTGGATCATCATCAGTGTCTCCCCCTTTTTGAGCATCATCATTTTGTGGGCTAGGGGAAGGAGTTGGCAAGAGAACTCCCTTCAGCTGATGTACATCGGCCTCAATTCGTAGAAGACGCTGACTCATGTCCCTAGTCAGTGTCAGAAGTTCATTAAATGCTGAGGCCGGAATATGAAGGAATGAAGTACCTGGAACTTCTTGTGAGTGAGGTTGATCCCCCGAAGATGGTTGGTCCCCTTGGGGTGGGTTCTCCCCCTGGGATGGTTGCTCCCCCTGAATTAGTGGTTCCTCTTGAGCTGAGTGAACTCTCTCAGTGACAGATAGAGTATGATGAGAAAGTTGAGGAGATAGATGACCACCATCCTGTGATTTAGCTTCTTGATCAACATGATCTTCATTGTTACCATTAGCTCCTTCATCAGTATCAGCGGTTAGTGAAGGAACAGTATATGGATTTGCAATCCATTCTCTCATCCGATCAGAGATGCCGATGTCAGTTTCCAACGGATCATCCTGATACATTCGAATTGACATGCGAGGGCATTGGATGGGGTTTCCAGAGTGTGAGTAGTAAGCTTCAGCGAAAAATTTATCTAGCACAAGAGCAATCCAGCGTGGAAAGGGGACATGATTAGCGCGTACATTTGCACAAAGAAGTTGAACAAGTTGATCAAAGAAGAAAGCCCCATAATCAAGTCGTTTGTTGAGAAGAAGGGAACAGACGACTTGTTGCTCATAAGTGCTTAGTTGATCACCACTGCGAGATTTATGACCCACATATTTGCACAGAGCACCAGTGAAGAACTTCCATCCTGGAGTATACATTGACGTAGAATGAGAGCTGATCGAGTACCAGCCTTTGAGTGATCATATCGCAGTTGATCAAAGAGACGTCGACAACGTTCAATAGGAGGAAGCTCAGAGAAGGGTTCAAAGATTGGTAATCTGAGCGCAACACTGAGGAGGTCAGCGGTAATAAAGACTGAGTGTCTTCCATGGCCAACAGTCCCGGAGATGACGTTGTTTTCATCATTAATTGTTGCAATGTAGTAGAACTCACAGACTTGTTCAGGAAAGAACTCTGATGGAACATCACTGATTGCGTATCGGAGTCGGCAGGAGACTAAGAAATTAACAAAATCATCAAGTCCAAGACCTCGATGAACATCTGGAATATCAGGGTTGAAAACTACGTTGGTGGCTTTGATATATATGGGAAGAGGAGGAGAGTTTTGAGCTGGGACCACTCTTCTTGAAGTGGAGGAGAAGATGAACAGTGATGCCGCCATTGAAGAAGTTTGGGATTCTAGGGTTTTTTTTGTTTTTTTTTGTTTTGTTTTAAGAGAGAGAGAAGATTGAAGGAAGGGAAAAGAAAGGTTTGGGTAAGAGGTAAAAAGGTTTAAATAGGGAGTGAAACGGTAAAAAGTAATGATTATCTTTAGCGAAAATAACTGCGTATCTTGCCAGACTGTCAAATCAAAAAATAGCCGTTGGGTAAATAGAGCCGTTGTACCAAAGAGGAAACGACAATCAGTGACTGCGGAAGCGCTGATATTGCTATCACGGAGAGTTACATGCTGAAAGTTAGTTCGTCGTCAATTCAAGGTACAACTTTCTTGTTTAGGGTTAGCAAGGTGATTGGTGCGTGTGATAGATACTGGTTTAATTATCTAACCATCGGCACAGAGTGTCGAGTCTTTATCAGTGAGTGGTATTTCTTACTGAATCATTAGACACTGAGTGAGAAGAAGGTGAAGAGAGGATTGTTGCGTGTGATAGACACTAGTGTTTTGGTCTAACCATCGACAACGATTGTTAGATTCTCATCAGCATGTGTTTTGTCATACCGAATCACAGAATCAGTGTAAGATTGGTGAGAGTGGATAGTTGCGTGTGATAGAACTTGGTGTTTTGTCTAACCATCGGCAAAGAGTTTCAAGTTGTTATCAGTGTATGGTTTAATACAGTGAATCATTCAACTTTAGTTTAGAAGATTTGTAGAAGAGAAAGAGAAGAGATCATATAGTGTACTCAGCATGCTAAACATCATCAGCGCTTAATCATCAGTACAAAAAAAATATTAGTGTCTAAGACAATAACAAACATTAGTAAAACAAATTTTCAATCGAGAGTGATCATTCCAAGTTCGCCAATGATGTAAGCATTAGTTTGAGTATCCAGGGCCTTGGTGAAAATGTCAGCTAGTTGATCGGAAGTCTTTACATGCTGTAAAACAACCTTGCCCTTCTCAACATTGTCTCTGATGAAGTGATGTCTGATCTCTATATGCTTTGTCTTTGAGTGCTGAACCGGATTCTGTGTGATCTGAATGGCACTGGTGTTGTCACAGAATATAGGAGTTTTTGTGAATTTAAGCCCATAGTCTAAAAGTTGATTTTGAATCCATAGGATTTGAGCACAACATCTCCCAGCTGCAACATACTCAACTTCTGTAGTGAAGATAGCTACTGAGGTTTGTTTCTTGCTGGACCAGCTGATTAGTCGATTTCCAAGGAAGTGACATCCACCTGACGTGCTCTTCTTGTCTAAGCTACAACCTGCATAGTCGGAATCAGTGTATCCAAAGAGTTCAAGCGTTGAGTCGCGAGGGTACCACAGTGCCAAGTTCTGAGTGGCCTTTAAGTATCGAAAGATGCGTTTGACTGCAATGAGATGAGACTCCTTGGGATTAGCTTGGAATCTAGCATAGAGAATGGTTCCAAACATGATATCAGGACGACTTGCAGTGAGGTAGAGAAGGGATCCAATCATTCCTCGATAAAGAGAGTGATTAACATCAGCGCCGGTTGGATCAGCATGTAGCTTATCAGTCTTGGACACCGGAGTAGAAGCCGGTTTGCAGTCGCTGAGAGAATACTTAACTAGCATGTCAGCAATGTATTTGCTCTGAAAAATGGAAATACCTGATTTTTGTTGCTGAACCTCAAGACCTAAGAAGAAAGTCATCTTCCCCATCATACTCATTTCGAACCTTTGAGACATGATCTCAGCGAATTCTTTGCTTAGCTGCTCATTTGGCGATCCAAAGATGATGTCATCGACATAGATTTGAACAAGAATCAGTTCTGAGCCTTTCTGTTTGATGAAGAGAGTATTGTCAATTGTTCCTCTTCTGTAGCCATTTTCAAGAAGATATGATGTCAGTGTCTCATACTAGGCCCTGGGAGCTTGCTTCAGTCCATATACAGCTTTATCTAGTCGGTACACATAGTCAGGGTGCTTTTTGTCTTCAAAGCCTGGGGGCTGTTTGAGAAATACCTCTTCATGTAATTCACCATGAAGAAATTCCGTTTTGACATCCATTTGGTAGACAATGAAGTTCATGTATGAAGCGTATGCGAGAAACAGTCTGATTGCTTCAATACGAGCAACTGGAGCAAAGGTCTCCCCGTAGTCGATGGATTCAATTTGAGTGAACCCCTGAGCAACAAGCCTTGCTTTGTTGCGAGTAATGATGCCATCTTTATCAACCTTGTTGCTGTAGACCCAGCGTGTTCCGGTGATGGTCTTTCCTGATGGTCTGGGAACAAGGGTCCAAACCTTGTGCCTTTCGAACTCGTTCAGCTCGTCTTGCATGGCTTTAATCCAGTCAGCGTCTTGAAGAGCACTGTGTATCTTGTCAGGTAAAATCATTGAAATGAAATTAACATACATGCAAAAATTATTAGATACACGAGATCTGGTTCGGACACCATCATGAAGATTCCCAATAATTTGATCAACAGGGTGATCTCAATGTCTAGAAGCTGATTCCACTGAATTTTAGGGATGTCAAAAAGTCCCGTGGGACCCCGTTCCTGTGGGGGCCCCGGCCCGTTTGGGGGATTTTTTTTAAAAAAATCGGGGGCGGGGGCAAGGTTAACCCCCGTTTTAATTTTGGGGGCGGGGGCGGGGGTAGGCAATCCCGTCCCGAAATCCCCATGGGGACCCCGTTAATAAATTCCACATATATTTACATATATTAATATATAAATATCATAAACAATAACTTTATTTTGAGCTTCCAAAATTTATCAAAAAACATGTTTTTAAGTTGTTAGCATAATTTTTTAAAATCATAAATTTTTTATTTTAAACATATAAAATTCCGCTATAAATAATTATTTTTTTTATCTAAAAAATAGCTTCTTTTAGCCAAAAAAAAGTACCCCAAAATGAATGGGGGCGGGGGAACGGGGGCGGGGTAGGGGGTAATAAAGGGGATTCGGGGGCGGGGGCGGGGGTAGGAAGGCTGAACATTCCGAGGGCTGGGGAACGGGAAAATTTCGGGGGCGGGGGAGGGAGATACACTCCCCGCCCCGTTTGCCCCCGTTGACATCCCTACTGAATTTGACGCTGAAGTGTTATTGTTGAAGGGAACATTAGTTGCAGGAGGGTCCTCATTCTCAAGAGTTTCATCAGTATCAGACAAATGAGTTGTTGAGCTAACTGCAGTATCTTGATTCAAGGAACTTGGAACTGGAACGATAGAATCAGGAATAGTAGCTTCTTCTTCAGCATGAGAAACTTCATCATATGGGCAAGAGAGAAGCTCTTGAAAAATAGAGGAAGAATGAGTTACTTTTTCATCAGTGTATGATTCCTCATCAAACTTCACATGAATGGATTCTTCAATGCATTGCCTGTTCACATGAAAAACACGAAAAGCTTTTGAAATGAATGAGTACCCAACAAAAATACCTTTTTCAGCCTTAGGCTCAAATTTTGATCTTGGATCACGCTGATTAAGAATATAACAAATGCATCCAAACACATGAAAGAAGGATACGTCCGGCTTTCGACCTTTCAGCATCTCATATGGTGTCTTCTTGTGAATCCTGTGAATTAGAGATCGATTTTGAGTATAGCATGCTGTATTAACAACTTCAGCCCAAAACGACATAGGAAGACCAACATGAATCATTAAGGTCCTTCCTGCCTCAATCAGTGTTCGATTTCTTCGTTCAGCAACTCCATTTTGTTGAGGAGTGCGAGGAGCTGAAAAGTTTTGCCCAATGCCTTTATAATCACAAAATTCTTCAAGAGTTGAATTCTAGAACTCAGTGCCATGATCACTCCTTAGCTGCTTAACTTTGAGACCAGTTAGTGTCTCATTTTTACGAATCAGCGAGATAATTTCCTATGCAGCATGACTTTTCTTCTTCAAGAAAACCACCCATGTAAATCGAGTAAACTCATCCACAACCACTAGAGTATACTTGTTTACTCATTGGGAACGAACAGGAATAGGTCCAAACAAGTCCATGTGTAGTAAATGAAGAGGAACAGATATGCTAGAACATGACTTGGGTTTGAATGATGACTTGGTTTGTTTTCCTTGTTCACACGCTGAGCACATCTTGTCTTTGACAACGCTGAATTTTGGGAGACCTCTAACTAGATCTTGATTGGATATTTTGGATAGATTCTTAAAGTTCAAATGAGAGAACCTTTTGTCCCAAATCCAGCTGAGATTGGTTTGAGACTTTGTAAAGAAACATTGTATCAGCGCCTTGTCACTTGAGAACATATCAGGAACATATATATCATCTTTTCTACTTGCTGAAAGTACAATGTTCTTGTCAGTGTTGACAACTCTTCCTTCCTTCTTTGTAAAGTGAACTTCATAATCAACATCACACAATTGGCTGATTGAGATAAGATTGTGTTTGAGACCCTTTACATATGAAACATTTTGAAAAACCACGTTATTGCACTTGATATTTCCATATCCTTTAGTGAACCCCTTTCCATTGTCTCCGTATGTTACTGCAGGACCAGTTTTCTTGACATAGTCTTCCAGGAGAGACTTGGATCCTGTCATATGTCTTGAGCAACCACTATCTAAGTACCAAAGATGCTCTTGACCCTGCAGTGCTGAGAAACTAGTTAGAACACACTGACCCATTGGAAGATGGGTCATTCACAAAGTTATTTGAAAATATATTATAGCACTCTTTAGGAAGACAATTTAAAGAATTTGATTTAAGAGTCCATTTTTCATTTCTAACTTTGATGTTATCAGCTCTTAATGATGTTTTATCAAACTTGCATTCACTGATTTTGTGAGTCGAATCACCACACCTGTAGCAAATTCTAGTACCAAAGTTTTTCTTGGTGAACACATTTTTAGATTTAACACATTTATATTTGAAAGATTCACCAAGTGAACTTTGAGTCCTTTTATTTAACATTGAATTACTAAAGAATTCAGTGTCAGAAGAACTACAATCAGTGATGGATGAGGAGCTGACATCAGTATCAGATTTAGACTTATGTATTGAAACACTGCAATCAGGATATTGTTCAAGTTGTTCATGAACAGCATGAAACACTCCGTTTGAGATAGGAAATGTGATAATATTTTCAGTGAGAGAAGTTGGTCTCACAAGATGTGTAGGATAAGAAGTAGGATCAATTCCAGTAATTTCAATATTACACTCAGTGACACCATTAGAGTCAGTAACACAGTGTTCATCAACGAGACTCTGATTAATAAAGGTGTTGCTGATAAATGTGTTTTTGAAAGTATCTTTTAATTCATTTATGGAATAAAATTCAGATTCCTTTTCTTGAGATTTAAAAACCTTTTCTGCTTCAGCAAAATTTCCCCCAAGGATTTTCTCACATGAGTGAGGTATTTGAGTAGAGATAACATAATTAGCATTTTTGTGAGATTTAGCCCAAAGTTTTAAAACAATTTTTTCTTTGTTCAAGAGGTCTTTAACTTTATCAATTTCAGCAGATAGTGAGGAATTTGATAAGCTAGTAACTCTTAGATTTTCCTGAGTAGTGTCAATAATGTTAACTTTTAAGGATAGTTCAGTTTTAAGAAGATCAATTTGATTTTGCATGTCTCTTATGGTTTGATTCTTCTTAGAATTAAGAACACCCAAATACTCAAACATTTTGATTTTTTCATTCATTGAATATGAAACAAAGTTTTGAACCTGGTACATTGAAGGAGAATCAGTGTTGTGCTTCCTGGATTTTTCCACTGCATCAGACATATCAGCATCAAATGAACTGTTGCTAACATTACATTCATCAGTGTCTTCTATCTTGACCATTAGACACTTAACTTCATCATCTGATGACTCCTCATCAATCTTCCATTTTTCTTCTTCAGCGACAAGAACTTTATGTTCCAAGTTCTCTGCTTTCAGTTTCTCAACCATCTTGTTGTGCTTCTGCTTCCAGTATTCATCCGAGCTTTGGGTTCTTTGTTTGCATTCTTTTGCAAAATGATCAGTGCTCCCACAGTTAAAGCACTGAGCTTTCCCTTTCCTATCAGTAACATGCTTTTTATCAGCGTCTGATCTTTTTGAAGATTTTCCACCCATCTTCTTCTGAAACTTTGAGAAATTTCGGCCTGATTTTCAAAAGTCTTCACAATCAAAGCTGCACTAGCCACAACCTTTTCGAGATCATCAGTGTCACTTTTAGAAGAATCAGTGTCTGAATGGTTTTCAGTGTCTGACTCTGACACTTGCTTTTTGTTTGAGAATAAAGCTACTGATGACTCACGCTGAGAATCCTTCATCAGCTCCTTTCTCTGAAGCTTGGATTCCTCATAGTATCGTAGGTTTCCATAGAGACTTTGTAAGTCCATAGGATTGATCTTCTCACTATTTTTCAGCACATCAACATGGTTCTCCCAACCTGCACCCAGAGAATCCAAAAACTTCTGCACTGGAACAGTTCGATGCTTCAACTGATCTAGTCTCCGTAGATCATTAACAAGAGTATTAAACCTGTTAAAAGTTTGAGTCAGGGTTTCACCTTTCTTTGCAAAAAAATGTTCATACCTTCTGTTTAGATCATTTATTTGAGTAGCCTTGACTTCTTCAGTGCCTTCAAAAGATACAGTCAGTGTATCCATCATCTCTTTTGCTGAGATGCAATTCTGAACCAACCCAAAGATATTGTATGGCAAAGCGTAGCTGATTGCAGCCCGAGCACGAACATCTAGACCATTTTTTCTTTTGTCATCCGCCGTCCAGTTTTCTCTAGGTGTTTTCTTAATGGCACCATCAGGAACGTTGTTTTTCAGGGGCTGATACATCGGAACATATGGACCCTTTTCGATGATGTCCAACATGTCTTCATCTACCGACTCTAAAGCATATAGAGCTTTTATTTTCCACATAGCAAAATTTGTTTCATCAAACGGAGGAATTTTAGCAGAAGGATGATTTGATGAGTTTGAAGAAGAAGAAGATGAAGCCATTTGTTTGATAAAAGAAACCTGCTTTGATACCAATTGTAATGACCTGAGATCAATCGATTTATCAAACAATTACTAATAATAAGAACAAAACAACGAAATATCACAAAGAGCTTTCAATAAGAATGATAATCTCACAAAGAGATTATTGTTCGCACAAAGCGGCTATTAGGGTTTTGTGAAAGACAACTCCTTCACAAACCCGTACAAAAGATTATATAGAACTATTATAGACAATCCCTACAAATCAGGAATGTTCCAGCTAACTAATATATGATAACTATGGAAACAAGATAAATACTAAATCTATTACATAAAAGACAATATATATACTGAACAACTTTTATGCTGATGCTGATGCTGACGCTGATGCTGATGCTGATGGATATGTTTCAAACATCATCATATTATAAGGTTCGACCGTACAGTACGTTCCCCAGGTGGAGAGGGAGCGATTGGCCCAGGAGTTTCTGACCCTCAAGCAGGGTACTGAGTCTGTCACAGTGATTACCAGGATGTTCCATGAGCGGGCGATGTTCTGCCCAGAGCACGCGTCCTCCGAGCAGGCACGTATGAGCCGATATCTGAGAATTTTGAGGAGGGATATACGGTAGTTTGTGGAGAACTCGATGTACCGGACATTTTCCGAGCTTCAGGCAAATGCCCGTAAGAGGGAGATAGAGCTGGAGACCCAGGCTAGGGAGGAGGCTGAGTCTCAGGGGAGGGATCGGCGACCGGCACAGTCTCAGCCGGCAGCCAAGCGGGCCAAGCCCGCTGATTCGAGATTTAGGAGTCAGAGGGGCCGCACTTGTGGCAAGTGCGGCAAGAGCCACTATGGGGTGTGCAGAGTGGGGTCTTGCTACAAATGTGGCAAGGAGGGGTATATGGCCAAGGGTTGCCCCAAGGGGTTTGCAGTATGTTTTCGCTGCAACCAGACCGGACACCGCAAGGCAGAGTGTCCACAGTTGTGAGGGACAGCCCAGGGAGCATCTCAGGGATCTGCCCCTGCTGCTATCATTGCCACTGAGAGCCGGCTAGTGAAGGCCGAGGCATCGAAGGCACGAGGGAGAGCCTTCTAGTTGACCGTGGATGAGGTCCGCGCAGCGCCCGATGTCGTGGCTGGTATGTATTCTTTCATGTATTTGTTTTTATGATGTGATATCGTGTTTATATTATGTTATGCGTAGGTACCTTTCTTGTGAGTTTTGTACCTGCCTTGGTGTTATTTGACTCGGGTGCGAGTCGGTCTTTCGTATCTTTGGCTTTTAGTCAGCATATCAGTGTTAGTCGAGAGGCGTTGAGTCAACCTCTGAGAGTTTCCATAGCTGACGAGAGGGCGGTGTATGCCACCGAGGTGATCCGAGGGTGTGTACTCGAGATTTTCGGAGTGGAGATTCCAATTGACTTAGTTCCTATCGCGATGGGAGATGTCTGTGTCATCGTGGGCATGGACTGGTTGAGCAGATTTGGAGCGGTTATCGACTGCGAGCATCAGCTGGTGACCATACGAGACCCTAGTAAGGGAGTTCTTACGGTGTACGACGAGGGTACACGTTCTGGGTCAGCATTTTGTTCGGCCGCTAGAGCGAGACAGTGTCTATAGCAGGGCTGTAGGGGATTTGTAGCGTATGTGATGGATACGAGGGTTGATTCAGAGAGACCGAGGTCGGTTGATGAGGTTCCGATAGTGCGTGAGTACCCGGACATATTTCCGGAGGAGTTGCCGGGTGTGCCTCCCGAGAGGCAGGTGGAGTTCAGTATCGATTTGGTTCCGGGGGCTGCGCCTATCGCCAAGGCGCCCTATCGCCTTGCGCCTCCAGAGATGCAAGAGTTATCCTCGCAGCTTCAGGAGCTGCTGGGGAAGGGGTTCATTCGGCCGAGTAGCTCGCCGTGGGGAGCGCCTATCTTTTTTGTCAAGAAAAAGGATGGTTCACACCGGATGTGCATTGATTACCGGGAGTTGAACAAGCTGACGGTCAAGAACCGTTACCCGTTGCCGAGGATCGACGATTTGTTCGATCAGTTGCAGGGAGCATCTTGGTTCTCCAAGATCGATTTGAGGTCTGGATATCATCAGGTGAGGGTGCGAGATGAGGATATCCAGAAGACAACGTTCAGGACTCGTTATGGGCATTACGAGTTTGTGGTGATGCCTTTCGGACTCACCAATGCACCGGCGGTGTTCATGGATCTCATGAATAGAGTGTGCAGGCCGATGTTGGATCTCTCAGTGATCGTATTCATCGACGACATATTGGTGTATTTGAGATCCAGAGAGCAGCATGAGGAGCATTTGAGGGAGATCCTCGAAGTTCTAAGATCGGAGAGGCTTTATGCCAAATTCTCCAAGTGTGATTTCTAGTCGTGAGAGGTCTAGTTCCTAGGGCACCTCGTTAACCAGAAAGGGATATTGGTTGCCCGGCCAAGATTGAGGCAGTGATGAGTTGGGTGGTGCCGAGGTCACCTACCGAGATCAGGAGTTTCCTAGGGTTGGCTGGTTATTATCGGAGATTTATCAAGGATTTCTCCAAGGTTGCCGTGCCACTCACCAAGTTGACCCGGAAGGGTGTTGCTTTTTCATGGGGCACAGAGCAGCATGCCTCCTTCGAGACACTTCGCCTGAGAATATGCGAAGCCCCGGTGTTAGCCCTTCCGGAGGGGATGGAGGACTTCGTAGTGTTTTGTGACGCGTCGATATCGGGGTTAGGAGCGGTGCTTATGCAGAGGGGTCATGTGATAGCATACGCATCAAGGCAGCTGAAGCCTCATGATATGAGGTAGCCCACCCACGATCTGGAGTTGGGGGCAGTGGTGTTCGCCCTCAAGATCTGGCGTCACTACCTGTATGGGGTTCGGTGTACCATATACACGGACCACAAGAGCCTGAAGTATCTAATGGATTAGCCCAACCTGAATATGCGCCAGAGGAGATGGTTGGATGTGGTGAAGGATTACGATTGTGAGATCCTGTACCACCCGGGCAAGGCTAATGTTGTAGTCGTTGCACTGAGCCGTAGGGCGGAGGGCGCCCCGATGCGAGATGTTTGTTTGAGATTGACAGTGATGACTCCGGTATTGGATGCCATTCGTGGGGCCCAGGCTGAGGTCGTGAGATCAGAAAGCCAGAAGAGAGAGCGAGTTGTCGGGTTGGTATCGGAGTTCGTTATCGATAGCCGGGGGCTTATGACATTTCAGGGTCGGATATGGGTACCGTTTGTGGGAGGGACGCGTACCATTTTGATGGAAGAGGCTCATCGATCGAAGTTCTCAATCCATCCCGGGGCCACTAAGATGTATTTGGACCTGAAGAGGGAGTATTGGTGGCCCTGTATGAAGAGGGATATCGCATGGTTTGTAGAGAGATGCTTGACCTGTCGCAAGGTTAAGGCCGAGCATCAGCGTCCACATGGTAAGCTGCAACCGTTAGAGATTCCCGAGTGGAAATGGGAACTGATTACCATGGATTTCATCACCAAATTGCCGAGGTCTGCGAGAGGTGTCGATGCAATTTGGGTGATTGTGGACAAGTTGACGAAGAGCGCTCATTTCCTTGCTATCAGTGAGAGCTCTTCCGCGGAGAGGTTGGCAGAGATGTACGTGAGAGAGGTGGTATCGCGGCATGGAGTGCCGATCTCGATTGTCTCAGATCGAGATGTGCATTTCACTTCCAGATTCTAGAAGAAATTTCATGAGGAATTGGGTACGAGGCTGCATTTTAGTACCGCATACCACCCACATACTGACGGGCAGAGTGAGCGGACGATTCAGACGCTCGAGGACATGCTTCGAGCATGTGTTTTGGATTTCAGCGGGAGTTGGGACACGTACTTGCCCTTGGCAGAGTTTTCCTACAACAACAACCATCATTCGAGCATTGGTATGCCACCATTTGAGCTGTTGTATGGGAGGAGGTGTCGGATCCCCATTTGCTGGGGAGAGGTAGGGCAGCGTGTGATGGGTAGTACTGAGATTGTGCTTCAGACGACAGAGCAGATACAACAGGTTAGACAGAGGTTGTTGACCGCTCAGAGTCGCCAGAAGAGGTACGCGCACAGGCGCCGGTCCGAGCTCGAATTTCAGGTCGGCGACTTTGTGCTCCTAAAGGTCTCTCCTTGGAAAGGAGTGATTCGATTCAGGAAGAGGGGCAAGTTGGGGCCCCGATATATTGGCCCTTTCAGGGTGACCACGAGAGTAGGAAGGGTAGCCTATCGACTGGAGCTACCTGCAGAGTTGGGTCAGATTCATGACACCTTCCACGTGTCGCAGCTGAGAAAGTGTATAGCCGACGAGTCGGCAATGGTGCCATTAGAGGATATTCAGGTGGATGCGAGCTTGAACTATGTTGAGAGACCGGTGGCGATTAGGGATCGGAAGATCAAGGTTCTGAGGAACAAGGAGGTGTCTCTGGTGCAGGTCCAGTGGCAGCATCGGAAAGGGTCAGAGTTGACTTGGGAACCGGAGCGAGAGATGCGGGAGCAGCATCCAGAGTTGTTTGCAGAGTAAGACTTCGAGGGCGAAGTCTGATTCTAGTGGCGGAGAATTGTAACATCCGGATTCCCAGGTATATTATTCTATTCTTTTATTTTTGGAGGTTGTGAAAGGACTCGGCGAGTTGGTGCTTAGACTCGCCGAGTAGGCTCACGGATTCTTATCCGGGTTCTTGGCTAGACTCGGCGAGTCCACGCTGTTTAATGAAACCCTAATTTCCTGGGTTTGGGACCTATTTAAGGGCCCTTAGGGCTGTCATTTGCGGCTACCAAACCCCAGAGAGAAACCCTAACGGAGCTAGAGCGTTTGTGAGAGGATAGGAGCCATTTCTTGATCCTTGTGGTTGATTCTTGCAAGAAGGAGGTGTTTCCAGCTTAGAGGAGACCAATGAGGTTGTGCATCTGTGGATTTCGAGCAAGAGACTTCATCTTTGAGGTATAATATCGCCCCTTTATCTGTTTTGTTGAAGGAATCCATAAATGTAGAGTTTTATGCCTTCTTTTGGAAGAAAATTGTGAGGATATGGCCCCTATTCACTTTGAGACTTTAGATCT
The DNA here is from genome assembly GCF_002870075.4 of Lactuca sativa. Classification (NCBI taxonomy): domain Eukaryota; kingdom Viridiplantae; phylum Streptophyta; class Magnoliopsida; order Asterales; family Asteraceae; genus Lactuca; species Lactuca sativa. The sequence continues at coordinate 104,611,624 of NC_056631.2, forward strand.
GGACCCATAGTGGTCTAAAGAGCTTACCTCAGTCTGCTTTATGTTGAGCTTTGGGGGTGTTGAGCTAAGGATGTTACTTTTGGGGCTAAATCGCCAAGTAAAGTGTGACAACCCGAAATTTCTATTCTGTACAAACATATTAAGTCAATAGAAGTCAGAGCAGTTGCTGTCAATTTTCAGACTTTTTAGGGTAAGTTTGAGTATTTCAGGATTTCGCACTTTAGTGATAACTGGAGAGAGGATGCACTAAGGTTAGTGTGCAATGCAGTTATTCCAAAACTCTAAGAAATTAGAGTTTACTGCTTGAATAAAATATTTTCTGACAAAAACCCTAAATCTGAGAGTATATATAGAAGATCTAGTCATTATTTTCACTTTTTCCAAAACTTCTCAAGATCCAAAACCATTCTCTATCAAGTATCATCCAAAAAGATTTTCAAGATCTTCAATCTAGTAAGTGTTTCTAGCTTCCTTAAGTGATTATATGCTTAGATCTAGTGTTTTAAAACACTTCTAATCGTGAAATCGTTCCAAAAAGGTTGATTCTTCCTTTTCACCAAGAACACCAAGAACACACACTAGTGTTCTTGGACTATTAGCTCATTTCAAGCTTCCACAAAGTAAGTACTTCTATCCTAGAGTCTTTTAAAGCTTGCTATGCATCTTTACATCAAGGAAATCACCCAAGAGCACCAAGAACTAAGTGTTTACGGTTCAACAAGTTCTTGAGCCGTAAACACCAAGTTAAGGTGCCTTAGGGTGCTTTAGTCCATCACAAACCTTTCTAATAAGTCTAGATCCTTCCTTGATGTGTTTGTCACATAAAAAGCACGAGAAAACACTCATTTTTATGTGTTTATGGTTTGGGGATCTCCCAAAACCGTAAACACCCCAAAGGGTGTATAAATGCCCCATATTTATTCCTTATGCCTAGAATCTAACCTAGAATATTACCTTGATGAGCTAAGGACTTGAAAAGCCACAAATACCATAAACATTATGGGTTTATGGTAGTAAACCCAAAGGAAAATGGTTTAGGGACCGTAAACTCCAATTAGGAGTGAAATGGTGCCCTAGTACCTTCCATGGTCACATACAACAAGTAGAAAAGCTTCTAGGGACTCTTAAGGCTTCAAACAACAAATGGTCAAAAAGAGGGTGAGTTTACAACCGTAAACCCAAGGTTTTACGACCGTAAACCCTTTTTGTAGTGACCACAAAACCGTAAACTCCCTAATGGAGTGTTCCTTGAAGCCCAAGCACACTAGCCTTTCCCTACAACACTTAGATGCAATCCTTAGCACTTATAGCACTTATACAAAGTGTTTATCATGCCCTAGGATGTCTTACCTTTGCTTATTAGTTGTTTAAAGACTAATTGGATACATATATGTGATATTATATGTTAACTAGGATCATAGAGTGTGTTCAAGACTTCACTTGACACCTAGCAATCCTAAATCTTCAGTTCATCCGTACCACTCACTACATGTGAGTTCATACCCCTTAATCAATGTTTTAAATGTTTTTATGGGGGGGGGGATACAAGTAGAATCATGCTTGTTATTATATCAATCACATGTGATTAATAAGCAACATTCAAATGATTTACTACTCATTAGCTGTTTTACCAAACAGTTTTCTTCAAATGATTTTCATAAATGTTTTATATGTTTAAAACTACTTCTTAAACTGTTCATTTTACACTGTATGTTTCATTTCAAACTCATTTACAATTGTGTTTCAAACAAATGTTTCTTTATACTTAAACTGTTTTATCAAACAAATACTTTCAACTCGTTTTATAGGCTGACATCAAGTCGACCTTTTCTTAGATAGTAATCATGTTCAAAGGTGTTACAAAACTTATTTTATGCTTTTATATTATCAATTGCATGCCTAGATACGTATAGTTATATAAGTAATGTTTGAAGGGCTTAGGAAGGCTAACCCGCCTTATTTCCTTTTCCCCGATGGGATGTGGTCTGGTAGGGTATTGAGTATCCGTCCGAAGGTCGTTTAACTATTAATTATATATCATGTGTACATATATAGTCATAAAGGTTCTTCCAGTCAATTCAATACCCTTGGGTAGCAAGGGTATACTTCCATGTTCATACGTACAAGTTATATTACTAGTAAACTACAATAGGCGTAGTTTAGGGTTTTACTAATACTAATACTAGAACAATGAATCATACAAAGAGTCAGTTCATACATGAGTCATAATACATAGTGATGAGAAACAAACATAATACATAGTGATGAGAAACAAAATAATACATAGTGATGAGAAACAAACTTAATACATAGTGATGAGAAACAAACATACAGGCTAGACAGAGGAAGAACACACAATACATCTAGCACATACATTACATATACATTACATTCAGTTATGTGAGCCATTAAACGGGTCATGGCACTACCTGCCATGACCGTTTTTGTGTCCAGAATCTCCTTAATTGGGGAGCATATGAGTTTGTGTATAGATCTATACTGTATTGACTATCCTACACCTTGTTGCTCGCTACAGTGGGACTTGCAAGTCTACGGGTGCCAAATGTCATTTCTTACGGCATCTTACATCGTCGTTTTACTATTGAGTCGGTAGCAGGATACAGGCCGATCACATGTTCTTTAACTTTCATTTGGTTTAAGGTAGTTAGTACAGCAGTAGTCACTTATTATAAAACTACTAACATTATTATTTCCCCATTACATTCACTTCGTGAACATTCACACGATGCACGGTAATGTAAATACTATATTTTTGGTTACTGATAGTTAGATTTGGGAAAATACACACTCTTACAATAGACACAGTTAGATACTAGATGCCTTGGTAGAGGGCCACTTTCAGTAGGAAGCATATGGTTTTCTAGGTTATTCAAAACTTTTACATACTCATACTTACAAATACAGTATTACAAATACATACTTGCAAAAACAGTATTACAAATACATTAGTACAAATACAGACACTAAAATACTTATGATCTCACCAGCTTTAAAGCTGATACTCTCTTTCAAAATAACTTGTATCCTCAGGTCAATAGTAGACAGGTACCGATGCAAGGTTTAGAAAAGATGGAGCTCGTTCAAGACTCATCTTTCATTTTGGATTTATACTTTAGTGTTTATTATAATTTGACAGAACACACTTGTATTAAAATTATATTATTAATGCAATGGATGATGTTGTTTCTTGTTTACTACTTTTCATTGTTGTGATATTGTACATGACGTCCTCCGCCCCAGAACGTTTCCACCGTTCATGGTTTTGGGGTGTGACATAAAGCCTCCTAGTCATCCCATGAGTGTCAAGATTCGAACTTTACGTGTTTATCAGGCTTGGGAAGGTCAGATCTATGGATCCAAGGAACAAATCTGACCTCAGGAGGCCATTTGAGTTTGTGCATGGCATGAACTCGCCGAGTCCAAGGGCAGACTCAGCGAGTAGGGTTAGGGTTTCCCGTAAATCGCTCAGCGAGTGGACTTGCCGAGTTAGGGGAATAACTCAGTGAGTCAGCGAGTGGACTATACTTTACCTAGAGTGGTAACAGAGTTATATGACAGTATATTTTAGAGCTATGTGCCAGTGTATTGTATGCTATTTATGTGTTGAGATTTATTGTGATATGTGATATGCATGATTCAGAGTTTCAGAGTTAGGACCAGTGGGTCCACAGAGTTAGGACCTTTGGGTCCACAATGTTAAGGCCAGAGGGCCCACAGAGAGTTGGGACTGGAGGGTCCCACTGGGACACACTGACCAGAGGGTCAGCAGAGTTATAGTCTTGAATGGCTAATATATGTTAGATTGGTATTTTGGGGAACTCACTAAGCATTTATGCTTACAGTGTTTTGTGTTATGTGTCTCAGGTACCAGCGATGATTGCGGGAAGGCGCCGATATGATCTGTACACACACACCCGCAGAGTTTATTATGATTTGATCTTGGGATTTGTAATGAGATAATATTGATACAATGTTTTTCTTGAAAATGATTATGAATGAATTTAAATGGTTTTAAAAAGCGAAAAATTGTCTTAATTTTTATGGTGTTACACGATCTAATTTCATCATCTACACCATTTGTAGCTCTCCTACGTCCTACGTAGGGCAAAAATCCCCAACTCCCAACTTAAGTTCATACAACCATAACTTCTTCGTTTCAACTCCGTTTTCGACATTCTTTATATGTACGGAATGGTATTGAAGATCCCTACAATTATATCTAGTTACTTTTGGCTAACACATGTCGAACTAAAACCATAATCCATGAAATAAGCACAACATACAACTTTTCCCATTTTACCCTTTGGTTCTAGCACACGAATCAAGGACTTAGATCTCATAACCAATATTATCGACCTTCAATAAGGTACAAACTTTACTTCCTCAAAGACCAAAGCCTTTACATGATCAAATTACGGTCCAAGAACCCTGAATTAAGGAATATCCCGAAACAGGGTGTTACAAGTTGAAGAAGAACGAAGTTCATTATGGTGCAAGGAAGAAAGTAGCTAGCTTGGATCCCTCATTCCCTTTATATTTTGGATTTTTTGAAGGTATAAATTTCACATCTTGATCCTTGTTCTTCTTGTTTCAAGTTTGGGCTTATTTAGATGTTTTTAGTCACTTCCATGAATTCTCTTGGAGTTTTAGTAACTATAGATCTTGTTGTGACTCTCAAATGCTCCTTGGGTTTCTTATAATGAGAAAAGAGTCACGTGTGGAGTTATTTTGAGTACATGAGCAAGTTTAGGTCATATTAAGGACTTGATGGACTTAGGGTTGTAGATCTAGCTTTGAGATAGATTCATAATGGATAAAGTTGGAATCCATTAAGTCGTTGAAATGAACTATATATGAAGTTATGGGCCTTGGTTTGAAAGAATTAAACACTTAATGAAGATTTTTGCTTTTTTCCAGAAGTCACGACGTGACATAGGTTGGTCACAACATGACGGTGCTTGGAGCCGCAACTGTTTTGTCTTTGTCTTCACACGACGTGACATATGGTGTGCCATGACGTGGCGTTGATTGTTGACTTGGTTGGCCATTGACTTTGTGGACCTTTAATCAATGAATTTTGACCAATTTGAATTGGGGTCAAAATTGGAGGATTTAGGTTGTTAATTGAGGATTCATTTCTTTTGGTGATTAGTCAATTTGTGAGATTGAGCAGTGCAAGGTGTAAGAATGTTGTTGTGCTTCTTCAGTTCATCAATTTAGGCGAGTTTCTCCCTATGCCACACATCCTACTATATATCCTTTGAATGGTAGGATGGAGGTACTGTTAGAGTACACGTATTCTAGTGGCCTAAGGAAGGTCCTTGATATGCCTTGCATTTTACAACACTTGGTGATTTCGTATGCTAGACTGGTAGGGTCTTGACTGTTGATTGTATTATTCTGTTTGGAGGTATGTTTGTCAGGGTAACTAGGGAAGGCTAGTTACCAAGGGAATGTACTATGTTATTTATGCATGTGATTATGCTATATGGTTATGTGGTAGTGATAAATTGAGTCATCTGTAGTCTAAGTTGGATAACCTGAGAACTCTTGGTCTAATGCTTGATTGTGATGTTATGTAGCACCTGGTTCCTGGTACGTAAAATTTATCTAAGTATTTTGCATTTTAGCCTTGGACTCGGCGAGTTGTAGGACCGACTCGCCGAGTAGAGACGGGTTTAGGAGCACGCTTAAGTTGGCGACTCGGCGAGTCCACATTCTGGACTCGACGAGTCCCCGCTGTCTGTTGAAACCCTAAATTTCAAGGGTTTGCACCCTATTTAAACCAACCTTATGCGCCCCAACCTTGCCCCCTTCACCCCCAGAGCTCCCAACATCGTCCAAACCCTTATTTCTTGTGAGATTGAAGTGCTTTGGTGTGTTTCTTGAAGATTTTGAGAGTAAAGAAGAGTAGATCAAGAAGAGAAGAAGGAGGCCAGACATCCTTGTGTTATCTCAACAATTTCCTTGAGGTATAACTCAGTTTCCCTCTGTTTTCATACTTATATTCCTTTGTAGCTCCATTAAAGTCCTTCTTGAGCCATTTCCAAGCTTGATTACGAATTAGGGTTTGTAATAAGTTGATTAACCCTTAGATCTAGGCATGATTGAGCTCCAGGAGCTCAAATCTACTGCCTTTATGGAGCCATATTACATGAAAGCCCTAGATCTACTCTTTTAGTGCATTTTGAGCCCTAAAACCTTCATTGGTGCTTATTTACACATAAAGTTGGAAACTTTACGTGTTAATCAGGCCTTAGAAACCCAGATCTATGTATGACTCGAGCTGGATTCGAGCAAAATCAAGTATATAGTGTTTGCATGTGAAAGACTCGGCGAGTCGAGTCGCGAGTCCCTGACTTTTCCCCCTTTTCGTGTTTGCGGAGTGGAGTAGTGAGTCATGGGGTGTGACTTAGTGATTCGGAAGCCAGACTCACCCATGAAGGAACTCGGCGAGTCAATGCCCTGACTCGGCGAGTCCAAGGCAATCTTCTTGCCTCAAGAACAGACTCGACAAGTTGTTCATACAACTCGGCGAGTCTCAGCATAGAGTGTTCTTCGGATGAAGACGAACTCGACGAGTTGTTCATATAACTCGGCGAGTAGGATGAAGGACGTTTGGACATCAGTTTAGAAGGAAAACTCGTCGAGTCGATGCCAAACTCGACGAGTAGAGACGGGACTATGGTGAGACAAAGGGATAGGGACTCGGCGAGTTGGCAGGTCAACTCGGCGAGTCTGGTCAACTGGAAGTTGAATTTGACTTTGAATCTTGGTTTGGTTAGGGGTAAATGGTCATTTTACCCTAAGGTCGATTAGCAGTATTTGACTGAATGTTTTGTGGGGGTTATAGCCGGAGGATTTCCGGGACAGCAACAGAAGGAGACAGTCCGTTCCTACGCAGATCAACAACTACTTTGAGGTGAGTTACCTTCTAGTAGCGGTGGGTCTACGGCCACAATGTCGGACCACCAGTAGGAGTTGTATGATAGATGATTGTCTCTGTGATATTCATCTAGGGTTGCTACTACCTGTGTTATGTTTATGTGCTAGTACGATATGATGCTATGTGATATGTGTTATGTGGTAGCAGTAGGGGTGAAATAGTCCCCAGTATCCGGTCGTAAGGACCGAAGGGGAGGCCAGCACCCATATATGCTAGACACTATCCGGTCGTAAGGACAGAAGGGGAGACCAGCACCCAAATTTGCTAGTTAGTATCCGGTTGTGAGGACCGAAGGGGAGGCCAGGACCCAGATATGCTAGGCAGTATCCGGTCGAGAGGACCGAAGGGGTAGGTCGGGCACCCAGATATGCCCGACAGTATATGTATGTTATGTGATTATGTGGTATGTAGTACAGTGGGGGAACTCACTAAGCTTCGTGCTTACAGTTTTCAGTTTTGGTTTCAGGTACCTTTTCTTCGAAGGGGAAGGAGCTGGTGCGGTAGCGGCCCATCACACACATGCCTTGTATTCCGCACTTGAGATCCTCCTGGGAATTTGTACTCTGACATTATTATGTTTTATAAATTGTTTTTTTAAGACACGCGATAACTTTTATGAAATGATATGATTGGTGAACGTTTTAATTCAAATGTTTGATAAGTATATGTTTTAAAAATGAAATTTTTGGCTCGTATTTTTGGGACGTTACAAGTTGGTATCAGAGCCCTGGTTTGAGGGATTCGGACACACCTTCGGGGGTGTCTGAACTCAAATCGAGGGATTAAAAGATCTTAAAGAAGAAAATATTTTCTAAAAAGCTAAGTAAAGAGTTTTAAGAAGGAACGAAGTGTGTGATGTGCGCGACCGGCCGAGCTCAAGTAAGTATTCCCCAAAGTACCCATACCTGCTTATGTTATGTTTATCAGTTGCAGTAGAACAGCATGCTAGAATAGGACTAAGGATCTAGGAGTGATGCCTTATGTGCCTGCTTTATGTGCTTCAGTGTATGAAAATTGCATGCTAAAATTGAGTAGACAACAGTAGGGTAGCCTGTTAGGGTTATGCCTGATAGTATGAGTTTAGCATTGTATGCTAGTTTAGCTTTTCTCTATGCGGACGTATTTGCTTGAAACTGTTCCCTTTTTGTCTGAATGCTGCATGCTTTGTGCTTCGTGGGACTTTGAGTGATGGGAGTTAGACACTAGGTGAGTACGTCACGTCACATGTGATCAGGGTTGAATAATCTTAGAGTGATGGATTTGACCCTATTGCGCATCTCTTGTTTGAGTCTAACCGTTGTAGGTCCGAGTCTGTTACTCGAAGGATTATCTGAGCCTCACCACATGCGATGGTATTCAGGTAATGACTAATTGACATTACAAGGAGGCCTTTAGCAGCTGAGGACCGGGTAGGGTGGAGTTAGAGATTTTCCTGGGGCAAGCCTAGGATGAGTATAGCAGTGATTAGCAGTAGTGAAAGGGACCTGGTGGAGTTAAGGCAGTCCTTGGAGAAGGTACATATAGATGTGGAAGGTAGTATGGGCCCGTACTACTGAAAGCAGAGGATCCGTACCCGAACCGAGGAAGGCCAAGATAAGACCAGAGAACTTGAAGTAGGTGTGATCCCTCCAGAGGTATCAGTATTGCTAACAATTATTACTTATGTATTTCAGAATGGTGGTACTACGCTCGAGGCCAACAGTTGGCAGTACAGGAGAGGGATCGGGTTCGGGATCAGGTTCCGAGCCAGTAGATGAGGGGCTACGCGAGTTCATCGCGTCAGAGATCACCAGAGGCATCCTTGAGTCGACCCCCATTATCTTCGGGTCGATCCAGGAAGGGATATTGGAGTTGATGGAGGATCTCCTCAGGGCATTCAGGAGCGACATGGAATCTGGCCAGTCGGGATCTCGCACACTGTCCTTCAAGGACTTCCGGGGCAGTGGTGCGCCGGATTTTCACGGGGCGAAGGACCCCATAGCTACCAGACGATGGATTGCAGACATCGAGTCGGCACAAATGATTAGCTTCTGCCCTGAGGGGTCGAAGGTGAGGTTCGCAGCAGGGTGTTTACGAGATCGAGCTAGGGATTGGTGGGAGTCCGTGGGTGACTCGTTGGGAGCCTCGGCTGTCGAGGCTATGACTTGGTCAGACTTCGCGACCAGGTTCATGGCAGAGTTCGCGCCGGCTGTCGAGCTTCAACAGCTAGCCAGGGAGTTCTTGGATATGAGACAGACGACGGAGACTGTGGCGGAGATCACCGCCAAGTTTCGGGAGAGAGCGTTGCTGATGCCCCAATACGCGGGTGATGAGGATATGAGGAGGACCCGCTATCATGACATGTTACGAGCTGATATTCGGGAGCATGTCAGTTTTTCAGCTTGCCCTACCCTGGACTCTATGATTTCCAGGGCAAGGGAGAGGGAGATAGATCTGGAGCACATCCGGAAGAGGAAGGCAGAAGAGGGGCATGTTATGGGGGCTTCAGGGAAGAAGCCCAAGGGATCGGATGCGGGGCCGAAAGGCCAACAGGGGCGGGGCCGCTGCAAGAAATGCGGCAGGGCGCACGAGGGAGCATGCAAGATGGGATCATCAGGATGCTCCAAGTGCGGCAAGTCAGGGCACTTCAGCCGGGATTGTACCTCCCCTGCACCCGTGATACAGACGTCTAAGTTTCTGTGTTTCCACTGCAACCAGAGGGGCCACAAGAAGGCCAATTGCCCCCAGTTGACAGCATCAGCGCCAGTAAAGGCGCCAGATCCAGCTACCCTGCGGATTACTGATGGACAGCAGGGCAAGGCAGAGGCTCCAATGGTGAGGAGCCGGGTGTTTCAGCTGACTACAGAGGAGGCACACGCCGCACCCGATGTGGTGACGGGTATGATTCTTTCCCTCTATTTTATTTTATATGATGTTATGTTATTGATATGTGCCCTGTGTTTATGCGTTAGGATGGTTCCATGTGAACAACATCCTAGTTTAGGTGTTGTTTGACTCGGGTGCCACCCGGTCATTTGTTTCCCTTGCGCTTAGCAAGAGGTTTACTGAGTCTTCAGGCATGTTGGATTGCCCTTTAGAGGTAGAGATTGTCGATGATCGATCGGTGCGAGCGTCAACAATATTCAGGGATTGTGTCCTAAGGTTATTTGAGGAGCGCTATTTGGTGGATTTGGTTCCCATCCCTTTGCGGGGGAACAAAGTGATTATAGGCATGGATTGGTTGAGCCCTAATGGGGCGGTGATAGATTGCGCACAACAGCTAGTGCGGATCAGGACCCTGAGTGGGGGAGAGTTGGTGATCCACGGTGAGAGGCCACAGCGTGGACCTGTAGTATGTTCAGCAGCGAGAGCTAGGCGCTACCTTCAGCAGGGTTGCGCGGGATATGTCGCGTATGTTATGGATACCCAGGAGACAGGTAAAGCGACGGTGAGCGAGGTCCTAGTGGTACGAGACTACACTGATGTGTTCCCGGAGGAGCTTCCTGGAATACCTCCGGAGCGTCAGGTAGAGTTCAGGATCGACCTAGTTCCTGGTGCGGCTCCGATAGCCAAGACACCCTATCGGTTGGCTCCTCCTGAGATGCAGGAGTTGTCTATACAGCTGCAGGAGCTGCTAGACAAGGGATTTATTCGACCGAGCAGTTCACCCTGGGGAGCCCCGATCTTGTTTGTGAAGAAGAAGGACGGGTCGCATCGGATGTGTATAGATTACCGGGAGCTGAATAAGGTAACGGTGAAGAACCGTTACCCACTCCCGAGAATTGATGACCTCTTTGATTAGTTTCAGGGAGCATCTTGGTTCTCCAAGATCGATTTGCGTTCAGGTTATCATCAGATGAGGGTCAGAGAGGAGGATGTGCAGAAGACCGCGTTTCGGACGCGTTATGGCCATTATGAGTTCGTGGTGATGCCGTTTGGGCTCACCAATGCTCCTGCCGCGTTCATGGACCTCATGAACTGCGTATGTAGACCGATGTTGGATCGGTCTGTGATAGTTTTCATTGATGACATCTTGGTTTATTCCAAGACACAGGAGGAGCACGAGGAGCATTTGAGAGAGGTTTTGGAGACCTTGAGGAGGGAGAGCTTGTATGCCAAGTTCTCCAAATGTGAGTTTTGGTTGCGCGAGGTGCAGTTTCTTGGGCACCTCGTCAACCAGAACAAGATTTCAGTAGACCCGGCCAAGGTGGAGGCCGTGATGAGATGAGAGGTTCCGAAGTCTCCATCTGAGATTCAGAGTTTCCTCGGATTGGCAGGCTACTATCGGAGATTCATTCAGGATTTCTCCAAGATAGCCATAACCCTGACACGGTTGACTAGGAAAGCCGTGGTCTTTCGATGGGGGCCTGAGCAGCAGGCAGCGTTCGAGGTTCTGAGGCAGAGATTGTGAGAGGCGCCAATCTTATCCCTTCCTGAGGGTGTAGAGGATTTTGTGGTATACTGTGATGCGTCTATTTCGGGCTTAGGCGCAGTATTGATTCAGATGGGACATGTCATTGCTTATGCCTCGAGGCAACTTAAGCCTCACGAGGCGAACTACCTGACGCATGATTTAGAGTTGGGGGCCGTGGTCTTCGCCCTCAAGATTTGGCGGCATTACCTCTACGGGGTTCGGTGTACCATTTACACGGACCACAAGAGTTTGAGGTACCTCATGGATCAGCCGAATGTGAACATGAGGCAGCGTTGGTGGTTGGACGTGGTGAAGAATTATGATTGCGAGATCCTTTACCACCTGGGAAAGGCCAACGTGGTGGCCAATGCGCTTAGCCGTAAGGCGACACCGATCAGGGATGTGTGTATGAAGATGACAGTGGTGACTCCATTGTTGGAGCAAATTCAGGGAGCTCAGCAGGAGGCTATAAAGGAGGAACATCGGAAGAGTGAGCGAATAGTGGGTCAAGTCACCTCCTTCGATTATGATAGCCGAGGGTTATTGACACTACACCGTAGGGTGTGGGTGCTGTATCATGTAGGCGTGCGCCAGATCTTGATGGAGGAGGCGCACAAATCCTGATTCTCTATTAATCCAGGGGCGACGAAGATGTATCGGGATCTTCGTCTAGACTATTGGTGGCCCTGCATGAAGCGGGACGTGGCGTGGTACGTCGAGCGGTGTTTGACCTGTAGGAAGGTCAAGGCCGAGCATCAGAGACCGCACAGCAAGATGCAGCCGTTGGATATCCCGTTGTGGAAATGGGAGGATATTACGATGGATTTTATCACAAAGCTTCCCCGGACGGCGCGAGGAGTAGACTCGATTTGGGTCATAGTGGATCGGTTGACCAAGAGCGCCCATTTTATTCCGATTCAGGAGAGTATCTCGGCCGAAAAGTTGGCCGATATCTATATCAGGGAGATAGTGGCGTGACACGGGGTGCCAGTGTCAGTGATATCAGATCAAGATGTGTGGTTCACTTCCAGGTTTTGGAAGAAGTTTCATGATGAGTTGGGCACTCGTCTGCATTTTAGCACCGCCTTTCACCCGCAGATGGATGGTCAGAGCGAGCGGACCATCTAGACGTTGGAGGATATGTTTCGGGCATGCGTGCTAGACTTCGGTGCTATTTGGGATACCTATCTTCCCTTGGCTGAGTTCTCGTACAACAACATCTACCACGCGAGCATTGACCGTCCCCCATTCGAGATGTTGTACAGACGGAGGTGCAGGACCCCGATATGTTGGGGTGAAGTTGGCCAGAAGGTCATGGGGAGCACCGAGGTGGTGCTTGAGATGACCGAGAGAATCCAGCAGGTTCGAAGCAGGCTTCAGACTGCGCATAGTCGGCAGAAGAGTTATGCCGACAAGCGTCGATCAGACCTGGAGTTCTAGGTCGGGGATATGGTTCGCCTGAAAGTGTCGCCTTGGAAAGGCGTCATTCGATTCAGGAAGCGGGGCAAGTTGGGCCCGAGATACATTGGTCCGTTCAGGGTTGTAGTTCGGGTGGGCAAGGTGGCATATAGGCTGGATCTGCCATCCGAGCTCAGTCAGATCCACAACACCTTCCATGTCTCCCAGCTGCGAAAGTGCCTAACGGATGATTCAGCGGTGGTGCCGCTAGAGGATATACAAGTTGATGACAACCTGAATTACATTGAGCGTCCAGTTGCAATCCTCGACCGGAAGTCGAAGGATCTGAGGAACAAGAGGGTGGAATTAGTAAAGGTGCAATGGCAGCACCAAAAGGGGTCAGAATGGACTTGGGAGCCGGTGGAAGAAATGATGGAGCATTACCCCAAGCTGTTTCAGGATCGAGTAGCAGACTTCGAGGAAGAAGTCTAAAATAAGTGGGGGAGATTTGTAGCACCTGGTTCCTGGTACGTAAAATTTATATAAGTATTTTGCATTTTAGCCTTGGACTCGGTGAGTTGTAGGCCCGACTCGCCGAGTAGAGACGAGTTTAGGAGCATGTTTAAGTTGGCAACTCGGTGATTCCACATTCTGGACTCGGCGAGTCCCCGCTGTCTGTTGAAACCCTAAATTTCAAGGGTTTGCACCCTATTTAAACCAACCTTATGCGCCCTAACCTTGCCCCCTTCACACCCAGAGCTCCCAACATCGTCCAAACCCTTATTTCTTGTGAGACTGAAGTGCTTTGGTGTGTTTCTTGAAGATTTTGAGAGTAAAGAAGAGTAGATCAAGAAGAGAAGAAGGAGGCCAGACATCCTTGTGTTATCTCAGCGATTTCCTTGAGGTATAACTCAGTTTCCCTCTGTTTTCATACTTATATTCCTTTGTAGCTCCATTAAAGTCCTTCTTGAGCCATTTCCAAGCTTGATTACGAATTAGGGTTTGTAATAAGTTGATTAACCCTTAGATCTAGGCATGATTGAGCTCTAGGAGCTCAAATCTACTACCTTTATGGAGCCATATTGCATGAAATCCCTAGATATACTCTTTTAGTGCATTTTGAGCCCTAAAACCTTCATTGGTGTTTATTTACACATAAAGTTTGAAACTTTACGTGTTAATCAGGCCCTAGAAACCCAGATCTATGTATGGCATGAGCTGGATTTGAGCAAAATCAAGTATATAGTGTTTGCATGTGAAAGACTCGGCGAGTCGAGTCACGAGTCCCCGAGTTTTCCCCCTTTTCGTGTTTACGGAGTGGAGTAGTGAGTCATGGGGTGTGACTCAGTGAGTCGGAAGCCAGACTCACCCATGAAGGAACTCGGCGAGTCAATGCCCTGACTCGGCGAGTCCAAGACAATCTTCTTGCCTCAAGAACAGACTCAGCGAGTTGTTCATACAACTCGGCGAGTCTCAGCATAGAGTGTTCTTCGGATGAAGACGAACTCGACGAGTTGTTCATACAACTCGGCGAGTAGGATGAAGGACGTTTGGACATCAGTTTAGAAGGAAAACTCGTCGAGTCGATGCCAAACTCGACGAGTAGAGACGGGACTATGGTGAGACAAAGGGATAGGGACTCGGCGAGTTGGCAGGTCAACTCGGCGAGTCTGGTCAACTGGAAGTTGAATTTGACTTTGAATCTTGGTTTGGTTAGGGGTAAATGGTCATTTTACCCTAAGGTCGATTAGCAGTATTTGACTGAATGTTTTGTGGGGGTTATAGCCGGAGGATTTCCGGGACAGCAGCAGAAGGAGACAGTCCGTTCCTACGCAGATCAACAACTACTTTGAGGTGAGTTACCTTCTAGTAGCGGTGGGTCTACGACCACAATGTCGGCCCACCAGTAGGAGTTGTATGATAGATGATTGTCTCTGTGATATTCATCTAGGGTTGCTACTACCTGTGTTATGTTTATGTGCTAGTACGATATGATGCTATGTGATATGTGTTATGTGGTAGCAGTAGGGGTGAAATAGTCCCCAGTATCCGGTCGTAAGGACCGAAGGGGAGGCCAGCACCCAGATATGCTAGGCAGTATCCGGTCGTAAGGACAGAAGGGGAGACCAGCACCCAGATATGCTAGTTAGTATCCGGTTGTGAGGACTGAAGGGGAGGCCAGCACCCAGATATGCTAGGCAGTATCTGGTCGAGAGGACCGAAGGGGTAGGTCGGGCACCCAGATATGCCCGATAGTATATGTATGTTATGTGATTATGTGGTATGTAGTACAGTGGGGGAACTCACTAAGCTTCGTGCTTACAGTTTTCAGTTTTGATTTCAGGTACCTCTTCTTCGAAGGGGAAAGAGCTGGCGCGGTAGCGGCCCATCACACACATGCCTTGTATTCCGCACTTGAGATCCTCCTGGGAATTTGTACTCTGACATTATTATGTTTTATAAATTATTTTTTTAAGACACGCGATAACTTTTATGAAATGATATGATTGGTGAACGTTTTAATTCAAATGTTTGATAAGTATATGTTTTAAAAATGAAATTTTTGGCTCGTATTTTTGGGACGTTACATGTTATTTGCTGATTGTTTGCTCTTGGGTGGATCATCTATTCAACTGTCTATCTAACCCATGGCTACATACGACTTTATGTCTTGTATGGAAGATCACTTTACCATATATTTTATAGTCTAGTTCTTGAGACGAGGGGATGTAGTTATGTATTGATGTCTAGTTTACAATATATTTCAATCAAGACCTGACTCTCACTCATTCTGTGGTGAAAGTTTCTCTCTTTGTAGCATAGTCTAGTAAGTTGACTAATTTGAATAGTTAAACTTGTAAAATCTATAGAAAAATGTAGAAAAATCTTTAGAGTGTATGTTGTATATACCTGGAAATCTAATAAGGCATATTATAATAATTATTATAAATCTTATGGAATGAATAGGTATAAGAGTGGTACATATTTCTATGAACAAACTGTTGTATTGGTAAAGAAATAAAATAAATACTATATAAGTATTAAGTAATGTTTGAGTTTGTAAACCAAGTAGTGATTAATAGAACTTTGTGTTGGTAGATTAGAGCGTGGCTACTACAAGGCCCATCTCCCTTAGAGATTTCAGTTGATCTTTGGTTTTAAAATGAGTTCACTTCTATATACATGATACTATATGTTTATGTGTGTATGTGTAATGCTACAAAATCAATAATAAAGTACAGTTAAATTAGGTAAAAAGAGTATGATTCTATGTCGTAATCTAATAAGGGAATTTTATATTTGAAGACTATATAGGGTACAATTATACAAACATATTATATAAGTAAGATTGAATACAATACCTTATAATCAAATGTAATTAATACGAAAAAAAAGTTATAAAAAATAGAATATGGTTTTTTTTTGCCAAGATAACATTTCATTTACTAGGTTGTTATTTAGGAGAACATCGACCGCTAGATGCTGAATTTATATCCATTAGAAAAATTAACTAGAAAAATTTGTGTTTAATTTTTTGGAAAGAGAACTTCCTTAACGAGGGTTTCTGGATCAGCTTTCGCGTACCGACTAATCCCCCACTACAAACACGAGTCTATGTCTCATGCCCTGGAGTCATTGCAGACGAACCTCCATGACCACATGGGATGAGTAGTGCCAAGATTTGAACATGGGTCAATATGTTATCCACCATATCT
The DNA here is from genome assembly GCF_002870075.4 of Lactuca sativa. Classification (NCBI taxonomy): domain Eukaryota; kingdom Viridiplantae; phylum Streptophyta; class Magnoliopsida; order Asterales; family Asteraceae; genus Lactuca; species Lactuca sativa. Next base: position 104,628,098 of record NC_056631.2, read on the forward strand.
TCCACATGTCGTACCACGTCACCACAACCTAAGATTCTTTATGCACTTTGTTGCTGCTATTCTTTATTTCTATTCAAGTATTTGTTTTTTTTCTCATGCTAATAAGTAAAAAGAACTACATCAATCCATATCATATAAATATAGGATGAAAGAATGATTATATTACCTTTAATCGTTGCTTCGATACATAACCCTACCTCCCTGAAACAAAAATAAAATGCATATAAAAAACTATATAAGAAAACATGAACATAATGCTCAATTAAAAGTTTTGTCTAGTTTTTTACTAAAACAAACAATAAAAAACATTGACTAAAATATGAGAAAGAATAAACAATGAAAAATTAGCACAGGGTTTCTTAGTGGCAAGGAGATAAATAAAATAATATAATATGAAATGAAAAGTACATACTAAAATATAAAAGTAACATTGAAATAAAAGTATAACATAGATCTATGTGACATCTTCTATTTTTCAGAACCCAAATTTTTTTTCTTTACGCTTTAAAAATCATAATATCTTTGTTTGCGTAAAAATCCCAGTACAATAAAATATTTTATGAAAACTGTCTCGTTTTATTAAAATATCTTGATTAAAGATGTTGTTTCAAAGTACAAAACCCTAAGGATATCGTAATCAATACACAACATATGTTCAGTGTAAAGACCTAATGGTCTTGAACGCTACTGCATGTTGTCTCTTAATCACTCGACATCCTAATCAAGTTCCACTAACTTTAGCCCTATTATCTGTGATGCATATAATTTGAGTGGGTTAGGTTTAGAAAAACCTGGTGAGACATATATGGTTTCTAATCCCATAATAATTTAGTGATAGTAAATCATAATTAATAAACCTACAAAACCAAACGTTACCAACAATATATCATCTAACATAGATATCCATAAGATAATCTACCATATCTCGTCGATTATCACATATTGATCCTACAACAGTAATCCTTAATATTTAACCTGATGGATCACTGTAAGAAACACATAGAGTTTTTTTTGCTACGGGGATCCCTTGGTAGTACAAGTTAACAAAGGTAATCACAAGGGCAGATAGAGTATAAACATCTACAGGAACGGACACCCGTTATGTTATAAAAATATGTTTGTGGATTATAAATCCACATTAACAACGTAACTCACGACACTTTTTAGATTAGTCCAATGTTGTCATCTTACTCTAGTAGATGACCAAACACACCATTTCAGTTGCCTAATCGGAGATACCATATCTGGCTGTCCAAAGGAATACTATATTGTACTATAGTACATAATCCGTACATTGACACCTGATAGTCACAAAAGCAGAGTTCTACTCTTCATTCCTATCACACACACAACCTTAACATGATGCTACCCAATATCCAAACTTAGTTGAACTAAACATCCTCTTTAAGTCTTTGTTTATAACTAGACAAGGTTTCAATACCCATAATCAACTTACAATTCAATTTTTTCGACCTATGTAAGATCCTTACATTACAGGGTATAACTAAACACTCTTTCTATGTAACTCAAACTAGATATCCTTGAAAAACCTCAGTTTGTAACTAGACCAGTTCACCATTCATTATTAATAAAGTCTTCACGATACTATCACGATATAGAGTATGACTATACTATTATCCAACTTAATTTGGATTTAAAAATCCTTTATACGTCTCAATTTAAAAACTTAGACAAGATTACAATCCTTATAATCAGCTTTCAATACTAACCCTGTTTAGACAACACTATTATAATTTAGTGTGTATTTTTACCATAGAGTATCAAGTATTTAATAATAATACTTTTATTAAGATTTCCATGTAACATATTGTATATACATTTAACACATTTATAACCATGTACGTTATCAAATATATACATTTAAAAAATAATCCTGATAATACGCATATAATTCACATATAAAATTTCATCAAACATTTAATACTTTTTAATAAATACTTCGTATAAAAATCATATTCATGAAAATAACTATGCACTCATTATCCCAGATAGACATTTAATCTAATAAATACTTTTATTAAATTACGTTCACGAAAGTAACTACGTAATCACCTAATTTAGGTGGAAGACTTGCGGGAAAGTCAACACTTTGACTGAAACTTCAGATATCCCTTTAAAACGACATAAATACGAATATTACTAAGACTTAGTATTTGTTCGTATTTATAAAGTTTAATCGTTATAATGTTTTTATTAGATTTATCAATAATCCCAAAAGAATACTAACTTATAGCTGATAAGGAGCAACCATGTAAGATCATATCGAATGTAGGATCCGTTTAATATATAGCGATACACTGTTTGGAAAATCCACTTTAAACACCTCACAGTTCTAGCCAATATATCATTCTCGTAAGTAGATCAAATAGTTTAACGACTGGTATTATTAATAAATCTTATTTATAAGTTTATAATAATATTGATGAACATATATATAAGTTATACATATAGTACGATAAGCATAACTCAACTTACATGATGTTTAATGAAAAACCGAAAACTGTGCGACCAGAACTTTGAAACCAAAAGCTCTATTTCTTCAGTCTCTTTGACGCTTTAGAGCTTCGCTACTAACACATAAGAACTCCTAAAATCGGGCCTCGGGGCCTCAGGAAAGTTTGACAGAGTTTGGATGAGAAAGGAGTGAAAAATGAACCAAAAATCGGACTATTTATAGGTGTCTGGAGGGAGGGTGCACCGCACCTATGGGTTGTTTGTCACGCCGACACATGGCAGACACAATATTTCTCATGATTTTTAAAAAATCATATCTCTCACGAGCTCTGTTTTTGACGTTCTTTATATCCCCACATTGGTATCGACAAAGTACTACAACTTTTATTTAGACTTCGTCGGCTAATTCACATTCTGTTTTTAATTTTACAGTAAATAAAGAATATATTGTAAAATAACGTTGCAAAGTTCATAACTTCTTTATACGAGCACCGTTTTCGGTGTTCTTTATATAGTTGATTTCGTATTGAAGAGTACTACAACTTTCATTTATATTGTTTTGTTCAACGAGCAACCAATTTTCATTTCGATTTCTGTGTTGCACACTGCTATACTGTGTCGCACTCGAAACTTCGAAAAACCATAACTTCCTCGTACAAAGTGAGATTTAGACGTTCTTTATAGGCACTTTTTTCGTCATTACGATTACTTCGACTTTAGTTTAGATCACTTAGACTAATAAGAAACCTATATCTGATTTATATTTTATGACACACATTGTGGTTTATGGTTGAACATGAAACTTCAACAAAAATCATAACTTTCTCATACGAAATCATATTTAAGTGTTATATCCACGGGGCTCGTGATCACGACTACTAAAACTTTTGTTAATACTATTTAGTTTAAATATTCTTTTATTTTTAAACTTTTTTTTTTGCTTCAACGATAAATTTTATATTAAGGGTTTCTACAAATATTACATAATCTTACTATTTATTTACATATCGTGTATATATTAAATAGTTATTAGCTCGTAACGCGTACAAAAAATAATTACCCTATTCAAGGATTTTAATTGTTCGATAAAATGTATAATAATAATAATAATAATAATAATAATAATAATAATAATAATAATTTCTATACCTTAAACGTCTAGCCCAAAATTTACGGGAGTTATATCTTACATTGGAGAGATGTTGTCGAAGTGATGTTGGAAAGGTAGGTATTGCTCTGTCAGTGGTTGTGGGTGAGGTTTAATTTGATATCATAATATAATATGTTGTGGTCTTAATTTGATATCATAATATAATATGTTGTGGTCTTACGTACTAGAGAGGTTTTTAGTTTTCACCAAAAGGATGATAGATGAATACGTAGGGAAATGAGAATTTGAGATTGATGAGGCGTTTTCACAAGAAATAGGTTTTCAAAGGGCGAACAAAATTGGTGCTTGCATTTCACTATAAAATAGAGCTCAAATCATAAAGAGAACAATATGCTATGCGTAAATCTTTCATTATGTTCTAACTAGGTACGGATGATTAATTAGAAAACGTCCTATATACATGTAACAAAAGGCACATTTTATAATAGCATATGCAATTCATTGGAACTGTACTATATAAGGGGTTTTCTATTTCCCATTTTATAGTAATCGTGATTACTTATATGATTGAAGTAAATGCCTAAATAGTTTGATGTAATACTACATTTGGGTCTATGACAATTTTTAGTTTAATGTAAGACTATAGTCGGTTCTATAGCTTTCTTAATTAAATAAGACTACAGTTTTGTCTATATCATTCTCAGTTTGATATAAAACTATAACTGGATTATAGCGTTTGTAAGTGCATGAATTATATGCCTCGTTATTTGTAGTGGAATGTATAGTTTTGTGTGCTCACTAAGCGTGAAAGACCCACACTTTCATATTTCTGAAAGAACCAAACTTTCATACTTGACAATTGTTACTCCAAAACATGCTACGTGCATATTCATAAATAATATTTTACATTGATAATTTGTTTACATAAGACATGATACAAACCGACTATTTCAAAGTTTTATATATTATATAATTTCCCAGGATACCATAGTTTTATACATACGTGAGTATAAAATACAAAAATAATATTACAACTATTCTAAACCTTCCAACAGTATATGACTACACTGGTTACTTATCTCCTGTAAATGTGTTAAACATTGAGACGGTAAGCGGTGACGCTTAGTGAGTTCAATAATAGATACAATATAACGTTATGCCATATATATATACTTTATAACTTTAATATGGCAGAAGCAAAGAGGAACAAGGAACAACAAAGGCATATGTGAATCATGTGACAAACTTTCCATATCACTTAATGATTTGATTCAAAGATATACAATCAATGAGACATAACAATTTTCATACTTGATATACATCAATAAAGCTTCGGCCCAAATGGCACAGAAGACATACAATTTCTGATTAACATTTTGGTAGATTTTAGACTTATAGCTCTGTCTAACCATCTTCCAATGCCATAAAATAGAAGTCATTCTCTTACGGAGACATGCTCTACATGGCCAGAGGCTACGTACCAGTACCAATGTGAATCTAAGTCCTTTCACTGATCACATGGTCAAAGGTATTACTTTGCTATTAAAATATCGAATAAAAATAACACTGGAAAATAACCCGGAATAATAACACTGCAAAGCACATAGCACATATAACACATAACATACAATTGTTCCTATATATTGAACTCATTGTGAATTAATCGGGGGTTAAAATAGTAATTTGTGCAACACTTCGTTATAATAAATAGCTTTCTTCGTTGAAAACTGGGAGCTTTATTGAAAACCGGGCCCTGCGAGGGTTGAGTTTTAAAACCGAAAAGATAATTTTTTCGGGGTCTTCGGGCACTTCGGAACGTAATTCAGATGTTGGAAATGATTCCGGGGCTTCGGGGGAAGTTGAAATAGTGAAAATATGAGTTTAGGGGTGAAAAATGCCAAATTTCTAAATCTACCCGGGAGATCTCGCAACTACTATTTATAGGGAGAGCCTCGGATGTCTTCGGCCAGAGGGGAACACGCGACAGCAGCGAGGGGCTCCAGATGGCGCGCATGCGAGGGAGGAAGGTGGCGGGTGCGAGGCTCGAACACGCGTCAGACGCCAATTGGACCGCGCTTTGGACGACTCTCCGGATCGGACACGCATCTGCTGACTCACCGAGATCGGACACAGGGCGGGTGACGTGTGCGAGATTTGACCTTATCCATGCGAGATTCCTCGGAAATTAAGCCCCAAACTTCTAAAATCCATAACGTTCGCATACGGGCTCCATTTTTGACGTTCTTTATATTCACGCGTGGGTAAAATTATGCTCTACAACTTTCGTTTAGACTCTATTGGCTAGTTTTGACTTCATTTTTAATATTATTATTTTTAACAGGCCGGGACAAGAAAATCCGTTAAAAATTCATAACTTCTTCATCCAACGTCCGTTTTTGTCAGTCTTTTTACCGTTGTACTACTATTGACGAGACCTTCGATTCTCGTTTAGGTTGTGTCGGCTAAAAATCACTCGATCTTTACTTCAAGTTTTTAGCTGTCTACTCCTATTCTGAAACTTAGAAAAATCATAACTTCCTAATACGAAGTCTGATTTTGACGTTCTTTTTATGAAAATTCTCGGTTTAACAAATACTACGAGTTTCATTTAGATCACTAAGGCTAAAAATTAGTTTATCAAAAACTCACTTTTTACGTCATTCGGTGCCGTGCCGGTTTTGTCGCAGATTTTTGATTGGTCATAACTTCTTCGTTATAACTTGGATTTCGATGAGGTTTTCGCCTAAATGTTTCTAACGAGATTCTTTACAACTTTCAATAATAAAATTCTATTTATTTCAAATTTTATATTTTCGTTAAATTTCAATATTTGCCTTTTGATTGGAATCTCATAAAACTTCCAATATTTTCCGATTGATTCTAAACACAGTTTTACTTCATTTCTAGTAAAAACTATCTGTTAGAACTCAATACTCAAATCACATAATATTTCAAAATATTATTTACTTATAACATTTACAAAACACGATTTCAAAACGTGTATGTTACAAAGCGTGTTCTCTTACCTATTGAATATTAACATTTTTCTAGGAAAATGACACAGTGGAACTGCTACTAGCTCTCGCATACACGTTTTTAAAGATTCTTATAGTTTTTTAGTTATTCTGTTTTTAACGCTTATAATGATGTAACATGGGTTTTCGACTTTTACATTTTTATTTATGGAACATTTTTAGTAAACTATGATGTTTTGTTTTGAAAGTCTTAATGGAAGGATATAATGGATGTTTTCTTATATAAATGATTATATATATATATATATATATATATATATATATATATATATATATATATATATATATATATATATATATATATATATATATATATATTCCATTTTAGTAATTTTATTTTTGGGAAAACGACTTAATAGAGAAATATAGTTTTTATTTTGTATACATTTAGTCACAAATATTTTCTTGTCCATATTTGACCATTTAAGTTGTTTTTTGTATACATTCAGTCACTGACTAGTTCAAGTTAAGCTAGAAAAAATGATTTAACAGGGTAATATAATTCTTAGTTTGTACACATTTAGCCCTTAATGTTATTTTGTTACAAAATAAGTTTTGTTGTTTTTCTACACATTCAATCTTTGTAACTTGTTTATTCAAGTTTTGCTTACGACATGCTACGTGAACAATCATTAAGGAGGTTTTCTCATACGAGCCATGTATGAGAACACCTCATTAATGCTTGTCATATATGGTTCATTGACTTGTTAATCATCAACCCATTTCAAAAATTTGCATTTTTTACATGGTTTCTTCGGTAACAAAAACAAAGTTTAAGCATGTAATAAAGAAGGTCAATTTGAAAAGAAAAGAAAAGCTATATGTAGAAAAAAAATGGTGAAAATCAACATACCAAAGAATTAGGAAAAAACTCTAAACTTTTTTCAGGGTATTCTTTTGTTTTGGAAGTGCAAATTCGAGTTAGGAGGAAGCAATCACAAAGAATCTCATTATCTTCTATGAAAATAAATGAAACCGAAGTCGAAGACATATTCTTCTTGAAGAAAACTATGGCATCAAGATTATTTGACCAATTTATGAATTAGGTTACTGATATAAGTAGAGACGAACCATGTATGAGAACACCTCATTAATTATTGTCACACGTAGAATGTCATGAGCAAAAGATGAAAAAACTAATCATAAAAATGAATATGTAGAAAAATAATAAAGATTTATTTTACAATAAAAAATATTAAAGATTAAATATGTAAATAACTAAATATATACAAAATAAAACTATATTATCTTTTTTATTTTTTTATTTTTTATTTTTTATTTATTTTTGTTTTTACTATTGATTGGGTTTTTTCTAGTATTTCCCTACACATTATTATTGCTTCTTTGGACAAAAAGGGCATCATTAAACATTTTTTCACTTTCATGGGATTGTGTTTTCCTTTCAACGTGATAGTTACTTTACACACATTATCTTTCTATTATTCTATTTATTTTTTAAGCAATAAAGTGTAAAAGCATATATCAAGATTTTGACATCGAATTTATATTACATTGATAATTATGCGAATGACAAAATCTAGTGTTTTTACATTTTAACACATTCATTTCAATTGTTGAAATCATTCGAAATATACAATCTTAAGATAATTTAGATGTCCCCTTGATCAGATTTTATGATAACATTGATATCATTCTTCTTCTTCTTTTTGAAACAACAATCTTAAAGTAAACCTATATTCTCAATTTCTCATGTATTAAAAAAATGCGTAGTTTTATAATCTAAAAGATTCAGCATTTCTCTATGCTTGCTATATTAACTATGCATTAGAAATAAAGTTCGAAGTTTATTCCTGCACAACACGTTATTTATTTCAACATGTATTATAATATACTTCTTCTATATTGATCGTTAAACCAAGTGGTGGCAATGCTATTTTTTGGTATCACTAAAGCAAATTCTTAACGAAATGGGTGTCTTTATTGTATAAGAAGGAATTGAAAGTGAAAAGTTAACTTATAACATACGTTAGTTACTTAATGACAACACATTCTCTTTTTACTCTTTAATTAATGCTATTTAAACCCTTTGATTGTCACTCAAGTCTCAAGTCTCAAGTCTCAACCACCATTTGGTTTTCTATCTAACAAGTTTGTTTTGGTAAAATTTTTAAATATACCAAATACTACCAAAACTATAATATAAGTGTAAAGATGGTAGCTACTATAGTTATTGCACCTAAAAGATTCTTGATTCATGTAAAATACAATGTGAGTTGATATTGATTAAAAGTTGATAAAGTCGTTGGTGGAAAAAGAATTAAATAAATAATCAGGAGCCAATTTCTTTTATTTTATATTTGTGGACCCAGTTGGGAAATTACTTACGAAAATTATCAGCGGAATAAAATCTACAGGAAATTAGCGACGATTCCGATTTACGACAGATTAGCGGCAGACTACCTCAAAATATGGTTAACAACTTAAGTGTTAGAGATACACTTTATTATTTCTTCCTTGGACAAAAAGGTATATCTAGACATTTTTTCACTTTTGTTGGATTGTGTTTTATTTTCAACGTGAGAGTTGCTTTACTCATATTATCTTTATATTATTCTATTTATTTCTTTAACCATAAAGTGCGAAAGAGAGATCAAGATTTTGACCTTGAATTTTATATTTTAGAATTATCAATGGTGAAAATGGCTTGGATGGATCCAAGGTTGTTTAATGTCTTTTATGATGTCTATTTTAGTATTTTTGTCGACGGTTTTTCAACCGTCGAGTTATAAAGCAGTTTATTCTATTCATTCTTGTTTATTTTAGCTATTGGAAAGTTTATATGTTTCTCTCAAAGTTGCTGTAGAGAAAAATCTTTCTTGCGGCTCAAATTAAAATGGGTGGTATGGAGATTTCATTTTTTTTTAATGCAGAAGATGTCATTTTTATGGGTGGTATGGAGATTAGGTTGGTTTTTTTTTTTTTTTTTTTTTTTTTTTTTTTTTTTTTTAATGAGGAAGATGTATTTTTTTGGGTCAATGGCCGATAACAAATGGTTAAAACATTATGAGTATTCTTAGATATATTATAAAATATGAAACTAAGTTAAAAATAAAGTAGGAGATAAGATTGTAAAGAAGTTTATACCATTGTTTGCGGTAAAAACAACCATTGCAATACATATTATTTACTATTTATAACAGAAAAAGAAGATGAAATGTGAGCTATATTATGAATGCTTTTTAGTCATAACTATACTAATAAAACTCATAATAATGCATTACTAATGTTCACTAATGATGGAGAGAGATGAGAAAATATGGGGAATCCTATATTAAATAATATTTCATAACATTCTCATTGAATGACAACTATATTATGTCTCGTTAAAACCTCATGGAAAAACCTTTATTAAGGAAAAAACGTACATAATCTATATCTGTATCATATTATACTATACTATAATATCATTGTTGGGTAGCGTTTTGTTATGTATTGCGTCTATTGGGCTCGCTTATTAGTCCAGTTTTGTAACTCCGGTTTGGGCCTGTCCAACCGAGAGCTTGATAGGGTTTAGTATAAATATATATGCTTGCATGCATATTAAAAAAAGAAGATAGAACGATAGATCAGAAATTATTCAGAAGTTTATTATTGTTCTTGTAACCCTAAATCCTCTACAGTGGAAGTTCTTTATCGAGCTCTACTGAGGATTGTTGATCTAATCATTCGACACACTTTGATCCATACTTGTGTTATTTACAGTTTTAGTATTCATCATTTCACCTGTTATAAAGATCCAAACGATCTTCAAGTTAGTTTTATAACTTATCAATTGGTATCAGAGCGGGAGGCTGTGTAATTCATACACTTCTTTTCTGTGAAAAAGGTTGCGATTAGGGTTATTCCGCATTTACTGATATTTATTGAGCCGTCATCCCATAATTGACGTAACTCGGTATTTATTTGTTTTGCCCTAATTTAATTCATTACAAGTCTGATCTTTTAAACAGGTTATTCGATCTAGCATGGACGAGTCACAATCAAATCCTATTAATATCTCGAACAACATCGGATCAACGACGAAGATTCCCATACTTTACACCCAGGATTATGAAGTCTGGGCTCATCACTTTGAAGACTATATTATAGGATCTGAGGACAATGGATACCTCATCTGGGAAGCAATAGTATCTGGACCATTCGCTCATTCAGCAACTTCAAGAATTATTAAGACTCAGAAGGAGTATAATGATCTTTTGAAGGACGTTAAAGATATTGCTCAAGACGAAAAAGATAAGTTTCAGTGCAATATTAAAGCATTGAGATTAATCAGATTCGCTCTTCAATCTGACACTTTCAGGTTGGTGAGTTCATGCACAACTGCCAAAGAAATATGGGATAGGCTGCGAGAGTTGTATTCTACGGACGAGGATCTTGAGCATTCCATTCAAACCTTGATGCTGTCCGAATTTGGTGAATTCAAGCAGAGCCCTAAAGAAACCGTGACTCAAACGTTCGATCGCTTCAATCATCTTCTTAGTAAGATGATTAAACATGATATTGAAAGGAAGCTGATTGAACAAAAGCTCACGTTTTTAAACGACCTTAGATCTGAGTGGAGAGCTGTAGTGTCCACAGTTAAAGCGCATGAGCAATTCAAATCCTATTCTCTGGCGAAACTGGTAGGCATCCTGAAATCTCAAGAAAAGATCGTGTTACAGGAGAAAAATGTGGTTTCAAGCTTGGGTTCATTAGCCCTTCTGTCCAAAAGCAAAGCTGTGACGGAAGATGAAGACCTCAACCTAGAGGATTATGACCTTACCTCTGAAGACTATGCAATGATGGTGTCAAACCCAAAAAGGTTCATCAAGAAAAGATTCCCCACCAACAAGAATAGAAATTGGCAAGGAAGTTATAGTTCAGAAAAGGTCAGGGAAGAACCGAAGGTAGAAGAACCAAAGAAGGAACCGAAAGCTGAAGGAGATTCGGGAGTAAGCTGCTATTATTGTGGAGGAAAGAACCACTATGCAAAAGATTGTGTCCTCAAGAAAATGGCAGAAAAGGATGATGAAAAAGATGAAGAAGCTTTGTTGCTGAAAAAGCTGGATGAGATCAGGAAGAAGAAATCTACTGCTAACCCTTCTATGAATGCTTTAATTGTGCAGGGTTCGGTAGCTGATGATGAGTTCGGTGGCGTGGAGGTCTGGTCAACCGACTCTGAAGATTATGAAGTAAGGAAGCTTTCTCATGGAAATGCTTATGTGGCGAAAGAAGAGAGTAGTGGTGGAAAATGCTTCATGGTGTCCGATGTATCTCAGATGAGGGGATACAACACAGATGGTGGGATTGAAGATGCAAAGGAGCGAGAGGACTTGTGCTTCACAGCAAAACCGCTCAGCGTACAGTTCAACGAACTTGATGAATTAATCAAGAAGGTACATTCCGTTTTTATTGCATTCAAAGTACCACAAAGCTCATATGAAAAAGAATTAAAAAATGTTAATTCAAGAATCTCTCATCTAGACAGCAGTTTAACTCAAACACGAGTCACCAATTCTAACCTAACTGACCAAATAAGCAGGGTATCTTCAAAGAGTGAGGAAAGAAGGATGTGGATCAAACTGAAGGAGTCGGAGTTAATCAAAACCAAAGATGAAAACATTTATTTGCAAAGAGACAATTTAAAGCTTTTAAAACAGAGAAATGTTTTTTGTTTGATTGCTAAACGTCTTTATACTAATATCACTCAGCTTCATTTGGACTGTGAAATAGGACAAAAGATTCATCGCATGATTTTACCCTTCCTTGAGTTTAAGGAGGATGAAATTGATGCTGAAGCGTATAATTGTGAAAGTGTTATTTTCGTCTGAAGATGTTAATCCGACATATATGTATGGACTAGACAAAATAGAATCTTTCATAAAGTCCAAGGACCATAAGGACATGCTTAAAAATCTTTTGGATGAAAATGATAAACTGAAACTAAGGACAGAAACCATACAAAAATTTGACTCATTGAATGCCAACTTGAGTTCAGAAAATAAAATTGATGTTGAAAATGCATCTGAGCTTAATGAGGACGACAATATGAGTGAAATTTCTGTAGAAGACACAGTTGATTGTTCAGAATTTGTCAAGAGCGAACCCGAAAACCACAAGAATCTCATTTCAGAAAATTCAGTGGAGTTTGCTCGTTTGTCCCAACAAAAGTCCCCGATCCTTACAGAAAAGGCAGTAGTATATCAAAAAGTTAGAACCACTCCAAATCAGGTGTATAAGGTCACAGGCGTAACCGAACATCAGACCGCTGAACTCACAGCCATTGTAAACGAAGACAATGCTGACGGCTGCGACGAGTTCTTCTGGTCAGCTCCTATCGACAATGCTGACGAAACGGTAGGTCTGTCTGAAAGGACTTCGTGGAAAAGTAAAGGTAGATATGCGCCAGAACCTTTGAACAAGCCTAATAGCTTCGACGAGCCAAGTACTAGTGGTACAAAAGATGTTCCTCAAGAAAAAGGAATTCCTGCTAAAGGAGTCACTCCATTAAGCGAAACATCATCAGTTCAGAGTGAACCAGCTGAAGGAAAGCAAAAACCAAAAGCGAATATCCATCGTCAGCCGAAGCAAGTGAGAAATCAGAAACAGCAAAGGAATCAGAGATACAAGAAGAATCTCTCTGAAAGAAAACAGTTTTGGCAATCCCAAAATGCATATTTCTCATATCGTGACAGAAACTTAAAGTCAGAGAATAACACTGTAAGGTCACAAGAATGTCAAAACAACCGAAAGCAAAGGTTCGGTTCAGAGAACAACATCAACCGAAAGCAAAGGTTCGGTTCAGAGGACAACGTCAACCGAAAGCAGAGGTTTGGTTCAGAGAGCAAAAGCAACCAAAATTCTAGGTTCGGTCCTATTAATGATAAAAAACAAAAGGGTCACCTAGAATCTCAAGTCAAGAAATCATATCAGTCTAACGTCTCTCACTCTTCTTCTTCTAACTCTTCTAATTCCTCTCAACCCCATTCTAAATTTTATTCTGTTCGTTCTCAAAATCCAAAATCTTCAACAGATTTGAAAGGAAAATCGAAGGTTTCCTCAGTCAAAACCGATCAAAAGCATTCCAATGTACCAGTGCCTGAACCAGAAACCAAACCGAAAGTAACAAATCCTAATAAAATTAAGGTTTTCACCATCAAAAAGAAAGATGAAACAACACTAATAAAAAGAACATATCTTGTTGACATCTCTCTTACTATTCCTGTTCCTGTGAAAGGCTCACGTGGACCCAAGAAACTTTGGGTTCCTAAATCTGCTTAATTTTTGCAGGTTATCAGTGACGAGCAGTTTGACGAAGAATGGTACATTGACAGTGGCTGCTCGCGTCACATGACAGGAAGGAAGGAGGAATTGAGGGAGTTTCGGTCTCTTTCAAACGGTGGAAATGTCAAGTTCGGGAACAACTCCTTCGGCACCATAAAAGGCTATGGAATGATTACAAATGGTGATTTCATGATTAGGAAGGTTGCATACGTTGAAGGACTACAACATAACCTCATCAATGTATCTCAGCTTGTTGGAGGTACCGGTCTCAAGGTTTCATTCGATGATGAGGGTTCGGAGATAATTGAGAAGAAAACGAAAAGAGTTATTCTCAAATCAGAGCGTAAAGGTGAATTGTTTCCTCTAAACCTCAAACCTATCAAAGGGAACCCAGCTATCTGCCTGTTATCCAAAGCACAATCTGACGAAAGCTGGTTGTGGCACCGAAGGCTCTCTCATCTCAACTTTAAGGATATCAACAAACTTGTCACTGGAGGTCATGTTCGAGGTCTTCCATTGCTCAAGTGCGATAGAGAACATTTGTGTGCTGCATGTGAAATGGGGAAGCAGAGTCGTCAAAGTCATCCATCTATTATAAACACTAAAGTTGTTGAACCACTAGAGCTACTTCATATTGATTTGTGTGGTCCATCATCTACTGAAAGCATCGGCGGTAGCAAGTACATCCTTGTTATTGTTGATGAATTTTCGCGTTTTACATGGGTGCTCTTTTTAAAGCACAAATCTGATGCGACACTCAAACTGAAGACGTTTATCAAGCAGATTGAAGTACAGCTAAAGAAAGTCGTTCGTAACATCAGGAGCGATAATGATCTAGAATTCAAAAATAAAGAATTCGAAGAATTCTTAACCGACAAAGGAACCAGTCATAACTTCTCAGCTCCCTACACTCCTCAACAAAACGGGATTGTCGAAAGACGAAACCGTTCGTTGTGCGAGGCGGCCCGAAGCATGCTAAGTTTCGCTTCCTTACCTTTATACTTTTGGGCTGATGCTATTTCTGCTGCTTGTTTTACACAGAACAGGTCATATCTCAATAAGCGCTTCACTCTCACTCCTTATGAGATCATCAACAACAGGAAGCCAAATGTCAAGTTTTTCCATGTGTTCGGTTCACGGTGTTTCATCTTCAATTCTAAAGAACACCGCAACAAGTTTGATGTCAAAGCCGACGAAGGGATATTTCTGGGCTATTCTCTCACTTCTAAAGCGTACAGGGTATTAAACAAGCGCTCGAGGAAAATAGAAGAAACTTATTACCTGACTTTTGACGATAGCTATGTCAAAAAGCTAAAGGCCAACGAAGACACAACTGGAGAAATCTTTCCTCAAACTGGCCAAGTCACAGCCTCAATCACAAACCTATTTGAGAAGTTCGTTGAGTTATTTGATGAACCAGAGAAGGCCACTCTCTCAGAAGCCAGTGCAGCAGACAACAGGGTAGATCATTTGAAGCAACTTGTCGAAGATGTTGCAAAGAGAATGAATGAAGGAGGATCAAGTTCTGACGACCCTCCACAACACAATGCTTCAGTTGAGGGGGAGGATCCATCTTCGTCATCACAGTCGAGCTCACATGTTGAGGGGGAGATAAGTTCTCAAGCTGCTCCTGAACGCACTTCACCAACCGAAAGTGCCACACCAACCGAAAGTGCCTCACCACCTGAAGGTGCATCAACACCCGAAAGCTCAGCACCACAAGAAACCTCTGTAGCTCAAGAAACTCAAGACACACCAGAAAGCTTATCCATCGAGGGGGAGTATGTAGATATGTCTTACGACTATGAAAGTCAATCCGAACTAGAAGAGATGGTAAATGCTGAATTGGATCCAACCTTTGATCCAAACTACCATCCTCTCGTCAAATGGACCAGAGATCATCCTGTCTCCCAGGTTGTTGGTAATGTGTCTGAAAAAGTTCTGACCCGATCACAACTCAAGGCAAAACAGACTTCCTTGTTTTCAAAAGTAGAATTCTGTATGTTTAACTCCTTCGTCTCAAAAGTTGAACCAAAGACAGTTAACACTGCTCTTGATCACTCCGATTGGGTTCACGCTATGCAAAACGAACTGAATGAATTCGAAAGGAACAAAGTTTGGCGACTCATTCCAACTCCTCCAGATGCCTCAGTTGTTGGTCTCAAATGGGTCTTCAGGAACAAAATGGACAAGGAAGGGAACGTGATACGAAACAAAGCACGTCTGGTAGTAAAAGGATACTGTCAGGAGGAAGGAATTGACTACGAAGAGACTTTCGCTCTTGTAGCTAGGCTGGAATCCGTTAGAATATTTCTCGCCTATGCTGCACACAAAAACTTTGAAGTCTACCAAATGGACGTCAAGTGTGCATTTCTCAATGGAGAACTTGAAGAAACAGTGTACGTGGAGCAACCTCCTGGATTCGTAAATGAAAGGTATCCTAATCATTGTTATATTTTGGACAAAGCCGTGTATGGACTGAAACAAGCTCCGAGAGCCTGGTATGAAACGCTGACAAAGTTTTTAAAGATGTCCAAATTCAAACAAGGTTCAGTTGACCCAACCTTCTTTCGTAAGAAGGAAGGTAACCACCTTATGATTGTTCAAATTTATGTCGATGATATCATCTTTGGCTCTACGAATCCCAACTTAACGGCTGAATTCAGAAAGCTGATGGAGACTAAATTTGAAATGAGCTCAATGGGTCCAATTAACTTTTTCCTTGGTTTAAATATTAGACAGGGACCCGAAGGCATCTTTATTAATCAGGAAGCTTACACGAAGACTCTCCTTGCAAAATTTGGCATGATGGGAGATTCAAAAGTCAAAGTTCCCATGGCGTTCGCACCAAGCTCACTCCATCCTTGGATAAGCCAGCAGTAGATATTACGCTATACCGCCAGATGATCGGTTCACTGATGTATCTTACTGCTAGCAGGCCTGATATCATGTTCTCTGTTTGTTATTGTGCTAGATTTCAGGCGAATCCACGTGAACCTCATATGCTTGCAGTCAAGAACATTCTTCGTTATCTCAAGCGAACTACCTCTTTAGGTCTATGGTATCCATTCAACTCGGGCTTCTTCGTTCAGGCCTACTCAGATGCAGACCTTGGAGGTTGTGGACTAGAAAGGAAAAGCACCACGGGAGGCTGCCAATTTTTAGACGGAAAGTTAGTTAGTTGGCAATCAAAGAAACAAACCTGTGTGTCTTTATCCACAGCTGAGGCGGAATACATTGCAGCTGCCTCCTGTACTTCTCAAGTGATTTGGATCCAGAGTCAACTCCGGGATTATGGACTCAATATGAAAAAGATCCCACTATATTGCGACTCAGAAAGTGCAATTAGGATCTGTCATAACCCAGTGCAACACTCGAAGACTAAGCATATAGCACTGAGGTATCACTTCATTAAAGATCATGTGGAAGATGGAAACGTTAAAATTCACTTTGTTAGAACCACTGATCAACTTGCTGATGTCTTCACCAAAGCCCTTCCTGAAGCATCGTTCAACAAAATTCTACAAGGGCTAGGTATGATGGAATCAGAGTCAGTACCACAAACTACCTCTCAAACTCAAACTTAAGAAGCGAAATAGACCGAACGTTCGGGTCTTGAAACCATACACTGAAGGGAAGTTCATCAACGTTCGGTTCAAGGTGCTTAGGGGATCTGCCAAAACTGAACATGCCATTTCTTTAGCAGATCTTCCGAACCTCAATCCCCATGATTGGATTATTCTGCACAACATCCTTCTGACCAATGAAGCTGAATATGGTACGATCATTGACCATCTCAAGAGGATGCTGGTGTGCTACATCATGGAAGTTGCACTGATGGATCAGGAGATAGCAAGCGTCTTCAAGAAGAAACCAACAATATCTCCTGTTGGCTCGGCCAGTGATCTGAACCAAATGCAGATGGGAAAAATTGACTCGAGGCGAAACTCAGTCATGTTCACTAGGAATGAAGGACAGAAATGTCTTTTTGCCTTAGCTGATAAACATTTGTACACCACTGCTTGCCTAGAGCATGTGTTGGGGATCATCCACAGATGCAAACAAAACACAGCGAATGATATCCAGTACTTCAACGACATGATACACTGGTACATTCGGTTCAGACAGACGATCCTTGCGCTTATCTCACGTCTGTTTGATACTGTCAAGAAGAAGGTTCCCGCTGCTGGCCCAAGCAAAAAGAAGAAGTAATCTCGCTCCAATTTGACGCAAAGGGGGAGATTGTTGGGTAGCGTTTTGTTATGTATTGCGTCTATTGGGCTTGCTTATTAGTCCAGTTTTGTAACTCCGGTTTGGGCCTGTCCAACCGAGAGCTTGATAGGGTTTAGTATAAATATATATGCTTGCATGCATATTAAAAAAAGAAGATAGAACGATAGATCAGAAATTATTCAGAAGTTTATTATTGTTCTTGTAACCCTAAATCCTCTACAGTGGAAGTTCTTTATTGAGCTCTGCTGAGGATTGTTGATCTAATCATTCGACACACTTTGATCCATACTTGTGTTATTTACAGTTTTAGTATTCATTATTTCACCTGCTATAAAGATCTAAACGATCTTCAAGTTAGTTTTATAACTTATCAATCATATCATACTATACTATAAAGGAAACATTTTTTCTTTCACTACATCAATTTGAAACTCCCAACGCTTCATATTTCCATGTAATTTACTTAATTTATTAACTTAAATATGTTAGTTATAAACATTATCATAAATGAAAGATTTCTTGAATTATCAATATGATACAATAATTTTGTTGACTCATATATAGTGTTAAATACATAACCTAAATTAATATATTTAATAAACTTAAAAATATAGTGTAAAAATTAAAACTTTAACTAAAATATCAAATAAAGTTTTAAAAATTCAACATATATTTTTTAAAATAGTTAAAAGGAAAATATTAAATATGATAAATATAAAAATCCTAAATCAAAAAGTCGAATAAACTAAAAAATGTCAAAAAACTATTTTGTATAATTACTAAAATTCAATTAAGTTGTTTTTAAATTAATTTATA
Source organism: Lactuca sativa (assembly GCF_002870075.4). Classification (NCBI taxonomy): domain Eukaryota; kingdom Viridiplantae; phylum Streptophyta; class Magnoliopsida; order Asterales; family Asteraceae; genus Lactuca; species Lactuca sativa. The sequence continues at coordinate 104,647,052 of NC_056631.2, forward strand.
ATCACCATGTCCAACTCTTCATATTTCCATATAATTTACTTAATTTATTAACTTAAATATGTCATTAGTTATAAACATTATCATAAATGAAAGACTTCTTGAATTATCAGTATGATATACTAAATTTGTTGACTTCAATATAGTGTTAAATACATAACCTAAATTAATATATCAAACAAACTTAAAAATATAGTTTAAAGTTCAAAAACTAAAGAAATAAAAACCCAACATATGTTTTTTAAAATAGTTGAAAGGAAATTACTAAATACGATAAATATAATAACTAAAATTCAATTAAGTTGTTCTTTTTTTTTTATATAAAAAAAATTAATTTATCAAAATAATAGTTAAAAATAACATGAAATTATAAAATAAATTATGTTACATTACAAACAATGGTTGATAATTTAAATAATATTCATGATGAAATTAAAACATCATCAAAAAAAATTTTAAGTTAATAAATCATAACAATAGTTAATAAAACTAGTGAGTACTATATATATATATATATATATATATATATATATATATATATATATATATATATATATATATATATATATATATATATATAGAGAGAGAGAGAGAGAGAGAGAGAGAGAAAGAGAAGTTCCTTAACGAGGGTTTCATGTCTGAATAATCCCTCAATGCAAAAATAAGGCTATACATCATACCCTGGAGAAGTGCGATGATTTAAATATGGGTCAGTAATTTATTCATCATATCTTCCACATGTCTTACTAAGTTACCACAACTAATTTTATACACATGTAACGCGTGAGTAGAGACCATTAAATGATTTGATTTCAATAAGTGTTATATTATTTATTGTTTAAGTTAATTATAATTTTTCATCAACTAAATGTAATTATTATTATTTTATAGTTAATAAAAATGACATAAATATTTTCAATAACGTATGATTACCAAAAATTTAATCGTATAATTTTATTCCGCGCAACTTGCTGATATTCGCCTAGTCATACTATATTATAAAAGAAATATTTTTTTCTTTCACCACATTCATTTGAAACTCCCATGAACTTTTCTTTTCACAACATTCATTTGAAACTCCCATGACTTTTTAGTTTCTTTCTAATAATGATTATAAGTTGGTTACTAAGATTAAATAAATATCAAATCTAAAGTGTAATCATATATAAACTAAATTTCAATATTAAAAGAATATCTTTACTTCTACTTAGAAAGTTATGTTTTTTTTAACTTTTTATATATTATACTATATTGATTAGTTTTAATATATTGTTGGATTTAAACCATTATCATTTTAAAGCTACAACTTTTGAACAATTTGTATAAAATATTTAAATTATAAATTTAAATATAACATTACAGGACCAACTTAAATATAAATTTTAGTTTAGCTTAAACAACCCAAATAATATTTCGTAAATAGTTAAAAGTGATAAATTGTAGTGTCTTTCTAATAATGATTATAATTTGGTTAATAAGGTTAAATAAATATCAAACCTAAAGTGTAATCATAAATAAACTAAATTTCAATATTAAAATAATATATTTACTTATAATTATAAAGTTATGTCTTTAACTTTTAACATATTATATTTAATTTATTAGATTTAATATGTTGTTGTATGTAAACCATTATCAATTTAAATGTACAGCTTTTGAATAGTTTGAACAAAATACTTAAACTATTAATTTAAATATAACATTACAGTGTCAATTTAAATATAAATTTCAGTTCCACTTAAAAAACCTAATGAATATTTTGTGATTAGTTAAAAGTGATAAATTGTAGTGCTAAATGCAAAAACTAAATTATAATATCAATTTAACTAAAATATTTCCTAAAGATATTTGTATAATCGTTAAAAGTTTTCCAATAAGTAGCTTAAAATAACTTATAATAACAATAGTTAAAAATAATTCTATATAAATAATTATATTGTTACCTTTAAAATCAAAAACCAATGTCTGATGTTTTAAATAATTATAATGATAGAAATTAAAACGTTAAGAAAATAAATTTAAAAAAATTAATTAACAATAACAAAAACTATTAATAACATTAAGCCATATATTATATTTAATTTTATTCATGAGTATCTCGCAGGTAGAAGTCATTCAAACGGTTGAGATTATACAGTTATAATAGATGTATATATTATCATATAATTCAAAATAAACAGTATATTATATCAATTTAGTATACAAACTATCATATCAAACTTAACAACAACGTTATTGTTATATTTAAAAAAACATATATTTGTAAAGATTTCAACTAAATAGGTGTTTCTGCGCAACACGCAGACATTCGCCAAGTGATCCGCAGTCACTACCGTAGTGAATATTATTGAAGACTCTTATTATCTGACTTAGCGTATGTGCATTACTTTGTCCAGTGAACCTTGCACGGTCACTTAAGTCAGTATAATATTAGTTTTTTTTATTTCAGTTGTAACTTTCTGAAACTCTATAAATAGAGTCTCCTTACTTCATGTAATCGACACATATCTTTTCACGATCTATTGAACTTTCACTGAAATATAAAGTTCATTCTCTCTTATTTCTATCTTATCTAATATCTGAGATCCTCTTCATCTTAAACTGATCACACTTACTAACTATAGTTTGATTGCAAACCTTGTTAAGAATTAGTTTGATATTTACTTGATATAACTTTGTGTCATTTACATTTCCTTTACATTTCAGCACTTTATATTTCTGTAACTAACTATCTAACAATTATAACTTATTATTGTTGAGCTTACACGATCCTTTTCGGGTGGGATTGACCCAAGATTTGATTAGGGACTCATCCATGGTTGTATCAAAACCATGTTACCTCCATATCTGTTCGGCGAATTTTTCGGCTCTCCAATTACATTTTCTTTGACGAGTTTTCGGTGAGTCATTTGAGTGCTCCATGGACATTGTAGGTTCCAAGTTTCTGAACTGCGGGGGAGTCTGATGAGGAGATTATTGCAGATCTTGTTGCGGTGGGGTTTGATGTGGAGATAGCACCGGAGTTGCTTGTTTTGGAGATGGTTGTGGAGATGGAATTCTTTGATGAGTTGTTTGATGAAGTGGAATTCTTAGAGGAGTTTGATGTGAATGACATTGATGAGAATGCGGACGAGACTTACTTCCCCATTTTGAGGATGAAATAATTTGTTGCTCATCAAACCATTGTTTTAGTCCATCAATCTTTGAAAAGGATTCATTGAATTGGGACTTCATTGCGTCACAAAGTTGCTAGTTATTGGGGATTTCTTGGTTGAATAGGAGTTGATAAATCTCCTTAGTGAGCCTCAGAATCTCATCAATGCTAGAGTTTGCAATGAGGGATCTCCGTAACCCATTGATTGTTGTTTGTAGAACGGCAACACTGGATTAATAGGCATTGTGGGTTTCCTCTACCAGTTGCTTTGAGTGAGCAACTTGTTTGTCAATAGAAGCACTGAATTCATCCTTCAGAGTTGAGATATCCTTAATGAGACGGTCAGAAGTTGCTAGAAAATCTTTGTGATTTGCGGTCCGACGATTATCCAAGTCCTTGATTCCCATTTTTATTGCCAGGCTAACTCATTAAGAAAGTAACCTTTCTCTTGTCTCAAGAGTATCCACCCTTTCCACTAACGACTGCAGTACAAGAACATCGGTAGAAGCTGGTGCCTTGGAAGTGACTGCGGCCAAGATTTGGTCGACCTTGGATTGAAGGCTAAGAAATTCCTTTCTTGAGACCGCAAGCTTCTTCTTTTTCTTTGATTTGGGTTTTGAGGTGGAGTGTTGGGAACCACTTGACTCTTCATCTTCGCATACTATCATAAATTCTTTTGAGTGTGGGGGCTGCTGAACATCGTCAAGATTAATTTCATCAAATCCAAACAATGGACTGAAGCTAATCTCATTTGCAAATCCATCATCGTTGGAGTCATGAATTTCATCATGTCGAGGAGGATTTATGGACCAGCACCATCTTGCAGATATTGAGCTTGTTGAACTGTTGTTTCCATTTTGGACATCCATTCCTGAATCTTCAAAATGCTGTGGATAGTCTTGCTGTTGTTGAAGGAGTCTGCCTAATACTTTGCAACTGTGAGAAGATCCTTCTCCTTTTTTTGTTTCTGCTAAATTTACTGAGCTTTCCTGGCCTGTACTGCTATTTGAAATGCTTCGAACTTTCTGATTCCGGACTCAGTTATTAGACAGTATCGAGTCCAAGAATTGTCAGAATTGTATCCGTCAAATCCTTGGTTTCGCACCAAGGTGTCCCTCGGGTTCGTGGTTCCTTACACTATTGTGCTCCCCACGCCTAGACCACTTGTGTGTAGAATGATGGTGGGATAGGATTTCCTGAGATTCCTCGGTTTCTTTGATCTGAAGTCAAGTTTGGCCTCAACTCAGCTCTGGCAAAGGTGGAAGAATTGCCTTGCGGTGCGACTTGTGTTTGTAGTGTTTGTGTGGCACGAAGGAATATAGAGTTCAACTCCTCAAGCTCAAAAACGTGCAAGTGTGATGCCCTGGAGACCTTAGGGCGACTCGAACCAATTTGATCCACTTAGGATCTGACTGGGGGTGTGTCTCCATGGTGGATTGAAACATATACACTTAATGTATCTGAGTGGTGAGTTGGGGTATGAGGTGGTGAGCCTGCGGTAGCTCCAATGACTACCAGAGTCTTTTGAGAGACTACGACATGATTCGTGTTACGCATTTGGGTTCAAGGGGAACCTCCTTCAACTGCTGCTCAAAATCCAACTGTCCAAGATACTTCTGCGGGTTGCTCCCAAGTCGAGGGGGAACTGCATTCTCCAACCGCAAAATCTTCTGAAGTTGAAGATTTTCCCTCTACCGCAACCGCTGATCACCAACTACCTCGTATTCACATTTGGACGAAGGATCACCCACCGGGTCAAATCATTAGAAACCCATTCGTAGGTGTACAAACTCGATTCTCTAGTACTTTAACGGACTACTGCCACTATGCAGCCTTCATGTCCTCAGTAGAGCCTCAAACCATAAAAGAAGCACTCATGGAACCTGACTAGATCACCGCAACGCAAGAGGAATTAGATAAGTTTGAAAGGAACAAAGTATGAAAACTGGTACTGAAGCCAAAAGGCCACACAATCGTCGGTACTAGATGGGTATATAAAAACAAACTTGATGAGTCAGGTGTAGTAATGAGAAACAAAGCAAGGCTAGTTATTAAGGGGTACAATCAACTTGAAGGCGTTGAGTATGATGAAACATATGCCCCCATAGCCAAAATGGAAGAAATGCGCATTTTCTTATAGAATGCGGCACACAAGAATATCAAAGTACATCAAATGGATGTAAAAAGTGCCTTTCTGAATGGAGAACTAAAGGAAGAAGTTTACTGGCAACAACCTCCTGGCTTCGAAAGTTAAGAATTTCCAAATCATTGCAACAACCAAGAAAAAGCAGTATCGGTCTTAACCAAGCTCCAAGGGCACGGTATGAGACTCTTTCTGAGTTTCTTGTCACGTCTGTAGACAAAAGAGGTGTGATTGATCCGACGTTGTTTAGAAGAGAAAATGGTAATCACTTGATGCTCGTCCAAATATAAGTGGATGATATCATTTTTGGATCCATAGATCAAGGTATGGTGAATGACTTTGCAAAGCTCATGACAAGTAAATTCCAAATGAGCATGAATAGAGAGATCAACTTATTTCTAGGATTTCAAGTGAAACAAGTCCCTCAAGGGATATTCATTAATCAAAAAAAAAAATATACCTCTGAGCTGCTGAAGAAATTCTCAATGGACAATTGTTCCTTAGCCAAGATCCCGATGGCCTTCGGATACAAGATTTCAGTTGATCCTACCGGAGAATCAGTTGACCACAAAACTTATTGTGGAATGATTGGGTCATTCATGTACCTCACCGCATGTACACCGAATAGTATCTTTACAAAAGGCTTATGTGCTAGGTACCAAGTTGACTCTAAAGTATCTCACTTGATATTTAAAGGGAAGTAAAGTGGTAGGCCTATGGTACCTTGCGGGAAATGACTTTAGCCTTCAAGCATTCACAAATGCGGATCACACAGGATGCAGATTAAATCGAAAAATTCCTTCCGGTTGTTACCAATTTCTAGTAGGAAGACTAGTCAGCTGGTCTTCAAGGAAGCAAAATTGTGTCTCGTTGACTACCGTAGAGGCTGTGGTCGCATCCAACTGCTGTTGCCAAGTTCTATGGATGAAGACTCAACTCATGGACTACGGATACAAAATGCTGCGGGTACCAATTTACTGTGATTCAGAGAGTGCTATAGCGATTTCTCATAATCCTATTCACCATTCCAAGATGAAGCACATTGAACTTCGGTACCACTTCATCAAGGATCACATCCTCAAAGGTAACATCGAACTAATTTTTGTTCCCACTCATGAAGAAATAGCTGATGTTTTTACAAAGTCACTTGATGCTACAAAATTAAATAGCTTTCTGAAAATGCTAGGAATGATGAACCCATACCCGCAATTCTTTTTGAATTGATAGGTACCACAGACCACATTTGGTCTCCATATGTGAAGAAAATTGCTTCTTTTCTTTTCAAATTAAAACTCTTGAAGCATTATCTTCACTGTGGTTCTAAAATAATATATTCATCATACATCTTTTCAGTATACCTAGTATACCGTAATCATATATGATCTATATATTCTTCGGGTCCTTAATTTCTTGTATTTCTAATTTCATGATCAAGTGTTCTTTCAGCTTATGCTACCGCACTCACACTACACACCACCACAATCATCTGAATTCAACCGCAGTTGCAATAAATGACCCCACATTATCTAGATGGTGATGTCACACTCCTTTTGAAGAGCATGAGTGAAAAAGAACTTTGGTGATATATGCTTGGTTTTGTCTCCTTTGATAAAACCTTCCTTGAATTGGGCATACAAGCCACATTATCTTCATATAATAAGCTTGGAACATCCTTGTTAGAAGTTAGACCATAGTTCTCATGAATGTGATGAGTTAATTTTCTTAACTAAATACATTCACGACTTGCCTCATGAATTGCTATAATCTCTGCATTGTTAAAATAAGTAGCAACTAAAGTTTGTGTAATAAAATGCCAATAAATTGCAGTATCTCCACAAGTGAATAAATAACCTGTTTGGGATCTCGCTTTATGCGGATAAGATAAATACCCAACATCTTCATAACCAATCAACTCCACATTTGATGAATTTGAGTAATATATGCTCATATTTATTGTACCATGAAGATATCAAAGAATGTGTTTGATTCCATTCCAATGTCTTCTTGGTGGGAAAGAAATATATCATGCTAAGGAGTCTACAAAAAAGATATACCAAATATTGTATTATTAACATGATACATTAGTACATAAATAAGACTAAGATATGGTAATTCGGGAGCAAGTAATTTTTCATTGTTTTCTCAAGGCCGAAATTGGTCTTTTTGGCATCTAGGTGCCTTACTACCATCGAGGTTACTGAGTTACTCAATGGATGTGAGTTATCAATATAAAACCTTTTAAGAACCTTTTCTAGATAAATGGATTGATACACAAAAATTCCATTTTTTGTATGCTCAATTTGAAGACCCAAACAATTTTTTTATTACTAATATCTTTCATTTCAAAATTTTCTTTCAAGCTAGAAACAACCTTTTCCAACTCTACAGGAGTTCCAATAATGTTCAAATCATCTATGTAAACAACAATTATGAAAATTTTTGATTTGGATCATTTTATGAATACACATGGGTTTATAGGATCAATTTTGTAGCCTTCTTTCAACGAAAATGTACTTAAAAAATTGAATCACATACGACCATATTGCTTCAATTAATACAAAGATTTACTTAATTTTACCGAATATACTTCTTGAGAATTAGAAGTTTCTACTTCTGGCACATTAAACCCTTCTTGGATTTTTATATAGATATCATTCTTAAGTGAACCATATAAATATGCGGCAACTACATCCATTAGACACATCTCCAGTTTTGCATGTGTTTCCAGACGTATTAGATAACAAAACGTAATTGCATCAATCACAGGAGAGTATGTTTCTTTATAATCAATTTCGAGCCTTTAGGTAAAATCTTGTGCAATGAGTCTTGCTTTATATCTCACAACTTCATTTTTCTCATTTCTTTTACACACAAATACTCATTTGTATCCCACTGGTCTTACCTAGTTTGGTGTATAGACTACAAGTCCAAAACAATTTCGTTGAGTAAGAGAATTAAGCTCTTTATTTATGTTATCTTTCCATTTTGGCCAATCTTTTGTATTCCTAAATTCCTCCATATATTTAGGTTTAGGATTCTCATATTCTTCCATACTCTCGCACACAACATGATATGAAAAATTATTTGTTGTTAATAGTCTTATTTTGGTTCCATCTGATTTCTTTCATGCCATAATTTATTTATATATCTTCATTTTCATAATTTCTAGGTACCTCAATTTCTTTTGCTATGTCACTGGGCTCTTCTAGAGCTTCATTGATCTTTTCAAGAGATCATGTTTTCTCTTTTGGACCATTAATTATGTTTTCCCCTTTCATTTTTAAGGATTTTTATCATTGAAACCAAATGATATTCCACGTTTCAGGCATTCCTTAAACTTATTTGAAAATTTACATTTTCCTCATGGGACATCAATTTTAATTGGAGCAATTATAGTTGATACATGAGACTTTGTTGCTATCTTAGGGTCAGTAAATGCATCTGGCTTGAACGATGATCTAAAAATGAATGTGATAATTCGTTCTAATATATCTAATCTTCCAACTTCTTTATATATCCCCCCTTGTTGGAAAAACTGATTCATCAAAATGACAATTGTCAAAACCAGATCTCCAATTGATGGTTCTAAATATTTTAGTATATATGGAGATTTATATCCAACATAAAATCGCATTCTTCTTTGAGGACCCATTTTTGTGCAGTGATGTAGAGAAATGGGTGCATAAATTGCACATCCAAATGTTATTAAATAGGAAATATTTGGTTCATGACTACAAAGTAGTTGAACAAGGAGAACTTATGATAGCTCATTGGCTTGATGTGTATAAGTGATATGATGTGTAAAAGATAATCTATAAACTTGAGATAACTTGAAACCATCTCATCTAATAATGACGCCAAAAACTTATGGCATAAAAGATATAAACCTGATAATACAAATCTAGTTTTACATTTATAATTCCTAACAAACCAAATTGATTATCTACACTTGGCAGATGACCTAATCATCAATAACATCGCTTAGGTAAGTAAGGGTGTGGAACACATGGGGAAAAAAGTGTACTAATACATCAGTATCTTCTTATTAATCAATATTAAAAGAAAACAATTATAGGGAAATAACCATAACTAAAATAAACTAGCAAATAATCAATTATTTAAATAAGCAAATATCAACTTATCTTATCAACCATGACTAACTATATAGATAACATACTCTGAACATAATCATATTTGTATTCAGTTCATCCTAGTTAAATTAACTAATATCCTTTAAATGATATTGGTAAATTATCCATTGATTCCTAAATTGATCAGATCAAATGGTCAAGTCACTAATCCTATGATCTAAGCTGTCTACCAGCATGGATAGCTCCCCTAGACTCAGTCTATTATGTCGTATTATGAAAAAATCAATTAGTATGATCACTCCCAGGGTTAGCGACAACTTCTTAAAATTTCCAAGTTATTATATAAATCATGAACATTAACTTAATTTTATTATGTTTAACCTAGGAACGACTCCACTAGTTATATTTGTATATTCCTCAACCGCTCCAGTTCCAATTTCCCAATTGTTAACTAAACAGTTGATTCAAGATAAATAACCTGAACATAATCATAGATCATGCAATGAGATACATAAACATAAAAAAATCAACATTAATATGCATGGTTCTTGTTGAGCATTAACACAATAAATTAAATAACTCACAATACCAAATATCAATTATCAAACAAACTAGGTCAAAAAGAGCTAGAAAGACCAAATCTCAAGAAAATGACAAGAACTTCAACCAAAAACTAGATCTACAACATATGATGCTCATGGGACTCAGGAGTGTCATAAAGTTTCCAACTTTATTAGGTCTATTCTTCCAAACTTGCTCATACATGAAGAACATGGGACAAAACTTAGATCTAGCCATACATAACAATAAAGGTGAAAGCTTTGACACTTATAAGGGTCTAAATAGAACATGAGATGATGATGATGATGATATTTCCTTGCAAGCTTCACCAATAAAACATATTTTTCTTCTTCTTATCTTCTTCTTCAAGCCAAGAAATGCTCTAAAAAAGTCAAGAATCAAAAAAGGAATGAAGGCTAGGGTTTTTCTGAGGTAAAAGGGTGTTAGAGGTTGGAAATGAAACCTATGAATGGATTAGAGAGGCTTAAATACAAAGAAAACCCTAGAAGATCATAGGATTGGGACAGAACAGTTGCCACATCGTGGCCTTCCTTGGCCACACCGTGACAATCCAATAATACATGCGATAATTTAATTATTGCCACATCGTGGGCATCCTTGCCCCATGTCGTGGCACAAAGTTTCCTACAAAAATCCATCTTTAGTCCTTGACAGAAACAAGCTTAACTAATCTGGAACACAGGTGTTACAACTCTCCCTCACTTAAATTAGATTTCGTTCTCTAAATCACTTCTTACTACATTCCAGGCACCCCCAGACGATTTGGTCAATTTTTCTAGAACCCAGACTTGAGTAAAATAAAATAATAAAAAAAATTGACTCATACAGGCGAATGCCTTCCATCACTACAATCAAAATCCAAACTTAGTGGAACTCACATGCCATTACGAATAATGATTCATTGACCCAATATCTTTAAGCAATTGAAGGATAACCATCACTACTATGCCCAAAATGCAGAAACCCAAAACCTTGTCTGACTTCCCAATAGACAAAACCATCCTAAAACACAATCAATATGACTCTACTTCGTTGTACGAATTGAACAAAACCTTTTTGAGCTTGAATTATCTTGTTGACAGCTAGAAAACAAAATTCTTGCACATCCATTTCTACTGAACTCTTCACTCGAAGATAAGGTGACGCCTAACACAAGTCTCAATCATTGGTGCCATACCAATATTTCAGTATCATCTTGCTGTATAATAATCACATTTTCGATCAAACTAAGTTCTCCCAGGACACACACTTACCCACAAATTAACCGAAATATCATATTTTCAACCGATTACTATACCTAATAGCCTCCCCATGCCCTTAACATGAGACTTCAACCAAGAGTCTTCCTGGAAAAAGCTATCCTAGCCTGAATGCTAATATGGATCTAATAGCCCTCCTGATTCAACCAAGGACACACAACCAACCACCACATGGATGTAATATAATCCATTTGATTCTAGGTGAATGCTAGCAGTCCAGTTGTAGTCTTACATCACAAACGAAACCAAATCAACCTACATCCTTCCTCGATCCCCCGAATGTTGTGGTCCTTCCACAATCTCACAACTCATCCTGCCATGGTCAAATCCTACCTTGAGAAAACTACAAGCCAAATCGTAGATTCACAACACCCTCACAACTGTTCATTGACCAGGTGGATGCTATGGGTACTTGATAGTCTTATAACACTTTCATAATCGCCTATTAACCTGGTGAATGCTACGCTACCCTGTAGTCTTACAACACTTCCATAACAAACTATCTACTAGGTGAATGCTATGACTACCCCGTAGTCTTACAACACTTTCAAAATCGCCTATCAACCTGGTGAATGCTATGGATACCCCGCAGTATTACAACACTTCCACAACAACCTATCAACATGGTAAAGGCTATGGCTACCCCATAGTCTTTCAACACTTCCATAACATGCTATCAACCTGGTGAATGATACAGCTACCCCATAGTCTTACAACACTTCCACAACAAACTATCAACCTGGTGAATGCTATGGCTACCACATATTCTTACAACACTTCCACAACAAACTATTAACCTGGTGAATGCTACGACTACCCTGTTGATTTGTGCATATTTAGCTATATATTTAGTATAGATTTTCATTATTTATTAGCTAATTATTTACATATTATGGTGAAAAGGTACTTAATAGTGTTCAAATTGTGTTTTCAGTTCAAAAGAGAAGCTCGGAGGTAAAAGGAAGCAGGAGATACGATTGAAAGCTCGGGAACTGAAGAAAGAAGAAAAATGCTAAATCCTGAAGCTACTCGGCGAGTAGGGACGTCTACTCGACGAGTACACACGAAGATTCGCGAAGCAACACGTGAAGTCCTTTCCGTATACGGATTCCTCAAGGGGACTCGCTGAGTCAGGTTGTCTACTCAATGAGTAGCCCCTGTTTTGAGATATCTATAAATAAAAGCAACAAACCCGAATTGGGGGCCTCTCTAGCTTTTGGGAAGATTACTTGGCAACTAAGGAGACTGTTGGAGATCTGAAGAACTGTTGGATAAGGTGTCTAAGTCCATAACTATTTCTGGTATGTACTTGACCTGACCCGACATGGTTCATTTGGGTTGCATGGCATCATGCATTCGGATAGACTAAATGAGAGAAATAACACTTGTGGCTTATTAATATATTATAAGTTCTAATATATTAATAGTATTATTTAATTAGTATTGATCAAGAATTAATTTGGAATTAATTAGGTGATCAAAAGATAACTAATTAAATATATGGGTTGATTATGTAAATCATCCATAACTTGTATAGTGGGCTAAAAGGCTCCATGGATTATCAAGTTGGGTTAAACCCATAGGATGCTCCATGGGAGTTACAAACCCATGGGTCATGGAAATGAAGAGTCATGTCACATTAGGGTTTACATGGTGTAACCCTAGATCTGACACACTATATAAGCAACATGTTCTCTACCAAAATCTATTACACTAAGTTACAAGAGGGCTAGGCCGATTTTTAGAGTGTTACACATTCTCTCAAAGTCATTCCAAAGCATTTGGTGTTGTATGAAGCATTTGAGACATCACACTTGGGGTGCTAGGCTCTCAAGGTTTCCAAGGAATCAAATCAACTACAAGGTATGTAATTCTAGCCATCTTTTAGATTAAAAGTTCCCCATGTATGCTAGATAGGTTTATGAACCTTGGAAATCATATTTTGCATGTATTTTAGAGAAACATAGATCCAAGGTTTTCTAGGGTTGCATGTACACTTAGGGGTGTTAGAATGCTCAAAACCCATCAGTGGTATCAGAGCCTAGGCTTGTTTGTGAATACTTGATGCAAAATAGTGTTGAAAATCGAATTTTTGCTGTCTGAACAGGGGACTCGATGAGTCCATGGGGAGGACTCGACGAGTCCAAGTGAAAATGCAACCAACTCGGTGAGTCAGTTCGTGCACTCGACGAGTTGGCCATGCAGAATGCAGAAATTTGATTTGTGCTGCTCGAATTGGACTAGAAACATTACCCTAAAATGTTTTGGTGTTATAAAACTTATTTTAGATGCTTTAATGGTTGTTCTAATCCATTTACAATGGCTAATCTCAAAATTACATGATTATATGTGTTCATATGTTCTTGAAATTTTGATATAAATATTCATGTTCTTATGAGTTCTTGATAGATCATAGGAATTACTAGTTTAATGATTAATTCATGATCTTTATGTGTTTTAATAGAGTCCATAACTTGTCCTCAAGTTATGGATAACCAAAATTCTCTTTGTGTTATAAACCATTAAAAGAACACATAAGTTATAAAATGAAGAGTGTTCATTTTAATAACTCATAAGTTATGAATGTGAAAGGTTTTGTAAAGTTACAAAACTTGCCCTTAAGTTTTGGAACATGTAAAGTCACTTAATAAACTTTAGTTCCAACCCCTAGATTTTTAAAAAGTTAAAAATCAACCCTTATACTTTATAATAATATAATTTAATAATATATATATATATATATATATATATATATATATATATATATATATATATATATATATAAGAGCAAGTCGTCTTACCATTAGTAGGCCTCATTCACGAAGCCGGTCTATAAGCGGGGTATAAGGTTGCTGCCTATAAAATGGCAGCTTAATGGGTTTCCACTCTCACCCACCGCTTCCTTGATCGGTGGAGGGTCGTTAGCCGAATGGGTAGGACAAGGACTTATAAATTCTCATTAAAAAGTATGATGAATATTATAAAGTAACTAATTTTTTTATTAAATTCCCAATCTTAGTTACTTTAGGAAAATGTGAATAAGGTGCTAATCCATGAAATTACACTTTACACTTTGATTAAGTCGTTAGTGGAGCGTGTGTGGTTAACCGACACACTAACTTGGACTTAACAAGATAGGTAAAGGGTGACTTAAAGTTTGTCATAGTATCCGTGGAGCGCGTGTGGTTAACCGACACATCGATTGAGTGATAAAAATTAAGGGTACCAAGTGATTTGCATGGTTACTTCACACCTCGTTTTGTGATCCTTGGTATCCTAGTCACAAAACTTGGAGGGCACACTCGAGATTGAAACATGCCTTTGAAAAGTTCATTGAATCTCAAAAGAATCTAGGAATTTCTAAGAACCAATTAAAAACCTAATAGTTTATATTTCGCTTTTTGGTGGAAATTGGTGAATCGTCATTCACCTACCTTTCAAATATGTTATAGCTTAGATTACGACATACCTCTTCTAAGTTATGATATATTGTGATTGGATCCTAGCCTTAATATTAAATTTGGGTGTTTTATTAAGGACTATCTCTATATCTAAACTAAACTTGTTTTCTTCTTTTCAGATGTCTTCCAACAACACTGCTTCTAGCTCAAACCCTATCGGCTCCTTTTCCATCATGAACCTATGTGGGAGGGTCATCTTTGATGGTTCCAACTTTATGGATTGGATCCGGAACATCAAGATGGTGACTCGCTACGAGGACAAGGAATATGTCCTCGATAAGGAGCTGAAGGAGATCGATGAGTCCACTGTTACTCCTCAGGAGATCGCTGACTTCCGGACTCATGAAAGAGATGCCCCCAAAGTGGCATGCATCATGATGGCCACCATGACAGTTGAACTCCAGAAGTCCTATGAGGACTACTACCCTTTTGAGATGCACCAAGATATGATGGAAAGATACCATCAGAGTGCTCGTCAAGAGCGGTATGAAATAATCTCCTCCATGATAACAACCATGATGAAGGACAGAGAATCCGTCACGGCCCACATGAAAAAAATGCAAAGGTATGTGGATTGTTTGTTGAATCTTAATGTGAACTTCCCCGAGGAGCTTGCAATAGATATCACTTTGCACTCCCTACCCTCGTGCTATGATCAATTCCGCATGATATACCACATGAATAAGGAAGAAGTCACACTCAACAAACTTTAGGGACTCCTAAAGACTGTAGAAACAGGTCTTAAAGGTAAGTCGGTTGTTAACACTCCTACTCCTACTTCAAACTCCACCCCTGTCTTGGCAATCGGGAAAGGTAGAGGGAAGAAGAGGAAGAGTTCTTTGAAGGGTACCAAGGCTAGGACACTTGATGGCTCTTCTTCTAGTGGAACCGAGAAAGGTTTCTTCACTCCTTCTTCTAACCCAAAAGAGGCTGAATGCTTCTATTGTCATGAAAAGTCGCACTGGAAGTGGAACTGCCCAAAGTACTAGCAAGATGTGAAGGATGGGAAAGTCAAACCCAACCATGTAGGTATTTACATTATTCTATCTAATAACTCACCCTATTCTAACTCTTGGGTCCTTGATACCGGTTGCGGTATTCATATATGTTCTGATTTGCAGGGACTAAGAAGAAGTGAGAATGTGGAGCATGGAAAGATAAACTTGATCATGGGGAATAGGAAAGCTTCACCTGTCACCAAGATTGGAGTTTATTCTTTGTTGCTAAGGAGTGGGTTTATTTTAGATTTGAATAAATGTTGTTATTCGCCAGAAATGGCAAGAAATATTATTTCCTTTCATGCTTTGTACAAACAAGGGTTTACCTTTTCTTTTGATAATGTAAGTGGTGGAATAAATGCTTTCTTTAATAATGCTCTTTATTTTAAAGCATTACCTTGTGATGGTGTGTATGAAGCTATATCTGTTGTAGATAATCTTGGAAATAATGTGATGTGTATTGATTCTTCGAGTAATAATAACTTGGATAAAGCATCATTATGGCATTGTCGTCTTGGACATGTGAGCAAGAAACGCATAAACCAACTCCAAAAACATGAAGTCTTGGAGTCATTTGACCCAAAGTCAGATGATAGTTGTGAATCATGCTTACTTTGAAAAATGACAAAGTCACCCTTCACTGGTTCTTGTGCTTGGGGTGAAGGTTTGTTGGATCTAGTGCACACAGATGTCTGTGGACCCTTCAAATCTGCCACAAGAGATGTTAATCGTTATTATTTGACTTTTACTGATGATTATAGTAGATATGGATATGTCTACTTAATCAAGCACAAGAAGTCGAGAATCAATTGGGTAGAAACATTAAGATGCTTATATCCGATCGTGGTGGTGAGTGTCTTAGTACATAGTTCCTCGAATATCTCAAGGAATGTGGGATTATCTCACAATTGACACCTCCCAGGAAACCACAGTTGAATGGTGTGGCTGAGAGGCGTAATCGAACCTTGTTGGATATGGTTCGTTCCATGATGAGTCGAGCTTCGCTACCAATCTCATTTTGGGGGTATGCCTTAGAGACTACTGCCCATATCCTTAATCTGGTCCCTACAAAGAAAGTTGCCAAAACTCCTCATGAGATGTGCACTGGTAAAGTTCCCAAACTAGACCACATCAAGATTTGGGGTTGCGAGGCTTTCGTGAGACGCTAGACTCATAATAAGCTTGAACCTCGAAGCGAGAGGTGTATTTTCATCGGCTACTCACATAAATCCTTTGGTTACTTCTTCTACAAACCTAGTGACAATGTGGTCTTTGTAGCAAGGATGGGTGTCTTTCGAGAGAGAGAGAGAGAGAGTTCATAAGCCAAGGAAACAGTGGGAGGCACATTGATCTTGAAGAAATTCAAGAGTCAAGTGGTGAAGGAACTTCAAACCCTAGCACTCAACCTGAGGAGGAAACTCCTGTTGAGCCAAGTGACAAGTCTGTACCTCTGAGGCGTTCCATAAGGGTTAGGAATGCACCTGCGCATTATTATGGTTTCCATATTACTGCAGAAGGTGAGACACTTATCAGTGATGAGAGATTGGTAAGTCTGGATGAACCTAATAGTTACGTGGAAGCCATGGCAGGCCCCAAGTCTGCTAAATGGAAAGAGGCAATGGACAGCGAGATACAGTCCATGTATAACAATCAAGTTTGGAACTTGGTTGACAATGTACCAGGTCGTAAGACAATTGGGTGCAAGTGGATCTTCAAGAAGAAGACCGACATGGATGGTAATGTACACACATATAAGGCGCAACTGGTTGCAAAGGGCTTTTCTCAAACTCCGGGAGTTGACTATGATGAGACCTTTTCACAAATTGCAAAGATTAATTCCATTAGGGTTCAGTTAGCCATAGCTGCATTTCATGATTATGAAATATGGAAAATGGATGTCGAAACCGCCTTCCTTAATGGAAGTTTGGCTGAAGATGTTTACATGAGTCAGCCAGTGGGTTTTGTCAGTACAGAATACCCTAATAGGGTGTGTAAGCTCGAGAAATCCATTTATGGATTGAAACAGGCACCTCGGAGATGGAATCTTTGCTTCAATGAGAAAGTCAAAGAATTTGGCTTTTCTAGGAGTGAAGATGAATCTTGTGTCTATGTCAAGGCTAGTGGGAGTATAGTCAGCTTTTTGGTTTTGTATGTGGATGACATACTACTCATAGGAAATGACATCCCAACCCTATAGGAAGTCAAGTCCTGGCTTGGGAAGTGTTTCTCTATGAAAGACCTAGGAGAAGCTGCCTATATTCTAGGGATAAGGATTATGAGAGACCAGAGTAAAAGACTAATTGGACTTAGTCAGAGTACTTACTTGGTGAAGGTGCTAAAGAGATTCAGCATGCAGGACTCCAAGAAAAGGGAGTTACCTATCCAGAGTAACGCCAGATTGAGTAAAACTCAGAGCCCGAGTACTGAGGCCAAGATAGCAGAAATGAGTCGAGTACCTTATGCTTCTGCAGTAGGTTCGACCATGTATGCTATGACCTGCACTCGACCTGATGTAGCCTTTGCTTTGAGCATGGTTAGCAGATATCAGGGGAACCCTGGCAATGCACACTAGACTGCGGTAAATAATATCCTCAAGTACCTGAGGAGGACTAAGGACTGGGTCCTTACCCTCGGTGGGAGTGATGACTTGAGAGTTATAGGGTACAGTGATGCTAGCTCTCAGACTGATAGGGATAATTTCCGCTCTCAGTCAGGCTGGGTCTTTACCTTAAATAGAGGAGTAATTACTTGGAAGAGTTCCAAGCAAGAGACAGTGGCTGATTCAACTTGCGAATCAGAGTATACAACAGCAAGCGAGGCAGCAAAGGAGGCAATATGGCTGAAGAACTTCATTGGAGACCTTGGAGTTGTACCGGCTATAGAGGAGCCAATGAGAATTTTCTGTGATAGTGAAAGTGCATTTGCCTTAGCCAAGGAACCAAGGGATCATGGGAGATCCAGACACATCGACAGAAAATACCATTTCATCAAACATCGAATAGAAGAAGGACTCCTCGTGGCAAAGAGGGTATCATCGGATGAGAACCCAAAAAATCCCCTCACGAAGGGACTGAGTAGGGTTAAACATCTCCATCATGATCGGAGCATAGGGCTGAAGGATGATATTAGTTTTAGTAGTTAGGTAATTTGAAAATTTTAAAGTGTAATTGACATTTGATGATGACTAAAAGTTGTATTTATTTATGAGTAAAGTGTTGCTATCTTTTGTCAATCGCTTACTATATTTCTTTTGCATGTTTTGACTTCCAGAATAATTATGTTTGGTATATCATATTATTCAAAACCTCCACAGTCGGTCATATGTTGGAAGTAGGTATGAATCAAGACTGTCATGAGTGGTTGTAGAGGTCTAAGTTGTTGGACATGGCTACAACACTCATGAGTGCTCAAAAGTTTTGAGCATTGGACACAACCCACGCTCACTGGTATCAATTCATGGAATTTATCTCGAGTGATCGTGAGACGGTAATATCATATAAGTCTTGAAACCTAGAGATATGACTTGTTGCCTATGAGTTGGTTATGCATTGATCGTATGAAACCGCATTGGTAACTTGATGTTATAAAACGTACTTTTGTGTGTGATTCAACAAGTAGTAGAATAAGCATATGAGTCGAATTTTATTTGTTCCTTCTTAGATTAGAAGCAATATCTGGGCCCCTCAATGATTTTGTTTTGACCTATGTACCGGGCCCGGTTAGAACTGAATTGATGTGTTCAATTTAGTTCTATGTCAAACAAATCAGAAATCGGGAAACAAACTGTTGGACAATAGATAAGACATTGCTCCATGTATTTGTCCGACTGATATCTAGAACAAAGGATTATATGATCACTTATCTTAAATGGCACATCATCATCTTCTCATTTCCGAGAGACCTTGAAAGAGCTACGATTGTTGATCGGTTCCTGAAGTCATACTTACAGATATAGTTATTAGACTTATCCAAGTGGGAGACTGTTGGATAAGGTGTCTAAGTCCATAACTATTTCTGGTATTTACTTGACCCGACCCGACATTGTCCATTTGGGTTGCATGGCATCATGCATTTGGATAGACTAAATGAGAGAAATAACACTTGTGGTTTATTAATATATTATAAGTTCTAATATATTAATAGTATTATTTAATTAGTATTGATCAAGAATTAATTTGGAATTAATTAGGTGATAAAAAGATAACTAATTAAATATATAGGTTGATTATGTAAATCATCCATAACTTGTATAGTGGGCTAAAAGGCTCTATAGATTATCAAGTTGGTTTAAACCCGTAGGATTCTCCATGGATGCTCCATGGGAGTTACAAACCCATGGGTCATGGAAATGAAGAGTCATGTCACATTAGGGTTTACATGGTGTAACCCTAGATGTGACACACTATATAAGTAACATGTTCTCTACCAAAATCGACTACACTAAGTTACAAGAGGGATAGGCCGATTTTTAGAGTGTTACACATTCTCTCAAAGTCATTCCAAAGCATTTGGTGTTGTGTGAAGCATTTGAGGCATCACACTTGGGGTGCTAGGCTCTCAAGGTTTCCAAGGAATCAAATCAACTACAAGGTATGTAATGTAACAATTGGTAAAAATAGGAACGATCGTACGATGCTATGTTTTGATTATTAAGCAATATGAGTATTTTATCAAGAATGGTTGAAGGAATTTAACCGCTTTTATTTAAATAAGTTATTGTGAAATATAAAACAAGTAGCTATTGATAAATTTCGTTATGATGTATGGCTACGAACCATCACCGGTTTGTGAAATTAGCATATAACATCATTTGAACGTAACAAACTTAATTTTTGTATCAACATGTATCTAGTTGATAATTAATTTAGGTTCTATGTAAAACATGTGCTTAATAGTTGTGTAGGATCTAAATTCGACAAATATACGAACCAAAGTGACAAAACGTGTTTAACGATATGGTTAACCGGTTAAATGTCACGAAATTATACATTGGTCAATAAATTTTATATTTAAATAAATTAAAATATAAAATGAATTATTATAAGGTATAATTAAAATGTATCTAAGTGTTTTTGAATAAAAAGAATAAAACATAAACATTAAAGTTCAAATACACAAAAACTACATTGTTATTTTATACTAAGTATACATGTATGTATTTGTACATATGTATTATTATCTAGTGAATGACTAGTTATGGGTCATTACTTAAAGTGATTTCATGTAAGGAATATGATTTCTAAATCAATTAATATAAGAGAATTGGTGGAGATAAGTGCCAACTTAACTAATAAGTGCTTAATCACTTAAGACATTTTACTAAGAATGCTTCTTAATCCCTCTTCTAATTTTCAAGATTAAGACCTTCCCTCTCCTTAACTAGAACTCCTAACTAACTAAATAACTAGTACTTAGTTAGTTAACTAACTCTATCTCTAAGCAACCACCCAAGCAAGTGGCTAGACAAGATCACATCACTTAAACTCACATCCCATCACAAGCTAGTCTAGGTTTTGTCCCCTTATCCTCTTCCACTCTTTCCTCCTTCATATCCACGAAATTTACTCTTCATTTTACCCTCATTTGACCAGCCAATACTCCATGGAATTACTCTCAACCTTCATCTCATTTTCAAGAACAAGAACTTCCTTCCAAAGCCATCAAAACCATGAACAAAAGGGTTGATGTCCCTTTTGTGTTTCAGCCACCATTTCAACCATCTACACCTTCCTTTTTGCTTGATATTTTTACCAAAAAATACCCCTGGAAGTTACTTGTTATGATATTCAAAATTATTGATTCAAAACAGTGAGTAAACTACCCTTTTTCTTGCTCTTTTGCTATGAAATTTTCGTGACAGCAACATAGCCAAAAGAGTGGCTGTTTTGGAGCATCAAACCAACAACCAAAAGTTCATCTTCAACCTTCCATTATTCAAGTATTAACATAAGGTGAGTTCATACCCCTACATTTTCATGTTTTATTCAAGTTTTAAGGGGGGGAATACAAGTTAGAACACTAAACATAACTTAAATTTAAATGACAGCTTTCTACAGAAAAGTTGAGTCCTGTTCACGGACTGTTTTGACCATCTTAAACTTAATATATTTCAAAACTGTACAATATGCAAATAGTTCAAGTTTATACCTTTCTAAGGACTACTCGCACGCGTTCATACGATTTTTCTACAATTTATGGCGATTTTTATAAAACCGCCTGTCATTTCAGAAGTGATTTCGGACCAGTCTGTGAAGATGTTCATTTTCACACTAGTTTGAGACCACTAAAAATCATAATAAAAATTGGGAACAAAGTAGACTCATTTTATAAACTCTCAAAGGTGACGGATTCAGTTTTTGACTTACGATGATTTTTCTATGAGTTTTCTAAAAACAGGGACAGTAAAGGGTAAAACTGTCAAAAGTGGTTTATAGATTTATTAACACCGTCTAATATTTTTGAGCAATGTTTATACATTAAGGAAGTTAAAACACAATCATTTAAATATGTTTAATTACCATTTTTACAAAAGTGATAAGTACAAAAAGGTCTTTAGTATCAAACTTAAGGATTATTTCATGCAAAGTTTCTAATAAAAACGTAAGAATATGAACAACAATTACGAAACATACCAAATCATCTTTTAAAACTTATACATATATATAACCATATACATATATATATGTTTTGTTTACAAACTTGTCTTCTACATCAAAAATTTCACTTTACTCGTTTTTATCAAATGAATCACTTGTGATTTATTACTACTATGTGAAAACTCTTGTCATACTTTGCATGCACTAGATTTATACAAAGTATTTAGAAATTCCAAAGTATCCTTCGTTGTTAAACCGTTTTAATGCATTTTAAAAACTTATGATTTATGCATTGTCAAAACTTTGTGAGAAAGGATGATCTTTGCATACAAAACTATTACTTTAATACAGACTTAGTTGAGAATCCATGAGACAAGTACATCTTCAAACACTGCCTTTTTGCTAGGAGGTATCGCTACAAGTCCTGTCTATAACCAGAGTCTCCCGTTACCTGAGTTCGATATCCTACTTATTTAACTATACCACAATTGATAGGTCCACTGCCTTTGTGTGTTAAATTTATATTGGAAAGTAGGATTAAAACTAGTTGGTTTCACACACATCGAGTAGTCTTACAACACTTCCAAAACAAATATCAACCTATTTAATGCTATAGCTACCTTGTAGTCTTAAAACACTTCCACAACAGCCATGGACCCAACCCATGGCCTTGCTATCCATCAATTATACCATAATCAATTGTAGGTCAAAACCTCATCCGACTTCACCCCAATCAGGTGTTTGGGTCATGCTTCAAACCCTAAAGCCTTAATTAGACGAGAACAGGCAAAGATGCTCTAACACAACCCTCAACCTGAACCTATTCACATATGCGTCATGCGCCACTATTATTGCGTCGTAGTCTTTGCTTCCTCTGCCCAACGAGATAACTCTAAATACTCAACCTTCCTCTCTGATTAAAAACTAACCCTTGACATTAACCCTTGTGTAATTCTCGGCTTAACCCACAAACAAAACTGGCTATCCACTTGACATTGGATAGGAAACTTCAAGTTGACTTGAACATGGAGGTATTGTCATTAATCCCAACTGTTTCTCACCCACTTGGAATCGTCTACACATTATCAAAATTGCAACCGTTTGAAATCCCAAGCCATCTACAATTTTACTGCTCGATACTACCACCAACCCAAGCTTACAAGAACTAAACTTTCATAACCCGATGACCTAGCGTACATACAACCCAAAACTGGATGAATACACCCCATCATCTCAACGAAACTCAATATCTCCAATAACCTTCAACAGATGTTACTTCCAACATCTTTGAGCGACCTAACAGATGAAAAAGAACGAATATCCCTCTATCGAAACATGAAGGTAACCAATCCCGTGACCTACTTATATGAAGCGATTCCTATGCGAACGATATCAACGAACCCTACATTTAAATCCTACACGATCATGTTGAAGCCTCCTCGAACTCCTTGCTGATCCACCAAACATAAAATTGAATGCTGGTTCACCAAGTAGAACACTCAGTCTTCCTCCACTCATGGCTTTCCCTATAGTTGGTCGATGTCTCCCATATCGAAGTACTAATCTGTCTCACTCGAATACCCTCTATGCATGACTCTCTGTATGCAAAATGGCATATGAAAATTCTCAAAATATCATAACTAGATCATTATGGAGAAATCTTGATTCCTAGGTGGAGACTTAAATAAACCAAACATAGCCTCTCACACACACAATTATATAATCACATGCATAATTAATAATAATAACATGAATATGATGGAAAAGAATACCATACATACCTGTGGCGTCACCCTCCACCTCCTCAATCCATCATGAACTCAAAACCCTAGCATTCCACCTGCAAATTATAGGAGGCTGATACGTAGCTACGTCGGTGGGTGACGTGAAGAACTCATACATTCCCTCATCAATTGACTCAACACCAGAGCCTGCACCTAGACCAGATCCTCCTCCATGAGTGCTTATCACCATTCGAAAAAGCATCCAGGAAACAATCATAACATACCTAAAAATTCCTCATCCTATAGGTTTCTTAGAATCTCCATGACTTTCCTTGATTCAAATATGGATCCTGTGCTTTCAGTAGTACGGGCCTAATACCTTCCACACCAATCAATACTTTCCTCAAGAATCACCGCGAATCCTCTATGTCACCTTCTCAAACTGGTAATCCAAATACCCGCTAAACAATGCATCTAAAACCACTAGACACTTCCAAGGCTCTCCTAAGTTCCCAACCTCACCCTGCCATCAGCTGCTGAAGAACTCCCACTAATTTCAGCTAATTACTTTATAAATATTATCACATGCCATAAAGCTTAGATAATACTTTGACTAAAAGAATCATCCCAATAATGGTTAAACTCAGACGAGAGTTGCAAAGTAGGGCCAAATCAATCACTATGAGATTATTTAACATATGCAGCATGTGACTTAACATATTCACTTAATAGTTAACTCACATCATCAAGAGTTCCACAAAGCACAAAGCAACCAACATTCGCGCAGCAACAATCCGAGCCAAAAACCAATCAAACAACATCTCAAGCACACTTTCTATCAATATAAATTCCAAATCTATCATAAAATCCAATTCCTCTTAGGCTTCAAGGCATCACATATCATGCCAATCTATCTAAGATCATAAATCCATTCTAGCATGTGATTCTAAAAGCTCAACCAACCAACATATAAGGGAATCTCTTATAGCATTCTATCATGTAATCATGAGTAGATCCTTAGCCCTAATATAGCATGCTATACATATATACACATACTAAGGCAAATAAACATGTATGTGTTTTTTTGGGAAATACTTACTTGAGCATGGCTGATTGCATGCATCACACCCCTTTCTTCATAAAATGATTATATATATATATATATATATATATACACACACACACACACACACACATAAAAAAAATTAATTTTATAAAAGATATAGAAATGGTCAACATATATTTATATATATATATATATATATATATATATATATATATATATATATATTATCACCCCAAATGATAATAAAATATGTACATATATCAAGTTATTCAAAAATATTATATATATATATATATATATATATATATATATATATATATCAAAAGAACGTAAAAGGAAATGTTATATGTGTTTTTTAAAATGTTTGCTTTGTATATGTACACATTTAAATTGAATTATTTTTCGCTCACATTTTACTACTATAGTTGTGCATGTTTATGTTGTTAAAGTTTTGGTTGGTTTCACTTAGGTTGAAATCTAGTTTTAGTCGAAACGCAGTTGTTATGCTGTCCGATTTGGATAGAAAAACTTTTGTAACTTTATACTTAGGGTTTATTAAGCTTTACAACCAAAAGTATCCGAACATAAACAATTGGGAATTGTAACAAAAACTTGGATAAGAAAAATTTTGTAGCTTTGAACTTAAAGTTCATTAAGCTTTACAACAAAAAGTTTCTGAACATAAACAATTGGGAATTACAACTAAAACTTAGGCGTGTTGTGGAAGTTTCTCAAACTAAGAACACCAACTTAGTAAAGTCCTCAGTAATAACCGTTAATCTTTTGTGAGCGAAGAATGTGTGCATAGATCTATCTTTTCGGGTTGACACCCCCTCTGTGGTTGCTGGCTATAACAATCGTTTGTCGAAACAAAATGGATGGCAACTTCTTGTATTTATCTTACTCTTTTTATCACGACGTCGATGAAGCATCGTTAGGACAACAAGCACCAATCTGATTTTCACTATGCTTCACGTAGGCAGGTTCAAGTCATATCACTTGATTATTATTCCACAAAATCCTAGACACGAAAATACTAATACCAACTAAGAAAAGGTTGTATGTAATGTAGAGATTCACATGTAGAATGTTAAATAAATTGTTAGTGTTTATTTACATATAATAAATTATTCATTATAAGTAAGTTAACATGAATACTTGTATCTGATTACAATTATGAGTTTCACATAAGTAATTTCGGTAACATTTTTGGTTATATACTTTAACAAAATTTTCTATGCAAACATTCTACGTTTTATAAAATAGACTTTTTATAAAATTCACTATAACTTGATTATAACTTCACGTAGCCAAAATTCACTTCAAAAACACTAATACAAGTCAGAATAGAACTGTATTTAGTATAAGGGTTTACTCTTAGATCAGGATTAAAGTTAGTGTTTTATTTAAGTAAAATAAATACTTAAGAGTACACAACAAAAGATCATGTTGGCTTCAACTTATATTTCATAAGTAAATCAACATCCATGTACGTGAGAAGTGGCATCTTCTTTATTTAATATGCAGAATGAAGTGAGCTGCACATATTTCCTTTGCGAATAAATGGTAGAATTGACTAGAGTTGGCCAAAAGCAAGTGAATAATAAGAATCCATATCTCTTTCTTGCGTGAATAATAAGAATCCAACTTGTGTTCGCGCTAAACACTCGCTTCATCTCCTTTGTTTAAGATTCCTACTAAAACTTGCTCTTCCTTAGGTATTTAAGCTCTTCGATGGGTATTATTGACATGTGTAACCATAGATTTGTGCTTAAAATTCATGCG
Organism: Lactuca sativa; assembly: GCF_002870075.4. NCBI lineage: Eukaryota > Viridiplantae > Streptophyta > Magnoliopsida > Asterales > Asteraceae > Lactuca > Lactuca sativa. The sequence continues at coordinate 104,673,908 of NC_056631.2, forward strand.
TTTCAACATCAGTGAAGAATCGTGGTGAGATAGTGGTCACTCGCGGTGCGATTTTGCGTCCAATATCTCCCGTCTACGTTTCAGCTATTTTTCACGGCACATAGTAGATAATTGTTGCATGATTTGTACAATATCTTTAATTTTTCTTCAAAAATAATTTCCGTATCAACTTGTGTTTATTATGCACTCGACTTCCTTCCTTTGCAAGCTCATTCTTCTGGTCCTTGTAAGATCACCCCACACTTATGTGGTGCCAAATCCTTCTTCATTTTTCCCAATTGTTTTTTTCCATAAGCTCTACGCTTTTTCTGATTTTCGAAATGTATGCAAATTATTGAACTTCATGACAGCTTGCGAAGTCTAATATGTCTACAAAAATCTAAACATCCAAGAGAACTATCCGGCAAACTAAATTTAAATAAACATCAGACCATATAAACAAATTAAAAACACACCAAAATAATAAATAAGTCCATATACCAAACAAAATAAATAGATAACAAGATCACTCATTGTTAGCGGAGTCATGCTAATGCACCCTTATATTCTTGTGGAGATTGCAAAAACTAATGGCCGCTAGAACTGTCTAAATCACTCGTTTGTTGTTCAATGCGATCGTTTTTTGATACATAATCGACAAAAATAACAACCAAAACAGAACAAAATATTCCATTATTCAGTCACAAAAAATTTAAAAATAGATCCATGCTTGTTTCGACCATAAGCCATGCATATTGGAGCTACACATCGTGTGGAAGTCGTGATTTCTAGGGTTCTTTTTTGCTATGATGCAGACTACCTTTTGCATAAGGGTTGCACTCATTTGATCTGCTTAAACATGTAAATTATTCAGTAGAAACATTTTTCAAAAAGTTACTCGTTATCAAATGAAATAAATACATTAAAATAACGAAAGATACAAAAAGATAAAACTAAGTAAACAAACAAAATAAAGTAAATTAAGCGATACCCATTATAGTCAAGATGAGGAGCCAAAGTGTAACACCCATGTTCCAATATGGTTTAGTTTTTATTCTCTAGGGCTAAAGATGGAGTTTTTGGGAAAAACTCTGTGCCACAGCGTGGAGCAAGGATGCCCACGGCTGGAATTGTATACGTGGCACGCGTATTTTATTGATCCACCACAGTATGGCCAAGGAAATCCACAGTGTGTCAACTGATTAGGCCCAAACCCAAGACTATTTTTGGGTTCCATTCGTATTTAAGCCTCTCTATCTTAGTTCTAGGGTTCATTTCTAAGCCTCTATCCCCCTCAACCTCAGATAAACCCTAATCCTTTCCCTCTTGGTGGTTTTGGATCATTTTGGGTGGGTTTGGTGCTTTTGGGAAGGAAGTGAGGAAGAATTGGTGCGAGGATCAAGCAGTCAACACTTTATCATCTTGGTTATCATCTTCTGGACCATTTTTAAGTATTCAAATCTATATCTTTTGAGTTATTCTCTTAGATCTAGGTTGTTTAGGTCCCTTTTTGGTTTATTGAGTTAGTTGAGTGAATGGATGGAATAAAGTTGGCAACTTTATTGCTCTCTGGTGTCCCTTAAGCATCATATCTTATGGATCTGAAGCTTGGTGGTGTCTAGTCAATCTGGCATAAGCTTAGGTAATTTTCTTTCTATTTGAACTAAGATGAGTTAAGGACATGCATGGGGCCTTGATGTCCATCAAATAATCATTTTTATGGACATTTGGTGCCCCCTTTAGCTTTAGGCAGAGTTAGGGTTAAGGACTTTTTTGGATTAAGGGCTTAATGGTTAAGACATTATGGATTTTGGCTTTATTTGGACCTAGGGTTTGAGATCTTGATCTCTTTGGGTTTCTTAATGAATAAAGATGGAAACTTTATTCATTTAGACCATAGTTTGGACCATATCTGAGCATTGGAGCTCTTGGAATTGAGGAAGGCAGCTTAATTCAGTAAGCTATTGGAAACCAGTGCCCACGACGTGGCCATAGGTCGCCACGACGTGGCAACTGGGAATTTCCCGTAAGTTGGATGGGTGAACACCACGACATGGCCAAGCAAGGCCATGATGTGGCGGTCAACTAAAGTCAAATCTATCCATTGACTTTGACCGTTGACTTTTGGTATGGGTTGACTTTTTTGCCAATCTCTATTTTTAGGAAAGTTTAGGGTTTGCCTTGTGTAGATTGGCAGGAGGTGTTTTACACCTATCTTTTGGCAGGAGAGCAGTTAGTTGTGGTTAACGCAGTTTTGAGATGAGTCGTATTCGGTTTTGTGATTCAGGTGAGTCTCCTCACTATACCCATGGGTTGAAGGCACCAATGCCGACCCACTAGGATCTGTGATGCTAGTTGTCTTTATGACTCTTGCATGGTATGTTGGGCTAGGTCCATATTATGACGGGCCAGGCCCACTGTATGATGGGTTGGGCCCATGGATTTTTAAGGGCTAGGCCCTATGTATGTTATGTAGGATGTAGTTGTCTTTGTGACACTCGCATTGTATGTCGGGATAGGCCCATTATATGACGGGCTAGGCCCATTACTATGGGTTGGTCCCAATGTGAGGACTAGGCCCAAGGTATGTATAGTATGTGGTATTTTCGGGAACTCACTAAGCTTTTTGCTTACGGGTTTTATGGTTATGGTTTCAAGTACTTTTGGTTCGATAGGGAAGGCCCGACTTGATCGTAGCGCATCCACCCATGTTTCCTTAACTATATGATTTTGGGATTGTACTCTGATAACTGTTTTTTATTCTAAAATACTTTTTGAATAATTGGAAAAAGGATAATTGGTGTTTCTGGTTGAACTAAAAATGAAAATTTTACCTTATGGTTTTTTGGTCGTTAGAAGTTGGTATTAGAGCCTTGGTTTGAGGGATCCGGGCACACTTGCGAGTGTGACTGAACTCAAATCAAGGAGTTAGTAATCTTTTAGAAGAAAATAAATTTCATAAAAGGCTTTTATAAAGAAAAAGTGGGTGTGGTGCATGCAATTATCCGAGCTCAAGTAAGTGATTCCCAGAATACTCATACTTGTTGATATGTTATATGATATGAATGATTATATGTTAGGATAAGGCTAGTGATACTTTCAGGAAATGTAGGATAGATTGGCATGATATGTGATGTGTTGTAGCCTAGGAAGAATTTGATGCTATGATTGGGAATACGTATTGGAAACAATAATTGCTAAGTGTATGCTTTAAAAATTATATATGATTAGGATCATATAGCCCTAGAATAACTGAGTTGGTCTTATTTCCTGTTCCTCGTTTGGTTGTGATCATAGGGTAGAGTATTTTATTCAACTGTCTATTCGATCCTGTATTATCTATAATTTACATGCATAAGGAAAACGACAGTGAGAGTGGAAGTTCCTAGCATGGGTTATAGTAAGTGATCTTAGGATGCCCTTTGTTGTTCTGTAGTTTGGAGTGTTACTGCACGAATGCTGCTTACTTTGTGCTTTGTGGAACTCTTAGTGATGTGAGTTAACTATTAACTGGATGTTTTAAGTCACGTGCCATAAAGGTTAATTAATCTCAGAGTGATGGATTTGACTCTACTGCGCAACTCTCGTTTGAGTCTAACTATTGTAGGGTTGAGTCTTTTACTCGAACGATTATCTAAGCTTTATGACATGTCATTGTATTCATGAAGTAGTTATGTAACACCGTAAAAATTTAAACAATTTTTCGCATTTGTAAATACATTTTTAACAAAACCATTCATTCATAAAATGTCATAGCATCATGTTTTTGTTTCACAAAATGTTTCCCAAGATCAAAATACATTTAATCCCATATGTGTGTGTACGAATCAAGTCGGCGCCTTCCCGCGGTCATCACTAGTACCTGAAACACATAACACTGAACACTGTTAGCATAAGCTTAGTGACTTCCCCAAAATACCACACTAACACATAATAGCCACTCGAGGTTGTAACTCTGTTGACCCTCTGGTCAATGTGTCTCAGTGGGGCTCTCCATCCCCAACTCTCTGTGGGCCCTCTGGCCCTAACTCTAGGGACCCGAAAGTCCCAACTCTGTAACTCTAAATCATACATATCACATATCACAATAAATCACAACACATAATAACATGCAATCACACCGGCATATAACTCTATAGTACTCTGTCTCATAACTTTATTACCACACTAGGTAAAGTATAGTGAGAAGACTCACCTCGGGTATCTCAGTAAATCTCTGACTCGGTAAACGCTGGCCTAGCCTCCGCCTAATCATATGAAATAAACACTCTATTTAATATAACTCTCAAAGCCTAGACTATGCTCTCTTATGATACTTTCAGAAGGTTAAAAGACCATTTTACCCCTCTCATAACTCAAAGGCCCCACAATAGACCATACCCTAAAAGTCAACCAAAAGTCAACTCTCCGGGTTACGCTGCGCGTACCAGATGTGTATGCTGAGCGTACCTGGCTGCATCTCATAATCAGGGAGCGCCACCCAGTACGCGGCGCGTACTAGGGATTACGCCCGGAGTGCTCCCCTGCTTCAGCCCTTTAGCTCTTGAGGTCTTAAACAGTTAAGACCTACGTCCATATTTTAGATCTGACCCCATCTAAGCCCCTTAATCCATAAAGTTGATGACTTTAAGCCTTTGTATGGCCGAACAAGTCACCAACTCCCACAATGATCCAACCTTTAACTCTAGAAGGCTTAATACACATGCATGACTTCAAACTAACATCCAAGATGGAAACTTTATGGCTCTAAATCACCAATACCACCGAAAAGGACAGATCTCGGACCATGGAGCACTTTACACTCATAAAGTCTCCACCTTTGGGTTTTTTAGCCCTAAAAAGGGCACATACAACAACAACCAAAAGAAGAGGAAAGTTTTGAACTTTATACCTCCAAGTGTAGCCCTTTTCTCTGTAGATCTCAGATCCAAAATGGCACCTCAAGCTTTAGCTTCCAAGAACTCCCTTCCTTCTTCTTCACTAAGTCACTAAAGCACCAAAAAGCTCAAATCAACACTCTCACACACTAAGGACGATGGGACTCTCTTTTAGGGTTTCACTCACTGATATGGAGGCTGAGAAATGAGCCATAACACCCTTTAAATAGTGCACAAGATGCATTAGGGTTTTTTTTGCACCTGAGCCGGGTACGCCCGACGTAACTCTAGGTACGCCCAACGTACCTTGGCGACTCTGCGTCCAAATTAAGCGCATGAGTACGCGCAGCATACCCCTTTGGTACGCCCAGCGTACTCACTTGCTACAATCCCACCACTCAAGGACTAAACATGCCCAATCAACAAAGAACAAGGATGAAAGAAATGTACCTGAATATCGGGGTGTTACAATTCTCCCCCACTAGAACCAGACTTCGCCCTCGAAGTCTCATTCCTCGAACAACTCTGGATGCTGCCCTCGCATCTCCGAATTTGACTCCCAAGTCCTCTCGGACCCCTTCCGATGTTGCCACTGAACCAAAACCTAAGGTACTTCCTTGTTCCTCAAAACCTTGATCTTCCGATCTCTGATTGCCACCGGTCTTTCAGCATAATTCAGGCTCGCATCCACCTGAATATCCTCCAATGGTACCACTGCCGACTCATCGGCTATACACTTTATTCCGCAATTGCGACACGTGGAAAGTGTCATGGATCTGACCTAACTCTGCAGGTAGCTCCAACCGGTAGGCTACCATGCCTACCCTTGCAATCACCCAAAAAGGACCGATATAACAGGGCCCCAACTTGCCCCTCTTCCTGAATCGGATCAGTCCTTTCCAAGGAGAGACCTTCTGGAGTACAAAGTCACCGACCTGGAACTCGAGCTCGGACCGGCGCCTGTCCGCATAACTCTTCTGACGACTCTGA